>NC_056695.1:33614022-34258568 GCF_018350215.1 Panthera leo
TGTTTAAGCCACTCAGTCTATACAGTGTTTGTTATTGCAGCTGGAGCTAAGACACATATACTAATGAATTTTAGTGGGAATAGCATTATAGGGATAAACTTAAATAATTTCTAATTATAAAAATTCCTCTTAACATTTTGATAACTTATTACTAGTAACAAATTACAACACACTGATGTGAGCAAAATGTGATTGAGAACTGTTAGTCTAACTCACATTATGTATTAGGGTTCTTTAGAGAATCAGAAGGAATAATTATATACAGATATACAGAGATAGATTTATTATGAGGGTTATTATGGGGATCACATGATTATGGAGGCCAAGAAGTTCCGTGATCTGCCATCTTCAAGCTGTATTTGAATATATTGGCTTGAACTTATTACTACTTGATGTAGTCACCCTTTCCTTTCAATTATCATTTTCATCAGAACACATGAAACTTTTAAAATAAGGCAATCCAGGGGTGCCTGAGTGGCTCAGCTGGTTAAGCATCTGACTCTTGGTTTCAGTTCAGGTCATGATCTCATGGTTCATGAGCTGGAGTCTTGCATCAGGCTCTGTCCTATGGTGTGAGGCCTGCTTGGGATTTTCTCTCTCCCCTTCTTTCTTCCCCTCCTCTGCTCATTCTTTCCTCTCTCTCAAAATAAGTAAATACATTTTTAAAAATAATAATTAAAATAAAATAAAATAAAATAAAATAAAATAAAATAAAATAAAATAAAATAAAGCAATCCAGACTTCTGTCTGTTATTCATCACATTTTCATGTTTTTCTGTAATGACTGGTTTGAGGCTATGTAGATTTAACAATATGACAACGAACTTCATAGGTTTGCACACTTACTGGTAACAAGCCCATGCTATAGGGTGAGTGCACTAATTTTAGAGAACTCAGAGTTGAAAACTTTACTTTCTGTGATATTTATTTACTACTTTTTAAAGAAAACACACCTAACTCACCCTCTAATCTTCACAACTGTAACTATTTAACACAAAAATCTGACAGCCACATCTCTGTAGACTTTTTAATGGCCCTTACTACTGATTGCTTTTGGGACAATGCTAGAACTTCTAAATATGAACTACAAGGACTTGTATGATCTTGCGTTTATCTTTCTGTCCGTCTTTATCTATGGTTCCTCCTTGTTCTCTGGAGAAACCAGCCATCTTTCTAATTAACTCCTATTTCTTCACATCTTGTTTTATACATCCTTTCTTCTGAAACAGGAGGTATTTCCTGACCTCCTGTCCAGTTAAATTTCTTCCTGTCATAGACTCATTATCAGTGTTAATACCTACTTCCCCTTTGTAACACATTTTTCACTGATTAGGATTGTTTGATTTTGGTCTATCATTACCTGGGATGAAAATAGAGACCATGTCTATTTTTCCTGTTCATAATACCAAGCACAGTGAAAGCCCACAACATGCACTCAATAAATATTCAACTGAATAGATACATGGATAGATAGATAGATATAAATACATAGATATATCTTTAAAAGAACACTGAAGCCCCTTAACCCTTTGAGAAAAATGCTCATGCTCCTGTCTTAATCTTCCTTGAGCCCACTTCATGACTCAACCAGAGCACTAAAATATTGTTATCAACATCTAAACAACTGGAAGATGTTATCAACGTATAACCAACACACTTTGGAGGTTCCTACCTTGAAACTTAAATTAGATCCTTCTGATAATCTGCTAATATTTTTCTTCTTATGGTTGGCTAGTATAGGCAGTTGGGTTTTGTTTTGTTTCTTAGTTTGTTTTGTTTTTTAATTTTTTCCTAAGGGCCATTGCTCATGCAATTTATGAGAATCCCAGGAGACTGGGGAAAATAATTGTTTGCTGAATAAATGCCATAAGACCTCTTGTTGATTCTTTTGTTTCCAAAATGATTCAATAACAATTTACTAGACCTAACAGGTGTCTGGCTCTTAAGTGAGCCAATTCTACATAGTACATAGGTAGAGAAAAAGAGCATCTTAAGTGCTTTTTGTGAGCAACTTTAGTTTTTTACCTCCATTTCACTGAATACATAAATTTTTATACCTTATTGCATTAGGTACATAAATGTGTGGGTATTATTATAGTGGAAATTAACTTCCAAACAGAACCACTGGTTAGAGTCCATTAATAGATCGAAAATGATGTAAGCTCCTTGAAGGCAAGAATCCATTCATTTTGAATCTGTTCACACATCTCATCCCCATCCTTCTTTTTTATATGGCCTTGAACATAGTTATTTAAAAATAGCTTTCTAAGTAGTTGCCTGAAGTAACTATTCATATCATCTTTATGAAAGCAAGGTATGACCAGAATAACTTTCAATATCTTTTAAATTGTTTTAAACTTCAAGCAAAGTGGGCTTTATTACTCATTGCATAAGGAGACATCTGAAGTTAAATATATCCATTACAGAAGGAGGACTTAAAAAAATAGTTCCATTATATTAAAATATTGGGCAACTTCATATTCAACAGAAATGCTAAACCATCTATTAATGTAATCACTTTCTTTGACTGCACCTACTCTCATTTTGAATATCACTATGGAAACCAAGGAAACTGTCCTTGATGAAACATAATGGGGCTTTTAGAAATACATTTAAAATCACCTGCAAACAATAGCCTCTAAACCAAAAGCTCTAGAAAAGCTTTTTTCCCCTTTTAGACTCCTAAACATAATTAATATGATTCAGTTATTTAATAAAGAGCAGTGATGGGCTTTTGAATAAAGAAATTTAACCTCAATATTTCTTTAGATTGGGACAAATGTAAATAAGCATGCTATTGTTTGTTTGTTTGCTTCTGTTTGTCTTTTTGATTATTCTGAACTAATGTGAGACAAATGAGCATACACTGAGATACAACGATTACTTGAGTTCAAGTTTGCCAAACTCAGCTGAAACCAGAAATGCGGAAAATCTCTGAGAAATTATATGTTTATTGAAGAAAAAGGATTTGGGAAGAAATTTTATATCAATTGATTTTTTTCTTTAGAATTACACACAGTACTGACATAAATGTCATCTCAGAAAGATGAATGGGTCCGTGGTTCCGTCTAGCACCAGCGGTAGGTTGAAACAACCTACTCAGTTCCAGGAGGGCAAGAGACTGTGTTCTGGCTGTCATTTTAAGTATCTAGTTGAAGTGTATACTGTAAGTGTGCATAATGTTTATCCAATGTTGAATGAAAGAGTAAATAAATAAGAATATAAAAGGAAGGACGCTAGGGATGCCTGGGTGGCTCAGTTGATTGGGCATCCAACTTTGGCTCAGGTCATGATCTCGCGGTTTGTGAGTTCGAGCTCCGCATCGGGCTCTGTGCTGACAGCTCAGAGCCTGGAGCTGCTTCATATTCTGTGTCTCCCTCTCTCTCTGCCCCTCCCATGCTCATGCTCTGTTTCTGTCTCTCAATAATAAATAAATGTTTAAAAAAAAAAAAGAATTTTAAAAAGGAAGGAAACTAAATTCCCAGGATGTATTCATTGACAAAGCCTACGGTTCAGCTAGCACCTGAGAAAGACTTGAGGGTTGTAGAGAAATGACAAGAAATGAAAGGATATGAGGCTTAGTTCATGATGATCGAACCCAGTTGATTATTAACCTTGGCTGCACCTGGGCTAATTTGAAAAAATAATGAGTTTTATTCCTCTCCTCCTGAAAATTAGACCTAAGTGGTCTAGTACGACCCAGGAATCTCTTTGAGCAACATACTTGCATGTTTTCTCTTTCCAAAGCGCTTAGACCAAAGAGTGAGAAACAGCAAAGTACGGTCATTCCACTAGTCAAGATCTGCTTCTAATGTTGCTTTCTCAGGTTACACAGGGATTCTCTGTCCCAGATGTAACATTTGTTTTTTAACTTTTTAAATGTTTATTCATTTTTGAGAGACAGAGAGACAGAGCACAAGCAGGGGTGGGGCAGAGAGAGAGAGGGAGACACAGAATCTGGAGCAGGCTCCAGGCTCTGAGCTGTCAGCACAGAGCCCGACGTGGGGCTTGAACCCATGAACCATGAGATCATGACCTGAGCTGAAGTCACTTAACGACTGAGCCACCCAGGTGTTCCCCCACCGCTGATGTAACATTTAAACTATAATATTCCATGCCAAAATGGGTTGCAATTCCTAACTGGGATTGCTTTTAGTGCTCAGCTCTTGTCTTTCAAATACACAGTCATTTTATTCAAGGCAGCCTATACTGCTCTTCTAGTCCTCTTCTCTGACACCCAAAGCCTTGACATTGAACTCAGGTCAGTCCATACAAGACACTTTATTGTGAAGAGTTTCTTCTTGGGGGTTCCTGCTAACCTTGGATACCAACCGCCTCTATTAGGAACACACCAGTCCACTGAATATTCTCAAAACACTGTGAACCTTCAAGGAAAGGCTTTGGAATTTACACCTCTTGCTATGAAATGGCTTTTTGTCCCCAAATAAAACCAAAGTTTCAAACAGATGTTTGTGAGATGTACCTAATTTCATTCCCACTAATATTTATATCCCAGATTATTGCAAAACAAAAAAGTACTCTATTATTTCTTACTTGTAGGGTATTTCCCTCACCTCCCCCCTTTTTTAATTAAAAGAACTATTTGTTGACTATCACTAAACAAACAAAATTTGTGAAAAAGTTATTTAATTTCTATGTCTCTCAACATAGACTGTTAGCAGCTTTTATTTTTTTTTTTACTTTTTTTTAACGTTTACTTATTTTTGAGACAGAGAGAGACAGAGCATAAACTGGGGAGGATCAGAGAGAGGGAGACACAGAATCTGAAACAGGCTCCAGGCTCTGAGCTGTCAGCACAGAGCCCGACGCAGGGCTCGAACTCACGGACCGCGAGATCGTGACCTGAGCTGAAGTTGTTCATTCAACCGACTGAGCCACCCAGGCTCCCCTGTTAGCATCTTTTAAATGGCAACTCTCTCACATACAAATTATCAAAATCAGACCAGTCCAGAAAACCACAAATTTTGAAATGTTCTCTGCTGTGGTTTGGCAATTTGTCAACTGCTAAAGCATCTACAGCGTAATTCTATCTTGCAAAACAATGGTGTTCTCTAACTTGCTTTAATTTGGAAGAAAAAGTTATCATTATGGATATGGAAGTGTAATTGTAAAAAAGGAAAAAAGAAACATTTCTGAGAAGGTTGTGTTCATGTCATACACAGTATTTTATGGACAAGAATGGCAGAAAACTTTAGCTTCAATTTGCATTTTTTCATTTCACTTTTTAATGATTGTATGTATACATAATGATTCTGGTAAGTTGCTTATAACTGTACTTGATCTTTTTTCACAATGGAATTTTATCTGTTTTAAATAACTGGCTGAAGTAAAAACTAGTGCCAAATCAGCAACTGTATTTGACCCTTGAAGTCTTGCATTGAGTTGAATGGCTATATGTCAATTAAGGAATGAATAACTTGGGACCACATAATCCTTCTGTTTAAAAATTTTACAAACCTGTGGGGGAACAGAAAACTAACACTCTGGCTTTTAAATGCATCAATAGCTAAAAGCAGACATGCAAAGATCTTCTAAATACCAAAGAAGCTTTCTGCAACATAATTTTTTTTTTAAAACCAGGATTTTTTCCACCCAACTTACAAACCAATGGTGGTGTTCTCCTTTGTGGATGTGTTGGAATTTCATGCAGCTGTCCTGCTCAAACTCCTAGAGGGCTAAAAAACCAAAATTTACCTTTTTACGGAATTCTTGCAGCTAGGTTTCTAGATATGATTAGGTTCAGCTTATCATTTATACCCTTCAAGAGGCAGAAAAGAGGCCTAGAACATGGTTCCCTGCCTCTGCTTCTGCTGCTTGTAGAGCCCCTTTTTTTTTTTTTCTTTTTTTTTTTTCCTTCTGGCAGCATTAGCAATGGTACAAGGCCCCAGGTAGTTTCTGGGGATTGAGTGGCAGGATGTGGGCATCCATTTTTCTGGCACAAAAGGCAGCAGGCACCACATGGCCTGGAGCTGTCTGCAGAAACATCAGCTTCCTGGCTGCAGTAGCTTCCTGCAGGTATCTTGCTGTCACTGTGAGGGTTTTGTTCCGGTGACACTGCTCCCCTGTTTAGCATGACCACAGAAGAGTACCCAAAAAATAGGCCTGGGGTGTTTCTTGAGCCCTCTCAGTGATTCTGAAAGCCATTTAATAGCCTGAAAAAATCACTGTCTGCTTAAAATACTTTTTTGGCAACTGAACATTGAGGGATACATTTACTCTATATTATCTGGTTGTTATAAGATTTGTTGTCAATATTCCATTCTGCTTAAACCAGCTAAAGTGAATTCCGTTCTCTACAACTAAACACTGATGAATATATTCACTCTATATTAACATATGCTTACTATAGGTTCTATTATTAGTGGTCTAGACTATTTACTGGGTCTGTAAGTGCAGAGACCAGGTCCATTCCCCCCCGCCCCAAATCTAATCCCATGGAATAGACGTAACACAACACTTGACACATAATAGTAGCTCAATAAATATTTTAAAAATTCATTAGTATAATATAATTCTCTCAAAGAATATTTCACATTCTTTTCACATAGTAAAACAGCCAAATTTAAAGGATTTATTATCTACTTTAATAGGTTTTGTCTTGCTGATTCACTATAGTCCTCCAAATCCTTTCAATGAAAAATTCCATAAAAGTAAAAACAGAGGGAAAAAAAGCAAAAAATCTTTCATGATGGCATCTAACACACCAGCAAGACATATTATGCTTTCGTTCTGCATTATTGTAACACAGCTTTTTAAGTTCTTTGGCAGGAAATTGCCATTTATTATTTAGGGTTTTCATGCTTACAAGTGACAGAAACAGACTTACACAAGAAAACTGAAGCAAAATAAGAAAATATTAAATAAATACACACACAAATGGAATTCTTGCTTGGCTTACGTAGCTTGAGTTTTGTTGTATATCTAGATGCAAGGTTTCAAATGATGCTGGGATAGCCTTCCTTTTTCTCTTCTAACGGGTGGCCTTTATCCATGCAGCAGGTAAGATGGCTGCTGCCAGCAGTCTCAAATCACTTCTTACCAGCTGGCATCCCTGCTAGGCAGTGAAAATCTTTCTTGATTGTTTTGACAGCCAAGTGGCTGAGAGGACTCACTTGGCATGGCTTGGGCTAAACCCAATCTCTATCACTGGATGTGGAATACTTTAAGTGCTTAGGTTTGAGCCATGTACCCATTTCTGAGGCTGGGGACTGTGAGCCACCTCCAACTGAAACATTCAGAATAGGGACCTCTAAAGGAGGTCTAGTGGTGCAACTATCAGTTTGCAAACAGATCAGATTCATAAATTGTTCATAAGTCATTTAATAATCTTTGAAGTTACCAGTACAGAAGCGGAGTGAAGTGGCATGGAAAGGATATTTAACCACTTTGAAGATCCTGGATATTTATAGAATCTGAGTACCTGGAGAAACCTCAGATCAGACTGGAGAAGCCTGCCATGTCAGACTAGGTATCTTTCAACACCATTTTCAGTTGTATGAGGCAGTGTATATTTACAATCTACATTCTATTCATCTGTAACTTTAGGCAGCTGTTCTTATAGAGGTCATAATCTAGACACACATTGTTCAGTGAAAACCCATTGATTCGATTACAGTTCCCCAAAGAAGAGATTCTATTATCAACATTAAGAAAAATGTAGGCAGATATAACAGATGTCAACAACATATTCTTTCACAGCATCTATCTGTTTATCTATCTATCTATCTATCTATCTATCATCTATCTATTGCTCTCTGATATATCTTATGTATTTGTTATAAGTGCCTCCAAAGATTCATATACATATCTATATTTATTTAATACATGTAATTTTTAAAAAATTGCTTGGTTTTGCCACACACAAAATTGAAAGTACCTTCACCCATAATGCATATTTAAGGCAACTTAAAAGTCCCATCCACTTACCACATCAAATTGCAAGTCAATATCTCTGAAAGATGCACATTTCCCTGTGGTTAGTTCAAATGAAGATCAACAAATTTAACTTACTGATAAGCCCATTAACAAAAGCTCAACAAAAATTCCCATTTGGAAAAGGGAGGAAGAGTATAGTGTGGAGGTCTCCAGTCCATAGCATGTACCATATCCCCTTGGATGGGAGAACAGAGACTTTCTGCCCTGGCAGAGGAGTGAATTTCTTGGCCAGCCAGTCTTGTGCTGCCAGCTCTGCTCCCTGAGAGGAGCTCTTTTTCTTATTGTCTGATACTGCCTTGTATACAAACATAGTTTGGCAGGATTACTCTTCCTGGGAATGTTCTGTTTTAGCAATTCCTATCAGTGTAGATGAAGGCACCTGGAAGTGGGCTAGGGTTGAACAGTTAGAGATTTCTGTTTACCAGCTTTTGGTTTTATCTGGTTCTTCAATTCTCTTAATGCCTCACCTTACTGCTGACTGAATTGAATTATGGAGACTATGGGTTAGAAACCAAAGCCAGGATATGGTACTTGAATCCAGTCTGTAATTTCTGCCTTTTGTCACCTAGCTTCTACCCTGACCCTTAGCCTAAGGTTTATGTTGACCTGTTGATATGAACTAGAAGGCTATAGTACTGAGGTTGGGCTATCACCACATGTAATACCTAGCCTTCATTTCACAAGATGATGCTTTGTAATAGAGATTGTTATTCCTTGTGTGGAGCTGGGAACACTCAGCAGAGTGTTTGAGGGCACTTAAAAAATAGACTTTAGTCTGTTCTCTGGCTTTTCCTGTGTTCCAGTTTAATATTCCTCTGGTCTTCCTGCTCAGCTCTCTTTGTTTATATTAACTTTAAATAACTTGGGTCAGAAAATTCCACTTTTTTCTTTGTCCCTTGGTCCATGTTGAATGTTTGGCCTCTTTCAGCCATCTTGAATGTCTGGCCTCTGGCTAAGAGGACTTCTCTTATCATGGCTGTGTGCTGTTTCTATTTCCAGGTGTGTCTGCTTTTAGATGTTTACCTTTTTTATGACTTTACTAAAGGCTGCAAGAAATGACTAACACATTCTGACATCTTGATGTTTTTTTCCTGTTTCTTAATGCTCTAACCTCAGTGATAACATAACCTTTGTCACAAGGTACAAGTGGCAGTTAACATCAGTTGACTTGAGCACAGCATGAGACTTGCCACCTTCTAAAATGGTGATAAATGATATTCTTTGCCCTTTATTGCAACTTTACTTGAATTAATTTCATATTTTGGTGTTTGCCATTTGTAACATCCCACTTCTAATATCAGTTTTTGTGCTAACCAGGACTCTTTGGATTAAAGTGACAGAACTTATTTAAACAGAAAGGAAACATGGACATACATAACAGGGTGTGTGTGGCTTCAGGCACAGTTGAATCTAAGGGCTCAACTGATACGAGGTTATCAGGTTGCTAACTCTGTATTCTTCAGATAGGCCCTCTTCCTGGGGTGGGACAAATGGCCCCCAGCAACCCTAAAACTCATATCCTATGAGCAAAAAGAAAGTCTTTCCCAATGGTTTTGATAAAACATTTTAAGATGCATCTAATTGGTTCAGCTTGTGTTAGTTGTCAATACACAGTCACTTACTATGACTAGAAATAAAAGATAATTCAAATGATCAGGCCTAGCTAGATCCAGACCCTATAGCTTGGGACAGGATGGAAAGGTTAGCCCCATGTGAGCAGCATGGGATAGGTTTTTGTCAGGAAAGAGGAGATCTGATCCCAGAAGCAGTGGGAGGTGATTTGTGCATAGCAAGAACAACATATGTTCACTATATGCATGTTAATAAGTATGTATGAAATATTCTTTGTCTATATAAGGTCCAGATTATACCAAGTTATTCTGAAAGACAAAATAATTTACTATGATGTTGTTACATACTCAGTGTACAATGGAGCATTCTAATTGATAGATATGTTTTAATGATCTCTTAATGTCTAGTTCACAATAAGACATTGTATATATAAGACAATGTATAAGACATTGCCCATTATAGGTCAGGGGAACAAGAGGAAAATACTGACTTCATCTAAAATATTGTCTCATTAACATACACATTTAAGTAAAGAGGGTATAAAATACATCCTACTTTTACACCACTTGAAATGATTGCATGGCCCTTCAGAAGACTATTATTCTGATTCTGGTTGTGTTATTACAATACACACTTCGCAAACGTAGTCTTTTTTTTTCTAATTAGGAATTGTATTCAATTGCTAGAACCTAAAATGGTTTTACCAGAATAGAGGCTTATTTCCCATTATGGCAAAGCAAATTTTGAGGCACTTCTAGAAAGGTATGGAATTCCACAGTGTCAGCATTGTCTCTCAGGCTCCTTTTATGAGACAGAAGAAAAGGTGAATAAATATCCCTTCCAGATTATGCCATTTATTTTCTGGAACCCCCATCCAGTAGCATTTACTTACAATTAATTGGTTACCTCATTAACAATGAGAATAGGACATATAGTTTTGTATCTGAGAGCATTGCTGCTTCCCAAAATATAGGAACTCTTTCACTAGTGGAGAAGTGGAGAATGGATATTGATCCCACAAGTATACTTTCAGCATAAGAATTTTTAGTTTGATGTATCTTAAGCTCAAATACATAACCCACCACAACTTCCAACTAATAAAAAAGTGGTGAAAAATCAGTAAAATCCATAGGTTTATGTGTATTTCATAATTTCTCTACAAATAGAAAATATCATGTAAATTACCATCCTTAACACTAGAGTTTTATGCCTGAAATTATTTGTTTCTCAATGTTAATATTGGACAAAAAAAAAATCTAAACTTTAATTTACAACAAAGGAAGCCGTGATAAAGTTTGAATGAACCTTGAGCATTGTAACAGGTAAATAATTTAGCAGAATGTATGTAACATTTTTAAGAAATGGCATATACTTCATTTTAAACCCATCCAGAGGGAATCATATTTAGGGAATTTCAGGGACAAAAAAAAAAAAAAAAAAAAAAAAAAAAGAAAAGAAAAGAAAAGGAAAGAAAAGAAAAGGAAAAAGAAAAGTAGCTCCTCAGTCCTGAGTTAGCCAGTATCTGAAACGTTCCCAACAGTTTCCACAAAAACAAGGACTTTAGAATAGAATGATTGCTTCCATGAATTGGTAGAGCTCTGATTAGTGTATTAGCAAACTCATTATAACAGGGCCAGTTAAAGTTAATACAAGACATCTCCAAGGGGACCTATCTGAAATCTAGTTTTGCCAATCAGGATGGTTACAGCTGATTGGATTCCAGGTGGAAAAACATAAAGGGATTTACACAGCTGTCTGAGGACTAGTGAGCTGGAAAAAATAGAGTTCCTAAGCATGATTGATATGTGACTTTGAGTCTTCTTTACTCTGATCCATAATATATTAAAGCCATATGAAAGATTTAATTGTCATTAGAACTAGGAGCCAATGGTGAGAGTTACCCCAAATTTTATATGCCCTATCATTTTCATTTTTGCTAATCCAGAGTTTATAATTTTATAATAGGATTTATGTGCAATGAATTAGGTATTCATTAGAACTCTCCTTAATATACAGCTTCTCAGAAATTATAATGAAAATAAGATTAACATGAATAAAGCCCATATTTGTTCACACATATAATAGCAGGAACTAACTTCAGGTCTTCATTGGTTAACATGAGTTATAAGGTGAAGCCTCTTTCTTTCTTTCTTTCTTTCTTTCTTTCTTTCTTTCTTTCTTTTCTTTTCTTTTAAAAGAGAGTGAGAGAGTGTGACTAAGGGAGAGGCAGAGAGAGAGAAAGAATCCCAAGCAGGCTCCACATTGCCAGCACAAAGCCCAACTCAGGGCTTGAACTCACTAACCGTGACATCATGACCTGAACCTAAATCAAGAGTTGGATGGTTGACCAACTGAGCCACCCAGCTGCCCCCAGGTGAAACTTATTTCAAAAAGCAATTAGAGGTGAATATAAAAATTCTTTAGTCAACAAAATGTATCTTAGGTCCCTTAACTCTCTACATTTAGTGGTCTCACTAATAGGTTTAAGAAACTTAAGAACTACTTTGTAGAGAAGCAGTATGAAGATGAAATGGCCACCTTCAAGATCATTAAAACTACCTTCTCAAAGTTTTAAGCTAAGAGGAACTGTCTTTATGTAACATGTTAAAGTAAAAATGAAAATAGAAATATTTATTCATTTGGCAAGGTTTTTAAGTCTGTGAGCAAAGTTGATTTTCTTTTAAAGTCCCACAATTATCACTAGGGAAGTAAACTTTGAGAATATTTAACTTGGGTCCAGATTGCCTATGTGTTAAGATTTAGTAGGCTTACCTATTACTATCAAGCACATAGACAAAAGATCCCATGTTGCAGTTAAATAGACTGTGACAAGAAGGATAGGGACATTAAATGATATTAGCTCCATTTTATTGATGGAAAAGATTCTGAATAGGAAGAAACTAATTCTTTTTGTGAAGTTGGGATAATGAAGACGTCAATATGCATTTGAAAGGTCACTGGAGATGAGTTCTAAGCCAGGCTCTGACATTGACCTGCTGTGTGGCTTTGGACATAATAGTTAGCATCACAATAGTCACAGCTAAAAAGACAAACCACCCAATTTTATAAGTAGCAAGTAATATAAACAGAGAATTCATAAAAGAAGAAATTAAAATGTAAAATAGACAGGAGCGATATGCAACTTCATAACAATTAGAGAGCTGTAAATTCAAATTAGAACAAGACAAAAAAAAGACTTTGCTGGTGTCTATTAAAAGTTTTCTACATCTTGCTAACAACCACATTCACATAGCTTCATAATTTTTAGGCAGAAAAGACGTAAGTAAAAGCAAAATAAAAGGTAATTTGAAACACACTAAGAAATGTATACTACTTTCTAAAACAGTGCTGTCCAATAAAACTACAATGTAAGTTTCCAATGTGAGACATACAGAGTTTAAAATTTTCTAGTAGTAGTGACATTACAAATGAAAAAAAAGAAGTGAATTTTTCTTTAATCCCATGTGTCCAAAATACTATTTGAAATACTTATTCAAAATATTTTGAAATATTATTTCAACATGTTACCAAAAATTACTAATTACGAAAAATTACTAATGTGATATTTTACATTTTTTTTTGGCATTAAGTCTTCGAAATCCATGTGTTTTACACATACAGTATATCTCAATTTGGACCAACTACATTTCAAGTGTTCAAATGACACATGTGGCTAGTGGCTACCCGTTGGTCACTACAGTTCTAAAGCATAGAATCATGAGGTAATGAACAATGCCAAAGATTTGTGGTCATCAGGTCTGAGAATAGATACCTGGTTTGAGTACCTGAGCTATTTCACTTGGTCAAACTACTTACCCTCTCTTGAACCTTAGTTTTCTCATTTTCAAAATCATAATAATATTTACTTTGAAGGATTTTGTGAAGAAATACTTAGAAATAATGTTTATAAAGCACTAGGTAGACAGTTGGCTCTCAATAATTATAGCTATATATAATATTATTTTGATACATGAAGCATAAGTGATTGTTTATGAGGAGTTTTGTGATTTGCACTCTCTAGTATTGATGAAGCTCCTGAAATAAGATTTAAAAATAAATTAACACCCAGAATTGTGTTTCATGTTCCTCTTTCTAGCAGATTCTATGCATGTGCTCTTTCTTTGTACTTCAGTATGACATGGGATTTTTCTCCACCACTACTGTGTCCCGTTATAGATAATGACAGGAATATCTATGAGACAGTGTTGACAAGAATGGTTCACACAAATCTAGAAGTTTCATGTAATATTTCAATTTTGTGAAATTTAATGTGAGACCAAGAAACATGGCTTTGTCATCTTAGTTTCTTTCCACCAAGCATATGGAAAGAGTTTTGCACACAGAATGAATTTGCACATTCAATGAATTATCAATAGAATTTGAAAATATCCTCTCAAATGAGGTAAATTGTAGTGCCAGTGGGTTTGTGCTCTATCTCTTCTGTATAATATATAGATTTGTCTGTTTCATATTACCTGGTACAATTTTAGGAGTAAAATAACACAAATCTGTTTCCTATAACAGCTCAAAAAAAGTGCTATATAAATTAAACTAGCAAGTACAGCACCATATTTAATAGATGATTTTCTAGATATTGAATAATTGATGACAATTATTTTTTAGATTTTTTTATTAAAATATAAGACAATGAATGCAGTACTTGGCAACATAAAACATTATTTGGAAAATATGACATAAAAATAAACAATGTGTGCCCCAAATATAACAATTTTCAGAGATGATTTTTATTATCTTGGCAAATATATGTTACAAAGTGAGTCTTGAACATGAGATAGAACTAATATTTTGCCAGCAGCTGGGAATTCAGTTGTGTAATCAGTGATCAATCAAAATCAAAATTGTGTGATGAATCATTGATTAAGCAAGAGGTCCAAAGAATTTATAAGAATTTCATAAGGAAAACAAGTAATACTGAAATGTTTCCATGGTTGAGGATACGTGTAAATATACAACTTGGGCTTAAATCTAATGGGTAAAATCAAAGAAAAGAGATAAGGAGCACAACAATAGAGGAAATCACAAATGCCCAAGAAGATAAATCATTGAATGTGTCCAATTCATTGTGGCTTGTCAGACTCACCTGAACTTAAACTGTGGGCATGAGACTGTACATAGATCTTCTTGAAGGAGACTGGGAAATAGAAGCCAGTAGGAATAGATCACAATAAAAGTATCTCCTGGGATAGGTGATGGAAGGAAATCTAGAATTATTATGCAATATATCAGTTCTGTGAAAATAAATGTAGAAAGCTAAGATACCTAAAACACATCTGTTCTTTCCTCCAGGAAAAAAAAAGTGACCTATAATTAATCAAAATCTTGCTTTTATATAGATTAAATATTTTCAATACTTTGAATCAAATTTGAGAAAAGAAAGCCTTGCTTTAGAAGACCAAGTATAAAAACTGGGGTTATTTTTGGAGAAATCAGTTATAAATGGGGTGGGCAAGGATTAAGCCAGTGGTAATATAAATTGCGTTAAGCTTATATATACTATAGTATACACTATAGCTAAGAGATTTTATGAATAAATGCAAAAACGTTATCTTTGTCTTTCTATACCCTACAGGTCTTTGTAAAATGTGGCAGTACAGAGGTCAGGTGCTCAACTGACTGAGCCACTCTGGCGCCCTAAGAATAAATTCATTTTTAAAAAACTCTTATAATTAAGGTAGATTGTATTGTCCCTAAATATTCGCTGCCCCTCTCAGGGGAAGATTATCCTTTCTGACCTCATTGATGTCAGGCTTGGCCAAGTGGTTTTCTTGGGTTGATAAAATGTTCTACTTCCCAGAAACAGCTTTAAAATCCAGTAGATGGTTAGGGGTACCTGGTTGGCTCAGTTGGGTTGAGTGTCCAACTTCGGCTCAGGCCATGATCTCAAGGTTTGTGAGTCCGAGCCCTGCGTCGGGCTCTGTGCTGACAGCTCAGAGCCTGGAGTATACTTCGAATTTGTGTCTCCCTCTCTCTCTGCCCCTCCCTTGCTCATACTCTGACTGTCTCTCTCTCTCTGAAAAATAAATAAACACTAAAAAGAATTTAAAAATAAATAAATAAAATCCAGTACATGGTTTGACATGATCTCTTTTTCCTCTGATACGAGAGTGGCAATGGCCCAGAGAAAAGCTGTTTTATCAGACCATGTCCTGAAATAAACGTGGCAGCATGGAGCACAGCCATAGCTGACCACAATGGACATGCAGCAGTAGCTATAATGAATACACCTTTGTAGTTGTAAGTCATAAAATTTTGGAGATATGAAGTTGTTTATTACTGTAGCATACACTGATGCAGAAATAAGTGTCTGAAGAACAACAACAAAATAAAGTAAACTAAACTGTGTGTCAATGGCTTCAAAGCCAGGTTGTGGGTAAAAAGGAAGAGTTACCGAAGGTTGATTATATGGTAATTTATGTTATGAAATGATGAGATGTTTTACAAAACTGTGCCTCTAATAACTTAAAGGGCAAATAACATTCCTAAATAGCTCATTGTTTTCATCTAAGAATTTCGCTCTTGGCCAATTGCTGTTGACTGCATTTGATAAGCTACATTTGACCAATAGCTCAGAAAACATTGGCCAGTTGGCAAGAAATGAAAGGAAATAGGGAAAGACAAGACACTTAGGAATTTGAAGGGTTGAAAGATACAAGTGATTCTCACGTATAACCCATGAATGATAAAACTGAGATCGCTTTATACGACAAAAGGAGCCAATGAAAATCCGGCTAGGTACAAATCGAGCATATCACCATTATACCCTTTGTTAAAACCCTTGAATTGATCATTGTGACACCTACTACATCTTGCATTGAGCAAATGGCTCAGGAAAGGAGACGAATGGTGTGGCACATGCAAGGGAGCATGATAGGCTCAAATAGCTGAATTGAATGCAGAGAGAGAGGCATGCATGTCTATTGGCAAAAGCAGAGCTGTTGGATTCAAGTAGATAAGAAGCCAACTACATTTCTGAATGAGTGTACTGTCAAAAAACAAAAACAAAACACCACCTGGACTAAAAGAGACTGTGACTTCATGAGACTTGGGCCCCTAAATTTCTATGAGTAAAAAGTGACTAAGAATGTACCCCAGCCCCCAATGAGAGCATGATTTCCAATATTCTCTTCATATGTAGCCAAGGAGAATAATAGAAAGGGAGACTTCTCAGAGGGCAGAATTGGAGCCAGTGGAGAATTATGACCTTCAGAGTCATTCCCAGGGTGAAATCAGAGAATTATGAAGGAACATTCTCCACCCTCAGGTTAGGGGCCACTTACAACTTCCCAGTGTGATCTTAGACTTTTATGGATTAGTGACTGCTGTAGTTCCCATTCTTTCCTCTTCTCAATGAAAATACCTATTACAGTTATCCTGATCCTGCTCAGCTATAGAAAATTGGATGTGTATGGGCTTGATAACTTGTTAATAGGTCTCCAGACCGATGTAAAGACCATCACGAACCCCAGAATTTTGAGCCCAAGGCCATGACTAGTAGGATTATCTCCTGCGGGTAAATGTGTTCTGTATGTGGGAGCTTGCAGAAGTGAATATTTGTGATATTTGGTGTCCCTCCCTGAAAGCAGATTATATTATCCCAGCTGATCAATGTTAGGGTTATACATATGACTTTCTTTGGTCAATGAAAAGAAGTGACAGGAACAGAGCCATAGCTAATCCTGATGCACATGAAGCATGGGCAAGAAATAAACATTCAGTCATTTGTTACTATAGCATGACCTGGTCTATCCTGACTGATATATATTCATTAATTAAATTTTCAACCTTTGCTAAGTAATTACCAAATGTTGGGCACTTGAATTGCAAAGATGTCAGAGGAAAATAATTGCAGTAGAGCAAAAGGGCAACTGGTTATATCTAATCTGAGTGCAGAAAACATGTTGAGAGTTCAGGACATGGAGCTAAAAAAAATACGCTTTTATTGCTTAGCATTAATCAAATACATATTTGTATGTGTGTATTATTAAAATTTTTTAAAATATTTATTTGTTTTTTTGAGAGAGAGAAGAGAGAGCATGGGGGGGTGGGGGGGAAGGGCAGAGAGAGAGGGAGACACAGAATCCGAAGCAGGCTCAAGGCTTTGAGTTGTCAGCACAGAGCCTGACGCCGGCTTGAACTCACTGACCATGAGATCATGAGCTGAGCTACCCAGGTGCCCCTGTATGTGTGTATATTTTTAAACTGTGTGGATCAAGGAAGGTAGGGGAGTATTGCGACATTTGTAGTATACCTTTTAGATACATACTTTCTATCAAAGTTCGCGTTTTAGACTTGCAATAAAGCTTTCTTGCACTATTTCAAAAAAAAAAAGAAAAAGAAAGAAAGAAAAGAAAGAAAGAAAGAAAGAAAGAAAGAAAGAAAGAAAGAAAGAAAGAAAGAAAAAAGGAAAATGAAAATGCAAAAGCATCCTCAAAGCCCTGGCTGCTTCTGTTGCTGCTATTTTTAGCCTGCCCTGTTTTTGTCAGACTGGGTCCGTGCTGACTGCCTGGGGCAAGATGGCATCCTTGGCAGAAGCAAGATAGTGTGGCGGGGATGTTTTTTAAAAAGCTGCACCTAGAGAACTCAGAGTGTGTAATGAGATAATTCTTACTTTTGAGGGGATTATGTTGTGAACTCTTAAAATTCAAGACTTTGAATTGAGGATATACCACAAATGCCCTTGATCAAGTGAAATAAGCACCCCTGGCCATCCTGGCCTTTCCTTCAAAGCAGTTTAGTCTGGGCACTCTACTGCTGATGGTGCACACTCCATAAAGGTCAGTGCTCACTGGATCTTTATTTGGAAAGATTATCCAAGCACCACAGTGTCTTAGAGTTCAAGTTAAGTGACAGGTCAGAAGCAAATCCTGAACTGTACATCAAAGGAATATCTAGAAGGATGAGAAGGATTAATCTTGCTTCTTGGGTTCTTACAATCATTACACAGAACTGCTAATTAATTGTGATACAATCTTCCAAAAAGGTGCTGCTTTGTTGTTTTTTCTTATGTTTTGTTCAAGAATCAGGACGACTATTGTATAGTTTCTTGAATCCAGGTGAAGGGTGAAAGATGTGTAGTTCAATATTCTCAAACAGAAGCTTCCCCATATTTAGCACTGGCTTAGAGGAATCTGCTGCTAAGTTCCTAAGGTCCATTGAAGATGGTAGGAGTTAGACTCAGTCATCATTCCATATTCCTCATTTCTACCCTGACTTCTCCAAAATTGGTCATCTGCACGTAATAATGTGTATTCCTAATTAGTGTTTTTTAGATTATCAGTTTCCCTTTTTATAGTTGATAGTGTCTTGAGACAACTCATACGTCTGAATTTTGCAAGTTCAAACAGTCTAACTCCCAGGATTGTTTCTTCACCTAGTTCTAAAAAAGCCAAGTCCTGGGGCGCTTGGGTGGCTCAGTTGGTTGGGCGTCCGACTTTGGCTCAGGTCATGATCTCACGGTCCATGAGTTCGAGCGCCGCGTCGGGCTCTGTGCTGACAGCTCAGAGCCTGGAGCCTGCTTCGGATTCTGTGTCTCCCTCTCTCTCTGACCCTCCCCCGTTCATGCTCTGTCTCTCTCTGTCTCTCAAAAATAAATAAAACATTAAAAAAAAATAAAAATAAAAAAATAAAAAAGCCAAGTCCTTACTAATTGGTCATGCAAATCCAAACAACAACTGACATTATGGTTCTCTTAAATTTCTTTTTTTCCTCCCACATAGAAAGTCCTCCTTTTTCTTATTCTTTCTAATTAGAACATGATGGAAACATGTGTGTTACTGAGTTGACTCAATATGACATTGATTCTGTTAATATATTACTTTGGTTGTTGAATAAAGTTTTTTGCCTTTGAAAACCACCATCAGGTTCTAAAAGCCTTGTGCTTATCTTTCCTAAGGCAATTATTAATCAAAATCATTGTGTCATTGTATTCTATTACCAGGGTTTCTCCACTTAGAAAAATCTTTGGGGTGAAATTAAGTTTTTAAGAGGTAAAAGCTACTATGACTGCCATCATGAATGTAGACTAGATATGTTTATAAATTCAATATACACCATACATCCTCTAAACATAGTGACCTGTTTAACATTATACTATTTCTTGTAGGAGGGTAAGATACAGAATGTTAGCTATTTCACTGTGATGTAAAAAATGCCTTAGAAATATGAGCGAAATAAGGACCTCTGGATCCAAGAGGGCAAATTTCCACACTCATTATTAAGGGTGTAATTACATTGGCATATGCCAAGACTTTTTCCAATAGTGATATTGGATGAGGTAACATCTTTGTCATGCCCTCTTCTAAACACTTTGCATGTTTTATTTTGTTGAATCTTTGCAAGTTTATTAAAAGGGTCTTATTAGTAACCCCATTTTTAAATAAGGAAATGGGGTACCCAAACAGTAAGTCACAGGTCTAGCTAGTGGCAGATCCCTGATAGAAGGTGGCAAAGGCATGTTTTCAATTCATTGAAGCAGTAGTTGATTAATATGTTGTGAGGTTGTAAACTACGTGCAAGTTGTGAAAAGGCATCATGCAAATGTCAGCAATTTTTAAAGAGGTTCTTTTCTGAAATATAAATATTCAAGACTTGCACAAGTGTGTGTAACACACTTCACTCTCTAAGATTACACTTAAGACTAGAAACCAGGATTCTGTACTTGAAAGCTTTCTAGTATTCAGTGAGGAAATATTCAAAAGAAGCCACAAAGAAATTAATCCCCCAATTTGCCCCTGTTCATTCACAAGGGAAATTAAATTATTTTCCAAAATCTGGGTGAAAGATACCATGTAAGAGGCAGTAACACAGATTTGGTCAGAATAGAAAGCCCTGAGTCACAGGTTTAAACAACTAAGCTTCATTCTTAGAAAGCATGACTGCGACCGACCTGGAAATCTGTACAAATAATCTGCTGGCTTGCTTTACTAAGAGATAGCATTAAAGTCATAAACCCTTTAAGTAACAGAGTGCTACTTTTCCATGCCATGAACTGTATGTATAAATACAGTTGTATAAATACACGTGTGTTTTCCACTATCCTATCGAGCTATCCACAAATAGCTCGAGACATTTTAATTTTTTAAAAAAATTGTGTCTACAGCTAAATTCAGATGAACAGATTAAACACGGTAAAGCCATACACTAAATCCTAACTGTTGATGTTATCTCCTTACAAAGCTGGATTGCGTGCTTATCTAAAAGGGACTGGTTATATAATGTCTTAACCTCTTTAGTGCAATAAAGATAGACATTATTGCACAGTCAGCCTTTGGGGTATTTCTTCTGTTTCCTCTTCTGCATCTTTTCTAAATGGTGCCTATCCAGTTAAGCTTTTCTTAGACTATACATTAATGTTCCATAGAATTTTGAGAGATTTCAAAACTTCTCTCTGTACAACTCACTCATCTACCGGTGAGGCATGCCTACGCACACATGCACTCATGCTCACAGTACTTTAAGAGCATGAAGTGTCATGGGAAACATTATAGTCTAGTGATTAAGAAAAGGGCTCTGGAGTACAATTTCCTGAGTGTGGATCCTGTGACTGGCTTAGTAGCCTTGGGCAAGTCACTTAAATTCTTTGACTCTCAATTTTCTCATACTTAAAATTGAAAAACCAGTAACAATGGTCATCTTAAGTGGTTTTAACTAACATGTTCCAAGCACTTAACATGTGCCAGGTACTGTTCCAATCACTTTGTATATACACCAAATCATTTAATCCTCACCACAACCCTAAGAAGTAGGTATTGTTATTATTATTATTATTATTTATCATTATTATTATTATTATTATTATTTCCCCCACTTTAGATAAAGAAATGGAGGCACAAACAAATTAATTCATTCAAGGTTGTCCAAGATACCTGCTTTGTCTTTATTTAAAATATTGATATTTTCTTCCTCACTGATCTATTTGGATTACTTTTGATTTTTAAAAATATGACATTACAATATTGTTTATCTTGATAACTGAATTTTTTATATTTTTTAAATATATTCATTTTTATTTTTTATTTATTTTGAGACAGACAGAGACAGCACGAGCAGGGGAGGGGCAGAGAAAGGGAGAGAGAGAATCCCAAGTAGGCTCCGTGCTGCCAGCATATAGCCTAATGCAGGGCTCAAACCCATGAAACTGTGGGATCATGACCTGAGCCGATACCAACGGTTGGACACTTTTAACCATCTGAGTCACCCAGGCACCCCTGATAATTGAGGGTTTTTTGTGCCTTTAAATTTTGTACTTGGTGTGAACGCCCCACTTGCCTCACCCTAATCCTGGCCTTGAATTTCTTACATCCAAGGGTTACTGATGCAATCAAATACTTTGTGCTGCCAGTGGCCTGTTAAATGGTGGCTGTCACTATCATTGTTATTCTTTCACGTAAATGAGGAAAAAGAAGAGCTAAGTAATTTTTCTGAATAAGCACATAATGACAGTTTGCAGAATTTTCCAGTTTTACCTCTCTTCACATAATAGTATATGACTTAAAAAATATGCTTTTATTACTACAGTTACCAAAATTTATATGACACTTTCTCCTTTCCCAAAACACTTTTATAAATTATATATAATATTATATATGCTATATCTTATTATGTATATATTATGTATACATAATATATATATACATATAATTTGAGTTTTACAACAAGAAGATTAGTAGGGAAAGTATTTTTATCTTCTTTTTAATGTGTGAGAAAACAAAGACTCTGTGGGATTAAGTGGCTTGCTCACAGAACCTGGCTACCAAGTCATGAAAAGCCTTATGTTGTCTTTTGCACCCACTTAGGGGAAATTCTTGGTAATTGCATGAGCCAGACATGCTACTGGCCTAACATCTATATAATGTCAGTTCAGAAGTTTGCTGCACACTTCTGCCTAATCCTTTGTTCTTCTGTAGACAAAATGCTGGAGGGGATAGAATGGATGGGGAAATATTACCAATTACTGAATCCCACAGATCCCTTCTTTTCTCCTTGAAGAAAGCATAAATGCTTGCTGCTTTTATTGAGAGCCAGAGTAGCAAGAACGCCAAGTAGGAGTGGTGATTGCAGTTACAGTGAAGTAAAGAATTTAAAATTTTTATTTCTTCTTTGTTGCTTTTATGTTTTCAAGGTCATCTATAAAAAGCATGCATTAATGTTGTAATTTTATTTGTGAAATAATATTTTTTTTAAAAACCTTTGAGTTTTTAGTTTGAGGGTCCTCAAGTCCCATTCTTCTTTTTTTAATGTTTATTTATTTATTTTGAAAGAGAGAGAGTATGAGAGAGAGGGGGAGGGGCAGGGAGAGAGAGGGAGAGAGAGAGAGAGAGAGAGAGAGAGAGAGAGAGAGAGAGAGAGAATCCCAAGCAGGCTCTGTAGTGCAGAGCCCAATGTGGGGCTCAAACTCAAACCGTGAGATCATGACCTGAGCCAAAATCAGGAGTCAGTGGCTTAACGAACTGAGCCACCCAGGTGCCCCAGTGTTTCTCATTTTGAATCAAAACACCACCAAATTCATGAAATTTGGTTGAATTACAATTAACAACTATAGAAAAGTCAATGAATAGTTGATGTAAGATAAATTCTTTAAATTAACTGCCTTTCATAATTTAACACTAGCTGCTATTCACTGAGGATTTCTTTCATCAGAAGCATTACCAGAGACTACCAGGGAGGACACTGGAGTCAGATTGCCTGGCTTTGCATCTGGCAGGTTCTGTGACAGTAGGCAAGTTACTCAATCTCTCTAAATCTCAAATTTGCACTTCATAAAATGGGACAGTTAATATACATATCTCAGTCTCTTTGAGGATTAAGGTATTAATTTATTAAAGCACACAGAACAATGTGTGGCACATAGTAAGTATTCTGGATGTGTTAGCTATTATTATGAAGTGGTCAGAACTGAACAAAATGCTTTGTGATTACTGTAATGGAAATATAAGATAGATATTGATCTTCCATTTTTGTACACAAGGAAAACTCACACTCTACAAAATTTGTCTATAGTAGGGAATAAAGAGAGGTGTGACTTAGTTTCTTGTATGACCATCAACTGTATCTGATACACAGTCAACCAGTAATGACCTTATCCACTCACTCATCTACATGTACTTAATTCGGTATACCCATACCTCTATGAAAATACTGAAGAAGTACCACTTGACATATACAAACACCCAGGAACATTGAAGAAAGGTCTCAGGTCTTGTGGAAAGATTGGCATGGACAAGTCAGACACAATTTACCTTAGACTTTGTATGAAGCTCAGGACTTGGATTAAAGAAGAAATGGAAAAGTCAGTATGCGCAGAGAAATAGCACTCATAAGACAGGGTGACAGGATCATTTTACTATATTGCCAGTTTAAAGTGTGTCTTCATCAAGTTTCACGAGCATATGGACTAACCTCAACTTTCTAAACACCACACCTTTAGTATTTACCATGGTAATGAACATAAAAGTTATTTAATTATTTAATAAGTATTAAGTGAATGAATGAAAATAAGCAGCATGTTTAGGGTACAGACGCACTGCAGCAAATGTACAAAAGTCCCTTTTCTAACTTGACCCTTGCACAGAGTGGAAGAGAGTTCAGGAAGGAGCCATAATTTCACTTAGAGCAATTTATCTGACAGCTCTTTTATCCTTATGGTTAACGACTTTATTTTCACCTGCTTCAAATTAAGTTATAATAATTTAGACCCTAATTTCTCTTAACTCTCCTCTTTCCCCAAAGATTCAAAGAATTCTCTACCCAATATACCCTGAATTGATTTTCTATTATATAAAGAATATAAAACTGTGGAAAATATTCAAAATGTTTAATGTTTTTAATGTAGTTTTATTTCTATCAAATTTTTACATACATACAGTCCATTTTTTGTACAATTTTTCTCTCACCAGAGGTGAAAAAATGAGCAATTTCTTGAAGTTCATCAATTTCATTGCATTTTTTTTTGATCTCCAAAAGCAACTATTTTCAACTTTTTAAGCTAATTATTTGGGAGTTTACTACCATTTATCCTAATAAATGCCAATATATTCCTTCTTAATTTTTCAGATTGGTTCATAATTTTTTAGACTTTCCACTGTGAAATACGAGGATTTGGCTCTTGTTCATTCCCCACGCTTACTACTTCTTCCCCAAACATTTGCCTTATTCCATGCACTGAATGTATTTATATGCTAATTTTTATTGAATCAACATTCATTGGATGTCTTATGACTATGTGAGTGCCAACCTATGTAGTATTCTCTGATCATTTTTTATAACTTGTACAATGCACTACCTTACCTCATGAATAATTATATATCCTTTGAGTATTTTTCCATGTTATTATCACTAATTCAATACTAAAATTTACCACCTGTCCCAGTTGTGTAAATTTTCTCTCAGTACATTCAAACACTTGAGTACTTCAAACAGAAGGCTGTGCTGAGAGGCTTCTGACCTTCTCGAATCTGGAGTGGTTGCCGTGTGGGATCCCTGACAGCTACTATTTTAGAACCTCTCTCACCATCATCCTGGGAGTGCCCTTTGCCTCTCTTATGCTTGATCCCCTTTCCTAAATTCCATATGTGTCACTTTCTTGGTTTACTTGCCCTTTTGATAAAACAAATCTTCCAATAGATTCCTTGTAAGTAGTGCAGAAAATGTAAATTATTTGAAGTATTATACATCTGAGAATATCTTCACACTCATACTTAACAATTTGGTGTGAAATAGTTAAAAGTGCATATTTTTCAAGATATTAAAGATATAATTCTATTGGCTTATATTTTACAATGTAGTTTTAGAGATAAGGGCACCTGAGTGGCTCAGTCAGTTGAGCGTTCGACTCTTGATTTTGGCTCAGGTCATGATCTCACCATTCGTGAGTTTGAGCTCCATGTCAGGCTCTGTCATTGAAAGTGTGGAGCCTGCTTTGGATTCTCTCTCTCTCTCTCTCTCTCTCTCTCTCCCTTTCTTCCTGCCCCTCCCCTGCTCACTCATGCTCTCTCACTTTCTCTCTCTCAAAAATAAATAAATAAACTTAAAAAATTAATAGATACTCTCCAATACTCTTCAAATGAATTCTTTACTCTTTAATTATTGAATTTTATCCCTCTCTCCCTTTTCCTTCCTACTATATTCAACATGTAGTATTTAACAATTTTGAAGACCCTTTGTAAAAAAATACAAATTTACAAATACAAAATTACATAGAATAATGAATATTTCTTTGAATGAAAAAACATATCACAACAAAACATAGGTTATAAAAAACTGTCCAGGAGCACCTGGGTGGCTCAGTCAGTTAAGCGTCTGACTTCCGCTGGGGTCATGGTCTCGCAGTTCGTGAGTTCGAGCCCTGCATCGGGCTCTGTGCTGACCGCTCAGAGCCTGGAGCCTGCTTCGGGTTCTGAGTCTCCCTCTCTCTCTGCCCCTCCCCTGCTCATGCTCTTATCTCTCTGTCTCAAAAATAAATAAACATTAAAAAAATTAAAAAAAAACTGTCCAATATCAAAATATAACCAAGTGTAGAAAAATAATGTAATATTTTTATTCATTAGGTGCCTGACACACTTCTCATAGTTTTGTTCTGCATCATTTGTCTGTAAACATTTTGATCACCTACATATATAACAATAACTCTATGATATCCTTTTCTATAGTGAGAATAAGATAATTCAAACCTTTCTTCTAGTTGATCACATTGTGTTACTTTATCACTGGTCATTTAGAAAAGTTTCTTTCACATTTTTTAAAATTTTATTTATTTATTTTTGAGAGACAGAGAGAGTGTGAGCAGGGGAGGGGCAGAGAGAGGGAGACAGAATCTGAAGCAGGCTCCTTGCTGTCAGAGCTGAGCCCCATGTGGGGCTCAAACCCACAAACAGTGACATCATGATCTGAGCTGAAGTCAGATGCTCAACCAACTGAGCCACCTGGGTGCCCCTCTTTCAGGTTTATAACTCATTGTTGTAATGTCACATAAACTTCTAGGATTGTTGTCAAATTTGGGATAAACTTCTACTGATTTCTTTTCATATATGAACTATAAAATTTCAGGGTATTATCAAGTGTATTCCTAACAGGAGAGGACTTTTGACTATTCATTGAGAATTACTGTATTTTCTGCTTATAATCCATGCATCTGATGGATGATGGAAGAATTTTCCACATTTCAGCTTCAAATTCCAGATTTGTCACCTTGCTAGGTGCCATAGGATAAAACTACAGTGCAGTATGATCTTTGGTTCCATACCTTTGTGTCAGGACACTGGGTAAGGCTGTTTAATATTAGCTTTATGGTAAGTCTACTTCTGGCACAAAGAATATTCAGATCAGGAAGGCTTCACAAGTAAATTCTTCCAATTAATGAAGAAGTGGCATCAATCTTTTACAAACCCTCTGGCAAATAGACATAGAAGGAATACTTCCTAACTTGTTTTATGAGGCTAGTAAAATGTTTATGGTGAAACCTAACAAGGGACATCACAAGAAAGAAAAATTGCAGGCATTCTCTCATGATTATAATGAAACACTACTAAACAAAGTATTTTCAAACCAAATCTAGTAATATGTAATAGAAACAAGTTGGGTTTATTCCAAGAATTCTAGGTCTAATCAAATATTGAAATCAATGTAATTCAACACATTAACAGAAAAGAAAAAAATCACATGACTCAATAGAGGCATAAATGCCTTTGTTGGAATATAATATTTACTCATAATAAAAAGCATGAGCAAACTAAGAAAAGAAGGAAATTTCCTTAATATGATAAAGGACATCTATAAAAACCTTAGAGCAAACTTAATGGTGAGATCAGGAATGAGCTAAGAATGTCTACTAGTCAAAATTGTACTCAAGGTTGTAGCCAATGTAATAAGGCAAGAGAAAGAAATAAAGGTTATGAGGATTAAAAAAGAAGTTACGTAACTTTTTATTCACATATGACACATTTTGTATGTAGAAAACCCAAATGAATCTACCTACAGGCCATTAGAATTTACAGGGGAATGTAACAACATTGCTAGATGTAAGATCCATATATAAAAGCAATTGTTTTTACATAACAATTAGATATTAAAATTTTTTAAGTTACAAATGCAGAAAAATATCTCATCAAATATCTATGAATTACAGATGTATAAAGCCTCTACAGAAGGAATATAAAATGTGGTTCAGATATTAAAGAAGGTAGTTTGAATTGAGGTATATACCATGTTCATGTATTAGAAGCCTCAATATTATGAAGGTTTGATTCCTCTCAAATCAATCTACAAACTTAGTGTAATTCCCATTAAAAAATCTTTCATCTCTTGTATCATTGACTGATGAGGTGGGTAAACATGGACAAATTAACTTCTGTGTTTCAGTTTCTTCATCATTTAAATGGGCCAGTCATAGCCTACCTCATAGGCTCGAGCAAAGTTATCACAGAGCTGACACAGTACCCTTATGGTTTTGTAAATTTGCAAAAATAAAATATATAAAATATATAAAATAAATATATATATTGACAACCAAAATCACAATTAAACCTAAAACCTGCAATACTCCAGTTATTTATCCATAATACCTTATTCATAAAATGGCACCCGAAAAGCAAAAAAAAAATTTTTTTTTAATAAGAATTTCTTTTGATGATTATAAAATCAGAGAAGGGATTTTTAACTTGGGGAAATAGCTCCTCTAATGTCTAGGGAACTTTGATGAAATAACTCTGCCATCCATGAAGTTCTATCTCTTTAGTGAGAGGACTGTTCTAACCTCCCAAATGCACTCTGTCTCTCACTTAACTAGTGTTGCAGGAGCTGTGTGGATCTTGTCTGTCAAAATGCTGTCTTTCCTGCTGACTTCTTCTTTCTTGAGATACAGTCACTTTCTTTAGATGTCGTCAAAGTCTGCATTGGCCAAAGGCACATTGTGTCTTTAGCCTCAGGCATTTTGTCTTCTCTATTATGTACTGATCTAATTAGGCCATTTCTCAGAATTCCCTGATACCTGACTGGCAAAGCCCACAAAGGACTGTGGAATTCTTCACTACAAATCCATAAGCATTCAGCCAGCCCCTGTGTGGACAATCTTCTGCAAAATGAAGCTTTTCTCAACTCAATTCCCATTTTAATCTAGAAAATATGTATGCTTGAAACCCTGGAAATTATTTTAATGATAGTTAGGAAGTTTGCTCTCAAGTATTATTTATAACTTTCTTTAAAAGATGGCATCATGTTGATCATAATGATGAGGCAGATATACAAAGCAGCCTTTATAGGTTGTAGAAAAAGAGTGCGGATCCCCAAAGACAGAAAGAGTTAAGTGCACAAATTCCACAACCAGCATGGCAGAGACAAGGGACTTGCCATATGATTCTACCCATGCTGCATTTAAGACAATGGTTTGGTGCTAAAAGAAACCCCCACACTGGACTGTGGGAAGATATGGTCATCCCTCCTTATGTCAGATTCCATATTCTTTTCTTTGCCAACTTGGGGCACCTGGGTGGCTCAGTTGGTTAAGTGTCCAACTTCAGCTCAGGTCATGATCTCAAAGTTCATGAGTTTGAGCCCCGCATCAGGCTCTGTGCTGACAGCTCAGAACTTGGAGCCTGCTTCAGATTCTGTGTCTCCCTCTCTCTCTGCCCATCCCCCACTCACACTCAGTATCTCTCTAAAAAATAAATAAACATTAAAAATTTTTTTTAATCTAAATTATCTCTATCCTTCACTTGGAACACACTCTATGATTAGTTCCTTAACTGAAACCTATTCTTTTCTTTTTTAAATTTAATTTAATTTTAATTTAGACGGAGAGAGAGTGAGCAGGGGAGAGGGGCAGAGAGGAGAGAGAGAGAATCCACTGTGAGGCTTGATCCCCACAACCTTGGGATCATGACCTGAGCTGAAATCAGAGTCAGACAACAAACTGATGCACCCAGGCACCCTGTAGTGAAACCAATTCTATGTGACAATATACTTACATTTTATTTTGTTATTGTTTTTTGCCTCTCAAAGATTAGTCATTCAGGTTAATGTTTCAAGAGGTGGTTAGCAAATTCATGCTCACTTTATTCACAGTATTCTTTGTTTTCTAAATTTCACCTTTGATCCCTCTCCATCTTTTAGATCATAGACCAATGAGTTCTCAACTTTAGTGAGGCACTAAAATGGGCTTCATTGGTCTGCTACAGAGAGGCATGCAGGATAACTTTTGTATTAGAGAATTAGAGAGTTTAAAGAAGGCAACCGTAACTAGTAATTAGTAACTTTTTTTATACAGCATAGAAAGTGAGCTAGTGGGTGATAGTATTGGGAGAAGACGATTATATTCGCTTTCTAAGAAATTACCACAAACCTAGTGGTTTAAAACAACACAAGTTTATTATCTAATTTTCTGTAGGTAGAAGCCCAGGCATGTTATGGCTGGATTCTCTGCTCGGGGTCTCATCAGGCTGAAATCAAGAGCTATGGTTTTCATATGGGGCCTGAGGTCTCAGTGGTTGTTGGGAAAGTTCATTTTCTTGAGGTTGTAGAACTGAGGTACCCATTTTCCTGGTAACCTTGCTAGGAATCATTCTTAGTTCTTAGAAGCTGCCTGCAGATCTTTGCCATGTGCTTCCCATAGGCAGTTCATGCATGGAGATTTGCTTTATTCTGGGCTAACCAGAGCACATCTTTCTCATTTTCTCTTTTCTGACCAGCCAGAAAAACTCTTTCATCAAGACAGACTCACCCAGGATATAACTTCCCTATCCTAAGGTCACAGATTTGGGAACTTAATTAAGTGTCAAGAATCCCTTTGTTTCAGTACACAAATTGATCTTTAATTGAACCACTGGGAAAAAGTGTGATGTATCAGGGGACTGGAATACTGGGGACTTCTTGGAATTCTGCTTACCAAAATGATCTAGGAAGGAAGGGAAATTTTTTTCTAATGCTGTACATTTACAGTATAGAGAGAATGAACTTATTCTGACTGGTGGACATAAATGATGCAATTCACAGTCTAGGTGTTACACTGCCTCTCAGTAGAGTTGTGGGCCAAGAGAATTTCCTCCCTAATGGTCTTACCCATTTCCTTTCCACTGATGGCAAGTTTACGCAGAAAACTTTACTTACAATGAAAAGAGGGGTCTCCGAGACTGCTGAAGTTGATATGCAATTTACAGATCTCTTAGCTAGCCCACTTTTCAAAAATAAACCTCATTATTGCAGTATTACATTTATACAGAAAAGCAACAAGATCATTAGTGTATATACCTCAACAAATTATCCCAAAGTGAACATACCCACATAGCCACACCCAGCTCAAGAAATAAACAATTGCCAGCATCCAAAAGGCTCCCCAATGTCTCCTATCAGGCTCTATGCCTTCCTATCTCCCCAAATTAACTACTTCTTTATCATTAGAAATTTACAATTGGTAGCATTCTGTGCCTGACATCTTTAATTCAATATTATTTTTGTGCATTTCTATTGTAAGAATGTGCCATAGTGAATTTATCCATTCTCTTGCTGAGGAAGTTTTGGGTTGATTCTAATTCTTGACTACAAATAATGGCTTCATGTGCTATGCACGCCTGCCTGTTATGCGTACTTCAAAAATAGAACTGGTTGGTTATAGAGCATGCATGAGACTCAGTGTGGCACTCACTCCTGAGGAGAATCCCCATCCTTAACTGGGTGTAATGTCTCTAGTTTGGAGACTCTCCCTTTACGATCTCCAGAGAATAAACTTTCACTTTTCTGCCAGAGTGGGGAAGCTCAGTCACCCAGCCTGTAGGAGTGAAGGAAATAATCTGATCTGGCTACTTCTTAGCTATAGTTTCAATGCATCCTCCTTATTTTAGCCAAGCCATCACTCTTCATCCTATTCCAGAGTTACCTGGTGTTGTCAACTCCACAATTTTCGAGGTCTCACCATATAAATCAGATTGGTTTTCAGCTTTCTTTGCTACCAATTTTAAATCTACCTTCCTTGGGTCTGCTGCCTTTTCCATCTTTCTTGTTTTCAAAATGTTGATGCTGTCATTTTCTCATTTCTTTATCCCTTTGGGGTATATACCTTTAAAATAAAACCCACTGTGTTTTGTTTTGGGGAGTTGGGAAAACACAAGAGAGGAAAATATATGTGTTCAATCCAGTCTATCTGGTAAGGTAACTTTCTTTAGGTGTTCAGTATTCTTCCAGAGTAGCAGAAGTTCCTTTGTAGGATGGCTCATGGTTTCATAAAATGAGATTCTAGCCTGCCTCCTGGGGTTTGGGATTTGTTTCCATTTTCTCTGTCACTGTTTTAGAGGTATTGGTGCCTTTTTAGCTTGCTTGTAAAGTGTCATGAGGAGATATACGATCTGCAGCACCAAGTCTAATATCACATAACCGTATGTTGATAGAACCAAGATATTTATGAACTGTGACTTCCACAGTAATGAGTTTGTTCTTGAGATGTTCTGGAACTATTTAGATAGTTTGTTTGTGTTTTATTTCAGTAGTCTGTGCAATGATGTAGCTTAGATAGCAATATAAACTGTTTTTCTGGGTAGATTTGGGTTAATTGGTGTGATTAACAATATCACCCAACTGAAGCATTGCCCTACAAGAAGAAAGGGATGATGGGTGAGAAGGAACCCTAAAAATTGTGCCAGTTCTTCCATGTTTGGAGGCATAGTCATTTTGAAGCAAAAATAAAATTTTCAAATTGCTTTGGGAGTAATTACTTGAAGGACCTACATTAGTTATGACCATGTAAGGCCAATATGTACCTATTATCCTAGAGAGGGAAATAAGAGAACCATGGGTGGCCTCCTGAAAACAGCCCTCTAAATACCACTTATGGTAACTGGTCCCAGAAAGAATGCAGAAAAATGTATCCAGGCATCAAGGAAATGCTTAGAAGTAAAGGACTCAAGACCCCTTTCCTTTTTTATTTCAGCATTGGAGAAAAACATCCTCACTGCTCTGGAATGGCTCTGGCAGGAAAGGATATCATAGACCACAGAGGGGAATCTCCATGAATGAAGATGGAGCCTGTATTGTAACTTGAGCCCAGAGACTCATGGCCTAGAGCTGATTCTGGCCCAGTGGACGGTTGAAGCTGACACCCTTGCAGACCCAATTCCCTCAGGCATGTTGACTCTGTTTGGGGATCAGTGGTTGAGTATGTGAATGTAGGCTAAAGAGCCCAAGCAAATGGTTTTTCCAGCAGCCTCTGTAAGAATCAGGACCAGCAGAGGCTTCATTGACAGAATAATATTGTTTGACCCTTAGGCCTTGGAAACATCAAAGTGTTCAATAGGACACTGTGGGACAATAACATGCTGAGGGAGAGTAACAGAATCAATGACATGAATGGATCAGCCAGACGCTTCAGTTTTCTCTCTGCCTGGCATTCAGAGGGAGGATTAACTCTTTTGAAATGAGTATGTTTGTGGGGTTCTTGAATGGTTTACAATGGGAGAACATGTATACTGACTCCTTAAGACAGCAGCCTCATACTTTCTATTAATGAGTGCATGTGAATTCTTAAACAGTTAATAGGAAAACTAAGAGATATGATTATATTTTCAGCTGGTGAAGCAGGTGTTACCAAGTTTTATTACTGAGCTCCACCTTCCCACCATGTATTGGTATTGTGTTAGTAGTCTATGTTGGAAATGACAGTACCCACGCTACAGGATTGTTCATAGCATTAAAGAAAGTAAAGAATACAAATGTTTGATACAGTGCTTGACACATAGTGAATGCTAAATAAATCTTTGCTGCTGTTGCTCTCTGAAGTTCTTTGTGGTGGTAGCTACAAAGTGCTTATAACACTGGGGTAGAGAAAAATCTATGTCATTGCTCCTGTGATATTAAGCAATCCGCAGTCATCTTTCTGGACCTTGATTTCTCAGTCTTTAAAATAGAGACACTACAGTGATCTCACCAAGGGTGCTGCAAGGAGAAGACAAGATAAGGTATATTGCAACCATCTAAAGTATTAAGGGTGGTACACATGGAAGCTCTTTTTATTTTTAGAGTCTTTCCAAGGAAATGGAAAAATTTCTTCATTAACTAAACACAGTAGCTAATCCTGAATTTTGACCTCTGTGTGGAAATTTTTCCCAGGGAGCCTTCAAAGGAGTGAAAGATTTGAGGTGCATTTGAAGCCTTCATTTCTTTTCTTTTCTTTTTTTTTTTAAGCAGAGCCTCATTCAGGGTTCTATCTCATGAACTGTGAGATCATGACCTGAGACAAAATCAAGAGTCAGATGTTTAACCAACTGAGCCACCCAGATGCCCCTGTGCTCTTCATTTCTTGAGGAGCATGTCATTTTCTGTCATTCTTCAAGGATGTTTGTTGATGGTGTTTCCCAATCAGAAGATAAAATAGTGGCCCAAAATAAGTGGTAAATATTGTTTAAGTTGCTTTGACCTACGACTCTGACTTTCTCCCTCCTGCCCTGAATGTACAGTGCAAAAGTTCCACTTCCTTGTTCAACACCAGGAAGAGTTTCACAGTCTGGACAGGGAGGGAATAATTGGAATCGGCAGAAGAGAGAATAGTCAAAAAGAGACTGACTTAATGGCTCAGTGGCAATCAATCAAAGGAGAGCGGAAGAGTGGGAAAACACCCATGAGCTCCACTAATTTAATTATTTGAGAGTACGGGACTAGTTCCATACATAAACCAGGCAAAAATTCCAGAAAGCCAAACCTCCAGGACCTCCAGGCCAGGCAGAGGACCATGGTAGCTCCCTTTAAAACAAATTCCTAAAAGGTGGGAAGGTGAGCACGTTTCCCATAGGTGCTGGCTAAATTACCACACACCCCACGGGAAGCTGTGTACCCACTCAGAATGCCCCAGGCTGCGGTATGCTGGTCTGGTCTTCACCACAAAGCCCCCATTCGGAATCTGGGTCGCCATTACTGGGAGGCCCATCAGGGTGCTGGGAGCACTGGTGCTCCTATGAGGAGGATGCCAGCTCCACACCTAATGCTCTCTCTCTTGTTCTGCTAATCATCTGCTTTCTTAAGTGCTGTCATTCTCTCTGATTGTTGTCCCTGGCATCAGAATGCATTCTCTTGTTGTTTCTGCCATTGCAAATGATACCCTGAGCTTCAGAACATCAGCTTTTGGAATGCTGGCCTCATTCCAGTCATTCGCTACCACTGAGTGATTTGTGTCCTCCAGCGGTCCCTCTCCTCTCTTCCCTGCACCCGTCCCAAGTGCCTGGCAGTTAGAGAGTCGGCACAGGGTTCTTCCTTCTTTTAGCTGCTCTGCAATAAATGCAGACTTATTAACAGCTGCTGAATTACCTTCCAGAGACAATGGCCTTTCTGCAGTGGGAGCGCTGCTTTTACGGTCTCTACGTGATTTCGAAACACAGGGTCTTGTGTAAATCAGGCCTCGTTGTGAGTGGAATGGGCAATGATGAGAGGAGCCAGCACTGAACACAGATTTCTATCCAATACATGTGGGGATTTGAGGAGTTGTTATTCTTGAACTATAGCACTGTGCTTTTAGATCTGTTTCATGTTTTATTCAAGGGTAAGTTTTATAATGTTTGTCCTACCAGGGCATAGAGAAATCATCCATCTACACGGAACTCTGAGTTACCTCAGACACAGGGGTGGGTGTAAAGCTTTCAGTCTTCTTTATGTCAGAGTATTCCTCATGTTCCCTGTGCTGGGCCTCACAGGTCTCAGCCTTCCTGTCATGTCCCACTGTAACGCAGAGTTTCTCAGCTTCAATGCTATTGACATTTTATGCCAAATATTTGCATTCCTATTCGTGACAACCAAACATGCTCCCTCAGGGCAAAATTACCACTAATTGAGAACTACTGGGCTAGCAGAAGACAAAATGGGTAAAGGGGAGGGACGCTGAGGGCTTGTGTCCAAGTCTTAGCGCAATGGCCCCTTGCGGTGCCTTCCAACTCTGGTCTTTGATTCTGGAAAGCGTTGTGCTCTTACAGTCCAGAGCTTCCCAGTGCTGCTGGCAAGAGTTCTGGGCTGATGAAGCCAAAGCCATTTGTTTGATCCTGAGTGAGCCACGAAGGCCAGTCAGTTCCATGACCCCAGACTGTGCCTGTGATCCCACCCAGCTGTAGTTTAGAAGACTCCTCCTTTTGGAGGACTGAAACTCTTCTTTCTGCCCTCCTCCTCCAACCCTTCACCACCCAGTTATTGTTAGAAAGATCTCAGGTATCCCCCCAGAGTCTCTGTGTGAGTAAGTATATGAACAAATGTGAGAATAGATTTTTTTTTTACCATCTCTACCCCAGAAAGGGCATATTCTACTGAATCTTTCTTCTATATCAATGAATCAGACACCTCTTTTCATATCAATGTGTATAGCATATTCTTTTTATTTTCTTGGTAAATAGCTGCTTAGTGTTCCATCATATAAATACATTATAATTCACTTAACCACTCTCTCACAAAAGGTTACTTGTAAAAAAGTACAGGGTGCCTGGGTGGCTCAGTCGGTTAGGCGTCCAACTTCAGTTCAGGTCATGATCTCAGTTTGTGAGTTCGAGCCCCGCATCGGGCTCTATGCTGACAGCTTGGAGCTTAGAGCCTGGAGCCTGCTTCCGATTCTGTGTCTCCCTCTCTCTCTTCCCCTCCCCCACTCTCTCTCTCTCTCTCTCTCTCTCTCAAAAATAAATAAGCATTAAAAAAAATTGTTTTAAGAGCTACAGTGGGAAATTTGTGTATATATCAAGAAATGGAATTGTTTCATGGAATATAATATGCATTTATAATTCTGATAGATAGTGCAAAATTATTTTCCACAGGAGTTGTAATAATTTACCACCCCGCCAACAGTACATGACAGCACTTATTTTTCTACAATCAGCCTGACAGAGTGCCTCTACTTTGGAATTTTACTGATCGGTGGGAAATTGGGTTTCAGTGTAGTTTTAATATGAATGCATTTTATTATTGATGAGGTTGAGTGTCTCCTTGTATGTCTGAATCATTTTAATATGCTTTTCTGTGAACCATCTGTTTATTCCTTGCTCATTTTTCTTTTGAGTTATTGGTTTTCTTTCTCCTGAATTTTGAGAAGCTTTTTATATATTAGAGAAATTAGCCTTGTGTGATACGAGTTGTAAATAATTTTCCTATAGTCAGTTGTTTTTTGATGTTGCTTACAGTATTTTTTTCTTAAACAGATTTTTAAAATAAATTTGTATGTAGTCTAACAATTTTTCCTTAGCAATTTTTGATTTTGAGTTATAAAAAATTCTCCTACATTTTCTTCTAATATTTTTAGGACTTCCCCCTTTTTAACATTTAAATTTTTGATCTTGCAGAATTTATCCTGTTAGCTCAACGTGAGTTATAGATCCAACTTCACGTTTCCCAGAGGCTCGCCCAGATGTCCAATACGATATATTGAAATGCCCACTGTTCCTACATTTCTGTGGGATGGCACCTTTATCAGATACGAAATTCCTTCTTGTATTTGACTTTCTATATATGTCTGGACTTTCTATCCTGTTCTTTTATTCTATTGATGTAATGTTGCCTCACTGTTTCATACACACACACAAACATACACACACACTCAATGCTTTAATATTTGGTCAGTGTCGTTATCATTGCTCTTTTCCTTTTTTTCCAGAATAGATAGGCTGTTCTCTTGTCTATATTTTAAGGGTATATACTTAAATTTTTAAAATATTTATTTATATTTGAGAGAGAGAGAAAGAGAGACAGAGTGCGAGTGGGGCAGGGGCAGAGAGAGAGGGACACACAGAATCCAAAGCAAACTCCAGGCTCCAAGCTGTCAGCACAGAGCCCAACGCGGGGCTCAAACTCACAAACCACGAAATCATGACCTGAGCAGAAGTCAGACGCTTAACTAACCGACTGAACCACCCAGGTACCCCAAGGGCATTTATTTTAAAATAGAACATAAAAATATAATTTTTCATGCTTCAATAGTGCCTCCAGGAGTGGGGGGGGGGGGCTGGACTGGGGTTCAGGACTGTGGGCCACCCTCTCTTGCAACATGGCCAGTTCTGCAAACTCCTTCAAGATTACTTACTTTCCTTTCACAAAATCCTCATGTATTTGTTCATAGGATTTGTGGGAGTGTATGAGATAAAAAGAAAAGGCATGTAGGGTAGGGAAAACCCTACTCTTTTATTTTATATAAACTTGGCCAATTTGAAAGGAATGCCAATCTCTGGAGTATTAGGAGTTACTAGGCTCATTCTGGAGTTATTGAGTGTAGCCTGAGTATGTCAGCATTTGATTTTCAAATGTTTACCTTCAAGCAAAAGTACTCATTCCTCTGTTACTGCACTTTGTCCTTCTTTTTTCCTATATTAACCTGTGTTGCTTGAATAAAAGGAAAGACACTAGATGGTTCTTTTAGATCCTTGCTATTCTTGCGAAGGTCTCTAACCTGATACCCATTTTCATGGAAAGGAAATAGATCAAGACCCATATATAAGTAGGTCCACCCACATCCACAGTCTCTGTAAGTTCTTGCCATTCCCTTACCAACCTTTTGAAACCCATATTGTTGAGCTGGTCAGGTTCAATGTGTTCTATGTGCATGCCAAAACCTGACTACAAATGCATGTGTTACTCCTTCAGGCCTGTTTTGTCAAGTTGGCACATAATAAGAGCTGGGATTCTGGCTGATCAGCAATAGTACCCACATACCTTGGGCAAAGAGCATAAGCACACAATTACGAATGTGAGAAAATAAGTGTAGCTTAGGAAAAACTAATAATTCCAATGACTCATTATGACGGCATCATTTAACACTGTAAGTCCCACACTTATCCTGTATTTTTTACACACTGTGTTATTTGCAAATAATCCTGTCCTTTCTTTTATAGGATTTAAATCAAGAATTCATAAGGCACTATCCTTACTTTGCAAGCCCAAGCTCATCCTGATTCATGCCGAGATCGATGTGGTTTTTTTCAAAAATTATATTTTGCCTGAATTAAAATCTAAAAAGAAACATTGATAATCACTATCTTTTAAGGACTATGGAAATAGCGGCACAAATTAGCCCTTTGTGTGTTCAATTTCTCAAGATATTAGAACAACAAAATTAGCAGAACACTTTGATTTCCTTTGTTTTGAAGATAACACATTTACCTGATTTGAAGCATTATCTTTAGAGAACATTAAATGGTATGAAAATGATGGCTGCATGGAGCAGCATTTATACATCACCATACACGCGTGGTAAATCTAGGCTGTGCGAGCCAGACACTTATGAGAATAAGATCTTTGGAGACTGCTCTGCAGCATGAAGTTTGCCCACAGGTCCCAAGATCAGTACTGTTGTCACCTGTTAGTCTGCAAGCCTCAGGCTCAGAAAGGACAAAAGGGAAGAGTGAGCATGCTGAAGGTGTGCTGGGGAGGTGAGCACCATTCTGCCCCTCAGTCTGCTCTGTCTGAGACATCCTGACAGCTTTGCTCCTTAGGCATCTACCTCTGCAAATGAAAGTTACCAGGCTGAGTTCCTACTCTGCTAACAATAGTAAAGGAGAATCATTAACTTGCGAGCACCTTAAGGTCAGAAGCCATACTTTCTGAATGTTTGCATCTTCCAATCCCAGCTTCCTGCCCGGCACAAAATAAACTGGCAACACATGCAGAATCATTCCAGATTCTCTGACTAGTAGCATGGTTTCTCTTTCCAGTGCAGGCATTATTAGTGTGTGGCTTCCCACTGTTCACAGTTGGGCCATGTCCTAGATTTCTTCTCTAAGCATGAGGGCTCAAACCTTGTAAGTGCCATATAAAGAAAGCATTTTAAGCTGTCTTTGCCATGCTGTTACCATGATCTATTTTCTTAGAATTTAGGCTGAGAGCAAAAGATATGTGTGTGGGGGGGGGGGGAGGGGAGGGTGGAGACTGTGCCAGGGGAGGGTGGGATGGTCAGGGAGGGGTAGAACCTAGAAGACTATAGCAAGACCATTTGACCTCAGGGCTTTTGCATTCTGTGAGAGGTTTCTCCTAGCAAACAATTTAAAGGCACATTGCCCGGATATACAGCTTTTCTTCAATGTTCTTTGTGCCATTGTCAGACTTAACAGATAGTTAGGAACCTTCACATTAATGTTTGTTTATTGAAAGTCTGAATTCAGAGGGTAAATTTCTTATGTCGTCCTTACTGTAGTTGGCTTTAAATATACAAAACGGAATCACAGTGTTTGCATCAGCACACCTTAATCCTCACTCCTGGGCCATGATCCTGCCTATTTCCTCTTGTTTCCCTGGGGCAATTTGGTTGCTTCAGCTCCTTTTGGCCCATCTAAGCATTACCTCAGCCCCTATTGCCCACAATAGAAAGATCTCTATGTTCTATTTTCACCCTTCTGCCCCACAGGTATGGCATTAATATGGAATGTCAGATTTGTGCAAAGTGCCTACATGCTGTTATTCACTCTCACTCAGTCTTTAGTGGGTAGTTGGCTGTGGTCTCACGTTTCCCATCTATTAAAAAGAGAACTGGTGGTGTACGTAAGGTCTGGACTGCTGTTTAAGCAAAATATGCAATTGCCTATATAATGGAGTTTCAAGGGTGAGAAGCTTAATCTGTCTCTCACCACTGAATGCTGTCTAAAATTTGACTTTTGGAGTACTAGCCCCTTATCTTTAAGCAATACTAAACAGCTGATTTTAGAGGAAGTAGGAAAGGAACTAATGGTTTTGAAATCCGTGATGTGCCTGGCATTCTCTCCTGTACAATCACTTAGCATTACCTTATTTAATTTACTCAAGAAACAAATAGGTATTATTATACCCATTTTATGGATGAAGAAACCAAGGCCTAGCAAGAGCTTCAGGTCACACAGTTAGTAGTAAGCATGGAGCCAACACCAGTATACAGTTGGAAAACAGAATTTGAACTCTATTCTGTCAGACTTCAAATTACTTCCTCCCATCATATCATAGGAGGAATCTCAGAGCAGTTTTCCCAGTTAGGAAATAGCACCTTTAGCAAAGAGGTTATTAGCACAAAGAAAGGAGGGGAGCAATAAGACTGAGTTTGTAGGGTATAATCAGTTTGGGGGGTGATAGCTGCAGAGTGGGTCTCTCTTTGGACTTCAGCGAGAGCACACTTTGCAAATACAGAATCCCATAGCGCAAGAACCGTAGGGGATGCTGGAGACCACCTAGTCCAGCTGCCTTCCCTCCCTGCACATGAAGAAAAAGACAGGAAAGGACTTGCCCAGAAAACAGCAACTTAGAGGCAGAGCTGAGTCTACAGCCATGCACTCCAAACTCCCGGTTTCTTCAGCTTCTCAAACTCTCTATCTTACTGAATGCCATCTGGGCTGCTGTTCTTGCTCCATACTTCAAAGTCCATCCCTTAGTAATGTGCCAGCTTCCTGCAACTGTAGAAGTGAATTGTGAAGAGTCTTGTATTTATCTGTCTATCTATCTATCTATCTATCTATCTATCTATGCTTTCTGGATGACCCAGACTCCTTTTACCCAGGAGTACATTAATATATGTATAAATTACTCACATATGTACATTGTAACATTTGCCCCTATCTTGTTATACATCTATCACAATTGTACAGGTCACCATATCAGGAAGGATATGAGCCCAGCTTGTAGAGCTTCCACATTTCTACTCAGCCTTCCTTTCCTTATTTTTTGAGATGTTAAGAGAATGTTTTCATTATTCCAAAATGAATAGGATAGAAGCAACGCTTCAGCTTGGAGAGTTAATTATAGCTTTTAATTTCAAATTTACCTCTTCATAAAGTCACTCACTGACTTAGAACAGTCTTATCCAACATTGCCCACAGCTCATATTTCCTCCCAGCTTTCCAGAGCTCTGCTGACTCATAAAATCACTTTACCTCCCAATGCCTCAGGTTTCTCATTTGTGAACTGAAGTGGCTGATACAGACTGGCTTTGAGGTGTTTTTGTGACAATCGGTGAAAAATGATAGGAAGCTAAACTGTAGCATTCTTGTGCTCAAAGGGTAAGGCTATTCTCTGAGATCTAAGTGACTGTGCAGCCCAACAAATCAGTAGCTCATTTGATTCCATATTTCCTGTGTTTTTGTCTTATGATTCTATCATACAACTTAATTATAAGAGGGGAAATTAACTTCTGACTTCTTAAAAGATATGCCAGAAAAAGGTTAATTTCTTATGTAGTGTTCTGGCCTGAAGAGGGGTCACATTAGGTAGAAGTAGATCACAAAATGATCAAAATTCTCACGTTTTGCATGATTGTCAGAATCTGTAAGGAAAGAAAGGGAAACGGAATTATTATGCCAGGATCAAGAGACACCTGAAGAGTAGGTATGAAAAAACTTCAGTATCTCCGCATATGTTCTCTGTTATTCTTAGATACACTTCTTTTGTTGTTGTTGTTATTATTTTTTGTTCTTGTTCTATTATAAAGCAGTTGTGGTATGTGTACACAAAAGATGTGACATATTAGATTTGAAGGGATGAGTGTTTAATGTTTTAAAACAACTTCTTTGCTGAATCATTTTGACAGGGATTAAAGTTATTTTGTCCAGAAAGTACTCACAGACCACATCCATCAGTGTTAACTCTCTTTGCTACCTGTGTGCCTATTTGTGCATCTATTCTTGCTATTTATTTGGCAGTTTACGGTGTTCGTTTGCAGGCTGTCTCCCTTACAGAATGCAGGTCCTTTGAGGATTTTTTTTTCTGTGTAATCTCACTATCAGAATTATGTCTACTGCAATTATATCTATATATACTCAAAAAAAAAAAAAAAGCTTGATGATTGAATTATTGAATTAGTGAGTGGGTGAATGGATGGTACCAGACTAGAAATACAGAAATGATCACGACAGGCTGCTGTTTGGCACGTGGAAAGTAAAGATGCTTCTGGTGTAACTAGAAAAAGAAAAAGTAACCAGCGAGGTCATTGTGGGCATGATGGGGGTGCATAAAAGGACTACTTCTCAAACTTCAATGTATATACGAATCCCCTAGGGATCTTGTTTAAATACAGATTCTCATTCACTGCATCTGGGGTGGGGCCCAGGATTCTGCATTTCTAACAACCTCCCAGGTGCTGCTCGTGCTGCTGATCCATGTGTGAGGGGCAAGACCTCCCAGGACCTGTCTTAGAGGAGCAGATGGCAATATGATGGGGCAACTTAGAGAAAGGCTGAAATTGAGCACAGAGTAAGCAGGGCCTGGCAAATGGAACTACAGTGGACTCTTGTAATTTGTGGTCGTTGTGATCTGCAAAGTCACTCAACGCTGAATTAACAAATACTGAACCATTGCTCCTCGGAGAAATACAGAGCGAGGTTCCTGTGAGCCTCTGGTTGTAGCATCTTTGCCAACTAATCCATATATAACCTTACTTTATGTGTTTTTCTGTTTAAAGGCACTTTAATATACATTGATGATTCATGAGCATTAAACTTATGGCCATCAGCACTATAACTCAGGCCTAAACGAAGCTTGTCTAACACATGTATTTTCTCTGTGAGGACATCAGTCTTCTTGCCCTTAGGAACACCTCAGACAGCACATCTGTACTATGCTTGGGAGTCATATAAACAGCCAAATCTCCAACAAAAAGCACAAAAATCTGAGAAATGTTGCAGCAAATACAGTGTACAAAAGACACATACTTCCAGTATGAAAGCTGAAATAAGAAGGCAGATGTCACCTTGTTTGACCTCAGCTGGTAACTTGCAAATTGGGTGACTCAAATGTTTTGCCTCTCGGCACATGTCTGCTACTGACCATGCAAATGTCATGAATATTGATTTGGAGGTTACAAATACGTTTTAGTGAGTAGGTGAAATTACAAATATGGGACCTGAATAATAGCATTGACTATATAATATTCAGATGTGGGATGAGCCAGAAAAGGCATAATAACCTGAAACTAATGTAACATTTGTGTGTCAACTATACTGCAATTTAAAAAAAGAAGATTAATAAAAAGAGACATAATAATTGCAGCAACCTCAGCAGAACAATAACAGAAAGCTTTGGGACACTGTGCTAAACTAACTGGATTCTTCTTGGAAACTACCAAGCAAGTGTGAAAGTCTCATCGGCCAGCAGGCAGAGTCTACTGTGAAATCCTGAAAGACTACAACATTTGTTAGTCTCAGGACAATGCAACAGGTCCAGCACTAGCCACGTTTCCGACTTCTGTGGGGAAATGAAGGCACTACAATTAGGCGAGATCATATCGGTATTCACATGTAGTCATTAGTTATAGAAGTATCTCCCAGTCAGCATTTCTCAAACTTTCCCACCAAAGTTCCTCTAATAACAGAGGAGAGTCAAAAACGTATTCTGAAGAGCTTGCCTCAACAAGGTCCAATGTTGAGTTCTATTTCATAAAATATCTGGGCTTGTTTTAACATAAAAGAGTTTCATGTTATTTACCACCAAATAAATTGAACTTCCATCAAGAGAGACTTCATGCCTTCTCATCCTCCTGGCACCCGTCATGGTGTGGGGGTGGGGGTGGGAGCCCACCATTCAGCGTGTACAGCTCATCTGGATCAGTGTTTGGCAAACTACTGCCTATGGGCCAAGTCTGGCCCACCACCTGTTTCTGTAAATAAGTTCTGTTGGAACACAGCCATATCTACTCATTCATTTAACATTGCCTATGACTGCTTTCATGTTGCAATGGCAGAGTTGGGTACTTGTAACAGAGACAATAGGCCCACAAAGCCAAAAATATTTGCTATCTGGCTCGTTACAGAAAAGTTTGCTCATTTCTGGTCTAAATTATTGAGTTTCTTTTTCTTAATAATTGATGCTATTATTTTCCCAACTTCTTAGGTAAAGAGGCCCTTCAGATATTAAAAACCAGGCAAGCACGAATTAGTTAGATCCCACCAATTATTAGCTCAGATACTGATTTCTATGGAGGGAGCCAGATCTTCCATTAGACTTGCATAACCCAAGTGAAACCAAACAGGGAGCAGGCCCGCTAAAGTGAATCAGCTTTTACTAGCCTGAGCTTGAGTCTGTCCCTCCTGACTGGAAGAGCCAAGGGTGTTTAATATCACGTAAGTGCCTCTGCGAGTAGGCAGTGATGGGTGATGAGCAAGGAGAGATTAGTGTTTAGATGAGCAAGGAGAGATTTATCTAGTACTGATAAATATAAATTAAAATAAGGAATTTAAACATAAAGGGAGGAGAGGGCACAAGGAAAGGGAAGAAGTATCTATATGCAGGGCTGACGGAGGGATTTGGCAGCCCGGCACCAGGGGCCCAAGGCAGTCAAGAGCAGAACCAGCTAGGGCAGAGTTCAAGCAAAGCTTTGAGAAAATGCTGTGGGTTTAATCTGGGATAAATGTGGCTGACAAATCCAAAGGACAGGCATTGAGCTAAAAATAGCAGATAAACCAAGGGAAAGGAAATACAGATTTGAAACAGAGCAAAAGGAAGGGTGAGAGTAAAGCTAGGAAACATCTAGAAATTTGCATCATAGAAAGAAGAAAACTAGCTTGTCTTTAGTGGCCTTGGGGTTAGTGTTTGGAGTTTGGGCCATTTGAATCCGTGGAAAAAATTGAAGGTATTTATGAGAATCATTTGTCCAATAAATAAAAATTTCAGAATGCTTCTGAAATTATATATATTCTTTTTTTTCCCTTGAGAGTCAGGGCAGGACTAGAGAACCACAAAGAAAAGACTTTAATTCCTCAGAGTTTGGGAGGTGGTTAGTTCCAGGAGTTGGGGGGGAATGGAAAAGCAGCATGGGATTTGTAAGATAAAGGACATTTTTTGGAGCAAAGTTTTAAAATTTTGCTTCTTGAAGGATTTGGCTTAAAGGAATAGAGAGAGAGATTCATGTTTGGGGAAATCGCAGAGATTTTTTTTTTTTCTTAAACTGGGTAATATGGCTTCTATAATTATATATGTGAAATCTGATTTGCTTTATATATTATCTATCCCATGACTTTCACATCTGGGAAGGGCACCTGGGTGGCTCAGTCTGTTAAACATCTGACTTCAGCTCAGGTCATGATCTTGCAGTTTGTGGGTTTGAGCCCCACATTGGGCTCTGTGCTAACAGCTCAGAGCCTGGAACCTGCTTCGGATTCTGTCTCCCTCTCTCTCCGCCTCTCCCCAGCTCACGCTCTGTCTCTCTCTCTTTCTCAAAAATAAGTAAACACCAAGAAAAAAAAAAAAGAACTTTGACATCTGGGAAGTGTACTCCAAATAGGCATTCCTCCCTCTCGTCCCCTACAAATAAAATGTCTGGCTGGTTATGGGTGTTGATTATCCACTGTCAACTAAAGGTACAGAAAGATAAAAGGACAGGGATTTCTTTTTGAAAAAGGAGTTATGTAGTTTCCCTTGCTTCCCACAGGTAGCCATGTTGATGAATGGAATTGGCGTTAGGATGAAGTTGACCCATAAGGTAACTAAATGGTAAGACTAAAAGAAGCTTAACTCTTGTTGGCATCATGAAGCCACTGATATACTCTATGCTGGACTTCCAGTTTTATGATAGGTTATATTTCTTTTTTTGTTAGGTCATTTTGAGTTGGAATTTCTTTTTTTATATATATATTAAAGTTTATTTATTTATTTATTTATTTAGAGAGAGAGAGAGAGAGAGAGAGCGTGTGCACTCACGTGTGCACAAGTGGGAGAAGAGCAGAGAGAGAGAGAGGGAGAAAGAGAATTCCCAGCAGGCTCCACACTGTCAGCACAGAGCCTGACTCAGAGCTTGAACTCATGAACCAAAAGATCATGACCTGAGCCAAAACCAAGAGTTAGATGCTTAACTGATTGAGCCATCCAGGTGCCCCTGGAATTTCTGTTACTTCCAGCCAAAATCATACTGATACATACCATTTTGATATATGTACCAAGTTCTCCTCCAGGCACTGAGGCTATGCTGCTGAATGTGAGCTAGACAAGGGCTAATTAGGAAGACAAACAAAGAAACCAGATGATTTTAGTAGAATAATCTATGATGATTGTTAGACCCCAAAATTCTGACTATCCCGTCCATGCTACCCTGATTGAATGATTTACATTTAGGGAAGGGGATAGATTCTAGGGGAGCAATACAAGCCCATAGCAAGAGTTAAGTTTTCTAAAGGTGAAGGGAGATACATATATATGGTGAAAACTGGGGAGATGTCAGTGATGGGGGAAGTTATGGCAGGGGAGACAAGAGGGAGATGAAGGGGTGTTTCCACTACAAAATTCCTTTGAAGGACATTCAGAAGGAATATCTAAGAATGTGAATGAAAGTCAGGAGAATATAGAATCAAGCCAAGAAAAGAGTAATTAAAGGAGTCAATGGTCAACTGTGTCAAAAACATCTAACAGATCAAGAAGGATGCAACTGTAAATTGTCTATTCGATTTGATAACAAGGATGTCATTGAGAACCACAACAAAAGTAGTTCCTGTATAGAGAGAGGGGTGAGAATCAGAAGGGAGTGAGCTGAACAGGGAATTGGAGTAAAGAAGTGGAATCAGGGGTTTGTTTTTTTCTTCCAGAAGCTTACCTGGGAAAGGGAACAGAGATATGGAAGGAAGGTTGTGTACATTTGGTGGTGAAACTTGAAAGTTCCTTAGGAAATTCTGTTTGGACCTGTTAATGAAGACTTTCTAATATAGAAGAATGATTGAATTCCTTTAAGCCTGATTATGGACCCCTATCATACAATCGGTATTTGGAAAGGCAAGCCTGTTGTTACAGATCCACTCTGCAATTCACACACTGAACAATGGGAATTAAACAGACTGGCCAGGATGTCCCAATAGTATACTCAATTTGTTGAGTTTGACTGTGAAAGTCATGGCTTTTCATTCATTGTGTAAGATTGCTGTTTCAAGTACCTTTCTCAGCCAGATATGCTTACTCCACAGTTGTAAATCAAGCTCAGAGCTTATTCAGGAAAAATGTAAATGTTTGTTTTTAATTGATAACGTTTTATATATAGGTGATGGGGTAATCACACTGGTCCTCTCTAAACCCTTGGGTCTATTTCCTTTTAGTCTTCTTGCTATTTCTGTATATTAGTACCTCCGATGTACTTCATTAGGCCTGGGAGCCACTAGGAGCAGTTATGAAATGTCAGGTTTAGGCCCCTCTCCAAGAGCTGAATATATTTGAAAAGGTAACACATACAGAAGTGAGCATCATTCAGCAAGGGCTGCATTGTGCAAGTCCAGAAACAAATGCTGTCTTTGTTTAAAATTCTGGTAGCTTCTTTATTATGGAATTTCTGCACTAATTTTGATTTTTAAAAAATCCATTAAAATATTATATATCTTGATTACTGAGGTTTTTAGTGCCCTTAAATTTTGCACCTAAAGCAGTGCCTTCCTCACCTCACCCTGGTCCTGACCTGTAACACATTGGCTGAGAGACTGGCTTTGACCTCAGACAGATGTTGGTTTGAACCCGTTCTCCCATTTATTGAAAGGGTGACTTAAGCAAGTTACCTGACCTCTGTAAGTTCAACAACCTCACTTGTAAAGTGGAGATCATTAGACAAAGTGAGTTAATACAGGTAAAGTGCTTGGCTTAGCGATAACAAATATTCAATAAATCGAACAGTATTCCAAAACAAAAATGAATAACCTAGATAATTACCATATAATAACCCTGTCAAATACCTATATACACATGAGCTTAAATTTTCTAGTAGTCACTTTTGCAAAGGAGAAAAGCAAAAAGTAAAAATAGTTTTAATAATTGATGTAACCCAGTATATACAAAATGCTAATATTTCAGCATGACATCAATATAAAAATTATTAATAGGATATTTTACATTATTTTTTTCTACCATGTCTGGGAAAATGAGTATGTATTTTGTAATTACAGGGCACCTCAATTTGGACAAGGCACATTTCAAGTGCTCAGTGGTCACCTTGCTGGTGACTGCCATACTGGATGGCACAAATACAGACATTCTCAAAAGACCATTGGAAGCAAGAGCCATTGGGACAGGAATGTGGAAAAAAATAAGGCATTTCTAAACTTTTTTTTAATAGGGCAACTTGAGCAAGAACACAACTTCCAAGTTCAAGGCAATTTTTACTACCCTTTGAGTAACTCTCATGAGGTCTTTGAAATATGAAAGACTGTGAACATTTGGGAACACAATTAGAAAAAAATAACCATTAGGAAGAGTACATTACTTCCTTTTTAATTTCTACCAGTTTATCAAACACTATTTGTTTCTTCTCTTATTCTGCTGGGTTCTAAGAACATTTTAGTATTACTTATAAGCACAGTGGCCACGGATTTAAAATACTTTGAGTTTTAAATCAGTCTGTCCTTAGTGCCAAAAATTGATGAGCATTTGAAAACATAACACTCTGACACTTTACAGGTATTTTGAGGACCCGAAAAATTCAGACTTAAAGGAAAGAAAAAACTAAAAGTTGGTAAGGAATGATCATTTTAAAGACAGTCTTATTTAGGGGCGCCTGGGTGTCTCAGTGGATCTCACAGTTTATGAGTCTGAGCCCTGCATGGAGATCTCTGCTGTCAGCCCAGAGCCCACTTCAGATCCTCTGTCCCTGCTGTCTCTGCCCACCCCTTGCTCGTTCTCTTTCTCTCTTTTTCTCAAAAATAAATAAATAACTTAAAAGAAAATAAAGAAAGTCTTATTTAGGGCTAAATACCTAAAAAGAAACAATGAGCCAGTGGTAGTATGCTTTTATTTAAAGGAGAGAGTCTATGTTTAATTCACTTAACTCACTTGTGTTAAGAAAAAAGAAAATATTTCCCAAAGAACATGTGCAATACTCTTAGATATGGTGTATGATCTGAAACATTTTTATAAGATGTTAACTTCAAGTATATTTGCTCCCAGGCCTCCCTCAGCCCTCCCAATGGCATATTTACCTTCTTCACCATTTATGGCACCTCAGGTTAGCAGTGAATGCAGAAGAGCCAGATTTATCAGGAACAAGTTATTTTCCTAGCATAAAAAAATGCTGCTTTTTTCTGTGCTGATAGTTTATGTATGGCATTTGACATTTCACGTCAAGACATAATTTTGGAGTGCATGAATTGACTCTTCTTGTGCATGGTAGGGATGAAATTTCTTTAACTAAAAAGTGTTTCCCCATGACCTATATATTTTTAAGGTAAATGCTGAGTCATTCATGATACATTGGAAAAGTCTTTTTTCCTCCAGCTCCACCTTCCTGGGTTGGAAATAAACGTGCCAAATCTCATGTAGAAATCGTTTTCTGGAGGTTTTCCAGGTCTGAGAGTATGGGAAAGGAGGCCATTTAAATTACAGCAGCCTACTGCTCCATTGCTGTGCTGAGACGAGCAGTTTCAGCCACACCTGAGGGCTCTTTAGAAAAACAGAATCTCAAGCTCCATTCAGAACTATCAGATTAGAACCTGCCTAGTAGTAAGATCCCCTAGATGATTCTCTTGCAAATTGATGTTTATTTAAGAAGCACCTATCTATAGGTTGCAATAGTCTCCATAGTTATGTTTAAATAATCTTTGTTCAAAGATCATAAGAAAATGTTTCATTACTGTTACCATTCTTCAAATTAAAATAAAAAGGTTTCATATTTAACCATTTAACTAACTTTAAGAATTCCCTTAAAGTTCTGTATAATAATATCATGCTGCTATTTAAAAGTGACTTGACTATTACTTTAAGAAATGTATTTTCATGTGACCTGTAAGTATCATTGTAATCTACAGGTTTCACAATGTGGAAAGCCGTTCTTAGTACTATGCCTTTGTGGATAAGACCTGGGCGTGGGTATTTTATCAAGCTCTCTTGGGGAAGCTGATATGCAGCCAGGGCTGAGAGCCCCTGCTCTGTCTCCAGGATATCTGATCCAAGGCTTCAAGGTCTTGGTGGGATTCAGAACATTGTGACCAGTATCTCTCTCTCTTTCTCTACCCACCCCTTCTTTCTCTTTAACATAATTTTGGCTCTGGTTCACTTAATATGTGTAGTAGTCCCCCCAGTGGACTGATACAAGTGGGGGTTTCTTTCCTGCCTTTCCTTGTTCTCTCTGGTTTCAAGGTCTCAGTCATAACCCTGAACAAACATTCTATAGTTCTTCTGCCCCAACTTTACTCATTAATCATTTCCTTTTACACTTCTGGTCTCTTTCCAGCTTTCCAGAGTCTTTCTGGAATCCAGGAGACTGAAAATAGCATCCCAGATGTGTCTACCTCCGTTTTCCTCCCTCCCTTCTCTATGATAGTCTTCAGAGACAGCCCGAAATAGCACTGTCCTTTTCTTGCTGGGACTTCCAACATTCTCAGGCAGTTTTTCATTTTTTAAATGAAAAAAAGACCTGAAATAGCTAAATTAGATATCTAATAATTCAGATCACTGATTGATTTTCTACAAAGCTGTCAGTTATATTTAAAAACTAGAGACTCTATTGGAAAAGTAGCTGAGCTCAGAATTCAGTAAGTTTCAGCCTGCTCTGCTCTCTGCTGGCTCAATGGCTGTGAGAAGCATCTTAGGGCTGGTTTCTGTGCTTGGGCATGGAGCCAATGATACCCTATCCTGTTATGTTTATTCTAAAAGCATTTAAAAATGATTTTTGGATGAGTAGTATTAAGATTCCAAAGAATGGTGAATATAACCCAACTAACTTAATTCTATAAAACAAATTAAAAAAAAAATTATTGTCTTAAAAACAATCCGACCGGGGCGCCTGGGTGGCTTGGTCGGTTAAGCGTCCGACTTCGGCTCAGGTCATGATCTCACGGTCCGTGGGTTCGAGCCCTGCGTCGGGCTCTGTGCTGACAGCTCGGAGCCTGGAGCCTGTTTCAGATTCTGTGTCTCCCTCTCTCTCTGCTCCTCCCCTGTTCATGCTCTGTCTCTCTCTGTCTCAAAAATAAATAAACGTTAAAAAAAAAAAATTAAAAAAAAACAACAAAAACAATCCGACCCAATTATCTGTTCACATAATTTGGAAAATGCACATATTTCACAACTACTGAACCAATGTGGATTTGAGAAAATAGCTGTTAGAATGACTTATATATTGTATATTTCTAACTGCTTGATTTGGGGACTGTTTTGATAAGGCCTTAGTTAGTAAAGATACTTCTTAAAAAAGAAACAAAAACTTTTTTCCCATTTGTTATCATATGTCTCGATGTTCTGGAGTGCTGGATTCTGTTTTCTCTTTCAGGAAATCACTTCGAATATTTTTGTCCTCTGGCCCAAGCTTCCCCCCACTTTGGGTTCTGGGCTGAAAGATCTCTGCAGCCTATAATCTATTTTTCCACTTGATCAGTCTACAAGTTTGGTCTTTAATAATTCATATCTACATTGAAGCCTAAGACAGAAAGGCATGTCAAGTGGACACAATGAGAAAACCAATTTAAAGATGGGAAAGACCATCAAATGATTGCCTTGGGTTTTGAGTTCACTGTGAAGAGAATTAAAGTACCCTATGTCTTAAATTCATACAATTCTTCTACCAATATCTTGGCCAGCTAAAAGACCCCAAATCAAGTAGGGTGGTATAATTTGCCAGGAAATGTACTTTTCAGGAAAGTGCTTTAAAGATAAAGATTAAAAGTACTTATGAGATCTTTAAAGGGCATGCTTAAAAGTTACACTTTTACTAGAAAACTATATAAATAAAAATAAAATCATCAAATCATTTAAAGTGCAAATTATCAAGATTTAAAATTTTTTAAAAATTGATGTAGGAGGGGCACCTGGGTGGCTTGGTCGGTTGAGCGTCCTACTTCGGCTCAGGTCATGATCTCACGGTCCGTGGGATCGAGCCCCGCGTCGGGCTTTGTGCTGACAGCTCAGAGCCTGGAGCCTGTTTCGGATTCTGTGTCTCCCTCTCTCTCTGCCCCTCCCCTGTTCATGCTCTGTCTCTCTCTGTCTCCAAAATAAATAAACGTTAAAAAAAAAAATTTAAAAAAAAATTGATGTAGGAGTTTATAAATGGGACAGTAATCTAAATTGTTTTTGAAATAAAATGGTCTTATGTAAATGCATAAATAACAACTTAAAAAATTCTAAGAATTATCAAATAGGCTGTGTAGAATTTATGAAAGCATTTCTAAAAGAGAAACATTCCAGAACACACACACACACACACACACACACACACACACACACACATTTTAATATATTGTTAATTCATCAATATGTAGTTTGCCTTCTCTATGGCTTAGCAAAGGCCAAGTTGAAATCCTGAGCTGCCTTCCTCATTGTCAACCATATTGAATCTACATCCAGCTATCTTTTCTATTTCACCCAGCTGAAATGTGCCCATAACTCACTTTAATACCAGCCAGGACAAGTCTGCTGATGAAAAACAAACAAACAAACAATCCAGCCAACTTGACCCTTAACATGTAACCCTGATTTCCCTAGACCAAAGCAATCACAGGGAAAAATCAAGGGTTTCAGGAACAACCAGTGGGATTAGCTCCAGTTTCAGTGACATTTGTTATTTTGACTCTAGATCTCCCTGCACATGGATGACCCAATATAAGTGCTATGTGGTGGCTGGTAGGCCAGAGTGGGACTGACCAGAGAGAGAAGTTCCCTATGCTGCTGCTGCTTCCCCTGTGGGCCTGTTCACACTGCTTCCCCACCCAGAAGCTGCCCTGAGGTACTGCCCCTCCCTGCCACTAATCCACCTTGGTTACAGCCAGGCCAGAACTGCTCTTTATTTGTTCCACTGGAAGGCTGGGTGTTTTCAACCCAAAAGAAAATGAAATTTCATTGTTTCATATTCAGTCTTAGATAGTGTGATCTATAAGTAATGATAGTTCTTTGGTCTCTTTCAGGAGTATTTTGTGTTTTCCTAGCTCCCTTTAGTCCTGTAGTTTTATAACCTGCTAGTATGTGGAAATACTTAGGGAGCTTTTAAAAATCTATTTAGACACAGGCTTGAAATTTTAATTTAATTGGTCTAAGGTAAGGCCCAGACTCGGTGTCTTTGAAAAGCTCCCAAGGGGTTTTAACACAGAGCTAGAGCTTAGCTTGGAAAGTAGCCCCTTGAGCATTTCTGGGAGTCCATGGAAGATGTCATCAGTGTGGTTAGGATTAACTGGTCAGTCACCAGGGAGCTCTGTCCTTCCTTCCTTCCCCCAATGCTTGGCATTGCTACATCCCTGCTCTCTCCCACTAGATACGTCTCTTTCTGCCCTGTCACCAATACCACTTCTAGAGGCCTGAACCACTGGAGAGTTGACTAGGTGCCACTTTTAGGATTAGGGCCAGTGGGCCTCAAAACTAATAATAATAAACACTTAACGATCCTATTCCTATGTGCCAGAACTGTTCTAGACACTTTACATATATTACATCATTTAATCCTCACAACAACCCCATAAAATAGACACTGTTATTATCCCAATTTATACATGAGGAGACTGAAACACAGAAAGGTTATGTAATATGGCTGGCAAAATCCTAAAGAGGAAGCCCCCAAATTCCATTCCCTTGTTATTCAAACACTAATACAGACTACTGTTGATGGGATTCTGTAGATGTACTTAAAGTTCCAAGTCAGTTTCCCTTAAGGTTCAGAGATTAACCCAGTTAAGTCTGATCCAGAAAGAAGAGTTTTCTCCAGCTGGAAGCAGATGGGGAAGTCAGAGAGATTTTAAGCATGAGAGAGACTCAACATGCTATTGCTGGCTTTGAATGTGGAGGAAGGTATGTGACAAAGAATGCAGATGGGCTCCAAGGAAAGATAGTGGCTGGAGGCTGACAGTAAAAAAATGGTCATGAAAAACAGGGATGACCTTGGAAGTGAATTCTTCCCCAGATCCTCCATATCAGGTAGACCCCAACCTACCTCACAGCTTGACCTCAGTGCTATGAGACCCCAAAGAGCAGAGAATTCAATCACATCCTCTTGGATGTCTGACCTACAGAATTATGAACTAATAAATGGGTGTTGTGTTAAGGCTCTAAAGTATGGTAATTTGTTACAGAGCTGTAGAAAACTAATACTGATAAAGTTGCCCAAGGTAAGCCAGACAGTAAGCAGTAAAATGAAGATTTAACCCTAAGTAATATGGGTCAACAGCTCTTTCAGATTACTTCAATTCCCACACCCAATGGATCAAGGCTGCACTAAATGATACATAACCATACTGGGCTCTCCCACTGACGACCTCCTCACAACGGTTTAGTAATGAGGCCAAATGTGTTTAACTCCCTTCTGAAGATGTCTCCCAGCTGGCTGCTTAATCCCTTTGGCGAAACCTTTTGGTAGATTTGCATCATGTTCCCCAGAATTAACTCCACTTGGGCTTAGGTTGAGGTATGATCTCCTGTGTACACAAATTTATAGTTCTGTTTGCTGGGAATGTACAATAATGCCTAGGAAGTCCAGGGCTATTTATGACAGGACCCATTAATTTACATACTTAGCCTGCATTTTGAAACCTGATGTGATATTCAGATATAGGATGTATTTCTTTGGATTCCCTCCTACTTCAGTATGCATGAATCATTGGTATATTTACATTTATTCATTTCTTTCTCATTCAAACAAATAGTGAGTATTCACTGACTAGTATGTAATAGCTTTTCTTTCAATAGCTTTGAAAGTTTTTATTTACTGAATGACAACTATGTGCCAGAGAGGATGCTAACTGCTTTGTAAATAATGTCTCATTTAAACCTCTATATACAGGTATCATTATTTTCATATTACTAATAGGCAATTGAGGTACAGGATTATGAAGAAAGAATCTGTCTAAGGCACACAGCTTACAAGCAGTGGAGCTAGGTTTCAAATGGACTCTCACTTCAAAGCCCCTCATTTAAAATAAAAAGGCTGCTACTTATCTTCTGAGCACCCCTGAAAGTTTAGAACTACCCCATGGCACAGGGCTTCAGTATGGTTCAAATGAATGACCGAAAGACACTCACAAAGTCGGTCTTCAGGCAACTTCTACATTAGCCTGCTGTGTTATCACATACCTGCACATCTGGTAATATCATCAATATAAAAACCATTTCACTTATGGATGCTGGCTCAGGTGGGGTCTTGCAGATTTAAAGATAATTAAGTAAAAAACCCAAGGCAAAAACCATCTTTCTGTGGATTCATCCTTAACCATACTCGGTTAGTTTATTTAGAACAAATAAATCACACCAATTCTGAGGTGCCTTCTATACCTTTCTTGTGCTTTCTAAAAAATAAAATGCTTATCATGTGCATATGTAAGAATTTGTTGATAGTATCAAACAACAAACCCTACATCAATAAAATATTTCTGGATGTTACCCTAAGTCAGTCAGTAATGCTGACTCTTTTGATGTCCATGAATCTGCCAATTAAGCAATCCTCAGATTAAAATCTAGTTTATTCTTTCCTTTGTGAGAAAAAACTTGGTTAATAAAATGATCACATTTTTCTATTCTAACATATTCTAAAGTAAGGTTTATGAATTTTTAATACAGAAATGAAGCGGAAAGGAGTAGCTAGAAGAAGGACATTATGTTATGTTTGTGCCATGTCATGTTTGAAAATTAGGAGACCTCTGGGGCACCTGGGTGGCTCAGTCGGTTAGGCATCTGACTTAGGCTCAGGTCATGATCTCACAGTTCGTGGGTTCAAGCCCTGCGTTGGGCTCTGTGTTGACAGCTCGGAGCCTGGAGTCTTCTTCAGATTCTGTGTCTCCCTCTCTCTCTGTCCCTCCCTTGCTCACACTTTGTCTCTCTCTGTCAAAAATAAATAAACATTAAAAAACAATTAAAAAAAATTAGAAGACCTCAAATCTTACCCTCCTCATGTCACCTCCCAACTATGCTTAGTTGGCTGTCTGAGTCCCATTTTTTACATATGAAAAAAAAAATGCTTAAAGCATTATATGAATTTATGATTGTTATTATCATTATAATTATTAAAACTGAGAACTGACAGTGGGTAGATATCCTAGACTCTGGAAGTCCTAAATCCTCTGTAAGGGGCTTTTCTGACCTGGCTTCAATTTCCCAGGTAACTCCCTTTTTGTTTTGCCACTAGAACACTTTCCAGGCAATAGAACAGTAAGATGATGATCCTATTATTGCGGAAATAATTGGTGTGGTGGTATCCAGCACTACAGTTGGCTGTGATTGTCTGCCCACCAGGAGACTTTGGATTTGAGCAAGTTGCAAAGTACAAATGTGAGCTTCACATAGACTCACTCAGGATATGCCCCAGTACCCATTATACAAAAGTGTTTGATAAAGTGATTAATGAAGTAATAAATGAAGGACTGACTTTTTATCCTCAAATGGAGCCCAATGATTAGGCTAAGAAAGAGAATCAGAAATATTTCCTCTTTTATTTTCTTTAGGAGATTATTAGTCAGAATTTTTGTCTCCAGGAAACCAGGCCTCTAGTATAACATTTCTTTCTTTTTTTTTAAAGATAAAATTTTTAATGTAAATGAGGAAACCAAATTACCAAGAAGATACAAAAATCATGAAATCATACCTACTTAATAATATAATCTTAAAATACACAAAGCATCTTAAAATTGGTGGATTTACATGAGGAAACAGACAAATCTACAATCATAGTAGAAGATTTTTTTTTTAAATTTTTTTTTTAAACGTTTTTATTTATTTTTGAGACAGAGAGAGACAGAGCATGAACAGGGGAGGGTCACAGAGAGAGGGAGACACAGAATCGGAAGCAGGCTCCAGGCTCTGAGCTGTCAGCACAGAGCCTGACGCGGGGCTCGAACTCACGGACTGTGAGATCATGACTTGAGCCGAAGTCAGACACTCAACCGACCAAGCCACCCAGGCGCCCCCATAGTAGGAGATTTTTAAAGCATATCTCTCAGAACCTGACAGATGAAGCAGACCAAGAGTTATAGAAAATTAAGGCTCCCTAAATTTGAACAAAACATTTAAAAAGGGCTAACTCAAGCACATAGCACATAGGCTCCTGCACCTGTCAAATAGACAACATACATTTTTTTTTTCAAGCACAAATGGAACATATTCACAACTAGACCACAAGGGAAGTATCAATAAATTTCAGTGAATCAGTATCATAATGACCATCGTGTCTGAAAACAATGCAATATTAGTGATTATTAGAAATCACCAATAAAAAGATGTCCAAACCACTTCCCCACGTATTTTGAAACTAAATGGCATACTTCTAAATCGTTCATAATTTAAAGATGACATTCAAGGGAAATTACAAAACATTTGAAACTAATAGTTTTGAAAACTCATCATATCAACTCTTTTGGAATGCAGCTAAAGAAGTACTTATAGAGAAAATCAAAGCCTTAAGTACATCTATTAGAAAACCAAAAAGACTGGGGGCACCTGGGTGACTCAGTCAGTCAAGCATCAGACTTCGGCTCAGGTCATGATCTCATGGCTCCTGGGTTCGAGCCCCATGTTGGGCTCTGCTCTGACAGTGCAGAGCCTGCCTGGGATGCTCTATCCCTCTCTCTCTCTGCCCCTCCCCCACTTGCTGTCTCTCAAAATAAATTAGAAAGAAAGAGAGAAAGAAAGGAAGAAAGAAAGAAAGAAAGAAAGGAAGGAAGAAAGAAAGGAAGGAAGGAAAGAAGGAAGAAAGAAAGAAAGAAAGAAAGAAAGAAAGAAAGAAAACAAAAAGACTGTAAACTAATGAGCTCGGAGTTAAGCTCATAAAGCTAAGAAAAAAACAACAGTGATATTTGTCTTAAGGAGTGTTACACTTTTTATTTTTTTTAAGGAATGTTGCACACTCCTTATGGAATGACATATATATTTGTATATTTTCATCCATTGTGTAGCAAATACAAGTGTTAAATAATGCCAGATACCTCCCTTACCATGTAAGAACGTATATTTTACCAGTAAGTTATTTTCATTCATTCATTTATTCACAGATTTCACCAGGACATGAGTAAGGCTATTGATTTTCTCCTGAAGTCCAAGTACTCAGTAAATTTATCCATTTGATAAATAGTCACTGGGTTCCAGGTACCTTGGTAAGTCAAATATTTACTCTGGTGAAACCACCAATGATCAAAACATTTTCAGAACTTCCTTTTCATTTGTTTCCAGCCTGAAGTGTATTACTTTTATAACACTGCTCAGTCATGGAACCAGTGCACAAACTTTGTCTAATCCAATCCTTAGAAGAACAAGGAGTCATCATGTTATATGTGCAGAGAGCACATCTAACAGGAACTCAAGACATAACTCAGGGAATCATTATTAACTATGTCTGACAAACAAAGACATGGAGACTTAAAACCGTAAGTGACTTTCACAAAGTCAACATCCTAGGTGTAAGAACCCCAATTCAACCTCTGACTCTCAATTCAGTTGTTTGAATTCAATATACAAGTATCTTCAATAGTAACATCTTAGTATTCTGAAAACACTCAAAATTCATTGAGAGCTAGGTTTTATAAATAAGGTGGGGAACCAAACTGGATAATAACAGGGGGTTTTTATTGAGATTGTTTTGTTTTTAATTAAGATTGAGGCCTGGGGGTGCCTGGGTGGCTCAGTCGGCTAAGCGTCCGACTTCAGCTCAGGTCATGATCTCACGGTCCGTGAGTTCGAGCCCCGCGTGGGGCTCTGTGCTCTCAGTTCAGAGCCTGGACCCTGCTTTGAATTCTGTGTCTCCCTCTCTCTCTGCCCGTCCCCCACTCACACTCTGTTTCTCTCTATCAAAAAATGAAGAAACATTAAAAAAATTTAAAAAAAAGATTGAGGACTGGACTATCAGATAATGAGCCATATTTTCTTGGGGGAGCTTATGAAGTGGCTCTGTACATAATTCTGGGAATGTAGTTCTAAATGTTTGTTGAGCAGTGTCAGGCTAAGGAAAGCTCATGTGTTTTCTACAGAACTGTTTTTGGAGGCATGGAATATTTTTGCAGGATATACAGGGGATCACAATTAGTTCCAGGAATCTTGGTCTTCATATTTCCTTGAGTATACATAGCATTAAGTGTATTTTTTATTTACCTTTAAAGCAGACACTAGAGCATAGCACTTGAGGTCTAATGAACACACAAAGAGTAATAATTTATATCACAAATATATAAAAATAAATATATATATATATACTATATATATGTGTATATATATATATATATATATATATATATATATATATATATAAATAAGCAAACAACTCATAATTAAACAAATCTAGGCCCAATCAAGAACAAGGAATAAGAACTGCATCATATACCAAGAAAATCTGCCCAGGTTCCCTTTCTCAGGATTGTACCAAGAGCATAGGAATGAGGCAGTTTAGACTAGTGGCAGGTAATTCTGAATAAGAGCCTGTCTTCCTTCTTTGAAGACCTGAAAGTAAATGGCATAAGCAAGTTAAGCAGAAATCCTTGGTAGTGGTTTCTAGATAAGGATTGCAGCCCTCTGGCCTTTCTGTGATAAGGCCAAGGAGAGAATGTTACATAAACAAAAGCCAGGAGGGATTTGGGCTTAGACGTCTTTGTGGGCCGGCTGATCAAGCTGAACCATTTCACCCTCAGGGGTAAACACGTTCTGCAGAGTGTGGTTACAGAGTATAGGAAAACTCAAATTCATAGCCTTTTATTTCTAAACTTTAACTTTTATGTCTATGCTAAAATTTGACATATTCTCAAGGTTTCTACATCCCATAACTATCAAATAACAGCAAGTAATCTATGACTGGCCATTTTGCAGTAGAAAGGAAATAGTTTACAAAAATATTGAAAGTAATCTTTGACTCTCAGCAAGCTAGTGTTCATTTGTTTTTTCTCAGGTCCTGCACCAGGAAACTCCAAAGGTGAACTTTCACATTGCATTGAGGTTGTTAGAGGTCACACGGAGAGTCAGTTGAGTGCCAGAGAAATCACTGGGCCAGGTTTATCATCCATGACCTAAGAAACTCAGCAAAGGAAACAAGCATTTCTAAATATTGAGGCTGATATTGAAGGAAGTGGATGGATAACACAAACCTACATAAATATACAGTAATGGTCATCATCTGACAGAACAAAATCTGTAAAGCCATGACCATTGGAACAAAGCAGTTATTCAATGTTAGGTGAGAGATAGATAACCAAAGATCAAAGCATGCTTAATTAAGACCATTGTCCCAATCAGAACCACTCATAGTGCTTCCTCAACCATACCTGCCACACTCAATGCAAAAGAAGAGAGGATCACTAGGAAAATAGTACCTGGTTCCACACCAAAACCTCTGCCACTGCTACCAAACCCAAATACTTATCCTCCCCAAAGAAAGAATTAATCCACCTTTCACTTATTCCTGATTTTACCAGTTATTACTCATAAAAAACCTCCTTTGTTAAACCAACCTGTCATCTCCAGACTGTTTGAACCCCAAACCCCATTACTTCCCGCCTCCCAAGCACTTTGGTTATGCTTTTCAAAATAATGATATGATTTTCCTTATCAACTTCCTCAATCTCCCTGCCTTACTTGAAACCTGGCTGTTCTCAGAGAAACCTACGCTTTCTACAACACTCTCAAAGAGAGACGTTCCTTCTGTTACCTTTCATGTAACTTAGGAGTGAAAACTGGGAACAGTGTCTTTCCTTCCCACACCACTTTCATATCTTTCTCCTTATCCCCATAGCAGCCCCCACTTCCACTCCTGGTTTTAAAAAGAAAAAAAATGGTCAATTAATTTACAACAAAGGAGACAAGAATATACAATGGAAGAAAGACAGTCTCTTCAACAAAGTGTGCTGGGAAAACTAGATAATCACATTCTGTGAAAGTGGACCCCTACCTTATAACATACACAAAAATCAACTCAAACTGGATTAACAACTGGAACATAAGACCCGAAGCCATAAAACTTTTAGAAGACAACATAGGCAGTAAGCAGCTTGACATCAGTCTTGGTAATGATTTTTGGATTTGACACCAAAAGCAAAATGAACAAGTGGGACTATATCAAACTAAAAAGCTTCTGCTCACCAAAGGAAACCATCAACAAAATGAAAAGGCAACCTACAGAATAGGAGAGAAATATTTGCAAATCATACATCTGATAGGGGATTAATATCCAAAATATTTTAAAAATCATACAACTCAAAGAAAAACAAAAACAAAAACAAACAATTCCATTAAAAAAAGGGCAGAGGAACTGAATAGACATTTTTTCCAAAAATGACATCTAAATGACCAACAGGTATATGAAAAGGTACTCGGTGTCACTAATGTCAGGGGAATGCAAATCAAAACCACAAAGGGATATCACCATATACCTGTGAAAATGGCTATTATCAGAAAGAAAAGAGCTAGCAGGTGCTGATGAGGATGTGGAGAAAGGGAACCTTGTATACTGTTGGTAGGATTGTAAATTGATGCAACCACTATGAAAAACACTATGGAGCTTCCTCAAAAAAAATTAAAAATAGAACTATCATTTGATCCAGTAATCCCACTTCTGGGTATACATCCAAAGGAAACAAACAAAAAAAGATATCTGAACCCCTTTGTTTACTGAAGCATTATTTACAATAGCCAAGACATGGAAGTAACCTAAGTGTCCATTGATGAATGAATGGATATAGAAAATGTGATATATATATATATATATATATATATATATATATATATATACACACATATATATAATAAGACATGAAATATTATTCAGCCATAAAAAAAGAAGGAAATCTTATAATTTTTTACAACATGGATGGACATTGAGGGTATTCTGCTAAATGGAGTAAGTCAGAGAAAGGCAAATATGTGGGATATATCTCACTTATATGTGGGATATAGAAAACCAAACTCATAAATATAGAGAATGGATTGGTGTTTCCCAGAGGAAGGAGATGGACAGTAGGGGAAATGGGCGAAGGTTATCAAAAGGTATAAATCTCCAGTTATAAAATAAATCCTGGGGGTATAATGTACAGCATTGTGACTATAGGTAACAATACTGCACTGTATATTTGAAAGTTGCTAAGAGAGGAGATCTTAAAGGTTCTCTTCAGAAGATAAAATAGTTTGTAACTATGTGAAGTAATTGACATTAACCAAACTTACTGATATATGCAATTTATGTATACATCAAATCATTATGTTGTACACCTCAGACTAACACACTATTGTATGTCAGTTATGTCTCAATAAAACTGAAAAAAACAAAACAAAACAAAACACGTCTCCTTGAAGCTTCTATCACTGAGTTAAACCACCTTTTCTCTTCACTGCGGCCAGCCAGTGACTGCCCAGTCATAGCCCCTTCATTTATTGAGGACTCCATTTCTAAGACTCTGTGTCTTTCTTTCCACCCCAACATCAGCCATCATCCTAGGAGACTTTAACTTTCATATAGATATTCGTATTCATTTCTCCCACAGTCATCTCCTACCATGGTCGCACCTTGGACCTTGTCTTCAAGGTGAAATGGTACAACCTCCAAAATCACTCATTGAAAATCACCTTTCTCTTAACCTTCTAGCTAACTTGCTCATTCAAACATTCATTCCTGCAATTGTTCCTTCACCTTACTGGGTTCACTAATGCCTTGATCACCCCCTGTTTCCAAGGAAGCTTCTTTTTTTATCTAGTCATTAATCCCCTTTGGTTTTCAATCCTTTATTTCACTGGCCCAGATTCCACAATACATCCATACAATCACTCTCTTGCAAATACTCTCCTCTCTTCTACTGCATCTACCATATCTCATATCACTCTTGTCAGTCTCTCCAGGTAATGTTACCCATTCTTGTGGCTTTAAATACCACCTCTGTGCTGACAACCCCTAAATTTATATCTCCACCTCCACACTCTCTTCTGCATTCATGTGAGCACACACACACACTTAATTGTCTGCTTGACATCTCCCATTGGATACCTTACAAGCACCTCAAAGATATTATTGTCAAAATTGATTTTTCAGTCCTCCTGGGTTTAGTAATTCAGTGATCTAAGTAAATGTCACCTCATTTTGCATTCACTCTCAACACCCAGTCAACCAACAAAAGTCCTGTCAGTTCTATTCTTTCTAAGTTTTCTCACCTTTCCTCATCTTTCTTCCTCATCTTTCTTCCTCTGCCTTTGGCCATCTCGTTCAAGTCTATATTCAAGACTATAGCAATAGCTTCCCCATTGCTCTGACACAGCCTCTCTTTATACTACTTCCAAGTTCATGCTCCAAATAGTAGTAACCTCTTTAAAAAATGCTGATCATGTCCACATTCTTTAGAACCCTTCAATGACTTCCCTTTGTTCTTAGCATAATGTTAAAAACCCCTAACACGACCCTCAATACCAGACATCATCTGACCCTGCTGTGCCTCCAGGCTTATCCTGCACCACTGGCTCAGACCTGCTGGCCTCCTATCTGTTCTTAAATGTGCAGAGCACCAGTCTCTTTCCATGTTATATTTTGCCATTTCTTCTTACTGCTGCTCTTTGCTTGGTTAATGCCTGCCTGTCTTTAAAGTCTCAGCCTAAACATTCTTTAGGAAAATATTCTCTGTCCTACAGAACTATTTTTCTTTGTTAGATGTGCAACTAAGTAAAATACTATGAAATTATAAATAAAATGAAATAACTGTAACTACATAAAAATGAATATTTCATAATTATGTGTTTAGTGTGTGTTCCCCATGCTAGACAAAAGTCCATAACCTAAAGATTGCCTTGGTCTTCTTTGTGACTCTGTCTCTGGTAGAATGAACAACCATCCAGGTTTGCCCGGAACTGAGGAAGCTTCTAAGATGTGAGGCTTTTAGTTTTAAAATGAAGAAAATCCTGAGCAAACTGCGAGAACTGGTTACTTCAGGAATCTCCAGTGCCTAGAACAATCCTCAGTACATACTTGTAAAATGGACATGGCCCTTTCTATTGAAATCTTTGAAGCCTGTCCTGATCATTTCCATGCTATCTCTGCCTTTCAATTCAATTCCACTGTTATGTTTTCCCTTCCCTGGGTTCCTGTGATACTTGGTAAGGAATTTCCAAGTATTACCAAGTATTATAGAAACCCAGGGGAGGGAAAACCTAACAGGGGAGTTGAATTGAAAGGTAGAGATAGCATGGAAATGATCAGGACAGACTTCAAAGATTTCAATAGAAAGGGATATATATGTATGTGTGTGTGTATATATATACACACACACATACACATACATATATATATATATATATATATATATATACACACATATAAATGTGTATACACATATTGATCAGGACAGACTTCAAAGATTTCAATAGAAATGGACATATATGTGTGTGTGTGTGTGTGTATATATATATACACACACACACACACACATATATATATATATATATACACACACATATATATATCTTCCCCACTGGACTTTGAACTCTTTGCAGATAAAGACTGAGTTTCTAATCTTTCTTTTTGCAATTCCTATTACAATGCTTGGCACATGACAGACACTGATAAATACATGAGGAAGAAAGGGAGAGAGGAAATAAAATAAAATAAATGAAAGGAAGGAGGAAGGAGGTTGGAATGAAGGGAGAGAGAGGAAATAAGGCAGGCAGTGATCCCTCCAGTCATTTGACACAAATGACTGAAGCTATGTGTAGCCTACTTGATGCCAGGTAGTATAATCCTCCAGTAAGAAGTGGCAAGCAATGGAACAAACTAATGGAGCAGAAATTTGGGATAAGAGCCTTCCCCAAATTGCCACCTGATATGCTTATGCACATTTCCAGACCTGTACAGAAGCATTCTCCTCAGTTCTGACACGCTTACTCTAAAAATGATAATTTAATGATACGGGCTTGGAAATAGACATTCCCTTAAATGCTAGATCAGAGCACAGGGACTTGATGCAACAGTTGCCATAACCCTACCTGTCCTCAGTACCCTTGAGGAAATAATAATGCTGGGTACTAGTATCAATTGGTCTATTTACTGGCTGTGGACCATAAATCTGAATTACTGCCCTGGGGCAAAATTAGTTTCTCTAGAAAATGAGGATGTTGCGTTATGTACTCTTATCAAACTCTGAAAGTCTTATGATTTTGTGGATTTATTTTGTTTCTGTATGATTTCCTATATCTGCCTATGTGTGTTCTCATACACAATCTGATATGAGCATTGTGAGGCTTCCTGGGTATATTAACTATTTGGAATGCTCTAGAAATGGTGACAGGAATAAAAGGAAAGAGAGGGATTCTGGGCTATGTAAGGTTACCAAATAACTAAATAGGGACTACTGATAGATTCTTAAGGATTCCTCTTTTGAATAAGAGCCATACAAATTATTCAGCAGAGTTCATTGGGTTGGAAAGATATAAAAAGGAGATCTATTGATTGAAGTGCAAATGCCCAGGTGCTTGTCTCATACAGTAGGGTTATGAAACCATGAGGGTACCTGGCTGCCTGGCTATTGCAGGTGTCATTAATTAACCCTTCAATTTCTTTGAAGAAAAAGAAAAGTATGAATTTTTTTAAATACCAGCAAAAGAAATTACCAAAGGGACAGAGTCAATGAGCTTGTGAGGAAAATTACAGTAAAGAGAATAAAGAATGTGAGTATTTTATTCCCATTATAATCTCCAGAAAGTACATATGTCATTTTTCAGAAGTTAGACCTGTCAGCTGCAGTGTTAATCTTGATGAAGCAATGGCTCAAAACTGTATTTGCTGAGAATGGGAGAAAATGAGACAACTATACAAGCACTTGTACTTGTATGCATGCACACATAAGTGTGCATGGTACATGCACACGCGCGCGCACACACACACACACACACACACACACACACATTCATGCATTCTAGAACTTCTCCCAATGACCATAACATGCATTCACATTTATAAACCTTTCCCATAACGCTTTATTTGCTTAACATTTACATACATTGCTAACTTCATGCCTTTCTTAGATCTAAATAAACATTTTTATTTTTATTTATTTTTTAGTTTTTTCAAGTTTGTTTATTTATTTTGGGAGAGAGAGAGAGAGAAAGTGAGTAGGGGAGGAGCAGAGAGAGAGAGAGAGAGAGAGAGAGAGAATCCCAAGCAGGGTCTGCATTGTCAGCATAGAGCCCTATGCGGGGCTTGAACTCATGAATCTTAAGACCGTGACCTGAGCTGAAGCCAAGAGTTGGATGCTTAACTGACTGAGCCACCCAGGCGCCCCTAAATAAGCATTTTTAAAGGAGAAGTCAGATGATAGTGCCGTTTCTAGTTTTTCTATCCATATCTGTCTACACATGTTACTCCCAAGTAAGTGATGAGATTAATATGTTTCATGAAAATTATTAAAATTTATTTAATTATATGTCGATAAGGGCCAAACTACAGCTGTCATGTTCCTTTTGTTTTTCTCCTGTGGTATTTAATAAAACAAGGAAGAAGCACAGAAAATGTATTAATAGTACTAAACTCAAGCAACAGCTTACACCAGCAGCTAATACCTTTAACATCAGCCAGCTCCCCAAGCAAAAGACTTATGGTATCTACTGGATTATGTAGAATTTTAAAGGGATCTGATAACCAAGTAAATATAATATTTTTATTTTAAATATAAATATTTTAAATATAATATTCTGCTGCTTGAACATTAGAAAGAGTTGGTTAGTGGTCTGAAAATGAATGATAGGAGATGCAGGAAATTAATTAGGAGGTTGTTGCAGTACAGCAAAAATAGCAGGAGTCTGAGCTAAAGCTCTGCAAGGAAGATGGAAAGAAGGTGGTGGATGCAAAAGATACTAAGATTCCAGGACTTGGTGACTGATTGGATGTGAGAATTGGGGTGAGGAAGGTATCCAGGGTGATTCCCAGAGTTCCAGATTGGGAAGGTGCAGAGTTGGTGAGAGTGTTCCTGGGATAGGCATTCCGGGTAAGGACAGGATTGAGCACTCAAGATGATGGTTTCGAATTTCACCATGTTAAATTGAAGGTCCTTGAGGAACTTAGGAGAGATGTCCCATTGGCAGTTGATTTATGATGCTAGACTTCCAGGCAGAGATCTGGGCTAGAGATGTGTATTTCAATGTCACCAACATATAGATGGTGGTTGAACTTTAGAGAAAAGAGCACCAAAGATGATCCATGTGAAAGTAACACATTTTGTGTATTTTTTCAGTGTAATAAGTGGACTGAGCATGGTAAGCTTCGTCCGAACACTAGAATCACTTCACATCTTGGGATATTCTGACTCACTGTGTTGTTACTCTGTTATTTACAAATACAGTCAGTACTTAGTACATACTTATAAGCTCTATGACTTCATGCTTTTATAAACCTATTTCATCAACAGAAAAAAATTTGATCTGTCTATAGAGATTTCTGTAAACTATCGGCATGGTATTGTGGGGAAACCACTGGTTTAGGAATAAGAATACTCAGGCTTTGTTTTCATTTTGGCGACCAGCTTGTATGTATCATGGGAAAAATCTCTTTCTGTGCCTAACTTCAGTCTCTGCCTCTATAAAATTATGGGGTAGGACCCCTTCCAGTTGTAATGTTATGTATTGTCCATAACTTTCAAAAGGGAAGTATATATCTGTAGAGGCTTCAACTGATAGTTTATAATCCTTTAAAAATGTCCAACATGCAAAACTCCTCTTAACAGTAAAGTCTAACGTAGTAAAGAAGCGTTTCTTCTCTGTGCCCAGTAATTTTCTCAGTAGAGAATTTAATTATCATGTGGGTTCTAAAAATGAAGATAGGCTGGAATCTGTATTATACCTCAGATAAATAAGTGATCCCCAAATAGCATGTTTGTATAACTAAAGGAAAGAGAACAGACTGAGAATGGAAAAGAACTAACTTCTGCAAAGGTGCTGCTTGGAAAATATTTGGGGGAGAACTTCTGACTCATATGCAATTAATTCATTGATCCTTGTTTATTTGTTTGTTTGCTTGGGAAAAAAAAATAGACCTAAGGAGAATTTTGTATGTCTAATAGTAGAGCAGGAAGACATTCAACAGTGTTTGTTTAAATATCTTCCATTAATTTCCTGTCTCTTTTCACTGAAAAGGGAAACTAAGATAGGATTTATTGTTAATTGTTCATTTCTACTTAGAGATTAAACATACAAGTCTTGCTGAAAGTGTTTGGTGCATGTCTAAGAGATGTTTGTTTTATAAATTTAATCATCGTGTAGCCTTATGATATATAAAAATGACTAGTTAATTTAAAAGAGAAACACTTTTTGCTCAAAAAAACTCAAGTACTAACAGTTGAATTATTTTTAATTTATGTTCAGTATATTTGAAAAATTGTAAATGAGTATGGTTAAATTTATGTCAGTAGTATTTTAAGTAGTCATTTTTTAAAAATACCAAAGTGGACATTTTCTTATATTCTAAAAGGAAGAGCTTTTGTTTGACTTGAAGTAAAATGTCATTGAAGTCTTTAATGAGATGTAATTCAACTTCACTAATTTCCACCATGATTTTGTAACAATCTAGAAGCTGATATATTCTAATATGTTTAAGAAAATAAGAATTTATGTGTGATTAACCCAATTAATTTATCAACTACTAATCTGTTCTTTGAACATAGTGAAGTGGCCCAAAGTAATGGACTGGGAGACAACACAATGACAATAAAAACTAGCTCCACGTTTAAATATATTTGAGCAAAAAGTAGGCTAAACAAAAGTAAGAATGTTTCTTTACTACAGCACTTTTCAGAACCTTTATATGTTAAAGTACATTTTGAATCTTCAAAGAGAGTTTGCAAATCCAAACTAATTTGGCTATGGAAAGCTTTCTCCTTTCCCAACCCATCATCTCTTCTGAATAGTGAACCACAGAATGTGCAGTGCTGCTCTCCAGCTTCTAAGATCTGTCCCTAGGTTAGCTAGCCCAGTACAGAACTGCAAATCAGGACTATGTTGTAGTCCTCTAAATTTACTTTTAACGAATTGGCTTTGGAATGATATAAGTCCAAAAATAAAGACCTTTAAAAAGTCATATGTATGGCTGGCTTTTACAAGATATAGCATGTACATGGTGTACCTTCTTCAAGAGGGTCCATGGGAGAAATTCTTCTCAATTCTCGGCACTGAGAAATGTTGCCCTTCACCTTGATGCTGCTTGTATCTATCTTTTGGATACAGTGAATCAGGTTTCCCTTTAGGCATTAGCTGCTAAATTGCTTAGAGTCAAATTTGTGTCTTGTCTCTTATAAACCTGCAGAAAGAAACTCTGAGCACTAGTTTTGAAATTAACCTCATTCCTGACTTCTTTTATTTCCCCTCTAACGTGATTTCCTTAGTCAAAAAAATTTGCTTTCATTTGATCTAGTCATGTTGTACTATATTTCATTTTTAAGATCTTTTATATCCTTTCTGGGTGATGAAGAAAGGTGCAAAGAGGAGGGAATGAGAGAGGAAGCAGGAGGGAGAGATAGGAAAGGAAAGAAAACTCTACACATATATATACCTGTGAGTATTAATCATGAAGTTTTTGCAAACAGGAAGTTTTCAAGAAACTACTGGCAAAATGGAAATTGATTCTAATTTTACCAAGGAACATGAATGAGATAAAGCCAAACTTAAAGGGATGGGAAGCAAAGCTCATTGACTATAATAAGAGATAAAAAATAGTTTTGCAACAGGGTGGATCAAAAAAGTGAATTCTGCAGCAAGGGCCCCCAAACAGAGTAAGGTCATAGACGAGGATAAGAGACTGGGAGGGCAGAGCTGACTGGGTTGCAGGACAACATAATTTTGGCAAAACAAGAAATGAGAATGAGGCAATAGAGTAAAAGAGATGACAGGACAATCTGCATCTCTGATTCAGAGTTCATTGCAATTAGGACAGCCAAGAACAAAGGATTCGTACATGCTATAGTAATGGCGTTTTATGAGAATCATGCCTCACTAATATAAAATTTGGCTTTACCAGTGTGCATCCCTAACTTGTAATTCTACTACTGTTATGTCATCCTGACCATCTCCCACACTGAATTTGAGTAAAGGGGGGCATTGCTGCTTTAAACTGCAATTACCCTGGGTTTCACCGGACTTTCCTTCCATACTGAGCTGAGGCAGAGATATATACACTTGGTAAAGCTTCGTTTTTCATGGAACTTAATCACACAAATAAGAGACTAAAGGAATAAGATAAAACAGACATAAATCCCCAGACTAGAAGGGATCTAAGTGCTCATTTAAACCAAACTTCCTAACTCATGATGAGGAAACTGAGGCCCCAGAAAAGTGACCTGACATTTACTCAGCTCAGAAATTGTAGCTCAAAGCAATGTAAACAGACAATAAAACACAACACAACAAACACAACACAACATGTAGTTCAGCATCAGGAATAGGATATGACTCAACTTCCCTAAGGAGGTCCACAAGGCCCACCCTGACAGGGGCCTCCCAAATCCCTCCAGCCTCACTGCTAGCCACCATCGTCCTCCTTGACACCAGGTTTCTTGCAGCCCAGCACCAGTACAGGGCATGTGGACCTTCAAGATGCTGTATGTCACTCTCAGACCTTGGCTTGATTCGTGCTGTTCATCTCCACATCTCCTTACCCTTCTTCTTCATTCCTTTGCTAGCTAACTCCTACTCAGTCTTTAGGGTTCAGCTTGAGTTCTGCTTCATTATGAAAGTCTGCCCTGACCTACTTCCACCATCAGTAAGGCACTGTTCCCGTAGCATCTCCTTGTATCACTGCATAGATTTTAAGAGCATGAGTTCAGGGCCAAATCACCTGCATTGAATCCTGTCTCTACTTCTTTGGACAGGTCACCCTGTGCCTAGTGTCTGCACCTGTGAAATAATACTAATACTAATACTAATATTAATACTAATACTAATACTAATATGTCTACCTTGAAAAAGATACTACTATATATTAAAAGAACTTAGACACATAAAGCTCTTAGAAAACTGCCTGGCACATATTAAGTACTCAATAAATATGAAGTACTACTGATCTTACCAATATATTTATAAGTTCCTTGAGATTAGAGAGAATGACTTAACCATTTCTATCTCCAGCCCCAAGCACAATACCTGGCACATGTAGATGCTCAGAAAGTGTTTTATAAATGAATGAATGAATGAATGAATGAATGAATTAGTATAAACAAAAATTTTTGTCATTTAGTTTGCAGAAGTGGCTTAGGATAAAATATATTTGAGAAATAGTAGTCAAATGGAGCAGTGAAACATGTCAACTACATTTTGAGGCAGGCAGATTTGACCTTCCACCAGGATATTGAAGATTTGTATGAGATATTCTTTCATGCAATTAAACCCCTAGCTGTTACCAGAATTTAATAGACAAGGAAAAAGAGAGGGAATTTAAACCATTTATTCATTATATCAGAGTGGGACTGGTGACTGTTTTCATCTCATGTCTAGAAGTCCTATAAAAAAAATCTTTTAAAAATATTATTAAAAGACATTATTATAATTATATTATTTACATTATTAATATTATCAAAAGGCAACTTTGATAATGAGTATTAGTTTAGGGGCGCCTGGATGGCTCAGTCAGTTGAGCATCTGACTCTTGATTTCATCTCAAGTCATGATCTCACCATCGTGAGATCAAGCCCTGCCACAGGCTCTGTGCTACATGTGGAGTCTGCTTGGGATTCCCTCTCTCCCTTTCTCTCTGCCCCTCCTCACTGCATGTGTGAGCTCTCTCTCTCAAATAAATAAATAAATAAATATCCATTAATATTTATTATATCATATTCACCATATATTGTGTTATGTTCTATTAATTTATTAATTTAACATAATATGAAACATTAAAAGGTAAACTCAGAAAGGATGTTTTTAAATGGAACTAGTTACAAAATCAAGCAAGAATCTATTGATTATCCATGTTCAAGTAAAATCTTTCCCACCTCTTTCCCACTGAATGGTCTGGAATGGATGTTTAGCAGCAGGAATGAAGGAAAGAGTTATGAGCTGCAATTGTCACTAACTACCCTTGTGACAGCACAGACAATGAGAATAATCTATAGTGTGTGTTTCATCCCCATTTAAAAGGAAAAAAAAATAGTTTCTCTATTCTGTTGCAGTTCCGACACTGTCTCATGAATGAACTTTTGTCCTTCCCTGGCTATTGTTTGCTTTGTATATATGCAGCCTGAAGCTTTTGTAACCAGATATAGAAAGTTCAGTGATCGTGACCACTAACACTAGTGTACCGACTAGAGTCTGACAACATTGACAAGGAACAAAGGACAATCTATCTATTGTGATTTCTAGTTTGGGGAACACAATACAAAATTGTAGCTTATTAGGATCTAATCCTCAGTAAGCTTGGGATTTAAAGAAAAACAAAACCCCGAAAAACTTTGTAGATCTTTGGCATGATTCCCTTTTGCCAGACAAAGACAGTCTTAACTTTGGAATGGAGCCTATATTGATGATGTCATACATCAGCAGGTGACTGATGTCCACTGTGGTTATCACTGGTCTTTCTCTGCACTCTTCAGCTCCCCATCACCCATCTCTTAACTTGCCCTTGAGAGGTTAGTGCTCTTTTCTAGGAAAGCCTCCTCCATTTTGTTCTTCTCTTGTAGAGGAGATAAGAAACAAGAGCCTATGTACACAGGCTCCTGATGACCTCAGAGCCAGTGGAAGATTTGGAAAGAAGAAACTTGCTAGAGACATCAGTGCCAAACCTACTGTAGTGACTCTGAACCCCAAAAAGAAGTTCAAATCTGTACCCAGAAGTCTTGATGCAGATCATGACTTTTGATGAGTAAAGACCAGTTTCATGAAAGTTTAGAAATGGCTTGAGTCCCCTTTGATTCTTTGGTGGCTTCCCAGAAACATTGACCAAGAGGTTCTTCAGATGCCTCTTGTTTTCTTCTCCCTCTCATTTAATCAGCCTCCTCCTCACCATTCTCACCACTACTATTAGGACTTTGATTATCTTTTCCAAGAATTACTCTAATAGCCTCACTTACTTATTGTGTGACTTTGGATGACACAGGAATTGCTGTTAAACAACTTCCTACTCTTCAAGATTGAGTTAATTTTAGGTGCGCCTCAGTGGCTCAGTTAGTTGAGCGCCCAACTTCAGTGCAGGTCATGATCTTGTGGTTTGTGAGTTCAAGCCCCGCATCAGGCTCACTGCTGTCAGTGCAGAGCCTGCTTTGGATACTCTCTCCCCCTCTCTCTCTCTGCCTCTCCTCCACTCATGTTCTCTCTCTCAACACATAATCAATTAATGTTTGGTAATGTATTAAAAATATAATACTCCTAATACTTATTTCCATGTGCTTGATTGCATAAAAATAATGCAAGTTTTCACTTTATAGATTTCCATAAAAGACAGTGATTTTTTGCTGCTGACACAAAGTCTATTTTTCCCAAACAAAAGTGAAATCATGCTGGAGTAGCACAGAAGCACAGGAGAAGCACATGACTCAGTAATTGTGTGGTAAGGAAGCTTTTGAGTAATGACTTCTGGTCATTTTAAGAACAGTAATCACAGTGTTTAAATGTTCACAGAGTAATTACCAAGAGACCATTTACTGAAAAGAACACTCATCCTGGAAAATATCGGAAACTTCATTCATAATACTGTTTCTATTAATAAGAATCGTGTCAGGGGCACTTGGGTGGCTCAGTGGGTTGAGCGACTGACTTCGGCTCAGGTCATGATCTTGCAGTTCATGAGTTCAAGCCCTGCATGGGGCTCTGTGCTAACAGCTCAGAGCCTGGAGCCTGCTTCAGATTCTGTGTCTCCCTTTCTCTCTGCCTCTCCCCTTGTTCACTATCTCTCTCTCTCTCTTTCTCTCTCTCTCTCTCCCTCTCTGTCTTTCTCTGTCTCAAAAATAAATAAAAACATAAAAAAATAGATTAAAAAAAAGAATTGAGTCAATAACATGTCAAAGGTTTTTATTTCTGATTTCAGAGATTTAAGGTGATGACAACCTGAAAAAGAATCAGGAACCCCAGCTGAAGGAGTAACTGAAGACTAGGGTAGTAGGCGTCATTGGATTGGGTTTGGCTGAAATGTTCTCCTACAAAGAGCAGTATACTCTTGCATACTTGTATACATCAAACAAGTAGAAGATGACTCATCTCCAGTGTGAGTAGATTACAGCGATTGTGTAGCTTATGCTGTGCATATCAAAATTTAAATTCTTAGCTTATCTAATAATTGCTTTACTGTGTGAGGTACAGCAAGTGGTTAAACTACTCTGAAGTTTATTTTCAAAATTAAATGAACTCTGGGATTGCCTAAGATGTTTAATCATTTGTCCTATTTCTCAACATTAACAAGTGGGTTGGAGTTAATTAGAATAAAGATAAGATTGATTTCAGGGCATGTGGGTGGCTCAGTTGGTTGTGTCCAATTCTTGATTTCGGCTCAGGTCATGATCTCACAGTTTGTGGGATCGAGCCCCACATCAGCCTCCATGCTGACAGCACAGAGCCTGCTCAGGATTCTCTCTCTTCTGCTCTCTCTGCCCTCTCCAGTTAACACACTCACTCTCTCTCTCTCTCTCTCTCTCTCAAAATAAATAAATAAACTTAAAAAAATTGATTGATTGATTTCTACTTCTGATCAGAACTGAATTTATGAGATAAATTTTCTGGGATAAATTTGCTAGATTTCACTAAATTCTCGACTGTTTTCTTCCCCTGAGGGAAAGAGAGCTTTGGCCTCTCCTTGAGGGTCAGTACAGTATTACATTTGTCAAGTTTCTCATATTCCCGGGTGATCTTGTTGTTTAGAATATTGATTTTAATTAGCACTAGTGGATCAGCAGTTCTCAGTTCAGCTAAGTTAAATACCAACATGTCTAGATGCTTTTGCTCGACTACTCTTACCTTCAAAATGAGGGTGGGCATTTTTTCCACCCTTGCAAAACAGTAGGAGAATTGCAGATCAAGAGCTCTGTGCCAACAGAGCTGATCCATGAACAACCCAAAAAATGGACCCAAATGAATGGTTGGTTCATTTTTATTGTAATAGACAATTACTTACAGGTGTGCCTGTTGAGGAGCTCTGGACAGAACAGAGCATTAAATAGCTCCTGCCAACAAAATGACTTATACAGATAAATAGAAACTAAAAGTCAGCATATGACAAAGAAGAAAGCTAGCATTCGAGGAAAGAAAGCCCAGGTAGTGTGACTCAGAAGTTGCAAACGTTTAGAGTTACCAAGAGCCCCAGTTGGCCCTCTTGGTAATTTTCCCTGGAGCTGTTCCATTCAGGTTTCTTTCACCTACTGAAGTGACCTGAACCTGCCTTGCATTTCCTTTCATTAAGCATTGAACATTGTATATTTTTCCAAATGCTCTGGTCTAAATATCAAGTTAATTTCAAACTTGAGAAGAATGTTTTTAGGAAGGAGAAACTATTTTGAAGACCCTTTTTTAATTTTCTCATTAATTTCCTGGGTTTATTGCTTAGAACTTGAGTCTTAGAGATTGAATCTAAAACTGCAAACACATTTTTATCTATTTTCAGTAGGTTTATTTTCCATAGTGGTATATATACAGCAATCCTGAAACATTTTGTGTTTTATTATTAGACTGAGAAACTGAGAAGGGAGATTCAAGCAAGGAAGATCATTGTCAGGTTGGAATGACATTGGAGGTATCACTATATGCTCATCATTTCTCTTTCTTTTTCTTTTCCTTCTTTTCTTTTCTTTTCTTTTCTTTTCTTTTCTTTTCTTTTCTTTTTTCTTTTCTTTTCTTTTCTTTTTTCTTTTCTTTTGAGAGAGAGAGAAAGTGTGAGTGAAGAGGGACAGAAAGAGAGTGACAGAGAGAATCCCAAGCACCCAAGCAGCCTCCACACTGTCAGCACAGAGCCTGATACGGGGCGATAACTCATGAACCTTAAGATCATGACCTGAGCCAAAACCAAGAGTCGGATGCTCAACCGAATGAGCCGCCAGGCACTCCTATACTCATCATTTCTGATCTATACAGTAGCTTGACTTCAAGATGGCTGCTGTCAACTACTTCCCTCCCCTACATGCTTGCCATCTATCATTGGAGAGGTGGTATCTATTTCTCCACCTACTTTAATGTACTTGCCTAGGCTGAAAGGATCCCTTAAGAAGTTAAATTTTATAATTTAGCTATGTTGTCGAGATGTCATCAACAAATGAACACCAATTCAATCATTTTTATTGGTCAATCAGCATTCAACATCATATCAATTCTTTCAAAATGGCAAAACAGCTTGAAATAGCTGACCATTAATTTGATACAGATATAGTAATTGGTTAAGTGGTATACATTTATTATATCACGTATTTAATTACTGCAAACGTATTGCAAGTTATTATAAACTGTATTATTGTTCTCAACTATTTGCACCCACTCTCTGAGGGTGGAATATATTCCCTAGCTCTGTACCATCAAATTAGGCCATGAGATTTGGCCAGAAATCTTTTGAAATGAAGGGATGGCATGTGTGCAAATCCTATCGTAAAATTAAGAGATGGCCTGTGGTCTGCCTGCTCCTTCTTATTCCCTACTTGGTGATTATATGAACATATGTAAAGATCAGTCTCTATCAGCCGGGGTCCCAGAATGAAGATTGTGTGGAGGACAGCCTCATGCTAACTCCTGATACACGTATTGCTTCAATGAAAGATATCCTTTGTTTTTAAGACATAGAGATTTGGGCACTGTATGCCACTGAAGCAAAATTCAGCCTATTCTGATTCACAAGCATGTGGTTAAAAAATAATAAAATTTTTAATAATTAATAATGACAAACCACTATCCTTTATCTCACCCACCCCCTTTCAGAGGCAACCAATTTTTAACTTTTTTAGTTATCTCTTCTGATCAACCATCAAAAATTATATTTTAATACTACTATGTCTTGATTTATCAATTTCAGACATTATTTCCCACTATAATAAGTAAGGCTCTAGTTCTCTTACGTTCCCATCTCATTATCTACCTTCTTATGACAGTTAATAACCATTTTTTTTCACATTCAACTGTCACCATTCTCATTATTTTCTAGATTCTACATTTTACTTTTCTTGGTTTATTCCTTCAAGAAACTTCCTAGAAAAAGATTTCTTGGAGATGTTTTCTGAGCCCTTTCACATCTTAAAATATTTTTATTCTACCCTCAAAATTAGATTGAATATTTAGCTAAGTATAGAATTCTGGGTGAAAATCATTTCTTTAAAATTTTAAAAGCATTTCTCTACTGTCTCCTGGCATTCTGTTGACAAGTCATTGGCATATTGTTGAGAAGTCCAGTGTTATTCTGATTCTCATGTCTTTGTAGATTATGTGTTCAAGGTTTTGCTCTTCTCAGAAAGCTTTTAGAAAATTCTCTTTTCTTAAATTTCGCAACAACGTTTTTGTGTCATTTTTTGTCATTCATTGAGCTAGACACTTATTTGAGCCTTTTCTTTCCATATGTGTGTATATAACTCTTATTAGCCTCATAGTACATTTTCTTGGATAGACTCTTTCTCTTGTCTTTCTTACACATATTTCCACATTTTTTTCCCTGTGGATTATTTTAACTTCGTATTTTTGTCATATTTCCAAGAAGATTCCTTTGACTATAGTTTTCAACTCTTGTTTTGAGATTTTTATTTTGATAAACATATTTTTTTTTATTTTTTTTAACGTTTATTTATTTTTGAGACAGAGAAAGACAGAGCATGAACAGGGGAGGGTCAGAGAGAGGGAGACACAGAATTCGAAACAGGCTCCAGGCTCTGAGCTGTCAGCACAGAGCCTGACGCGGGGCTTGAACTCATGGACCGCGAGATCATGACCTGAGCCAAAGTCGGCCGCTTAACCGACTGAGCCACCAAGGCGCCCCTGATAAACATATTTTTTAATATCTATTAGCTTTGATGACCATTAGCATCTGCTTTCTTTTCCTCTTTCCTTCCTTTTCCTGTCACAGCTATAGAGTTAGACCATGTCACCACTGGGCCATCCAAAGTTCTCTGCCCATTCAGTTCTCTAAGCTGGCCACTTACTATAATTTGTATCATTGTGTTATAATTTTGTTTTATGTAGCACTTTTTTTTTACCCCCATATTTTACCTCCATATTTATTTATTTTTTAATTTTTTTTAATGTTTACTTATATTTGAGAGAGAGACAGAGACAGAGACAGAGACAGAGTGCAAGCAGGGGAGGAGTAGAGAGAAACGGAGACACAGAATCCAAAGCAGGCTCCAGGCTCTAGGCTGTCAGCACAGAGCCCAATACGGGGCTCAAACTCATGAACCATGACATCATGACCTGAACTGAAGTCGCACGCTTAACCGACTGAGCCATTCAGGTGCCCCCTTACTTCCAAATTTAAATCTAGAATATAATCATTGAAAATATCTTTTGGCTATAAGCAGTATATTAAAAAAAAAAACTTTACTTTTCTTAACAGTTAGGTTTTTCTGAAAGCAAAAAAGTCTATGAGATTATATCCTTTTAATCCTGAATTTCACAAATCTGCTGATAAAAGCTTCATGCAAGAATTGTGGTAAAATGTGATCTTTAAATTTGAGACACCCAAGAAGGGAAATCCTACTCACAGTCAGACATGATACCTAAAATTTAGGAAGGAAAATATCAAAAAGTCTAAAAGGAGTCTGACATAGATCTACTTTAAAGGGGAAAAAGTGACTCAAGAGGACAGCAAGATTATTCTACATTTAACACATTTTAATAAGAAGAGGGGGCTTATTGAATATGGTTACAAAAGGAGCTTTCCAGAGTTTCAAAGAATGGAAAAAAAACATGGAAGGAAAAGCCAATGTATATCATAGCAGTTGAGGGCAGACGCTGATATAAGATTGCTTATTTTAGTCTAACTGTACTGCATATGAGATTCCTAACTGGTCAAAGTCCTTGATTTCTTATTTTTAAAATAATTTAATAATACATACCTTGTGGGATGTTATGAATATCAAATGAATCAAATGAATAGCAAAGAAGATAACGTATAGAAACTATTCAATAAATGTGACATTAAATCATGATACCTAGTTAACATCAATACAAAGTGTGAAACAGGCCTAATATAAGAACAATATAACAAGGGATAAAGCTGGAAACGAAACAAGGCTTGCAAAAACATCAAGAACAGAGAAACAAATTTTTGTCCTAAGTGCAGTCCCAGGAAAATAAAGAATAGGTGTGATGATTATGGTGAATAGCAACATGTTAATACATGACAAAGTGAAAATATTCCAGCATTTTCTCTGTCTTCTCTATCAAGGAGGTGATTGTGATATTGTGAAGAAAACTTAAGAAAATAGGGGCTCCTGGGTGGCTCAGCTCGTTGAGCGTCCGACTTCGGCTCAAGTCATGATCTTGCTGTCCATGGGTTCAAGCCCCGATTTGGGCTCTGTGCTGACAGCTCAGAGCCTGGAGCCTGCCTCTGATTCTGTGTCCCACTGTCTCTCCGCCCCGCCCTTGCTTGTGCTCTGTCTCTCTCTGTCTTTCAAAAAATGAATAAACATTAAAAAAGAAGAAAAATTAAGGAAATACAAAAAATTTAAAAAAGAAAATAATAAAGCAATAAAATTATAGCAGAAATTAGAATGGTTAGAGAGAAATTTTTTTATTCTACATGAACTTAAGCCCCTTAGTACTGTACCCCAGGGTACAGTGCAAAGATTAAATATCGAGCCATTGTCCACGATCTTTAAGGAAATGTTCTCAAGAAAGGTATTTGGAAACAGGAGAAAGAGTACTATTTTTCTGCATTTGAAAAAGAAGGTAAATGGTATAAACCTTATAGCCTGGTGACCTTGACATTAGTCTCACACAAAATTCTTTAACAAATACAACTTTTGGAACACTTAGAGAGTGAAGCCTCATTCATGTTAATAAGGGATTGATTAAGAATGGTTGTCCATTTTTTATGAGGGTTTTAGCAAGGTATCTGGTTAAATTTTACTGTTATCAACATAGTAATACAAACAAAAGACTGATAAATGAACAAATCAAAATTTGAGTGAGGTTTTATAATGGTATAGCTCCACTGTCTTTCTGAGATTCTGTGTGTGTGTGTGTGTGTGTGTGTGTGCGTGTGTACAGTTTTTTGGTCAGTGACTTCAGTAAGGACATAAATATAATGTTTGGCAAAATGGCAACTCACTGACAAGTAACCATTGACATAACATGAGGGCGGAAGGAAATAAAATATGTTAGAGAAATGGATTTTAAGATTATGATAAACAGGGGCACTTGGGTGGCTCAGTCTGTTAAGCATCCAACTCTTGATTTCAGCTCAGGGCATGATCTTGCAGCTCGTGGGATTGAGCCCCACATCAAGCTCTGCACTGGGCTTGGAGCCTGCATGGGATTCTCTCTCTTTCTCCCCCGTTCCCATTCCCCCCCCCAAAAAAAAATACATTATGATAAACAGATCTAATATCACAAAATTTAGTAAGACAAATAAATATCTATAACATAAATATGTAAAAAAAATGAGTAAAATATAAAATAAAACTTATATTTATATATTATACAATATGGCTATATAAATAACATTAATGTTATGTATTAATACAATAACACAAATAAATATATGAAGTACATAATAAAGTATAAATTAAAAATTTCTCTCATCGATAATCACAGGATTAGGATGGATGATCAGAGCTAAGTAGTTCATGTGTAAAAATCAATTTGGTGCTATAGTTGCCATCAAAACTTAAAAGCAGTGAATAATGTGATAAGTCTAGTCCAACGATTAGTATACAGTCTAAGCAATATACATAAAATTTTAGAGTCCAGAACAAGGGCAGTGATTTCCCCCCCTCAATAATGTACATATTGAGCCATTGAATTTCTATGTACATTTCAGAAAAATCACATCTACAGGGGTGGAGGCAAAATTTAATAGTAAGAAGACAGAAGAAGAGAAAAATGTAGACTATTTGGTATGGAGAAGAATGGCTTTTGAAGAAAAAGTAATATGCTTGAAAAACTTTCTTAAGATCACTGGATTTATAAATGCTAAAGATTAGACAAATAAATACTTTTGCAGTTCTGTAGAACAGAAAGGGAACAATAATCTCCACATAGATTCCATGGCTCTATCTACCTCACGGTTTGGAGAGGAGGAAGGTAAGTTTATGTAAAAGACTTAGTGCCTGACACCTACAAGCCACACAATACACAGTAGCTATTAGTGTTATTGCTGCCTTTATTCTTTGGGGTGACATTTCCCACCCTTCTCATTGATTTCCCTACTGATCTGAGAACAAATTCAATATAAACTCAGACTTCTTCAATTAATTGTTACATGTCTCCTCCTAGAATTGTATGGTGATGAAGGCGATAAATGAAATTATTTAGAACGTCAATAAGAATAAAACTTTTCACTGCTACTATAGTAATCACAGAAATTTGCCTGAATATATTTATGCCAAGAAACACTGGCTCTTACTCATTTGTCCACTAGAGACTCAGCTGAGAAGAAGCAATTGAGTTTTCTTTCAAATGAGAAGAGCTGTTCTTATTTTCATTATTCTTGGATTCCTAGGTTTACCTCTGGGAGCTATTTTAGACACTTTAAAATGATGTTGCTTTATTGAATTAAATACTTTACAAACCAGCCCAAGGCAAATTGTTACACTTATTTATGTAACCTAGTAATGTGACTCTGATGGCTACATATTTCCTACAGAAAACATCACTGAACCATTCTACAATTGGTTAATGAGTGCCAATTGTAGTTTTATAATTTATTTATAAAATATACATTATATACATTTATATATAAATATAATTATAATAGTTTAACATTCCTAAAATAATTGCCTTGCATTACATTTGTTCCTGAGTCATTTCATTAAGTCTCATGGACTTAACTTGTGACTTCTTGTAGTATTCAAGACTAACTGTGACTTGTCCACAATTAAGAAAATGAATTATATGTTTATAAAAATAGCTAATCATCAAAATTTACGGTAAGTCTGATATATATCTTAACAATAAGCAAATTTTAAGACATTACCTTTCAATAGTATGAATTATCATCATCACTACCATCATTTTGAAAAGAAAGAGAAAATAATTAGAAATGACCCAAACTTTTATCATAATTAATATTCAGAGTTAAAACCAATTACAACTTCAAATGAATTCTGTGAAATCTGTGGGATGTTGTAAAAAGTTTAAAAAGTTGCCTAAAACATGTAAATGTTTTTCTCCACTTTGCTTTTTTGCTCCTTTATTTCTACCTGCTTTCTTCTGTTTGCTCCCTTTCCATTTATTCAGTCATATTTGTCTTCTATTTTGTTTTTTCTCTCCACTGTTATTTATGGAAAATTCCCAAAAAACCATGGTTTATATGTGAAATATCCACTTGTCATGAAGGAAATATATCTGGCTTTTGTCTTGAGTTCAGGCACAGAGCTTTTAAACGGTTTGGAATTTCCTGAGTAATAGGAATGTCTTTTGCTATTCATAACAAGCTCCTTTCGGAACACCTGAGTTTATAATGCAAGGACTTAGGTTGGGGCTCCTAGATAACCTCAAAATGGGCCTGATCACCAGACCAGGAGATTAGAAGGTTGGAATTTTAGAAGGGAGCTGCAAACAAGGGAGATCACTGTGGGCTTAGAACAAAATTGGAGGTATCAGTATAAAACTCATCATTTCTAATATAAATATAGTAGTTTGTCTCCAAAGATGGCTACTATCAACTTCTTCTCTCCCTTTACATGCACTCCAGTCTGCCTAAGAGAGGTGGTATCAGTGTCTCCACCTGTTTAAATCCGAGCTTGTCTGTGTCTACTTTTACCAGTAGAGTTTTCAGGAAAGGACATTGGGCCACTTCCAGACTTTGCCTGTAAAAGCAAAGGCAGTTCTGTTTCCCCCTCTTACTCTTGGGTTACCTCCTCTCAGAATCTACCCATCATGTTATGGGAGCCTAAGCTATGTGGAGAGGTCACCTAGAAGTGTTCCAGTTGGAAGTCCTGACTGAGCTTTCAACTGACAGCCAGCATCAACTGCCAAGCCTTGGATGTCAATTCCAATCAAACCTCTAGACAACTCCAGCCCTGGCCACCATTTAACTATAACTGCGTAAAACCCCAATGAGAACCGCCTAGCTGAGCCCAGTCACAACTGTGAGAGATGTTAATAAGCTGTTGTTTCAAGTCATTATGGCTTGGGGTGGTTTGTTATGCAGCAACAGATAACCAAAAACTGCTGAAAGACCTTGAGAAAAAAAAAAATTCCAGAAGCAATGATCTTAATGCCCAGATCAGAGTTCAAATTTTTCTAAATATCATTCTTCATTAAGAGAAACCAATTTTTTGTTTGCTTTAGAAATATATGATTCTGGGGGCAACTGGATGGCTCAGTCTGTTAGGTGTCTGATTCTTAATCTTGGCTCAGGTCACGATCTCATGGTTTAGGAGACCGAGCCCTGAGTTGGGCTCTGCACTGACAGCATGGAGCCTGCTTGGGATTCTCTCTCTCCCTCTCTCTCTCTGCCCCTTTCCTGCTTATGTGCACAGCTCTCTGTCTCCCTCTCTCTCTAAAATAAAACAAATAAATAAACATTAGAAAAAAAAATGGCTGATTCTGGGGCTGATGCAGGGAAAGTACAAGAGAAGTCTTAGAATATCTTGTGCCAGAATATAAAGGAGTGCAATTAACTGAATAAGCAAGTCAAAAGGACACAAGGAGGCAGTACAAAGGGGCAGATCTGGGACAATTTGAGAATCAAAATAAATGAAGACTAATGGATTAAAACCAAATTGAATAAAAAGTAATCCATGAGTTCATACTGATAAGAAAGAGAGAAAGAGAGGAGAAGGAAAGAAGGAAAGCAAAAAAAGACAAAAGAGAAAAACAAAGTCAAATTCTTCCTTAGAGTGGAGTGATGACTAATATAGACAAGAAATATTGAAATTAGAAACTCATCACTTTGACTATCATAAGAAAAAAAGACTTAGGTAAGAATCATTAATAGATGCTAAATCAAGGTGAAGAAGGGAGTCAGATAAGGAACAAGATGCTTACATAGTATCAAAACATCTCCCTGCGAATTATTTATTAATCACGAAAAGGAAAATAATGACAATACAATAGAGAAAATAGACAAAATTTTGACAAGGTGACCAAAACTGACATCACCAAGGAAGGGTACATGGGCATCTTGTGCTGCCAGACATGGTTCCCTGAGAAAGACACAACATCTGTTATGTAGCATTCCAGCCAAAAATGCATAACCGAAACCCAATCATGAGGAAACATTTGAAAAACCCAAACTGCGTGACAATGTATAAAAATAACTGGCCTGAATTCTTCAGACATGTTGTAGATGTCCTCATAAACAAACAAGCAAAACCAAAGAAGGGCCCAGGGACTGTTCCAGGCTGAGGAAACTAAACAGACAAGACAACTAAAGCCAAAATGTGATCCTGCACTGGATTACATATTGTAATTGTGGGAAATTGTATTAGGGGAAATTACTGGGATAAGTGGATGAAAGTGGAATATGGAAGGTAGGTAAGAGAAATATATATACGTTAATTTTCTAAATTTGACTATTATCCTGGGGTTACAGAAATTACCATCGTACTGGAGTTATCATGGTTCTTAGAAAATACACATTGAAGGATGAAGAAGTAAAAGGGAATGATTTATGCAATCTATTTTTAAATAGTTTTTAAAAACATGAAAAACTCTGTGTGTGTGTGTGTGTGTGTGTGTGTGTGTGTGTGTGTACAGAGAGAAAGACAGAAAGAAAAAGCAAATGTGGCAATATTGTGTAAAAATTGGTAAGTCTAGATAAAACATATATTGGTGTAGGGGCCCCTGGGTGGCTCAGTTGGCTCAGGTCAAAGCCCCATGAGTTCAAGTCCCGCCTTGGGCTCTGTACTAAAGGCTCAGAGCCTGGAGCCTGCTTCAGATTCTTTGTCTCCCTCTCTCTCCTCCCCCTCTCACACAATGTCTCTCTCAAAAATAAATAAACATTTGGGAAAAAAACATATACTGGTATTCTTTCTCTAAATTTTCAATATTAATATTGCTTTTTAAAATTTAAAAATTATAAAAGAAACTGTGTGGAAATACAAAGACAAAAACTATCTGTAAGTCAAATTCTATCCATGAGCTTCCAGTTTGTGGCTTCCAATTTAACATATCTTTTGACTCATCTGAAACAATTAAGGAAATAGTTAAACAAAACCCCCACCTAACTGCAGTAAAACTAAAATCAATTAAAAGGCTTTTAAACCTTCCACCTCAAGGCTGATTCTATGTTGTAATGCCTGGAAGCGATTTCTTCCTAAAAATTAACTTTAAAAAAGATGGAGGAGGTAAATTTCAAAACAAGAAAATAACACGTTGTAAGAATTTCAGCTTAGAGCCAAAGACTTGAGAATTGTCAAGGACTCTGGGAGTCAGACTATCTGGCTGCTGGCTCTTTTCCTCTTATCACAGGAACGCTGTTATCTGGTGGTTTGGAGAGTAAGGGGTTATACCATATGACACTTTTCCAGATAACAAACTTTCACCTTAAATGCTTTTTAAAAAATGGTTAATTTTTGCTAAAACATTTCTTGTCATTAGGATACGCTTTTACATATCTTCTTTTCATCGTGCTTCAGCTAACGTTATTTGGGGTTTATCTGTCAGTGCCATGAACATAAGGCTTATTTGTGTTCAATTTGCCGATTGAATATTGTTAAAAGGCGAGAATGTCCATGGTTAAGAAAAAACACGTGGGCTTCATGATAGAAATGCAAATGAATTTTGCAGACCCAGCTCTTCCACCAACATGCAAATCATTGATAGTCACTGGCTCTAGTTCATCTGTAGAAAGACTAAGTTAAATTAGATCACCCCCAAGACCCATCCAGACCTAATAATCTTTGTCATCCAATTCGGAAATTAATCTTCTTCCATCCTCTAGTTGAGACTGAAGAAGACGTGGTTATTCATACCAGTTGTCCCCATGCTTTTTGGCTGTGCTCCCTACTGGGGAACAAGTTAATAATGGATCCCCAACAGATATATATTAATCAACATAAGATATCCATTTACTGTTCCACTAATAGGTAAATTTAAACAACAACAACAACAACAAAAAAAACGTTAAAAATATACATTCAAAAGGAAAGAGACCAAAAGTAAATTATAATTGGGACCCTAACACTCCTGGCTGACACTATTTTGGATATCACCATTTTGTAGAAAAAGTCTAAATTTCTCCGTGTGTCATTTGAGGACAGTCATGTTTCCCCTCCTAGCTTCCCTCCCCGATGCTCTCCTCATTCCCCCCACATTCCTGCCACCTGGGATTCTTTACCATTCTCTGAACAAGCCATGCACTGTCACACCTCCTTGTGTTAGCTCTTGCTTTTCCTTTGTCTGTCTAGTCAGGTAGAAAACGAGCATCACACATATGCTACCTAGTTTTTAAGACCCAAAAGTCATCTGTTTTATGAAGCCTTTCTTCCGCATTCCAGTTTTATTTCCTGCCTCGGAGTACAACACGTCCACCACGTAGGACAGTACACCAAAGTAGTGTGTGTAAGTTGGTGTTATGCACATAAATTACATGAGTCTGTAAACTCCACAAAATGTTGGTCTCTGAAGACCAACATTATTTTTCACCTTTGCCTGATTTCCAGTACCTTGTTCGCAGCAAGGGCTCAATAAAGGTTAATTTAATTGAATTTCTTTAGGGAAGTTTTATCCTACTGCTGAACTCTTCTTTTCAAAAGACCCTGTTTTCTAGTATAGCAGTGAAGGCAGTGACCCATTGTACTGAAGATTAGAGGGAAGACCAGTCCTCAGGCATCTTATGTACACAGAAGACTGTGTGTTGCTGAAGATAACAATTATGATGAAACTGTGAGTCTTGATGTCTTTTCTCAGTAACAAAGTTTTGTTAAAAGAATCTATTCCTGGGAGGTAGGAAATAAAATAAAGTGAATAAAAATAGTGATTTAATTTGTTAAATATGCCTGCTTCATTTGATATTTAACTGGATCAAACAAATAATAGCACATTCCAGGAATAAAGTGTGACCATTAATTTATTTTTTTTCCTAAACCATTTTGAGCTTTTCTGATTCATGGTGAGTGTGGCAGAGCATCTCGTGGTACTGTGTGGAGACCAGATTAACCCAGGAAACGGATGGTGAGTCAGGACCGTGGAGTTCCTGGTTCACACAAATAACTGCACTGCCTTAGGGATGTAAGAAGCAGAGAAATCCCACAGTCTGGAGTTGCACCAAAACTCACACAAGGAAGGTGGTTGCCTTTGTGGCTATGACTTATGACCTTCTGTATGTAAAAATAGTTACAGGTTACTCCAGGAACTAATATTGTGCTTGTTGTTTAACTGGGTGCTAAGCTGATGGTAAAAATAAGATTGATTACTTTTAGAGCATTGGGAGGTCCTAGACCAGGAGGTTTTAACCATTTGTTTACTATGGACTCTTTGAGAAAGAAAGAAAGGAGCCATGAATATTTTACAAAGATGTGCCATACACTTAGGAAAAACATATATCCCTGGGATGTCAGGCTAAAAGGTCCTGGAGCTTCTGTTCTCTCCTATGGTTCCATAATTTTTGTGTCCAATTCATTATTTCTGTGTTGTGCTTTTTCAAAATCAGGGCAGTCATTTGTGTGGTTCTTGAACAACTTCTTAAAACTCTGACCATTCATGAAAGGTTTCCAGAAGCATTTTGGCAAAAATATTAATGCCCAAGAACCAGGCCAAACTTCCTGGAAGTTTTAGCAAAGATTTTCCTGTATACAAGTAAACAAAACATCTTCATAGGTTTAAAAAGATACATTTTCCTAACAAAATGAAGAATAAATAAGGTTTTAATATATAGTAGAATAAAGTCAACTCTTTCCATGTTAAACCTGGGCCTAAGGGTTCCTAAGTCACCAGTTGTCAGTAACACAATCACACAGATTCTTAATTATATGGCCAATATTGAAAGCTCATGTGAGTATTCTAATATCTTTGAATCAATATGTATTATTTGTTTTATTAAACCTGGACCAGTAGACTTCTATGAATGATTCCATGTTATAAGTAACTCTTCTGTACAATAATGCATTCACTTATTACAATATTTTCCTAAAAAAGAAAAAAAAATCTCAGGCCACAAAATTCAGCAAAAGAATGAGAAGTTCTAAAAATTCAACTGAGGGTAGGGGGTGCCTGGGTAGCTCAGTTGGCTAAGCATCCAACTCTTGGTTTCAGCTCAGGTCATCATGATCTCACAGTTTGTGAGTTCAAGCCCCACATCGGGCTCAAACTGTGCTGACAGGGTGGAGACTGCTTGGGATTCTCTTTCTCTCCCCCTCTCTCTGTTCTTCCCCCACTTGTGCTCTCTCTCTCTCTCTCTCTCTCTCTCCCTCAAAGTAAATAAATAAATCTAAAAAATGCAGCTGAAGGTAATATAAATAAGGAAAGAATAATTTTCAAAATCTTGGCCTTTGACCTCAAAATAGATTTATAAAATCTGAAGCCTATGTATGGTTCTGATTATTCCTTTTTTCTAGAGCAGACACTTAAAATTATTAACATTAAATTATCCATTACACTTTTTAAAAACTCAGTTGAGCACGTCCTTATAAAGCAAAGGAAATATTTCAGAATAGTTCAGGCTGGTTTCAACAAGATCTGATTTAGAGATCTACGCTAGGAACAGGAGGAAAAAAAGTATGCTAAGATATATAACTGACTTCTAAAACTTAAGATATGGAGAAAATTGAACATCTCATCCAATTTTCTGTCCCCATGTCTCTTCTGTGATGCACTGAAGGCTTTATAAACACAAGGCTGGTGTGTGGTCAGCCAAGGTCTCAAAGGGCAGGGTATTTATTACTCTGTTTTTGTTGGGACTTTGAGCTTATCTCTTCTGCTTATCCCAAACCAAGCTCTGTTGCCCCAACAGTTACTCCAGTTTGGGAACTAAGGAAAGCAATAACACTCTTTTGACCGGAGACAGCATGACTTGGAGGGGTGGTAGTGTGGGAACCGGAGAGTGGTTAAAATACAGAAAGCAGGCTGAATGAACAGCGGGTGGGGTAAAGCCAAAGACATCCCATCCCAGAGAACTTTTGACGACTGTTACATGAACTCAGGGTTCAGTGAGAAACTGTGTATTTAGCCACCATTCTCATACAGGGGTGTAAAAACTGAACCAGAATATATGGCTTCTTATTAATAAATCTATTTTATTAAAATGCCTTACCTAGTAATGTCTCCTTAATCATCTAAATTGTCCAGAATTAGAGGTGCAGACTTAAAATTGACATGCAGGTTTAGAAATCTTAACTCTAGCTATCAGATGGAAACAAGAAGATATATTCTGCTATCTATAATTCATAGGGGAAAACTAGCTGATCCAAAGACAAACCTATCTACACCACTTGACCGGAATCTAAGAAGCAAACCCATGATGCTCATCTAGTCGTGGCCTAACATTTCATGATTACATAGTGAACGCTGTGATGTGCCCTTACAATGTTCCTATCTCTCTTCTCCTCAACCTCCACATTTTCTTAGTCACCAAGGTTTACCCAATTGACTGATTCTTGGATAACGCCCTTCTTTCACCATCCGTGTCACTGCTTTGATGCTTTCACGTGGTCTGTTCACAAGGCTACTGAGGGTAGCATTCCAACAGACATGTGGCAAGTCCACTCTCTTTTGCACACAGGACAAAACCCAGCTCCTTGGCATGGTCTACAGGCCCCTGGCATCATTTCACCATCCTCCAATTTCATTGTACCCAAGCCCACTCTCTAACCCATGCACATGGGATTCCTTGCTGTTCCTCTAATCCCTCTCAGGCTTCTAGCTTTTACATGGACTATTTCCTCTCCCTGGAGAGAGATTTCTTCGGTCTTCCCCTGGGGAGCTCCTATTAATCTTTCAACAGCAATTCAAATGTCGTCCTCACCCCCATCCTCACTCCCACAGGGAAAGTAAGCGTGTTTCCTTGTTCCTGTAGCATTTTGTTCATATCCCTATTAGGGTATTTATCACATTCTCATGCCATGGTAGGGCATAAAGACCAACTTCCAAGTTGACTCTGTCACAAATTGCTGTGTGACCATATTAAACCACTGTAACCTACATCATCTACAAAATGGGAATAAATACAGCTGTCAAACAGAGCTGTTGTAACAATCCAAGAATGCATTAAAGCGTCAACACAACTCCTGGCTGTAGTAAAAATTCAACAAATAGAGCTAAAATAATTATTATTAATTACAATTATTACTGCATTAATTATGTGTGTACATAGCAATGTAAGGCTTATTAAAATTCTATGAGGGTAAGAACTGTGTCTTTTTGTATAATCTGCATCACACATATACATAAATTTAGTTTTTTGGTTTATCTCCTGCATATCTGAATGGATTTTCTCTTTTCTGACATAACCCCAGTTGTATAAGACTTCTTCTTAGGTTCTTGTCTCTAGAAAACATGACCAAACTGGAATGGACATACCAAAGTCCTGCTAAGCCATAAGACATAGGCCCTGATGAGGAATACAATTTTTAGTAACTACGGTGATTCAGTAATGTGCTGAGAATGCTTACTCTAAATATTTATAGTTTCTTGCTTTAAAAAAAAAAAAAGCCTGAAGTATTTTTGAAGGAGACAGCGATGGGTAGGGTGAGTATTTGAATGTGCACGTGCACAGAATATATATTATCATGGAATAACCCAAATGTTTAAACTAAGTTTGTAATTGCTCTTTCCCAATACTTCCAGATGCCCTAAACTTTCCCTAATTTCCCTAAAGGGATTAAATTAGTACAGCTATATCGAAGACTTGATGTGAACAGAATTTTCATCATAAAACATCCTTTTAATGTTTTATATTTCAGATCACATTCAGGCCCCTGAAGAAATAGGCCATTTCAGGAACTTTATTTCTAATCTCCTAACATGTCCCCAAAGAATGATTTGTATTTTATAAACAGATAGGGTCAGATTAAAATCACACTGATAAAAAGCAGAACGCAGCATGTCTTACAGATTTCTATTGATTTCTCTGCTGTGGTAGCATTTATTGACATGAAAAGGTCCACTTCCTGCATCATCCAGATTTTTCCAGAAATTTTAAATTATATATTTTAATTATATTTAAGTGTATGTATATTGTATTACATAGACTTAAATTATATATTCTTTTTATATTATATATATATCTTTTAATTTTCCATATATTTAAAAAGCATATATATGTATATATGCGTACATATATACATATGTGCTGGGAAGCTAATGCATATCAGTTATTAGCACACATCCAGTCTTTCTTCTTTCTGCTCATACCTTGCTCATTCTTTGCAAATACATCCTACCTACCAATCCTCATTTGGTCACTGTGTAGTTATGATCTCTGTTGCCAACTAGTACTGTTAACAGCTTAATCCTCTTCCTTATGTCAGATGTGCATTGTGTCATTAATTCTAAGATGCACACTTTCTTCATATTTTAATCTCTCAAATAAGAATACATCTTAATCAATGACATACTGCCAATATAATTTGACTTTGCTTTTCTTTTTTAGTGGCACAGACAAGTAATAGTGTATGTCATAATCTACAGCACTTTACGATTCAATGAAAATTAATCTTGCAAGTATTTGAAATGCCATTTTATACACTATCCATATCCTGTCTCTATACTTTACTTTCCAACTTTTATATGGGATTATATTTTTATATTATTGTACTCCTAACCACTAGAATTTATTAATTATGTTTTAGGAATTCATTGAGAATTTTATTAACAATTAAGGAAACATCATCACCCAAGGAGCCAAAATATTCTAGATTTCTGAAGAAACATTCAATTTCATTTCATTGTAGGTAGCATAATATATTTATTTAGGTAGAGATATGGATATTCTTTAATATTTTAATATGGATGTACTTTAATACAGATATATGGATAGATTTTTCACAAGGATTAAGTCAAAAGAATCCATCTTTTCTTTATCACTAAGATACAACTAGATGTTTTTCATTTTCTTATGCTTTCTCAGACTTTCCCAAAATCTTAAGGATAGTAGGAATCTCTTACAGGGCTTTGACCGTTCCATGTTTCTGTGCAAGACTTTACCTAGAATGCTAGGGGAAAATAAGACAAACTGTCAGAAACTAGTCTTCTCTGTAGTTCCTATTTTAGTGTTTCTTGTCATAGTGAAAATTCATTCCAAGTTGTCCTATACTGGATGATAGAAGTATTGATGTTCATTGAGTTTATAGAACTGCCTGAACTTCCTGTCCCTTAACCAGATAAAGTACACAATGAACCTACAAGACAGATATAACATTAAACATTCATATTCCAAAGGACTGGGCAATAGTGGCTCACCTTCAAAAATCTCCACTTTAATGTATACCAAATAAATTCTGAAATAAGAAATTAATTTTCAAAATTGCGCTGAGTTGTATTTCTCTTATGCTCACTCACTGCTGCCTCTAGCCTGACATAATATGGCACTGGGTTTTACCTCTCTTCTTCTCCAGATAAAGATTCATTTTATAAATAATTGTTAAACATTGGCTACATGTGGAGACTCTGCCAGGTCAGTGAATATGCAAAAAGAAATTACTTTCAAGGGACCTACTGTTTAATATAAATATTCAAGACAAGAGACCCCACTGCCTTCTAAGGATGTCACCCCACCACTGTTTGGGAATAATGACACTGAAGATTTCCTCCACTGTTTACATTGAAGCTGTGATGAAGAAGACATTGAAGAAAACAGTATTTCACCCCCCTTACCTTATCTGGATGTCAGAGGTCTAAAAATAGCATAGATATCTTTAAAGGAACTGGTGCCAGAGGAAATACAGGTATTAAAAAATCAATATCCATTTAGCATAAGGAACAAGTTTTTACAGTTCAGACACATGAATTTTCTGAGCTCAGAAAAGGAGGCATCTAGGCATTGAGATTCCAAGAAAAAGAACCCATTTCCGAACTCTGAGAAATGTGCTAGAAGAGTTTGCAATCTGCTCTCCCCTTGGTGCCATCACGGAGGTGCAGGAGGAGAACATGTGTTATTTGACGTGAAGCCCGTGTGAGGCCACATCACAACCTCACTCTGGCTGGGCAAGATGTAACTTCTATCTGTGTGCAGAAGCTAGACTACTCAGGCCACTGGCAACACAGACACCTTCTAGACAACTGGGACTGACAATAATACAGAGAGTTTGTGAAGACACGCACTGTGTGTGTGTGTGTGTGTGTATAAATGTTTAGTTAGGACACAGACTAACACAAAAAGGAAATACATCTTGGAGGTCATAAATCATTTTAGAATGAGAACTAATTATTCAAATAATCTTATTTTGCTTTAGAATTTACATATGTAGCAATCAGGTCAAGTGACTATTAGCTACAAAAATGTGCAAATAAATTTATCACAGAATTTGGAAAAACAGGTCCTGCAAAATTTGGATTGCAAAGATGTCCTGCTAAATGATTAAATAACATTAAGAGGATATTAGGTAAAGACAAGTAGATAAAGATAGTGGTCATTTCTATCCCAAATACCACCCAGAATATATGATCTTGAGTGGTTTTACTGGGTAAGGAAGATGAACCAGATTGGGAGTGAACCACCTAAATTGTGATTTTACTTTAAAAATTTCTCTTTTGGGGCGCCTCAATGGCCCAGTTGGTTGAGCTTCTGATTCTTGATTTTAAATCAGATCATGATCCCAGGGGTGTGGGATCAAGTCCCCATCGGGCTTTGTGTTGTACATGGAGCCTGCTTAACATTTGCTCTCTCTCCCTCTGCCCCTCCCCTGCTCACACACTCCCTATCCCTAAAAACAAAAACAAAAACAAAAACAAAAAACAAAACAAAAAAACTCTTTTAAAAAATTCCTTTGATTAAATACTTCATGTAAAATCATGTGGCTTCATAGATACAAACATAACTTAAATCTTACCAAACTGCACATTTTAAGCATATGCATTTTATTGTATATCAACTATATCTCGATAGATCAGCAAAAAATATTTCTGTAGGTATTTATGAACTTAAGCACAAGACAACACAGTGGGCATATAGTATTATTTAAGGAAGGAGTAGTGTTTCAGAGAGAGTTTGATATTAGTGCTTTAATCAAATCTTTAAATCCATTTACTCAGACATCTTCTCATTCAGAAGTAGGACTTCTTGAAACCTCCGTGATGAAAGTATAGTAAAACTAAATGATCAGTATGTGCTTCTCAAGCTGTATGTGAAGCTCCATTACTGTGTGGCTTGTGCCAGTCACAGCAAGGTGGTCAGGAATCGCTCTCCTAAAGGCGGAAGGACCCAACACCCCCCGCCCCCGGATTTAGACCTGTGGGCACTGCCCCATGACCTTCACCAAAGCCCAGATAAGGAGCTAAGTGCTTAAGGATGGAAGAAAACTGTCCTCTGGAAAGAAATAAAATTAAAATTATACTTAGGAAAAAAACTTAGGGATGATGTAAGGTTGATAAATAATGACAAAAATATAGCTGCAATTGTTGTAAATCTGAAAATATTGCAAAAATATTGCTAAATCGGGTGGACAATACTAGGCAGAAATCAAAGACTGTAGACTATGGAAGAAATCTTCCTACCAAACAAAAAAAACAAAAAACAAAAAACAGTATAACAAGAGGCACCTGGGTGGCTCAGTCAGTGGAGCATCGGACTCGATTTTGGCTCAGGTCATGATCTCACAGTTCATGAGTTTGAGCCTCGCATTGGGCTTTGCACAGTGTGGAGCCTCCTTGGGATTCTCAAGCTCTCTCCCTCTGCCCATCTCCTCTGCTGCTCTCTCTCAAAATAAGTAAGTAAACATTTTTTAAAAACAGTAGAACAAATGATAAGCATGGTAGTTTATTTAAACCTTACCATACTTAATCCCAGCCTCCAAATATATTGACTATTTTATAGTTGTGGGAGGAAAAAGCTCTCTTAAATTATGGACATTTAATCCGTTACCTTCAATAATTTCCTGTTGAAGGGATTAAATAAATTCTTAGACTATCTCTCTTCTGAATTAATTTCCACTGAATTAAGTTCTTTTAGATAAATTCAGGAAGAATAGACCAGGGAAAATCGTGTATAACTTAAGTGTCATTTTAACAGGAAAAGACGTCTGGCTTAAAAGAGTTATCCTTATGAATGTTCTCCACCCTTGTGAATTTTTAAATATCATAAACCAAACACTAGATAGTCCAGTGTAACTAAGGGAGAGAGATACATGTAATCAGCTAATAAGTCTATTTGCAGTTTTGGATTGAATAGGAGGTGAAAATAAAGCACAAGAAAGAATGAGAATACCAGGAGAAAAAAAAATCCCACTCACTTCTGATTTTATGCACATATACACATACAAAAATAAAATTTATATCATGTGACTTGAAATACAAAAAAAAAACACATGAAAATGTGTATTTTGTTCCAAACAGTCTGCAAAGACCTTCGAGGCCACCCCTCGTCAAAGTATGCAAAGGCACAGTGACACGTGTTTGCTGAGGGCAGTTCGGTGGAAGCTGAGTAGTAGAGCAATTGGCAATGCCAGGACTCAATGGCCTGTGGTCAGTGGCACATGCAATGGTCTTCTGGAAGATTTAGGGCTGTAGTTATGTAAAGGGAGAATCTTTCAGGAGGCAATAAATATAGATTGGTTCCTTACATAGCCATAGTCCAAGATCAACATCACACGATTAGAACTTTTAATTGCAAATCTTTTAGTCTATAAAAGTGGTTGAGAATACAGATGGTTTTGTAAAAAATGAATATCACACTATCTAATCCTTGCATATGCCAAGATGAAAGAATGAGTCTACTACAGTATTATGTGACTAAAACATGAACTTAGAAATGTTATGGCTTGCTGCTTTCATGAAATGTGCCCCCCTCCTCCCCATCACCACCAAATAGCACTTCTCCTTGAGTAACATGTGTGGGCAAAGTAGACATAGAAATGACACACATATAATAAATTTTTAAATAGTTTTGGATAATGACTATTCTTAGAAAAATGTAACAATCACATCCCATGAAGAATTAGTTTTTCACTTGGCTTCATCTTGGTGACTATTAATAATAATAAAATAATCCATCTCAACCCTATTCAGGGTGGTGGATTATCCCAGCTTTTGTCGACTTTCTTCATACCCTTGGCAAATTGATTCCATCACAAGAGGAAATGTGAGATGAAATTCAAGCCAAGCAATTTTTCAACCTAAGATGTAACTTGGTGGGAAACTAACACTGCAGTAATAGGAGCACTGAGCAATTGTTATTATCTGTAGAATCAGTAAACTGGAGTGAAACAACAGTTTCTCTGGGGAGCACAACCCTACTTAATTCAAATTTCCCCTTTCTTGCCTAGTAATGTGCAACCTTGGGCAATTGGTTCAATTTTGCTAAGTATCCTTTATTTTTTTTCATCTGTATAATATGGATAATAATGTCTATTATAGAATTTTTGTGAAATTAAGGTGATAATATATTAAAGCACAATCCCTGGCACATTTTGGAAACACAACAAATGGAAGGTATTACTGTCACTGTTATTATTTCAGTGCTTAGTATGATGTCCCCTTTTGTAATTCTCACTGGTAATTGAAAGGTGCTTCATAAACAACTCTACTCAGCGCTCACAGTTAGGTTTGTATGAGAATCAAGTTAGTTTACAAGTGCACGAATAAGGGTCTTTCCCACATTGTCCCAGAAGCAGAGCCAGATAGCTAAGCATGGATGTCAACCTTGTGAAAGAATGACAACCAGAACTTTTGGTAAGAAAAGACTGTTTTACTGAAAGATGATAATATATAAGAGGTAGCTAGAACTAAAAAAATATTCAAAGGTCTACCAGGCTCCCCCTGTCCCACCCCACCGCCATCACCACCACCCATCCCTAGAAAAGAATATCGGGAACAATTCTTCTTAAAATGGGAATTCATTCAATATTACAGTCCAAGGTTTCAAGAGAGAAGTTCAAAACATATACCATCTGTCCTCCCTCCCTGTCCCCTGCTGCCAGCCCCCAAGCAAACAATAATCTATTTCTATTACTACAATTGAGTTTGAATTTTCTGGAATTTTACATAAATATGGCATCATAGTATGTACTTTTTTAGGGAGTGAAGAGAAAGCCTACGCAGATACCTTCCCCAACTACTACTAGATGCGTGAAGTTCCACTTTCAGTGCAATTCAGTACAATCCCCTTACGGTGATTCTGAACCTTGCTTATACCACAAGTTCCTGTGAGAACCCGATAGATTCTGTGAGCCACTTTCTGAGAAAAAAACAAAAACAAAAACAAAAAACCCACACTAGTGTACATGTCAACAAAATATTCCATATAATTTCAGGGCATTCAGAGGAAATAGTTTGCTTTATCTTAAAACTCTTATAGACGTTAAATATGATTAGACTGAAATTCTCCATCTATTCATCACATCAAAGCTGGAAAGAGAAGAGGAGCTCAAAGCTCTGTAGAGCTCTGCATTCATATTTTGCAGGTTGACCAGAAGGCGTTTTATTGCTCAGAGGATGTTTTCTTTCTCCTCTACTTAAGGAAGCACTACACATGATGGAACCAACTTTCTTCTATTGTTTAATAATAGAAAGGTTGGCTTTAAAAAAAAATTGCAATAGGTTTATTGTGTGTGTTTTTGAGGAGTAGGAATACTATTTCAATGTAACATTGATGTGTGTATATATTTATATATTTGTTTTAGATATAAGCTATCTATATTAATATACACATTATAAGTTATGAATATAAATGTAATTTATGAATTATATAAAATATAATTTATGAATATAAAAATGGCTTACTCAACCATTTGCACACATATATTCTCTTGGAAAATGGTGTCTAAATCTGTATGCAAAACCACCTGTCAGATTAAAACACTATTTGATATGTCTCAAAATATTTCCTTTTATGCCTAGATGGTAACTTTTTCTCTCTCTTCCCTTCAGCAATAAATGCTGCAACATTGTTTATCAAAGGAACAAATATGAAAGAAAAACATTGCTTTGAAGTGAATGAAGACAGATCCCCTGGCAAACTACAGCTTGAGGTGAAATTTCCTAATTTTCAAATTCCTAAGAAAGGAAATGAAAGAAACTCAACTCTTGAGAAAGCTTTAATGCCAGCTTTGATCTCGATTATAAAAAGTTATTAACGGAAAGTGCATGTTTACATTTAGGATTCAAGAGTGGACATACTATGGGGTGTTTAATAAAAAGTTGAGTAAAGAGTAATGGATGGCTTTGTACTATTGATTTGAAAAACTTATCTCTTTTTTTAAAGATCGAAAAGATTGTTGAGATTGATATGTCACAGGAGTTGACACAAATGTTAACTAGCCCCGTATGACTGGTAGTTGAACAACATGTGGAGCCTTCACTTGGGAAGCTGGAATCCAGGTTTCAGGTTGAGCTCTGTGCAGCCACTAGTGATATAACCTTGAGCAAATTCATTAAATCTCTCTCGGCCTCAACTTGCCTACTCATAAAATGCAAAGGATGAGTTAGATCATCTCTGAGATACCCTCTGTCTACAATGACTTGTTTCTTAGTTCCTGTTAACTAAACAATGCCCTCACTCCAGAAAACATAAAATCTTAGCCTTGATAGAAATAGGTTTTTTTAAATAAATTAATGAATAATAACAATTAAGTCGTCACCATACATCTGTTCATTTAATGGACATTATTGGGATTCAGCATACGAAAGGCACACAAACAACCAAATTCGGGTCAGTTTTTGGTATTTGCGTAAACACTATGCAATTGTAGGTATCTAAGAATAATTTTTGTTGGACTAAAATTTTCTAATTAACACTTTCATAGTCTTTTGCCTGTCAAATGTTTTATTAAAGTCAGTAAATAAATTATTTCATATTCTCTAGGCAAATATTTTTGAAGTAATGGAAAAACACCTCAGAACAATCTACAGCAGCAAAAAGGAGAGAGGAAGAGAGGGAGGGGGGGAGAGGCAGAGAGAAATAATCCCCAAAACAGAAAATGTCTCCTGCAGATACTGGAGACAAGCTTATTTCAAAGAGGGGAGAAAACTCAGCAAGCCCATGAATAGGCCAATAACTTCAGCTACTAAGATATTTTGATTGCTGGGTTAAAATGGTATGAGGCTTTTGTTCAGACTACAGCTGTCTTTCTTTTTCATGAGAGAGGTGGTTTTGTGTTTTTTTTGTTTTGTTTTGGGTTTTTGGTTTTTTTTTTTTTGGCAAAACATATGCCATGTCCAGACGATCTGGGAATGAATAGTCTTATTCCTACTCCAATCTCATTTTCTTTTCTAGTTCTTTCCTATTCTTTGCCGCCTACAGGAAAAAAGCAGACCAAGTAGGAGGGGAAGGGAAGAGTATTCATCCAATATGACCTCTTGAGTCACTGCCCTGCATGTCACCTCCTCCAAGCACTAAAGAAGCAAGCCAGACCCTCTCTCTGCTGATCAGAGTCCCTGAAGTCTGAGTGGCAGGCCATGTAGTCTGCTGTTTTCCCAGTATGGAGCTCTTTGGCATCATCCCACTTTTTCTGTACATGGGTATCAGTTGGGCTATTGTTTGGGAAATATTTTTTAATGGCTCATTTTTTTATTCAAATAATTTTTTAAATAAAATGATATTCTACTAACCAGTTTAACAAAAACAGGAGTTAAATATAAATTATCTGTACAATAAAAGCAATACAGTATTACTTAATCCCCAATTAATCCCCAATTCGTGGGATAGAGCCCAGCTTCTGGCTTAGGGTTCATAGTGTGGAACCTGTTTGGGATTCTCTCTCTCTCTCTCTCTCTCTCTCTCTCTCTCTCTCTCCCCACCCCCCACCGTGTGCCTCCCTCATAGATGCACTCTCTCTCTCTCTCTCTCTCACACACACACACACACTAAAGAAATAAACATTTTTTAAAAAGGAATTATTTACTGAGCATCTACTCTGGGCCAGGCATGGTGTTCAGTGCTTCAAAAACATTATCTCATTTGATCTTCTTACCAATCCAATAATGTGGGAACATTGTTTTACCCACTTATGAATGAGGAAGCTGGGTTCAAAGAGGAAAATAAACAAGCTCAGGATGGCACAACTGTAATAGAGGAGCAGGACTCACGTCCATCCTACCTCAGTTCTGTGCATTATTGACTGGATAAGGAATAAAGGATTCTAAAGAGGGGAGCTAGAAGAACTTAACTAACATGCTTTTTATTTTCTGTTTGGTTCCTGCCCACTATAATTCCTTTCCTGGATAGCAACGGCAGCACTTTTCAGAATCCTCACTTAGATGCAGTTTTAACCCCAGGCAACTGCCAGAATTGTCAGAACCCCTCTGGAGCCCAAATTCTACAGGTGAATCCCTTGTGAGTGTGGCCCAGTGCAGTGTCCAGTGGTAGGAGGGTTATGAGAGATAATTGTGAAAAAGTCCTTTAATCTTCTTTATCTGGCTCACAGGCTCTGAAATCCTCCCAGGCACTTAGTTTTAAAAACAAAACAATGACCTCGACAATAACCATTCCTCAGCCTGTGTGGAGGGGCCTCTGAAAACGTATTGCTTTAGGCATTACCAGGGGGGCAGAAGGTAAACTGTTTTACCAAAACTTCAAGCTTGTACTGAAGTGTGACTCTAAATTGAAAGGCAACTTCAAATTAAAATCATGGACTAAAATATGATGAAAGGGATTTTATCAAAAAATCCACCAGAACACCAGGGGAGACAGGGGAGAAAGTTCAAATTGGTGCACAGGCAGCCACAGCTGGAGGGTATTACGTGCAGTTAAATCTCTGTCCTGGGGTGGAATATTCAGGCACCGTGCTGCCATGTTTTAGGAACCCCAGCAGGTGTTGTCCGGAGTTTGACCAAAACCAGAGTGGTCCTGTCACCAGCAAACTGAATGGCTCCCAAAATCATTCTAGGCATAAACTACTGCTGTTTGTACTCTCTCCATCTTCTCTCCTCCAGTTTGATCCAACTCCCTAGGTTCACATAATTTAGAAATCCATGTATTTAACAGCAAGTAAAAGCAGTATTTAGATGGAATGCCAATAAATACAGTATTCATTCTGTATCCGGCAGCCTAACCTGCTTTGTAAGCTAATTTCCAGCCAAGAAAAATTAATTGCTTTTAGAAATTAAAGTGCAAACAAATTACAACTGTTTTCACACTTAAATAATATGTCCGTTATGATGAAGTTACCAAGAATATACAAGAGGAAAGGACAGTCTCGTCAATAGATGGTGTTGGGAGAACTGGACAGCCACATGCACAAAAGATGAAACTGGGCCCCAGCTTACACCATACACAAAAATTAGCTCAAAACTAATTAAAGTCTTGAATGTAAGACCTGAAGCCATAAAAGATAAAAGATAAAAGATAAAAGATAAAAGATAAAAGATTTCTTCTCCTAGAAGAAATTATAGGCAGCAATTCCCTGACATCAGTCTTGGCAACGACTTTTTGAACTGATACCAAAAGCAAACGCAACAAATGCAAAAATAAACAAGTGAAACCACATCAAACTAAAAAGCTTCTGCATAGAAACCATCAACAAAATGAAAAAACAACCTACTGAATGGGAGAAAATATTTGCGATTCAGATATCCAATAAAGGGGAAATATATAAAGACCTCATACAACCGAATACCAAAAAACACCAATCCCATTAAAAAATGGGCAGAACTGAATAGACATTTTTCCATAGAAGACGTATAAATGGCTAATAGGTATCTGAAAAGGTGCTCACCATCACTAATGATAAGAGAAATGCAAATCAAAATTACAATGAGATATCACCTCATACCCGTTAGAATGGCTGTTAACAAAAAGACAAGAAAGAACAAGTGTTGGTGAGGGTGTGAAAAAAAGGGAATCCTTGTGCACTGTTGGTGGGAATGCAAATTGGTGCAGCCACTACAGACAGTATGGCAATTCCTCAAAAAATTAAAACTGGAACTACCATATGGTCCAGCAACTCCACTTCTGGGTATTTATCCAACGGCAATGAAAACACTAACTTTAAAAGATATATGTACCACTATGTTTACTGCAGCATTATTTGCAAAAGTCAAGACATGGAAGCAACCTAAGTGTCCATTGATGGACCCTGTGATCTCATCTCCTGCTGTTCAGCTCTTCTTCCACTCCGTTCCAGCCATCCACCTCCTATTCCTATGCCTCCAGCTCCTTCTCTTCTTCCATGCCAGGCACACTTTCTACTTAGGCCCCTGGCACTTGTTACTTCCTCTGCCTGGAGACTCAATGCTCTTCCCCCAGATATCCACAGTACTCACTCCCTGACTTCCTTGAGTCTATTATGCAAAAGTCATCTTCTCAGCAAGGCCTTCCCTGGCCACCCTATCTACTATTTCAACTTTCTTCTCCCATCCTTCACTTCCCTATTTTATGTTTTATCATTATTATGTATTCCTCATCACTCTCTATCTACAATTTACTTATACTGCTCACTGTCCTCCCCAACTAGCCAATAAGAATATAAACTCAACCCCAGGGTCTGGGAGAGGTTTTGTTTGTTTGTTTGTTTGTGTGTTCAGAGTAGTGCAGTATTCCCTGGCCTAATACAAAGTCTGGCATATAGTAGATACTCAATTAATATGTACTAAATTAATGAAAATGTGTATGCCTTATTTCCCCAATTGAGTATTTCTGCCCAGCATACTAGAAGGATCTGACTACAAAAGGATCTCAATAAATATGTTGTTTTTAATGTTTGAGTAAAACAGGGTTGTTTTTGTTTTCTGAACTTTGGCAAGAACTAACACTTCATAGCTTCAAGACTATCTTTGAAATGATGGTCCACTGCAGTAAAAGGTATTTTAGGGGAAAAAAATATGTGTGGCAGACATATCAGTGCAATTTTTTTTTATTTTTTATTTTTATTTTACATATCAGTGCAATTTGGCATGAATTTCCCCAGATTATTCTGACTTAATGACATGTTGGTAATGACATAATTCACACCCATATGTTTTCAGAACCCACCACTTCTAAGAGTATTTACAATACTAGATGAGCATTCTTTTTTTTTTTCAATGTTTACTTATTTATTTTGAGAGACAAAGAGAGAGCATGCACATGCACAAGTGGGAGAAGGGGCAGAGAGAAAGGGAAAAAATGGTCCAACCTGTTGGGATGAGCACTGGGTGTTGTATGGAAACCAATTTGACAATAAATTTCATATTAAAAAAAATGGCCCCACAGACCTATGCTGTCAGTACAGAGCCTGACATGGGGCTTGATCTCACAAACTGTGAGTCCATGACCTGAGCCAAAATTGAGAGTCAGGTGCTTAACCAACTGAGTCATCCAGGCACCCATAGACAAGCACTCTTGTGAAAAGGCTACTTAAAGATGTACCAGGAACTTAAAATGTCATATGATATCCATATCAAATATCATGAAGGGTATTTGCATCATTATCTGCTTCAGACAATCTTCTGGAAATCCAAGGGTCATGCTAAGCCCACATTTCTGCTTTGACTCACATCAACAAATTCTTAACAATTCTTTTCAGAGATAGGATCACCCAATTCATTTCATTGGCAATTTCCCAGAATTATTTCCTCCTCTCTTCTTCTGTCCTTCAAGAAACCTCTAACTTTATAGACTTTTTATCTTTTCCCTAGGGTTTTTCTTCCTTCCTAAATCATTATTTTATGATACATTTCTATGTATCAGCATGTTTATATATGAGACAGTAAAAATAGCATACTTATATTTTCTTCTTATGAATATGTGATGTGGATTTGGAAGCCACAGGAATAATAAAGCAAAAAGCTAGTGAGTATCAAAGTCAATATTAATATGAAAAGCGACAAGATAAATACATGATAAAGAGTATCATGCCCTCATGCCTCTTCCCCTCATGCCTTCAGAACTGTATTTGTGTTGATAAATCTCACAGGCTGAGAAAAGCTGACTCATTTCTTTTATACATTTGCTTCTAGCCATGAAATCATGTCAGTGCTACTCAGGAGGCTATCCCTGCTTTGGTCCAAAAGTAAGAAAAAAAAAAAAAAAAAGAAGAAGAAGAAAAAAAAGAGTCTCATGAACCTATAATTATCAACAGATAAGGACGAAATTGATATCATTGACATGTCTGGAGCCATTCACCAACTCTTTAAAGAAAACATTTAATGAGGCTTCCAAATTTGTAACAACATTCCTGGGAAACTTTTTATTCTGAGGGTCTCCCACTCACTTAAAATGTGCCAGCCTCTCCCAATAATGCTACGAGATATATATGAACATCTCCGGTCTTTATAAATGAAGAGCCAGAGCTGCACATAAGTGAGGTAAGCTGCCCACAAACACAGAATGTTAGATGGTAGACGTGGATGCAAGTCTTTCTGACACCCAGGCCCACATCCCTAACTATGTAGTTTTCCTGCCCCTCCACAATTACGTGCTGTCCACACAGAGTTCCAATTTGTCCAGGGCTTAAGTTGGTGCAAATTTGGAGCTGAATTCTTATTTATGTTTCTAGCCCAGTATTTCTGAAGCTGTGATTACCAAAAATATAATCAGTATTCCTGGGGCAATGATGTTCTGTTGAATAATGTCCAAGTGTCCAACTTAACTTACAATTTCATAGAGATTTTAATTTGCTTCAACACATTATACAGGACGCCTGGGCGGCTCAGCTGGTTGAGCATCTGACTCTTGATTTCAGCTCAGGTCATGAACTCACGGTTCATGAGTTTGAGCCCTGAGTCGGGCTCTGCACTGACAGCACAGACCCTGCTTAGGATTCTCTCTCTCTCTCTCTCTCTCTCTCTCTCTCTCTCTCTCTTAAAATAAATAAATAAACATTGAAAATATGCTTCAACACATTACAAATCATCAAAAGAAGCGTCCCAAACTTTACTAACCCAAATTTGTTTATTTACCACAAAAGTCTTAAAGTGTGTGTGTGTGTGTGTGTGTGTGTGTGTGTGAATTGGGGAGCAGGAATGGTGATCGAGAAGGGTGAAAAATATTTCTTACAATTTCAAGAGTTGATGTTCCACAAAAATTTTTAAATACTGAAGAAGAACAAATGTCACATTTATTTATGTTTGTTTATTAATTTTAGCTCAGTGAAATTTTATTTGCATTTTTCTTATTATATAAAAGGTTGAGGATCCATGCAAATATTTTAGGGGCTCTTTGCATTGTTTTCCTCTGTAAACTGCCATCCTTGTCTCTTCCTGTTTTCTACTGAATACCACCCACTTAATCTTAGCTTTAACTCTCAGAATGGCGTACATTTCCGATGATCTTGGCGATCATTCTGGGCGCAGTGCCCAGTATTGTCCACCCCTAATCCTGCATGCTTTATTGAGGAGTCCAGAAATTCTAAGTAATTCCAGGAAAAGCCTACCAAACTCAGGAGATGTAAATGAAAACCACAATACTAGTTAAAGTAAAAATGAAAAAAAGCTTTGTGCCAGGCAGCACGATTCTCTCACATTTATATTTTAATTTGAGACCAATTTTTAGTGCTTTAGGATTTTCTTTCTCTCACCTTTCAGCACTCAAGTTTTTTTTTTTTTTTCATGAAAACAGTTTGACCAGTTTTAAATGAAATACTAAGGACAGTAAGTGTTATTAGGAAGGTATTTTGCCATTTTGCAATTGAACTCTCACTTTACTTTGACTTTCTTTCTTGCCCAGGATGGTGGTAGTGGTGACAGCATGGGAGGAGATGGGGAAAGAATGAGAAAATAAAAATAGACTCAAATGTGAGATCTATAAATTCAAGAAATTATACCCAAAGAAAAGTGAGTTATTTTTCTCAGGTAGGCTTTAACTCTCTGGGGGTAACAAGATGACAAATTCTAATATAGTTTTGTTTTCTTATTTTATTTATGATGTTCTTTGTTACATTTAATCATTTTTACTTGCAAGAAACATCACTGACTCTAGTGATTCCAAAAAATTTTGCAGTCTAAAGGAAAGGCAGCCTTCTAGCGATCCTATCTATGTCCGGCTCTTGGAGATAGAAGATGCAGAGAGAAGATGCAGACATTGGACATTTATCACCCTTGTCTATAATGCTGAGACTCTTTCACCAAAAGAATTCAGCTCTGTTAACTCCAAACACCAAGAAGATTCTACATGCCACTCGTGGATGGAATCTTAAAGACATTAACACTTTTGATTTGAGTTAGTTTCAAAAACAGAGTTAAAGTTATAATTAGTTCTGACCTTTGACAAGCACTGTATAATGAAACCAAAGTAAGCTTTTCACATACAGACAGGTGTCAGGAACTCAGAACATTCCATAAAGAAACCTCAAACTTCAAGAGTAAGTAAAGGGCAGGGCCTTATACCTATTTGTATTAGGTATATGTAAGGTATATGTTATCACATCTGGAACAAGGCACCACCAGCTTGTTGAGGAATTTTGCTGACAAATCAAATATGTAAAGACTGAGTATAACAGGAATCAAATCTTCCTTGTTCTACCACTGCTCCTGTGGCAATTTTAATGGAGAGTTGGTCACGATGCCAACTTTACAGACAAGTCGATAATATGATTAAGGGGCAAAGTATGATGAAGTTCGCTTAACACTTATAAAATTGGAGTTTGGAAATACAAAAGTAGAAAATACACGGTGAAGGACCTAATGAAAGACAGATGTCACATCATGTACTGAAATATTAATCAGATTGGTAAGGAAGCCAGGAAATTATAGTTGATCAAAACCCTCGTGCTTACTGATTGTCTTCTTTCTCCAAGGAGGAATTTCAGGGTGTTCAAGATGAAACCTTTACAATAACCCAAAGCCATAACAGATGGTGTATTTGTGGCTTTTGTGGTGTCATTTCAGGCATATTTGGAAATCCATTCTGCACTTTCCCCTCAAGCGCTACAGGGACAATCATTTCCCAGTTCAGTGCAATTGGGTTACTAGACTGAACATTGCATACGCTCTGAACCAGCATGATGAGATCCGCTCCGATTGCCAAGAATCCAGAGCTGGCAGAAATTCTCACAGTCCCCTAAGCCAACTTTGATCAAGACCCATTCTATCCTAAAAGAATCAACCTAACACAGTTTTGCTTCATTTACTGTGTTTATGTGCATGAATTCTCTCCCAAAAGGAAAAGAGGAACAGAGTATAAACTCCTCTGCCATCTAAAAGGTGGGTAATCATGGACAAAATACACATCTTCCCTGGTCCTTATTTTTTTTCTATAAAGTGGGGGTAATAATATTAGAAATTGAAAGGATTTCAAGGAACAGTAAGTGAAAAACATATGTAAAAATGCACCTAGTAGAACACCTAATTCATAATAGATATGCCCTAAGTGTTAATTAAACTTTAAAAGCTTTATAGGAGTGCCTGGGTTGCTCAGTCCGTTAAGCATCTGACTCTTGATTTCAGCTCAGGTCATGATCTCACATGATCATGAACTTATGTTATGATCTCAGAGCCTGCATTGAGCTCTGTGCTGACAGTATGGAGCCTATTTGGGATTCTCTGTGTCCTCTCTCTGCACCTCCCCAATGCTCTCTCTCTTTCTCCCTCTCTCAAAACAAACAAACAAACAAACAAACAAACAAACAATTTTTTAAATAAAAAAATAAAAGCTTTATGCATGGTTTTATTGGGGGAGTAGAAAACTGGCTTACATCTATGGTCCGTAATTATTGACTAAAAGATTAAACATTTAGAGCTATAGTCAAGAACACTATTTTCAGGGCACCTGGGTGGGTCAGTTGTTTAAACATCCAACTTTGGCTTAGGTTATGATCTCACAGTTTGTGAGTTCGAGCCCCGCATTGGACTCTGTACTGATAGCTCAGAGCCTGGAGCCTGCTTTGGTTTCTGTGTCTCCCTCTCTCTCTGACCCACCCCCCACCCCCTGCCCCCGCTGGTGCTCTGCCTCTCTGTCTCTCTCTCTCTTTCAAAAAATTGAATAAACATTTAAAAAAAAAGAAGAACATTATTTTCCCTGGGACACATTGATGAAATCTTAGAAGGTACAATTAGAGAGTTATTAGAAGGTCACTGTGATTAATAGTTAAATTGGGGAGTAAATCTATTTAGATTCAAATCCTCATTCTGATACCTGTTAATTGGGTAGGTAACCTTTCATTTAATCTCTCAATCTCAATTGTCTGATCTATAAAATAAAAATCATATTAATAATTACCTCATAGGGTAATTAAGTGTCTGACACATGGTATACATCAAATCCAACCAGTTTGTCTTAGAATTATTAGTAGTTATTTTATCAGAATCATTAGCAGTAATTGTTATCAATTGGTCCTCCTGTATTAGTTAGAATAGCTTAGGTCATATTGTGTTAAATAACACTCCCAAAATTTCAGTGATTAAAACAGAAATACTCCTTTGTAGTATATGCCAATGATTAGCATAGGTTGGCTGGGGCTCTGCTCATTGCCCTATTTACCATAGTGCCTCAAGGACTCAAACTAATGGGGGATCCATCTTTATACTCGCTTCCATTGCTACCATGGCAGCAGAAGAATCCTCTGGAGTGTTTGGCACTGGCAATTAAATGTTTAGCTATGGAACTGACCTACAATTCATTGGCTGGAGCCAGACACATGACCCCAGTCAAATGGAAGGGGAGTGGGAAGTGTAATCCTCTCATATGCCCAGATGTATAGTGTTATTGGATATTGGTGAATAGTAGAATCTACCACATTTTTCAATTACTCTCTTGAAGAGCTTTTCCTATTTATACTGACATAAGCAAAAACAATTATTTGGGGAAAGGGAAAGAGGATTATTTTCTCCTCAAAACTGAAGGATGAGAATTTTTAACAAGGAAGGCAGAAAAGTGCAAGAAAAAAGCATTTATTCATTTATTTATTTCCATGTTACTTAAAGAAAGGAAAACAGTGTAATTGAACTCTAGATTCTTATGACAGATGTAAAAAAGTTGAAAAAGTAATTATTTTAAAATCATATTGGATTATGATCTTATGTATATGAAATGAGAATAATTACTCAAAAACTCATTGAAGAAATATCACTCACCTTAGTTACAACAGAAAAGATAAATTCTTTATTAAATTTTGTCCTTCAAGATTATACTGTTTATCACAAGCAAATCAGAGTCTTCTCCAGTATCTGAAACTACTTAGGAAATTAACTCTTCAATAAACATTATTTTGATAACAATCTGTCCTACTCACCTGACTTCACAAGAATAGGTAATCTTTTCATGGAGTCTGACTAATATTACATGACTATAAAGGCAATATTTTGCAAAATGAGAAAATCTAAATGTGTAATATACATATTACATATCCTCTGTGAGCTTAGTCTTCATTACTGTGAGCTTAGTCTTCATTACTAATTCACAAAATACCAAAGAGCGTTCACCAAATTCACTTCAGAATTATTTGTTCAAGGCTGAGTAACCTCTGTGTGAAAAAGAATAATTTGGAAAACTTCAGCTCAAACCTCCACAAGAGTCTTCTTTTTCCTCTTAACAGCAGTGATATGTAAACATTCCTTTTGATTTTCCCTTTTCCTGGCTCAATCATCAGAATCACTTGCAAAACTGAAAGTTTTAAAAAAACCTTTAAAAGTTTCTGTTCAAAATCATTCAAACTCCCTCCTTTTCATTCCCCAGTAACTCATGATTATTGACATGTTTAAAAGATTAGTTTGTGGGTTTTTCATTTTGCCCACGCTTCTTTTGAACACTGAATCCATTAAGTGGAAGGTGGCAATCGTCCCCTGCTGACAGTTAGAACATACTTCTTTTTCTTGTTCAATAATCATAACATTGCAGGCTATTCATGAAACCACTTTAGAGACTATGGCTTTTGAAAATAGCTTTTATACATATTTTTTAAATCACATGTAAAAAGAGTCCTACTGAACGATTGCATCCCTTTCCTATCTAATAGGAAGGAATGACAATTGAGATGGCAGTGAGTGCCCACCATGGCAATGGCTTTAACGACTGTCCTTCCTCCCTATGCCAGACCCTCCCCTACCCGGATCTGACAGGTGTCTAGACCTTCAGTTTAAAAGTCCATCAACTGCTTGAAATCAGATGCAAAATTTCATGTTATTTGCATGCATATTTTTCTGCAGAGGGGGATTACTGTTTTTATCTGCTGCACAATATGGATTCATGACCCTTCAAATTGTTAAGGGCTACTGCATTTGCTAGGTTTCCATTACAGGGCATTCAGCCATCTGGAGCTCAGGATATGCCCATGCAGGCAGTGGAAGGACAGACAGTCTTAGGCATAAGAGGAGATCCAGTCTGGCAAGTGGATAAACCATGCAGATTACAGGTCCACAACTACAGATAATATTCAAAAGTTCAACATAAGCCATAGGATATCCTAGTGGCCCAGATAACGCAGTAGGAAACAAACAAGGAGCTGGTGCTTATGTGGCAGATCTGGCAGAAAGGCAGCCCTGGGGAGTCTACCCACCATTGAGGGCAGAGCCTAGGCAATGGACACTGAGTTTCATGAAATAATGACAAGAAGGACAGTGGGACTCAAGAATAGTCAGACGACAGTGGATTTTACCACCACCAGCACCATCACCACCCCACCCCCCACAAAAAAACCCAAAACCAAACAAACAAAAAATAAGCCTTAAGCACAGAAATCAAAAGTAGATACTAGTCATCAAAATTAGAACATAAGATGGAAATTGTAACTGGGAACAAAGAGTAGCTGAGACAGCTAGCTGATCACTAAAAACCATTCTTTTCTTCCTCCAGAGTAATAGAATTTTAGTTGAGTATATATATACTCACTACAAATACATATGTATATGTGTAGTGTGTGTGTGTGCCTATGTGTATATGTACAGGTATTTGAAAATAATCAAGTATTTACTGAGATCCTATTACAATCCAGGTATTATGCTTACTTCGAGAGGCACAAAAGTGAAAAAGAAGTGATTTCTGTACTCAATGTGTTCAAAATCTACTAAGGCAAAGACACACAGCAGAAATTATAACATGACAAGTTATATTAGAGATACACAATGCGCATGGGAGTTGAGATAAAGGTATGCCTAGATCTTCCCAGGTTCTCAGGACAAGTGCTGTGCTTGCTGATGGACATCAAGTATTCCTGGATAAGAGGAGAAGAGGCTTACAGCAGCCAGGACCAGGCATGTGTTGATGAAGTCTGGTGTCTTAGTCAATCTGGACTGCTATAACAGAATACCACAGTCTGAGTGGCTTATAAATAACAGAAGTTTTTTTCTCACAGTTCTGGAGTCTGGGAAGTCCAAGATCAAGTCACTGGCAGATCTGGCATCTGGTGAGGGTGTGTTTCCCAGTTCATAGACAATTGCCTTTTCACTGTGTCTTCACGTGGTATAAGGGGTGAGAAAGCTCTCTGGGGCTTCTGTTATAAGGATGTTAATTCCATAATAGATGTTGGCAAGGATGTGGAGAAATTGAAACTTTGTGCATTATTGGAAATGTAAAATAGTGCACCACTGCCGAAAACAATATGTTCGTTTCTCAAAAAGATAGTGAACACAGAATTACCATTCGATCCAGCCATTCCACTTTCAAGGTATAAACACAAAAGAACTGAAAGCAGGGATGAGAATAGATATTTGTATATTTGTACTTGTACCGACATTCACAGTGGCATCATTCACAGAAGGCAAAAGGTGAAAACACCCCAAATGTCTGTCTGTGGATAAATGGGTAAAAAATGGGTATATACATTCACTAGAATACCATTCAAACTGAAAAGGCAATTAAATGCTGATATAAGATAAAACATAGATGAACACTGAGTTATTATGCTAAGTGAAAGTAAGGCCAGAAACAAAAAGACAAATAATTGTATGATTCCACTGTATAAGGTCTGTAAAGCAGTCAGATTCATAGATGCAAAAGTAGAATAGTGTTTACCAGGGCTGGAGGCAGGGAAGAATGGAGAGTCTCTGTTTCATGGGCACAGAGTTTCAGTATGTTATGATGAAAAAGTCATGCAGGTGCACAGCAGTGATAGTCACACAACAATGTGAATGTATTTAATGCCACCTAACTGTACACTGGAAACTGGTTAAAACGATAAAATTTTATATATATATATATATATATATATATATATATATATATATATATTTTGCCACAATAAAAAAACTAAGAGTTGATTAGACGGAGGCTGCAAAGCAATTTCTCATTTCTTCAAACAACTACAGTATGATTTTATTACGTAGATTGCTAAATATATAATAAATGATGCCATGAGATCTGGGACTGTTATTACTTCAAAGATTTCTCTGCAAAATGTACTGAGTCTCTCCTCAGTTTTCTCTGGGAAAAGTATCAAATATATCAGCACATAACTCAATGTTCACTGGGTAATATCTATAGTATTACTCAGCCGTACTGTGCATATTACCCAGCATAGTAATTGGCATGGGTCTACACATTTTACATTGTTAGATCCATATTCCTTGAGGAGGTTCCTTATTTCAGTGGTTCCTTCTCTTCCTTTCCATTCTCCCCATGTATATAGGATACAAATACTTGATTGTGACAAATAGTATCAAAGTCCCTAATTGTGATTCATGTCAAATTCATCAAAAGGATATAAGAAGAAATAACATTTTGATAAATACATAAATATGTATCTAAACATATATGAATATAATAGCAAATATATGAAAGAGAGACACAAATAGACAGATGGAGAGACAGAGAAGCAGGAATTTAACCTTCAATATGCAATGAACCTACTAAATTTGAGGCCACACTTCCTACTTTGTTTTTCCTTATTTTTATGTCATTTCACAATAGACATAGAGTCTTAATTTTAAAATGAGGCACTGGGATCTGTATTTGTAGTTATGTGATTCTGGACCTCTTCCTCTAGGAGTCAGAGGCCAGAACCTATGAAGTCCAGAATCATGTAGCTCAAGATCTTAAAGGTCATTAGCTGGGATTTTAGTTTCTGGACAAAATTATTAAGATAATAATTAGGGAAAGCAGAATAAATTTTATCCCCAAATACTAAACTTAAACATTTTTAATGATTAATTTATATTCTGAATAGATTTTGAAAGATCATAAGACATTTCAACACTAGATGGGAAATCAGAGAACATTTTTATTCTGGCTTTCCCATTTACCATCTAAGTGACTTCAAGCAAGTTACCTCACACATCTGATGGCCAGTTTCCTCATTTGCAATTTGGGGTTAATAATAATTGTCCTGCTTCCTTCCAGAGCAGATGAGTGCGATAAATTAGATGTAACTGCTTTGAAAATTATAAAGTGCTTCTAGAAATGTAAAGATTATTACCACTCTGTAGTTCCCACAGATAACAAATCACAAAAAAAAGGGAGAGGAAAAACTGCATAAAATTATTCAGCAAATATTGAAATGGAAGTAATTCTACTTTACTGAAATTTGAAACAAGAAATCTGAGACGCTATTCTTACATCTTGAAGGATAAAATAGGAAAAGAAAGCCCAGCTGGTGTAAGCTATATGAATGAATTGAGAAACAATCCAAGCTAATAAGGTCTGCCTGAGTTCTCCACACCAACCCTGCCTCCCACCTACAGATCTCTCTCTGTCTAGGGTTGATGACTGCTATTGACATTAGGCAGGTGGATTCAACTCTTTTCATAGGAGTCTCTGTTAACTGCTAAGATTCAGTGATATGTCCGTCTCTCCACTAATTGACTAAAGGCCTTGTGGGCCTTTTCTAACAGGTGAATTTATTCTTAAGTTCTGACCTTACTTTGTAGAACACTTAGCCCTGGATCCTTTACCTCTTCTTGACAACCCTGCCCTCAGACCCTCTTTCCTTGTGTCCATCTTCTGTCAGGAAGTGACATCCTTGCCCTGAAGCCCAGCTTCCACCTGGGATCTTTACCTGCTAAGAGTCTTCCTTGACACAGCCCACTTGGATGTGAGAGCTCTACCTAGTGATAGACTCCCGTTTGTGACTCAAGTCTGCCTGTAAGAGTGCTCCTGACCTCAAAATTCCCTGCAGTCTTCCCTGGCACTGCCTGCTACATGGGATGCCCCCTATTACCTGTTAAATGTTCTCCATTCTTAAAATTCTGCTTGTTTCAATGAAATTTTTCTTAGTACCTACAGTTGATTTATCTCTAAGTGTCTATGCAACTCCAGGGATAGTCACCTTACGCTTTCTCCATTCACCACATGCTTCTTTAGGGCCAAGCCTTGCCAAGTCCTGTTTCCAGCTTTGAGCAAAAAAAAACCCTTGCATTAGCTATCTATTGATGCTTATACATTGCTCTCCAAAACTTAACGGATTAAAACAAACAAACAAAAAAACACATTTATTATCTCACACATTTTCTGAGAGTCAGACATCTAGAAGCAGCTGGCAGGGTGGCTTCTTCTGACTTAGGTTCTCTCCACGAGACTGCATCAAGATTGGGCCACGGCTGCAATCATCTGAAAGGGCTAGAGGATCCATTTCCCGGATGGCTCATTTACACAGTTTCTGGCTGAAGCCGTCCGTCCCTTTCCACCTAGATTTCTCCATAGAGCTACTTAAGAGCCTTCATACATGGCAGCTAGCTTCCATCAGAGTGAGCAAGCCATAAGAGAAGTCCAGTGCCTTTTACAACCTAGCTTTGGAAGTTGTGTACCAACACTTCTGCCATATTATAATGGTCACACAGAGAAATCCTGATATAATGTAGGAGAGAACTACACTAAGGGGGGAATACCAAGTGGGGATTAACAAAGGCCACCATAGGGCCTAAATGGAAACAAAAATTCTGTAAAACGCAAACAACAACAAATGGAAACAGCAAGGACTGCTCTTTAGTCTGTTCCTGACCCATTTATATCTGACTGCTCTGCTGAAGTTCCACACCCAATCCAGAATACAAGCAAACTAGGAACCATAGCACTTAGATAATTCCCAGTAGACTCCCACCCACTGACAGTCCACTTTCTTCCTCTTTCTGCTATTTTCTTTGTTCACAGATCCCAGACTATCTCGATGACAATCTTGGATAGTAAACTATTGGCTCCACTCCCAGACCCAGAGAAATCTCTAGTTTCTTATTATTAATCAGATATTGTTATGAGTGTAGGGAAAATAGAGAAAAAAAGGTCATGAAAAGACAGGGAGTACCTGCCTGCTTGTTGGAACCATCAGTGTCCCTCATTATGTTAAGATCAATTCATGATGCTGAGGTAGACATCTACTCAAGCACTTTCAAATGTCTTTAGTTTGTCTGTTAGTTTTTCTGCAATTTTATTTAAGAATTCGATACATCCCAGAAAAGATTCTCAGTGCTGTATTTGCATTAATATATTCAACAAATTAATAATAGTGGCAAAGACAATCTTTTTTATTTGAATATGAATTATACTTAACATATATAAACTAGTCAATGAACTATCTCTCAGCTGAACTTCTCTACGGTACTATTCCCTCTGTTTTTCTCTCTCTCACTTTTTCTTTTGTGAAATGAGAATAAGAAAAAAACTTAAAAATAATATTTTCTTGAAAGCAGAGAGATGATAGAAAATGCCCATAATTTCTTTTTATCTTTTTCACAATTTTTTTGACACCCTTTTGCTCCACAAATTTAGCCTTATCTTTCCTAGACTAAATAACCTAAAAGTGTATCTCTCAATTTAATTGGGAGTCAGCCCTAGGGGACATGTAGGAATGTGGGCAAACAGTATTAAAAGGCTTGGACTTTAGGGGCACCTGAGCGGTTCAGTGGGTTAAGCTTCCGACCTCAGCTCAGGTCATGATCTCGCCATCCGTGAGTGCAAGGCTTGTATTGGGCTCTGTGCTGACAGCTCAGAGCCTAGAGCCTGCTTCAGATTCTGTGTCTCCCTCTCTCTCTCTGCCCCTCCCACTTGTGTGCTCTCTCTCTCTCTTTCTCTCTCTCTCTCAAAAATAAATAAATAAATAAATAAATAAATAAATAAATAAATAAGGCTCAGACTTTAGAAAGCATGTCTTTCTGTTCTTTAGCAACAGAAGCCTAAATGCCACATATACTCTTTCTAGTAACTCAAGCAGATTCTGTGGGTTATCTCCTTTCTTCTTTTTCTGTGGCTGTTTTAGTTTTTCCTCCTACATTTAACCTTCATGCTTGGTCTTGGACTCTGAAGTCTTCCTTCTAAAATTCCCCTCCTATGTTAACTTGTTTTTTCCTGTGGCCTTAAGTTCCCTCTCTATCCCAACAATGCTCACCTTTGTATTTCCAGGCCAGCTGCCTCTCTGAGCTCCAGTATCATAAATGCAACTGCCAGAGGACCTGGGTGGCTCAGTCAGTTAAGTGTCTGACTTCAACTTAGGTCATGATCTCAAGGTTTGTGAGTTCAAGCCCTGCATCAGGCTCTCTGCTTGTCAGTGTAGGGCGCGCTTCAGATTCTCTGTTCCCTTCTCTTTCTGGCCCTCCCCCACATGTGTGCATGCACTCTCTAAATAAATAAATAAATAAATAAATAAATAAATAAATAAATAAATAAATAAAATTTAAAAACTAAATAAATAGGGGCACCTGCATGGCTTATTCAGTTGAGTGTCCAACTTCTGCTCAGGTCTTGTTCTCAGTTTGTGAGTTTGAGCCCCTCATCGGGGTCTGTGCTGACAGCTCAGATCCTGAAAACTGCTTCAGATTCTGTGTCTCACTCTCTCTGCCCTTCCCCCCCCTCACATTCTGTCTCTGTCTGTCAAAAATAAATAAACATTAAAAATAAATAAATAAATAAATAAATAAATAAATAAATAAATAAATGTAACTGTCATCTGGTATCATCATTAGCATATCCTCCAGGTTTCTCCAACTTAACATGTCTAAAAATCAAACTTGATCCTGTGCCCTTCTCCCCAACATTTGTTTCTCTCAGTCTTTATATATAATCTGTAAATGACATCATTCAGCTCTATAAACCAAACACCCTGGAAATTATCCTTGAATCCTTTTTCTCTCACACATTCCCTACATTCAATCTATCACAGAAGTCTGGTCATGTCTACCCCTAAAATAGAAGGCGATTCTATTTTTCTCCATCTCATCGCTCATTGCCTCTATCCAGGTGCCATCATTTTTCACCTGGTTTCCTACATTGCTCTTTAACATCTCCGTTCATCCTTGTGAATCATTTCCTCACACAGCAACCAAATTAATCAGCTGAAATTTTCAGTTGATTCTATCCAATGATTTTCTATCACACATAGAAACAAGTCTAAATTTCTAACCATGGGCTGTGATGACTGCAGGTGACCCACACCTACACAGCCATACCTCTCTCTCTTCCTTCTCCCCTGCTCTTCAGTCACAATGCCTTCTTTTTCTTCCTGACACACAACAGAGCTCTCCCCTCAGAGCTTTCAGATATATGTCCTCTACTTAGAATATTCTTCTCCTACTCCTTTCCCAGAGGAAAGGGCATGGTGGCAGTTAACACTCTGAAGTCAGCCAAGTTAGGACTCACAAGTGATACCTGGAGAAACCTGGGGGGCCCTTTCCTCTCCCACAGAAAGGCTGTAGCTGAAATGATAAAGGTAGGACCTTTGCTGGGCAATGTCAAGAATGTAACCCTGTAATTACTTCATTAAATGTTACTGAGTCACCTATTCCTTATTCCTCTTTCATAGCATTCCTGGGGTGAGGTGATATAAAGAGGAACTTAGACTTCTGCAAACTGATGTGCAGCATAGGGCAGTGGTTAAGAGCCTGGTGGAGGTGTAGACAGGAAGGAGACTGACAGTTGAATTAATGAGGGGTGGGAGATGCCAAGAACTCCATAGACATGAGGACAAGGGTTTCAACGAATATCCTAATGACTGATTGAAATGGTTTGCTCTGGGAGTTAATCTGGGTAAATGAGGGCATGAGGGGGTGAAGAACATTGGGTCCCAGTGAGTCAATGGATTGTTGAATGAGAGGCACTAAATGAAGCCAGTTGGTAAGAGAGGAAATGGTGGCAGAGAGAAGGATGGCTACAATTGATATTGTAAAGTGACCGTCTGAGGTTGGGTGGAAGGCAAGATTATTGGAAGGAAGAAGTCAAGGAACCAAGAGACTAAGGTCCTGGAAGGATCCTCGATGTGGCTAATGAGACCACAATAATTGTGACAGGGCAAGGTAGGATAGCATGACCTGAAGTCTTGGAGACTGAGAAGTGATCCAAGGCACTGGCAGATTCCTGCCACAAGGAGAGGCCATGGGTCAACCGCAGTATTATGGTAACAATGTATATTTGTATTGTGCTTTACTCTCTAGAAAACATTTGAATACACATCATCTCTATTAATATTTTTATAAACTTTGTGAAGTAGGGCTTTGTGGGGAAAGACAACTAACATTTGCTCAGTCTATTCTCTGGGCCAGGAACTGTGCTAAATTTTTCACATATTATATCTTTTATTTTCAAACCTACCCACCTGCTTGGCATTTTTTTTCTCTCAAGCATAGTCTTAGAATTAATAACCTACCTCACTGATTAATCAAGTTAATAAGAAGATCTGTTCTCCTTAAAGACTTTCTGACTATCTTTCTCAACTTTTCTGGGTTGAGGGGAGTGTAGTTAAAACCATTAACTCAGGGCACCTGGTGGCTCGGTAGGTTAAGTGTCCGACTTTAGCTCATGTCATCATCTCACAGTTCATGAGTTCAAGTCCCGCATTGGGCTCTATGCTGACAGCTCAGAGCTTGCTTCAGATTCTGTATCTCCCTCTCTCTCTGGCCCTTGCCCACTCATGCTCTGTCTCTGTCTCTCTCTCTCTCTCAAAAATAAATAAACATTAAAAAATAGTATTAACTGTTTTGGGGAGACTCTGGGAGAATCTGAACAGAAAAGGTCAGACAAGCTGGACCAGTGAAAGAGAATAAAACAAGAATGTCAAGTTATATTGTCTTCACTACATGAGAATAACTTGAGGAGGTGAGAAATTAAGTAAGAATTGAGAGCAAGGTCTCACTCATGCTCCTTGAAAGCTGGATAAGAGAGCGTTGGAAATCCATGTGCTTGAACAATCCTCCCAAGTCCTGAATGACTCTGAATGCTCCCCTCCCCCACAGAACAAAACTGTTCCCCACTCAAGAGTGTGTTCACCAATCATCCAGCACTTATCATACACAGGCATTGAGCCAAACACGTTTACGTTGTTTCTGAAGGATGACTGTTCTGATAAACAGCTATGATGGATGCTTTTATGGAATGTACCTTTATCCTTTCTTTCCCCTGTCCATCTCTAAAACCTAAAAAATCCCTACCTGTGTAGATATCAATTATTCTCTTTGCTGAGAAAAAATAGAGATGAGAAGTTGTTGAGTTTGGGGAAGTTTTGTGACCTTTATTTCACACAAGACATATTTCTTTGTTCCTAAAAGAAAACAAAAAACCTGCGTGTGAATTCAGTGAGGTCAAGCGGCAGTAATTGTTGAGGTCAGGGCTCACACTTTGTATTCAGTGGAGCAAGTATGGGGCCTCTTGAGGGATAAAGACTCATCCTTCCTTTGAGGCTGTGGAATGTCTGAGTGGAAAGAACAAAAACTTTGAGTTTAAGTCCTTGTTTGGGTAGTTTCTAGCTGTTTGATGCTGGGCAATGTGCTCTATCTATTTGTACCTTAATTCCTCCATCTTTAAAACGAAGATGTTGGTAATAATATCTGCCTTATGGAGTTGTTTTTAGACATCATGGTTTAATATATACTTTGTACTAATACATAGTAGGTACTTGATAAACATAACTATTATTTTAAAGTCAGGAGGATCAATGAATGCACATATCATCTGAATTATATGTGTTTGTGAGATAAATGAGGATTCATTATCCTATTAAATGCTCCAAACTGACCACATCAAATGCTGTTTTTAAACTGCTTTGTGTGTTTTAATGTTTTCATTCTTTCTTCTTTCTTTCTTTCTTTCTTTCTTTCTTTCTTTCTTTCTTTCTTTCTCAGAAGAGACAAGAAAATTATCCTACTATTTTTGTTTAACCTTTGGTTTCCAAGAAGTCTTTTGAAGCCAGCATATAGTTCTTCATCAAAGCTAAGGAGGTGTTGAAGAAAAGGCAGCAGCTGTCCTTCCCTTTGGTTCAGTCAGGGAAGCATGAACTGATAAAAAGAAATCTCAGTGGGGTTGGAAAGCTGGATTACTGGGCCATCACAGAATCCAGCCAGAACTGTCCAATGAAGAATAAACTGTACCACCCTACAGCCAGTATCTGTCTCAAAATGGAGAAGACATGATACTGGCTAAGCTTGGTTTGGTCCCTCTTTCTCTGAATGCAAACATCCTCTGATTTACAGTCAAGTTCCTTAAATGAATAAGAGAGAATAAAATGGAAATTAGAAAAGTTTAAAGTTAGATAGCTGTTTTCTAAAAGTATTTTTCAAAAAAAATTTTTTTTTCTATTCCCAAGGGCCCTTGTGTATTTGGCTTGTCTCTTTTAAAACAGAGTGGTCCAGAATGCCTCGTGTTCCCTGAGGGCCTTACAGGAGTGTTGTTCCTGCAAAGATTGCCTGATTTGGCCACTTCAAGGCTGGGGAGATGGGGCCTCACACTCTTGCAGCATCATTCTGCTTTCATGTAGTTGTATCTAGAATCCAAAAGACAGGTAGGGCTGGAGCGATGGCACTTCTAAATTTGTATATCTAAAATCTAAGCTAGTTTCTCTACCCTAATGACTAAGCATGTTAAGTATTTTCTGAAGCTGTAGCAAAGGAACAAGCTCTTCTCTCCCTGAATTCCAGCAGCATTTCTGATCTGTCGATTTCTTTCAAGTAAGAGCACTTAAAGTCCATCTTCTGTAGATGAGAAAGAGAGCGTCATGCTGAGGGGGAGCACTGCCCACTGGGGAAAGCAGCAGACCCCTCGCCCACCCCCACAGACTATAGTTCTACTGGAAAACTAATGCAAGCAGTCACTTGTTTGCTTGACTTAGGGAAACCAGAGCAGGAATTCAGCTCAGGCCTTGGGGAGTTTACTTCTTTACAGAGTTGATTTGAATGTAGACATTGTAGATGGAACATCAGCACAAACATCTGTTTCATGGGCAAGTGATGGCATGCATTATAGATGCACATGAATGCTTAGCATGTATTATTAAAGCTTAGTTTTGTGTACATTTCACATAAATATTCCAATGTTTTGCAAATTGATGGCCTCGTAAGCAGAATCTGACCCTTTTAAATATGTGCCTTGGCCATTTTAAATTTGGCTTTGACCCCTTTTAGATGACACTAGAGACCTAGTTCCTCACATTCCTCTCCCTTCCTCATTGTCTTATATCTCTGCTTCACCTGCTTGAGTCACTTTTCCTACTCCTGAAACAATCAGTGTTTGTGAAACCCTATAAGTGGTTTATTTTTTCCCTTAGCATAGCAAATTTCTCTTGCCCAGAAGAAATTTCGCTTAATATGGCCTTATATTGTTACATGGATAAACTTTAAAAATGTACATGGATCTAGGGGCGCCTGGGCTCAGTCAGTTGAGCTTCTGACTCTTGGTTTCAGCTCAGGTCATGATCTCACAGTTCATGGGATGGAAACCTGAGTTGGGCTCTGCACTGACAGTGAGAAGCCTGCTTCGGAAGGATTCTCTCTCTCTCTCTCAGCCCCTCCTCCACTCACACGTGCACGTGCTCTCTCTCTCTCTCAAAATAAATACATAAGCTTAAAAAATAATAAATTAAAAAGATAAAATGAATGTGGTTCTAGAAGCACACAGGCTCAGAGTTAAAGGCTGAAAAATGAGTGAAACATATCAAGGAGGGAAGCCAGATGCCTTGCTCCGTCCCTCCCAAAGCAGTTCTATTGTATTGCTGCCCAGCCTTTGTGTACTGTTCCTAGATGGAAATCAGTTAAGTTCAAATACACAGAGAAAGAATGTTAAGAGAATGGGGCCAGAGACAGAGGAGGCACAAAAAGAGACTGGGCATGAGTAGGCAGCAGGTTCAGTGCAAGAATAATTTGTTCTTTTCCAGAGTGAAGCAAAAAAAATATTCTTTGGATAATAATGAACTCTGTTTTATTGATGAACATTTATGAGTGTGAGGAAACGGAGTGTGTGGGCTGTAACCGGGGTAACTGAGTGGGCAGTAGTTCAGCAGTCTGGTAAATTTATGGTAAAACTTAGAGGATTCATCAGTACACTTCAGGTTCCTACATCCAGAGCAGCATCTGATGCTGCACGACGGAGGGTCAGGGAGAAGACGGTTGGCTGGCAACTGAAGAATCTAGCCTGAATCATCATCAGTTCATCAGGAAAGGAGAAGTGAAGAGATAACAGAAAGAAAATATGAGAAAAGTAAAGTAGGACGTGCTGAAAAAAAAATTAAGTCTATTTTTAGACACACACAACTGCAATGTGAATAAAGATCTCTGCATGAGGATGACCAGATACTCTCAAGATGTGCTTGAGAATAAATCTGCAGTCCTTTGTAACCCTGGCCAGTACATAAGCAGGAAACCACAGCTTTTCTGGGCTATCACCTGATGCCTCAACCACACTAACTACTGGTTGATGGGTATGTAAAAGGTAAGTCCTTTACTAAATACACTCAGTAAAAATAATTTCTTTTTTTTTAGTATTTTTTTAAATTTTATTTTAGAAAGAGAGAGAGAGAGCATGCACGAGTAGGGGAGAAGGGCAGAGGGAGAGAGAGAGAGAATCTTACACAGGCTCCACACTCAGCACAAAGCCTGACACGGGGCTCAATTTCACAACCATGAGATCATGACCTGAGACGAAATCAAGAGTTGGAAGCTCAACCAACTGAGCCACCCAGGCGCCCCTATACTTGGTAAAAATAATTTCTGGCTGAGAAAAATAATTAGCTAAGTACTGTATATCAGATTAGTATAGCATATGTAGCCTACAGACAGATTTGTAAGATCCTGAATAAGGAGTTACTAAATTATAGCCTATTCTATTAGGAATCTCTGTGAAAACAATTAAGGCATGTTATGATTAAGTAGGTTCCTAAATTTTCACTGATCAACATATAGAATGCTGCTGCATTAGCGATGTGTTCAAATTAGCCAACTCTTGGGGTTTGTCAGCCTTCTAAAGAGTCATAATCAAATGGTGTGTCTATGAATCATTCACAGTTTCCCGTTTATATTAATTTTGTAATGAGTTAATGCTTTAAACTTTAATTTTAGAACTTCAACGTATGACAGGGACTCTTCTTAATTATCTCCCAAAGATTAATTTGGTTAATACTAATAAAAGGCTGATGTTTGAAAAATATAGTTTCTCATCAACCTATGGGATACACAATTTCATGTTGACATATTGACTTCTATGTCTTAGTAGAGTTACAAATGCCAGTAAATGTGCCTGCTGAAATACAGGAAAGATTCCACTGACACTTTTGGAAAGAAATTTTTTTAAAAAAACAATGTGAGAAGTGGCAGGAAGACCTTTAAAAGTGGATCATTTGCAGCTGATAACTTTCATATTATTTTCTCTCTCCTCTCTGAAAACAACGGCTTAAATGTTCTTCTTTTCCAGGAAATAGATGCTGAGCTTTACTAATAGGGCACTCATTAGTAAGGTTTAGTGTTTTGTCTTATTTCACCACTCATTATAAACCAAGATTCTCTCACAGGAGTCCTCACTGCAATGCAAATTTGAACATTTTTTAAAACCTCATGCTCACAATGAAAAAGGGAAAGCTTTATTTCTCATAATGTTTATTTTGTTCATATCTCAGGTAACAAATTGGTCTTTAAGTCTGTCTACCACTAGTTGACAAAACACAGTAGATGAGACCCTGCTAATTGACAGAATTAAGTAGCAGGAAATGGGAGTGGAAGACCAACTCTCTTGTTTCCCTGTGGCTTATATTTCAGTGTCTGTTATCTATTAATAATTTTTGTGGCCTATTCCAAACTTTCCATGTCTCAGCAATGATGTATTTGATAATAAGTTTCAAAAGAAACTATGAGATCAAGATCTCTCTTTTTATCATAAAATTCCATGTCTTTCAAGCACAGTGGCAGGCAGGAGAGGAAACTATGGGTAAAACAGGGGTGAGTGGAACATTTCCTAACTCTTCTAAGATGTGACCCTTCTTTCTACAAATGACCATCCATAGGCATCCATGGTTTCCTACTGCTGTATACTGTATATTTGTGCCCCTTCCCCCAGGATTCATATGTTAAATCTTAATGCCCAGTATGATGGTGTTAAGAGGTGTAGCCTTTGGAAGTGAGTAGATCAAGAAGTTGGAGCCCACAGGAATGGAATCAGTGCCCTTATTAAAAAAAAAAAAAAAAAGACTTCAGAAGTGCCTGGAGCTCCACATTGGGCTCCACGCTGAGCATGGAGTCTACTTAGGATTCTCTCTCTCCCCTGCTCCTGCTTTCTCTCTCTAAACAAACAAACAAACAAACAAACAAACAAACAAACAGACTACAGAGAACTCCCTAGATCCTTCTGCCATATGAGGACACAGTGACTAGACAGCTGTCTATGTACAGGAAGCTGGTTCTCACCAGACACCAAACCTTCCTGTGCCTTAATATTGGACTTCCCAGCATCCAAAACTGTGAGGGATATATTTCTATTGTTTATAGGCCACCCGGTCTGTTGTCTTCTGTTATGGTAGCCCAAATGGACTCTAAGGACATCTCTAAGGATGATGTAAAGAGTTAAACAATTGTACTGGGTAATAGCTTAGCCAGTTTTGATGCTGCAAAGCTGTATCTTAAATAAGGAAATAAGTGCCTCATGCCCCAAATCAAACTTGTTTTCCCTAAGCTTGGTAAAACAGTGTGGGTGCTTTTCCACATTGTATTATTCTTCCATGTTCAGTGATGTATCACAATCACTTCCATTAGTTAACTTTCAGGTTGTGATTCCTATAATAAGGTCTAAGAACCAAGATTTCTGTTTCCAGTAAATTGCAAACTGGATTCAGATCAAATTCTTGATGAAAACAACTAAAATACCACTTAAGATTTTTAAAAATCTTTTTAAAAGAATGAAATATTTGATAAAAAAGTAAGAGACCACCAAGCCAAAACCTAAAGGAACATGGGATTTAGAAAAATAAGTAAATACTGAAGCTCCTTCTTGCTCGAGGGCATTTGCTGAACCCAGTAAATTTGAATGAGAGAGTCAGAAGTTAAGGCCCAGAGTCCACTCAAGGTGGTAAGTTTATTATGAGACTCTTCCCACATTAAGCTGGGTGCCAGGGGGTTCATCTCAGGGTAAAAACAAACCGGAAATAAGTCCCTATCTTCCTCTTCACACACATACACACCCCTTCAGAGACTGTAGAGAAAGTTATCACGGCACTGAGTAAGTAGAGGGAAAGAGATAAGAGGGCAGAAAAAGTTCCTGAGAAGTTGTGGTCACCACAGTCTTATCCTGGTAAAGATTTGAAGTTTAGATCACATTATTTGGACAGCCAATCAATCTCAAGCCATGAACTTGGTTGATGGTATTAATAGTGTCCAGTAGGGTCTACAGAAGAAAAGGCAAATCATCTCTGCAGGAAGGCACCTTAATCCTAGGCCTCAAAGATCCATAAAAAGTACCTTTTCAAGAATATTGAGGAGCCCACAGTAAAAATAATCAAATACACAAGAAAATAAAGCACATGAAAAATAATCAGCACCCAAAAAGTTGCAGAAGAGATACAAAATATTTGAGATACTGAGATGATCAGATCCAGAAATAAAACAAGTATGCTTACTGTGTTTAAAGATATCAAAGACAACTTGAATGTGTCTGCAAGAGAGGGAAACTATAAAAATAGTCCCAGCACATTTGAAAAAGAAAGGAAGGAATAGTATAAAAGAAACAAAAAACCAGAAGAGGCACACATAAAAACTTAATTGAGGGGTTGAACAGAAAATTAGGCACTTGAAAAAGATTCAGGGAATTAGATAATGGGCCAGAAAATTAACAGAATGCATCATACAGAGATAAAAAGATGGAAAATATAGAGGAAAGTTAAGATATGGATAACAGAGAGAAGAGCTAACGTACTTTTTTATTAAGGTTTTTATTTTAATTCCAATATAGTTAACATACCATGTTATATTAGTTTCAGGTATACAATATAGTAATTCAACAATTCTATATAGTACTCAGTGCTCATCATGATAAGTGTGCTCTTTAATCCCCATTACCTATTTCACTCATCCCCCACCCAGCAATATTTTTCTAGATATGTCTCCTAAGAAAAGGGAAATAAAAGCAAAAAATAAACTATTGGGACTATATCAAATGAAAAGCTTCTGCGCAGCAAAGAAAACAATCAACAAAACTAAAAGGCAACCTACTAAATGGGAGAGGATATTTGCAAATGACATATCAATAAAGGGTTAGTATCTAAAATATATAAAGAGCTCATACAATCCAACACTCAAAAACCAAATACTCCAAATATAATTAAAAATAGGCAGAAGACATGAACAAACATTTCTCTAAGGAAGATATGCAAATGGCCAACAGACCTATTAACAAAGTTAACTTACTTTTAATAAGAGTTCCACAAGGAGACAGATTCAGAAAGAGGGATGAAACAGAAGTATTAAATAAAGAGGTAATAGCTGATAATTTTCCAAAACTCAGAAAAAAACAAATTCAATAAATGAAACCACATTTAGAAATGTCATAGTGAAACTGCAAACCCCAAAGAAAATGCAACTACTGTAAAGCAACCACAGGAAAAAAAGGCAGATCATCAGAAGAATGACACAGAGACAGTCAGTGCTTTAAGAGCAACAATAGAACTGAAAGTCAATAGTATGATCATTTATATGTACAGAAACAAAATAATTGCCAATCTAGAATTTCATACCCATAAAAAGTATCTTTTAAAAATGTGAATGGACTTAATGCTTCAGGGATTGTCAGACTTCTTTCTAAAAAAAGATATACTTTTTATGTTAGAATAAGTTTAAAGAAAAGAATATAACAAGGTATACTATGCAATTCTAGCAAACAACATGGCAGATATAGCTTTATTAATATCAGACAAAACTGCTCTTAAACAAACAGCAATACCAAAGATAAGGTCATTTCACTTTGACAACAGGCTAAATTTTTCACAAAGATGCCACACTGTTTAAATTTGTAAGTAATTATTAAAAGTCCTAAAATACAAAAATCAAAACTCCCCAAAACACAAGAATAGATAGATATACAATCATAATAGGAGATTTTTGTTGTCATTAAAGAGGCTTCCCCCCCACAACATTATGCAAGTATAATTTTAATTCAATAAACTGCATCCTTTATAGTATGCAATCCAGTGAGTTTTGACAAATGGAAATAGTATATTTCCATCTCTGTAAATGTTTTCCAATTCCCCTTAATAATCCAACCTTTTCTTAGCACCCAGTCTTCTGGTTTTTTTTATCACTATAGGTTAGTTTGCATTTTCTAGAACTTATGTAACTGAATCAGGCAGCATGTATTATTTTGTGTGACTTCTTTCACTCAGCATAGTGATTTCAAGAGTGATTTCTGTTGGTGTGTACGCCAGTAAGTAGTTTTTATACTGCTAAAAGGTACATTCTTTGGATGGAGGTATCAAAGTTTACCTATTTACCTGTTGATAGACAGTGGAGTTATTTCTAGTTTTTTGCTCCTCTGGAAGTTCCCTTTCTGGAAAAGAACGAAATTGTGATTGGGAAGAGGCCTACCAGAACTTCCACCATGTTAGCAAGATTCTACTGGTGGTTATACAGGTATTTATTTAATAATGATTTACTGAAATATGCACACAAGTTATATTTACCTTTTTTTTTCATTATGTTAGATTTCATCAAAAAAAAAGAAAACTCAAGATATAGTAGCTGAGACTACATATGCCTGAAAGTGAAGGAGCTATGGTTTAGTGAAGAAAATCCTAGTCCTGATAAAACGAATTGGGGCAACATTACTTAACCTCTCTCAGCCCCTTTCATTTGTAAAATTAAGATGATAAAACCACATAAGTTTTATTATAGCACTTTGTGACTTGTACCATGCTATACCTACAGGACATATTATTATTGTGATTATCATTATTACTATAAGGGAATAGACAAAACGACTTGAACAAAAAGATTCCAATTTATCCACCTCCTGATTAGCCTATGGGTTCTTTCCCACTGGGCAGCTATGAAGCTATGCCACTCAGATCCTTCTTCAATAGAGAACCTTCTGCAAAACCTTCTGACCCCTCCAGTGGCCACATCCTCAAGATCTGCTGCAGCATTCAGCTGAGAAAGCACTCTCCCCAGGTTGCTCCCACCAATGTCAGAGTAGTAGAATGGGGCCATTTCTGCCCAATACAAGATTCCTCTAATGGGCAATCTTTTTGTCCCAGTGCTTCACCATGGCCTAGTTTTCTCAGAGCTGTGCTTCTTCTGAGTCTCTTCCTACCCAGTCCTCCTTCCTCTGTCCCTTCCCTTCCTCTGATCAGAATGGTAGCATTGTTTGAAGGTGCTCCTTGACTATTCTGCCCCTTCTACTTTAGTTTTCACAAGATTTTCCTTAATAAATCTCTTACACTTCTAATTCTGTCTTAGCATCTATCTGCCTAGTACCTTGGAGGAGCAGAACTGACTACTGAATTCAGAATGGTGCTTTTAATTAACAAGAACTATAAAAAAATTTTTAAATCTAAAAAATAAGAAATTGTATGAGATTTTGCAGGCACTGAGATTTCTGACTTATAAACAAATAGCCTCATACAGACAACACAAACCAATTTTTAACTTCTATTAAATCCCATTTTTCCGTCTAAACACAGCCAGAGACATAAGATTAATATTTTTATCCAAAAAAAATTCATGAATACGGGGCGTCTGGGTGACTCAGTTGGTTAAGCATCAGACTTTGGCTCAGGTCATGGTCTCACTGTTCACAGGTTCATGTCCTTCATTGGGCTCTGTGCTGATAGCTCAGAGCCTGGAGCCTGCTTCAGATTCTGTGTCTCCCTCTCTCTTTGCCCCTCCCACCACTCACACTCTGTCTCTCTCTCTCTCTCAAAAATAAATACATGTCAAAAACATCTTCAAAAAAAATCCATGAACATAACAAGCAAGTCTTTAAAAATTTTGCTTATTTTGCATACTAAACTACATTTTCTCTCTTCTCTACTCATCTCTACATTAGATCCAGATTTATTTTTAAATAAATTTATTAAAAGCCCAATGAATCTGGATTTGTGAGTCTCTCAAAATAAAGTCACCTAAATAGTCTCTGTGACAATTCGGAAATGTTACTAAACTGTAGAATTCAGATGATATGGAGAATTTAAGGATTACAGTAAGCAGAGTATGTTAAAAAAATCTTTGTATCCATATTCTGCATTTATGTTTCAAATATTTACCAAGTCAGCAGCCAAATGAATATGATTTTTGCATAAACTGTGAATTGAAAATCTCAAGAAACAAGGAAACTGCATTTAAATTTATTTCATTTAAAAATAGCCATAGATTTTACAAAATTTATCATCTTATAATTTTAAAGGAAACAATAGGGAATACACTTTTTAAATGGTTGTTCTGAAATCAATGTGTTTTCCTAAAATTAAACATGATGTCTTTTATTTACCTTTAACATAGCTACTCTAGAAAGGATCCAATTCAAATCTAAAATAAAGCTTAATTTCATTTTTTGGATACCAAACACCCCATTAAAAGGTCACTCTATAAAATTACCCCTTTGACCATATATAAGGAAAGCACAACGGATTATCTGCACTATTTTAAGTCATTTTTGGAACACTGGTGGATAGACTATGGTGCACTGTTAATTATCAAACCTGGGTGAGAGGTAAGAATTCTATCACTGATTCAATGATGCAGGTAATATCACAGCTGGTATCTGTGCAAAACTCCATCATGTTGACTCTGCCACCAATTTTCTCCCCTCTAAATCTCACCTGGTTCTTTTTTTATTTCTTTAATTTGCCGTCTCTTCTTCTCTTGTATATTTGCATTTTCTTCCCTCTTTGTTTATCTACCTCCTTTTTGATCCATAGAACAAATAAATGCTTAAGGCCAATATTCACTTCTCAGTCTTTCCTCCCTCTGTCTCTCAACCCAATCAACCCAACTTCTTTTCTACCTTCAGTGTATTCTCTCAAATGCCCCCTTTGGAGTTGTTCACCAACTTTCCAGATCTCCTTCTGCACAAGCACCCTGAATACATCCCTTTGTCCACTGACTCATCTTCTGGATCTTGTCCATCATTCATAGCAGTTTGATGACATGTCAAGAACATTGCATCCCAAAAGAATCTAATCAGTAAGTTTAATACAACTAATGATATTTTAACAACTTCAAACAGAAATGGGCCTTTAATTTGATTTTTTCTAAAAACTAAATATTCAAATTTCTCTTCTGCTTATACTTAAATATTCTTTAAGCTAACTCATTATTTCCTGGATCAGCTTCATTGGTAGAAGGAGGGCAAAGTCATAACCATAATGAATTCTTAGGTGTTTACACATGAAGCCTCTACTTGGGGCTCAGCTAAACCTGGGAAGCCTCCCTCTCTGGTCCTGGAATGTATTTCTATGGCAGCGGGAAAGAAATGGAAAAATATGGGGTGAGGGAGTTCCTTAAGTAGACTCAGGTAAGACCTCAAAATAATCTGCTCCTCTTGTTTTCAAAATTGCAGACGCAATTTTGTTTTCAACCTTGAAATATTTCATGGATACCCAAAACCATATTTTGAATCTCAGAACTCTTCATTCATGCATTCATGCATTCATGCATTCATTCATGTTCCTTTAAATGCTTACAATGTAACAAAAGCTGTGCTAGCCCTTACTCTCTCTCAAGGAATGATTCATAAAGATACATGTCCCTCTATCTTCTTAAATTCACCAGTCATCATAATTTCAGCATAGTATCTATCCTCAGGCAGATGTTAGGATCAAACTCATTCCCAGGAATGTTAACTAATTAGCCTAGATGGATCTCAAGTAGATAAAGTCTGAGAGGACGGAGAACCCATTCCTATCACCTGCAACATAGACACTCCTGCCAGATTAAGGTAGATAAAATTCCAGGTCCTGCTCCCACACCAGTTCCTGTAAAAATCAAGGCCAAATACTTACATTCTGCTGATATTTCAGGCCAAGATGATATGAATCAACAATACAGACAGATTATTGCTACTCTTCCTTGCCCTGGCTTTATCCCTTCATAAAATGTACCTTCACACTGGCCAGAAATCCAGGCTAGGTTTTGTCATCACACCTACTGCTCTGAGCACACGTACAGAAACACACACACACGCACACACACACACACGCGCGCGCACACACACACATTCATCCAAGGCTCCATGCTGCCTTCTTCATCACCCTCTCTGATTGATTCTTGCACCTTCAATACATTTTCTTCTTTTCTTCCACTATCCTCAACAGATTGCTCCTCTTTTAGTTCACAAAGCCTTGAGTTCTCTCACTCAACATACTAATTTGCGCTTCCTGTCTGAGGAAAACATCAAATTCTTAACTGAATGAGGTAAGGTAGGCAAAGTACTTTATTAAATAGAAAGGAACGACAAGATGTAAGCCATTGTTCTCACAGAGGTGGCTGATTCTGCAGTAACTTGAGAAAGGCTAAGACCGCCTTCCTGGATTTCTGTGATTCAGTTTGTCACACTGCCTGCTCTGACAGGTGCTCCCCAAGGGCTCCTAATCCACAGCAAAATGAACTACCTAGTGTTAGCTCATCACATACTTTGTTTTTACCTTTGAAAAACATATTTGTTTAATTTACAAGCTGTGCATGAAAACATTCTGATAGTAAAACTATAGATAAAGCCTAATTCTCTTCAGCTTTTACCAATTCTCTTTTCATCACCTGCTACAGAAAAACTGCCCTTGGCAATTTGGCTCATATCTTCGCAGACCATTTTCTGCATGTTTAGCTATGTATATGGATATATAAGAGATTCAGTTTTGTTTCCCAAAATATTTTGTTATGGCTACAAAAAATGGGATGGCACTGTTCATTTAGCTTAGCAACATGTTTTAAGTTAATATGTCTTGAAAATATTTTCCCAACTTCAAGTCATTCTTATTCTTTTAACTGCTGCAAAGTTATTTCATTTGAATATACATAATTTAATCACCAATCCCGTTAGGTGCTTAGCAATTTTCACCTTTCCCAATGATGCTGGGGAATATTTTTACAAATATCACTTTGCACATATGTGGGAATATGTTTGAAATACAGGTAACTATTTGAATAAAAACTGCCAAATTTCTTTAAAAGGTTCTTGATGACTAATTTGTACATTTTTCATCTTTCCATATCCTTGCATAGCACTTAGATAATCTACAATGTTTTTGTTTGTTTCTTTTTTTTGTTTTGTTTTGTTTTTTATTTATTTTTGGGACAGAGAGAGACAGAGCATGAACGGGGGAGGGGCAGAGAGAGAGGGAGACACAGAATCGGAAACAGGCTCCAGACTCCGAGCCATCAGCCCAGAGCCTGATGCGGGGCTCGAACTCACAGACCACGAGATCGTGACCTGGCTGAAGTCGGACGCTTAACCGACTGCGCCACCCAGGCGCCCCTGTTTGTTTCTTTTTAAATACATGTTGCAAATATTTCCTCCTTGTGAGTTTCTTGACTGTTAACTTTGTTGTGTTGAGGAAACTTGTACTTTGTACAGAGTTAAATTATGAGATTTTTTTTTACATTTGCATTTTGGATCTTGATTAGTAGACTTTGCCCATCCCATATTTATAAACATATCTCCTCATGTTTTCTCCTAATTCTTTAACAGTTTTGAATTTTTATTTAACTCTTTAATCACCTAGAGTTCACTTACATGTATATTGTAATCTAAATAATTTACTTTTTTCCTAAATGAATAGCCATTGACACAAAATCATTTACTGAATAGTTAATACTTTTTCTCTTTGATGTGAAATGCTACCTTTATCATTCACTAAATTTTAGTGTATATATTGTTCTGTTTCTGAGCTCTATTAGGTTCAATAGATTAATTGTTCCATCTTTCTGTAAATACCAGGCTGTTTTAATCACTATAACTTAAGAATATGCTTTACCACATGGAGATAAAATTCCTCTTATTTTTAAAAAAATTATTTCTTCATTATTCTTGCGTGTTTTATTATCCAGGTTAATTTTATATTTAGCCTATCAAATCCTTTAACATTTCTTGTTGAATTTTTTTTATATTACTTTGAATTTATAGCTACTTAATCACATTTTTTCGATCTATAAGTCTTTAATTAGATGTAAAAACCAACAATAAAAAAGCCTTCAAGGAAAGAGAAAAATTTCTTTGCAGTCTTGAAAAACAGGTAGTGTGGTTTTGATTTGACATATGAGGTAATGAGGAGTCTTAATGAATCGAAGGAAGAAATGCAAGACATGCTGTTTAAAAGCTTTTGCTAATTGCTTCCGAAGCTTGCTAACAGCAAAGATCAGGTTAGGGTGAAGGTTTTGAAAGAAATAGTCTCACAGAAGGTAAACAGTTAGCTGATGATGTGAATCTGGCTGTGAAGGCATGAGAAACTGGCTAGGGTCGTGCCAAGGGGGATGGAGGAGAAAGAGCAAATATTGCCGGAAGCCAAGCTATCCAACCAGCCTGATGGCAGGGCCCAGATAGGGACAGATAGGGACTGCATGGTGGCCCACAAAAAGTGAAGCTTCTTGTACTCCTGCTTTTATGTAATTTGGCCTTAGTGTTGGTCAGGGCAGCCCCCCTACCAATGAAAGTACCAGGGGATTTGTCTGTTGGGGAATTGCCCACAACAGGCCCCCTGGGAAAAGAACCATTGGGGAAAGAAATAAGATTCCACAGGGAAATTATGCGGCCTTACATCCAGCCCTTGCCACCCTCTATAAGGACTCCTCTACCTAATGGAAGGATAGCCGCATATATTTCCCAGCCAAGGAGGGGACAAATGGGTTCAAAATCCCCACTCCGGCAACAAAGGAATGTATCTATGGATACAAGTTACTCCAACCCCCTAGGCCCACTTGGCCCCCAGGAGGCATTCCAGATGATGATTGGACCTGGTGGGTTAAGGTACAGAATGGTTCATTAGTTTCTAGGTATACATTGTCTCTCTGGGAACGCATAAGGCATGGGTTCTCAGGGCCCTCCTGGCTCCCTCCCGGCACCCCAGACCAAAGCGAATGCTTGGGTTCCTTATACCGCAAATGGTTCAAAGAAACAATTAAGAAGTCATGTCTCTATAAACGTTCCACTTGAGGTGTTGAGAGCTAGATGAACTTTCATGCAAATAGCAAAGCAAATGCTTTATAAACTATAAATAAACATAGATACATAATGAAAGTAGTATGACGAAATTAGTCAATAAGCAAAGGGCAGGAGGGAACGATACAAGAAAATAACCATGTTGTTCCTTAATGGGTGATTACACAAAGGAACATTTTTAGAATTAGGTAAAGCCGAGAAACATAGATGACGCATGCTACAAGGAAATTGCTAACAAATATAATGCCACGTTTGCCACAATAAAGCGGCCAGTCTAACACACTGTTGTTGTCTGTGTCCATTTGTTATTTTCGCCGATGCCATTCATCCTTCGGAAACCCCTGGACCTGCTGGGGCTGGACTCCAGCAAAATGTGAACTATTTCCAAGGAAGAAATGGGCTGTCATCACACCCTTGTCTGATAATTAAGGCTCTGAGGCATTACAGTGAAGTATCTTGGCTTCTTGTCTTTGGGTCTCCACTCAGGACAGAAGACTTTCAATGCCAGAGAACGTTATTCCTATTCGTTACTTTGTTTGTGTACATCTTTGATATGACTGATTTGTGTTCAGGAACATCGCAGCATTAAAGTCCAATATTTTCTGATTGTGACCTAGAGCTGTTGCCTGGGTTTTTTTATATATGGTTAACCTTTTGACTGACTTTAATGTATTTTACACAACAGCCTGGTTAATTTAAAAGATAAACCCAGTTTTAGAGTCCCTATCATTGTATTAAAGTCACAAAAACATCAAAATTAAATCTGTAAATCTTACTGCACAGATTCAATGGAATCTTCAGGGTTGTAGATCTTGGACTCTTAAGAATATTTATTTTCTAATGATGTTCATCATTATTTTCATCACCGTGATAACTCAGCATTTATTTGAGCAGTCGCCATGAACCAGGCACTTTGTTAAATGCTGGGTACATACTACCTTAGTCAAGGAGTGTCTTCCCAAGAGATAATACTAATATTCCCACTTTATAGATAAAGAAACTGAGATGAATAAAAGTTAAGTAACCTGTTCAAAGGCAGGCCTACTGCTAAATGACTGTGTTGAACACAGCATAGTCCTGAGGCTAGGCTTTTAATGGTTATTCTAAATGGTTAAATCAATAGCATCTTTGCTTAGATACAGAGATCTTTAGCAAGTTGCTAATTACCACTCACCTTTTTTTGTCACTTATTTGAGAACCTATTTCTTTTCCTAGTAACATATTTAGATGTATTGAGGTCACATAGTTGTGTTCAGAGCTTTTATTTAAATGAAAGAGAAAGTGAGTCATCAGATTTTAGATGCTTCTTTGACTTGAGTGTTCTAATTTTGCTTGTTCTCCCTGGAAATGTGCAAACATCCTGAATGTCTGTGTGACTGAAGCTTCTGAAGTTAGACAGAAACATCCCTTACATCACTTCCCATTATTCACTGTAATGCCGGTCACCTAATGCTTCTGCAAACTCCATTCACTGCTGTCCTACGTTAGCACCTGACATCTGGTCACCAAAGATAAAAGTTCTCATTCTTCCGCTCTTTTTAAACTGGCTTATGTTTTGTGCATTTGAGGTTTGAGCAACAGTTACTGAAAGCCAGTTTCTTTCCTGAATACATGACAATGGAGGTTTTTGGAGGAAGTGGATCCCCGCAAGTAATTTCTGGTTTTGAGTCGGTGGTATTTGATGAAATATAATCCTCAACTTGAAGACAGTTGCGACACGTCAGTCCAACCCAGAATGGTATAATACAGAGGTGCCGCCAATGTTCAATTTACTTGATAATGACTGAGAGCTGCTTAAGGGGTTCAGCTGCATTCACCCAACTACCTTGTGACAAAAGAACAAATTGTTTCCCAATCTGCCTTGATACTCTAACTGTAACTGTAGGCAGATAAGAAAAAAAATGGTCTGGGCTTACATACAATTTAGTTTAAATAAGGTAAAATGAAGAAATTACTGCTGTTGATATTCTCACTTTCTTTTTGACAAAATTTTGGACCATATTGGCTTTTGGGAAAAAGCTCCCATAAACCATCTGTGCTAAGAGGCCATTCAAACTCTCAAAGTGGACTTCTAAGAAGCCACACTGAGAGGCAGAACCACTGCAGAAAAACTCTTAGTTTTGTTTTGTTTTGTTTTTTGTTTTTTGTTTACAAGAGGGTGGGAAAGTTGTGAAGGGTTCTGCTAATTGGATGCATAATACTAGTTTGATGAGCTCTGATGTATGCTTTTCCCTCCGGGGTTATTTGCTGAAGGAACAAGCAGACTCTGGGGACCATCACACTACACAAAGCAGTGTTTGCTGCCCAAGGCATTTATCCCACAGGTAAAGATGGACTTATTTCATTCATTTGGAGTGTAGCCTTTCTTTGGACCTGCCCCAAAAGTCTTTCTAAAGATGCAAAGCAGAAGGACTAAAAGATCAGCAAGTAGAATGAAAAACTAGAGGCAACCCCTTCTACATATTTTTGCACCCACTTGAGATATTTTCCTGCTTTCAACACACACACACACACACACACACACACACACACACACACAGAGGGAGAGAGAGATCGATTGATTTTTAAAAGGCTTGGGCGGGGTGCACCTGGGTGGCTCGGTTAAGCATCTGAGTTCAGCTCACATCATGATCTCGAAGTTTGTGAGTTCTAGCTCTGCATCGGGCTCTGTGCTGACAGGTCAGATCCTGGAGCCTGCTTCAGATTCTGTGTCTCCCTCTCTCTGTGCTCTTCCCCCACTTGCACTCTGTCTTTTTCTCTCAAAAATAAACATTTAAAAAATTATAAAAAATTTAAAAATAAAAGTTTTTTTTTTTGAGACAGACACACAGAAGGAGAACACAGGGAGAGGGGCAAAGGGAGAGAAGAGAGAGAATCCCAAGCAGTCTCCATGCTGTTAGCATGGTGCCTGTTGTGGGTCTCCATCCCACGAACCATGAGATTATGACCTGAGCTGAAATCAAGAATCGGATGTTTAACTGGCTGAACCACCAAGGAGCCCATTTTTTAAAGATTTTTTAAAAATTTTTTATTTATTTTGAGAGGGAGGAGATTTTAAAGCTATGCTGGAAACATGGTTTGAAAAACTGAAGTAAATACCATGCTCACATTGGAAGAAAATTGGGGCCAGAGACATATCCAAGTGGACCTTTCATTGTATGCCTTCTCCTGAGTATATATGAAGGCATGCTCATGTTCAAAGTCATAATGAAATAGGTGACAAACACTGATTCCTCTCAAGTCGAGATCAAGAGTATACTAGTGGTTGTCTATTAATAAAGCTGAACTATGACATCATATATTGTAACTTATCTTGAATATAATTACTGGGAGAGGCTAAAATACTTACATAGGACAAAAAAATGAATAATTTTCAATTATATTTGATTTCTCAGCCTAAAGAGTCCCACAGCTAAAAGTTGATTTGTATTAATTTATAATTCAGGCATATGTGGTTTTCATTACATTTCCAATCAGCCCCATCAGAACCAAACCATTTTTAAAACAGCAAAATATGAAGTATAAAACAGGGACTCAAGCCCCAATTTCAGCACTATATGGTACCCTGTAAGGTATGCACAGTTTTCTCACCTTCCTCTTGTGACTATGAGATGTTTTTGGTTTTTTGTTTTGTTTTGTTTTGTTTTTTGCTTCTTCTTTCAGGCGGCAGAATAAAACTTAATCAGAATCAACTTTTTTTAGATCTTTTGTCAGTATTTGAAATGGGAAGTTATTATAAAGATCTGAGATCGTTATTTTTCATTGTAGAATAATAGATGGCAGTTCTAAAGGAAAAAAAATCACATTTCATTTTATTAAAAATAACTGTGGGGCACCTGGATAGCTCAGTCGATTAAGCGTCCAACTTCGGCTCATGGTCATGATCTCGCGGTTTGTGGGTTCAAGCTCCGCATCAGGCTCTGTGCCGACAGCTCAGAGCCTGGAGCCTGCTTCAGATTCTGTGTCTCCCTCTCTCTCTTCCCCTCCCCTGCTTGCACCCTGTGTCCCTCTCCCTCTCAAATATAAACATTAAAAAACATATTTTTTAAATAACTGATATTTTTAACCCAATGTGAAGAAAGAAAAGCAAAAGAAAGGTTGATTTTCCCCTTTAGTGTTTACTGACCTGATAGCTAGGCCTTCTTGACTTCTTATTTTTGGTTTCCAACTACAAATCCAGCATCGAGCCACATTTTCACTCCATCAGGAAGTTGGCAGTGCCCTAGGATAAGCCTGCTCTTGCAACCTGCTATTAGTAAGTGGTGGCAGACTGGGTCTTCCAAGGAGAACCCCAACATTATCTCCTCCCTGAAATGCTCCTCTAGTACCTTGCAACTCCCTCTTCAATCCTGGACATGGGTAGGCTTGTGACATACTTGTCAGCACTAGAAGGAAGCAGAAGGATGCAGTGTGACTTCCCAGGCTTGGTCAACTTCCTCTTGTGAACTGGAATATTCATGCCGGAGCCCTGAGCCGCCCTGCAAGCGGCCCAGCTTCCACAGGGCTGTCATGCTAGGAGGAAGCTTAATCTAACCCACATGGAAAGACTACCTAGCAAGTCCTAGGATGACACGAAGACAGCGGGTGGCTCCAGTCCCTGCCTGTCCTGTTCTCTGCAATTGCACGAGCACCTGAGTCAGAACCATTCAGCGAAACTCTCCTTCCCAAGCAGTTGGCTCACAGAAATGGTAGAGATGGGAAATATTTGTCTTAATCTACTAAGTTTTGGAGTGATTGGTTACAGAGAAATCATAACTAAGACATAGGTATCAAGAAGAAAGTAAATTACAAATCAAAGCAGTATGTCAGCTTCAGAAATTCATTGGCAGGATTTCTGGTGCAGGTGTATTTGAACATAACCATCTGTTTGGTAAGTTCCACCATCTCTCATTTGTATGTTGAAAACTCTGGATCCCAGTTAGCATAGAGATTGAAACATTTGAATCACAAACCTTGTTTTCTTCTGTCTGTAACAAACTGGCCCAAATGACATTGCAAATGAGTCAAACCCAGAAAGAGAGTGGTTATATGACAAATAGGTTAGAATTACTTGGAATCAACCAAAATTTTCCTTGAGTGTTTTTCCCTTATTTCTGAGGCAAGTTCTCTCCCCATTTTCAAAGTGGTAAATAACAGAATGACCTCCTACCATGCTTCCAGGATTTTATGCTTCTCTATGGGAAGGAGAGTCATGATTAAAAGATGAAATGGTCCAGGAGGCAACCATTTAATCATTCTACGCTGAAGAGTTGGGTTTCTAATTTGGATGTATTCATTGGTGCCGATTAGGCTGCTTTGTAAATAGAAGTGTTCTTCCACATCTGCCTTATACTTGTGGTGTGCACTTTGTCTCATAAGCAAGGAAGAAGAGGAGCTCTGTCTTCTCTTGTACCCTGCTGCTCCCCACATCACTTACCAGGGCCCTACACCCAGAGAATGTGGAGGGAGTATTCCTAAATGGAAGTATTTCAAAGAATTAGCTATCCAGCAAGATCCTCAACAAATGTCTATGAGATAATAATAATAAAGGCCTTGATTACATAATAATAATGATAACATTTAATATTTATTGAGTATTGACTATGTATCAAGCACTGCACAAAATATTGTAAAGTGTTATCTCATTTAATCTTTATAATATTCACTTAACTGGCATAGACAACAGCTCTGGAGTGTGTGTGTGTGTGTGTGTGTGTGTGCATATACCGGGGCCTTCAGACTCTTGGTTATTGTTCTTTGATTGTTTTTACAGCTTCATGAAATACTGAAGGCATGGGAAGAGAATTACTTTTTCTATAGAAATGGACAGCAGCCATGGGAGGATAAGGAAAGTAGCAAATTATACAGCAGGACCAAGCCCAACGGAATAGCTATCAGTATCAGATTTATCTAAGCTGATCTCTGTCAATCACATGGATGGAGGTGAAAAATGGGATAAAACGAGGGAACATCTTACTTCCTTAGAAAACCTTTCCTGACAATCCATTCTAAAAGATTCTTTGTTTTTCCAGCCCCACAGCTCCTGCCTCCTGCCCCTTATAATTCTTACGCGCGCACACACACACACACACACACACACACACGTGCGCGCACACACAGGCATGCACACAAACACACTTGCACACAGTATACTAATTGTTTATCATTGCTCCTGCAGGACTTAATCTCATTACTCCTTAGGATCAGAAATAGCAGGAAACCTACTGTGCCCCCAAAAAGCCTAGAACACAGGCTGGCACAGAGTAGGTGTTCAATGAATATTTGTTGAATAAATTAAATGAATAAGAACAGAATTTTTTTAGTTTGAGATAGAGAGTGAAGGGGGTGGAGAGGGTCAGAGGGAGACAGAGAAAGAATCCCAAGCAGTCAACAAGACTGAGCAAAATAGCAGACACATGATAGGACACAATGTTTCTAACCACAAAAAAGACCTCATTTTCAAAATACCTGCAGCCAGAGAGGAAACAATAGTTGTCTTTGATTTGTTTTCCTTCTCATGCTTATAGCATTGGTAGACATTATCTTTACATTTTTAGTTATCACTTAATTTTTTTTTTTTAGTTAAAATCTCCCACCAGCATTCTTTTCACTTAGGTACCATAATCCAGAGACTAAAACAATATCCAATATTCTTTAGATTACTTATCCAAAGCCTCTCAGATAATAGGTCAGATTATTCCTTTCCTCTTCATTTCACAAACACCTGCTACATATACAGCCTGTGTTAGGCATTGTCAGGAAAGCAAAGATGATTCAGATGTAGATTCAGCCCTCAGAAATCAATATGGACCCCACCAGACCGCACCATTTTCAGTGAACACCTGTACAATGTTTCTTTTCTGTAGAAGCAAGTGACAGTTTACATTAACTCGTGGAGTGCATTTTCACTGATCTCACCAGCTGCAGAGCGGCTTTCATGATATTCTTTAATGTCATGGAAAATTTCCTGTGGGTTGTGTTATCCTGTCTTTTCCTTTCTTAAAGCAGAAAGTAAGAGGAAAAAAAATATTAGGACATCTGGTATATGTGTCTCTGGGAAAGGACTGAATTCTTCATACTTTTTGTTCCTTTCATTGCTGCCTTTACCACCATGACATAGACTATTAGTCACTTCAACAGATACCCAGATTATGGGGGTTTTATTTTATTTTTTTGAATTTCTGACTTTATGAACACAAATTCATAGTCCTACCTATCAAGTGCATTCATTCATTCGTGCATTTATTTATTCAACAAATATGTCTTGAGTTACTAGTACAGACCAAATATTACCCTACTCTCAAGAAGCCTGTTGCCCTGAGGGAAGATAGACATGCAAACCTACAATTTAAGTACAATAAGAAGTTTGATTTAATAAAGATATGTGTATGCCTGGGTGAGGAGGGATCATGGCAGGGAGCAAAGGAAAGGAGGCTAAGTCTGCTAGGAGAATCAGAAAAAGATTCATAAGAGAGATAAGTATCAAGCTGCCAGCAGAAAAATAAATAAGAAGCAGCTGAGCAGAAAAGCAAAAAGGTGTGTGTTGGGGGTTGAGGGGATGTTCCAGGCAGTCAAGAAAGTTAAGAGAGATAGAAATGCAAAACAGATGCAATATAGTTGGAGCATGAAGTAAACGTGAGAAGTGGCAGAAAAAACTGGAGAGGAAATCAGAGTCTACTTATGGAAAGGCCTTGCATTTCATGAAAAAGAGTTGATGTATTTAACCCAGAGGAAATGTGAAGGCATGAGAAATTTCTGAGCAAGAGAATGATGGAATCAGATTTTGTTTTGGAAAGACAGCATCATGAGAATCGAATTTACAATAATGGGGCAGTGGTGTAAGGAAGCCAAAGAGAGGCAGAGAGATAAGGAAGGTAGCCTGTGGAGATAACATAGGTAGGAAATGATGCTGTTTTCATCTAAAAAGATTCAATTTTGACTCCATTTGATTAGCTGAAATTAGATGGTCAATATCAAATAATGAACAGAGAAACACTAGAATCAAGGCATTCATTACTTTAACAAACACTTATTTAGTACTTATTACCTGCCAAATGATGTGATAGTTGCCAGGAGGAGAGAAATGGCTAATATATGGTCTTCTTAAGAAAGCTCCAAGTCTGAGAAGTGAGACAAATCACGTCAACCATAACAAACAATGAGATAAGAGCCCCACGGAAGCATGAAACTCTCTGGGAACAGAGAAGCTTTAGTAGGCCAATGATAGAGGATTTACATTCTCTGATTATCACAAACACTAACTTCATAAGAGCTAGCATGTTTTTTGAAGACCTACTCTATGCCAAATTCCGTAGATGTGCTTTATGTACCCAGTCTCCTCAAAGGGCGAGATACTAAAAATTACTTTTAAATTATCTCTTTTCCGTCCAAAGATCTTAACTACTCCAACAATATTCTAATTAATTACACGGTGGCTTGTTCGGAGTACATTCATTTTTGTTTGACTAAGCAATAGTACTTTTGCAGTTTCCAGTTTTCCCCCTTGGCTATGATTATCCAAACCACATAATTACATTAATGGGAAAAAAAAGACATTAAAGATAACCTTTTACAAAGGTACGCATTTGGACTGCTAATTACAGCACCTGATTTATTACTGCTTCCATTAACGATAGATTTCGCTCTTACTTAACAAGATCTTAAGAAAACATTAACAGATTGCAAATCTTGTCCCTACTTTTGTACTCTACTTAATAGCTCAGCTGAATATTAACCACCGGCTGGTGGTTTTAGAGAGGACGGAAGCCTGAGGTCACTTGGAGTGGCGTGTGCAGTGCATGTACCTGATATGCATCATGCTATTGGTCTTTCCACACACCTGGTTAGTATGTAAAACTGGATGCACTTCTCAAGGACACACCTTGGCTTCCCCTGCATAGTTACATTGTGTACGCTGTGCTGGGAAGACACATGATAACGTGGATGATATATGTTTGGGTGGAGAAAAATCTAGGTTAACAGACTATCTCAAATGGTCTCTGAGATCCTTAAACAACAGATGTCTGTGACAGCACCTTTCATTAGTCAAAAGGTTTTCAGTTTTACATTTCACATATAACTTTATTCAATTCAAAGAAACAGGTTTCTACGAGCATTAAGGGCTATTTGGTCTGAGGACTACACTTTATCTACTATCCGTACAAGCTGTTTTCATGGCATCAGTCGTTTTCCCAACTAAACTACAAGTTTCATAAGGGCAGAAACCATGTCTTATATTTATTCTGCAAACCCCAATATGCTACACATGAAATGTGGACAAAATAATTCTGCATTTGGCTCTACTGCTTGCCATCTGTGTATCTTAAGTAAACTTCCTTCACTTCTCCAAGCTGCAGTTTGCTCATGTATAAAAGAGGGAATATCTTTTGAACATTAGTTAGACAAATTTAAACAATACTCTGCAAGCCTAATAAATTACCAAATATAATCCAAAGTATATTAATAGTACATATATATTACCAAGCATTATGCTTATATGATATGATCTTGCTATTGATGATTACAGGCAATCAGTGAAAATACCCCCCCATGTCTTAAATGGCAAATCTCTTAGAGAAGAAATTTCTGACAGGGAAAAAATTTGTTTATATAATTTCTATTGTGCTCTCACATGTACCAATGATCTTACATGCTTTTTATAATGATCATGGCAATGCTACCAACATCTCCAGAGATTATAGTTCTCAGAAAATCTACGATGTTTACCAAGAAACTACATTACAACTCAAAATCAGTCCATTTAAGATGTCTTTATTCCGGTTAGAAAGAAAAGGTCAAGAAATGTGTATATTCACTGCCAAAAATAGAGGAAAAAAACAGATTTAAAGAATTTAAAAAAAATTGAAATTAATATATTCAAAGCTATGGCCATCTTGAAAATAAATTCCTGTTTTTAAAATCACATTAGTCAAGTGAAAAAGAATTGTAAACATTGTGGTCCCTCCGGTACATTCTTTCTGTTTCTACGCATTTTATTCAGAAACTTTTTTGTTCCTCTTTGTTTGTTTTAAACCTAGGGGATCTAAAGCTCTATTAACAATAAGTGATGGGGCACCTGGATGACTCAGTCGGTTAAGCCTCCAACTCTTGATTTCAGCTCATCATCTTGTGGTTTGTGGCATTGAACCCTGAGCTCCACGCTGGCAGTGCAGAGCTTGCGTGGAATTCTCTCCCTGTCTCTGCCCCTCCCCCGCTTGTGTACGGGTGCACTCTCTCTCAGAATAAATAAATAAACTTTAAAAAATACATTTATTTTTTATTTTTTGAGAGAAAAATTATTCATTGCTTTTGAGAGAACGTAGATCAAGTTGGAGGTACCAAGTCCAAAACCCCTCATCATATTGTGTCAAGCACCTTCTTTATAGGCCTCATCTCACTCTCTTTACGTGGCAAGTCCATGAAATATGCAGTAGAAATTAAAAGAGACGACATCTGAACCTTAGAAGGTAAGGCAGCCAGTAGATTTATTCCCACCAATATATAGCATCTATACCCTTTAGGATCCAAATGTTCCACAGCTTCATGTCTTTGATTTAACCGACTGTAAGCTAGCTACCTCATCTAATTTAGTGCTCAGGCGGGGAGGGGGGGGGGTCTAGCCCTCCCCCCTCCCGCTGCCCCCCCCCCCCCCCCCCCCAAATAAGATCATACCACAGTAAGGAGTGAGGTAGGTGGGAAGAAATTATCCTATATTGGCCTGCCCTAAATACCACTTTACAGGGAGCCTGGGTGGTTCATTCAGGTAAGTGTCCTACTTGGGCTTAGGTCATGATCTCACAGTTTGTGAGTTTGAGCCCTGAGTCAGGCTCTGCGCTAACAGCTTAGAGCTTGCTGTGGATTCTCTGTCTCTCTGCCTCTGAAAAATAAATAAATAAATAAATAAACATTTAATTTATTTAAAAAAAAAAAGGTCACCTTACAAAATATTTACAGGAATTTCCTTAGTCCTTTATGGATAGATCCTTCCCAGACTTGACAACTAGAGGGTTTTCTTAAGGAATTGTCTGCTAGATGTTTCCTTGACTAGCCACTCTTTTTATTTATTGCTTTATTTGTTTTCTTAGTAATGTTTTCCTTATGCAAATAATTTTAATTGTCACTGCTAGTTTTTATTAACTTTAGCCAATGTTATTATAAAAGTCTGATAATGGCCATAGTGTGCCTATCACCTGGTTTATTACCCAGCACTCTGGAGATCAGTCTTTTGCATTTTGGAAACCCTGAGTGAAACACTTGGAGAGAGGCCACTAAAGTTATAGTGTGTGGTCCCAAGAGATTGTAAGTAAAAGACAGTCCTGCTGTTTTCACTCGGGTCACAGACGTCAGCACTTATTTCTAGTCAGAAAAGGGGGCATTTTCAACATAGCCAGATTATGCTAGGTGATATACATAGGTTCTTGGAACACTAGTTTTCATTTACAAACTAAACTTATTCCTTGGAAGACTTGAGATACTGGGGGCACCTGGAGGCCTCAGTTGATTAAGTGTCCAACTCTTGATTTTGGCTGAGGTCATTATCTCACGGTTTGTGATTTTGAACCCCTCGTGGGGTTCGGTACTGGCGGTGAGGAGCCTACTTGAGATCCTCTCTCTCTCTCTCTCTCTCTCTTAAAAATAAATAAATAAACACTAAAAAAATTATTTGAGATACCAAAGTGGCTCTAAAAGGCAAAAGTCTCTTTTTTCTTTATCTTCCATCTACAACACCCAGATACCTGATGCTAAACTATCCCCAACTCTGAAACCACATGTTAATCCTTTTTTTCTGAAAAAGTAATTATCCTCAAGTTTGAAAGAGACCTACAGAGCTTATTATTGATAACTTTTGCTAAAAATAAAGCATCACATTCTGATATAAAATGACCAATAACAGTACAAAGAAATCTTCTTTATATTTTGACTAAGGATTGATTCCTTTCTAGGAGTAAAACTCTTGTCAAGTAAATGAATAACCATTTATGCATCCATTAATGCACCCTAAAAATTTTACTGAATACTATCCATGTTCTGTACTAACAGTTTATCTAGCACAAGTTCAGTTGGAGCATGTTTGACCCATTTATGAATAGATTGAGGTGAGATTTATGATTAAGTAGGTAGAGATTGGCTCCACCAGACCCTTAGAGATACTGAATACAAAATGGGGTTGATTATAAATATCAGAAGTCTTCGGAGGGAAGAAACACAGGTGGCTCTTTGATCTCCCATTTCTTTTCTACTCATCCGCTACATTTCACATCCTTCCCCTTTCCTACATTGCTTAGAAACCCACTGAAAGAAAGAAAGAAAGAAAGAAAGAAAGAAAGAAAGAAAGAAAGAAAAGAAAAGGCACCCAGATACCCATTGAATGCCTGTATACTTTGGCAATTCATTGGTAATCTTAAAGCTAAAGGACCAATGTTACAATAAAATACCGAATGAACAGTTGCCTATAAAATTCAGCAGAGCGAATGCAGTAAACAGGAAGCTAAATTTGGTTTTTTAGGTTACCCAAAAAACAATGGTATGTCTTCACAGAGGATCTTACACTTCAATACCACTAGAAGAGGAAGAGAAGCCCCCTTCCCACAGTGACCACGCTGTTTTCTCCAGGCAGTGTTGGCACCCCCTTCCAGCTTAGGGCTGAGAATGGCAGCCCAGGTGAAGAAGTGAGCAAACCAAGTCCTCTGCCTTCACCTAAGTTTGGAAATCAGCAGTAAACAACAATAAATAAACAATGGGTGTTATTTATTTCCTCCATGTGCTTGATATTGGGTCATTTTCAATTTTGTTTTTAATACAAAAACCTGGACCTAGTCCGAAATAAAAATGACAACTGGGTAGTTTTAAGGTTTAATAGCTAAAAGTTGATCAAATATATTTACTGGAGGAAAAAAAAAAATAGAAAAAAGAACTCTTCATATGGTGAGATGTAATCAATTAACCTAGAAATGTACATTAATATCTACAATCTCATCAGCATCATTTGCCTCAGAAACAGGATCTGCAATGATTTGTGAAAAGTAGGCCATATAAATAGTACTCGTTTGTACACTACCTAATTCCAACCACCACCACACCTGCATAAATGAAGTTTTATTCTCCTTACTCCTTCAGCAAATATAATGCTGCCACGTACCCTTAATGTGGAAACAGAATATAACTCTATTTTAGAACTAAACAACAGGGTACATCTGTATGTATGTGTGTTTGTGGGCACAAGTTCCCACACTGCTCTTTTTTTTCTTTAGATGTCATAGAACTTCCTGCAAAGAGCTTTGGTGATCTACTTTTTCATTTTGTAGAAATGAAAATTCAGAGTAAGTGACTTCCCTTTACTGTCATTTTAAAATTTGTTCTTATGAAATTTCCAAGAATTTTCTGGTCCTATTCATTGAACAACCCTGAATTTTACAATGCCATAATTTTGGTTGATCAGATGGTTACTAGAAAGTGGTTACCTGGCTATTCGTGACCATTTTTGTTACAGACTAATTGAAGAAAATTAGGAAGAAATAACTGTTTGCCGATTATAGTAGGTTCCACGTATTACAATTAGAGGAAGCAGTTGTTTGCTGTATTAGAATTTATTCCTCAATATCTTTTTCAAAATGTCAACCCTGGCTGTAATTAGAGGCATATAGTTTTCTGAGAAAACAAACTCTCAGACAGCTTTTAGCTATTATTCAAATCTTCTTTAACTCAGATTGAGCAACTATTAATGTTTATTCTGAAAGGAAAAAAGGATGGAATTAGAAACTAGGCTCCCACAATTAGAAAGCCAGTGTAGGGGTTACTATCTTCAACCGAGTCCCGTTTTATCTTTCTCTGCTGAATTTTTTTTCTTTTTGCTTTGGGCTAATTCCTCTCAAGAGAGTTGAGGTGTTTGCATAATCCACACTCCATCTAGTGGTGACAGATGGAAAAATCCACCCGGAAAAATAAGCCCTTCAGAAAGTGAACAACTGACAAAGTACAGTACTTCCTCTTTGAAATTATACTTAATAAGATATGCCATTTCTTATAAAGAATCAAACAATTCTTTTTTGACAATTATTTTTGATAACTTTTGAAGTTATCAAGTGGGTGATCTATGGCGAGGGGAATGAGTGTTTCTAGAGAAATTCTTTGGAGACAGGAATTATTGTGTGTTCGGTCTGCTAGCAATCACTTCTCATTCACATCCTTGCCAGAGAAGGAGTAGTTCAGGGATTAAGTGCTCAGACTACTGGTCAAAGGAGCTGGGATCAGATTTCTAGCTCTGCTTTTTATTATCCAAATGACTTTTGGCAAAATTACTTATTTTTTCTGACTTTCTGTAAACCTTTCCTATAAAACAGAGATAAAATTAAAACACACGCACACATATATATGTGCGCGCTAAGCACTTACAAAGATACTCCATGTATGTTAACTACTCAGTAAATGTTCGGTATTATTATTATTATCAAGCAAATCAGAAAAATGTGTAACACTTTCATATTTACCCAGTCTTTCAATCAAGCCAATATAGAATGTTAGAACTCCCCCCACCACCTAATACCATAGGTGTATTGTTAGCTGCGATTGTGTGTGTGAAATTTGTGAATTTCAAAGGCCCAATACTCACTCAAGCCCACTTAGTAACTCAACAGCAGTGCATCCTTGAGACAACAGGAGAGGATGCTGGCACCATGGAATTTCTCTCTCAGTGGAGATGGGCTCAAAACAGGCTCCTCTTTCAATGGCCCATTCTTGAATTATTCCCTAAAATATTTTTCTGCTTTCTGCTGGCTGTTCTCGAGCCAGTCCACTGTTCATTACTGGGCAATAAACAAGGGAGTGATATTAAAATACATTCTGACTTATTTTATTATTCTGGTTGAATGGGAAGTCAGAAAGGAGGAAATATCCATCACCGTTGAAAGCACTGTATGTTGAACAAGGCTCTATGGGAAAGAAACATATGGTAGATGAGTTTTGATTGATAGAAGGAAAGAGGAACAGAATGCAGGTGCTGTTGAAAGCATTGAGCCCACGACAGGTGTCCCAGGGGAAGGTACCTGGGTAAACACACGGCCACATTGAATACTGATTCCTTGAGTGTGAAAGACCTTGACATCCTCTTTCACTATATTGTGCCTCAGCCTGGAGCTGGACATTGATAAACTGCTTCTAAAATGCATTCTCAGTGTCTCTGGCTCTACCATCAACTGCAGACTAAACTGGCAACTTGCCCTTTGATTTATTTGACAAACATGTATTGAACATCTGCTTTACAATCATCATTAAGTGGTTTCTTCATACACAGAGTAGTGAGTTACTATTAATAAGTCAATGACTAACTTTCTGTACTTGGCTTTTCTTGGTGTTAAAACATGGTCTTCCCATTTAAACACGTATTCAGCAAACATTTTTTTGAATATCTGCTATGTAGCAAATACATGTATGTATGACTTGGATTCAGTGACAGAGATGGGCAAAGTGCCCAGCTCTTGAGAAGCTTACATTCTGCAGGGAGACAGATACATTGACGTGTAAAATAAATAAATAAGAACAAAAGACTGTAATTAGGGCTACTTTGAGTTGAGTGGTCAGGAACTAACTGTTTCTGAGAGATTTAAATTTAATCTAAAATAAGAATGACAGAGGCCGGTCACATAAACATCAGTCATATATATAAACATCTTTCCCGCAGAAGGAAGGGCCAGTGAAAAAGATAGAAACAAGCTGGGCATGCTCAAGAGACAACTTTCCCCAGTTGAAAATTTTCTCTGCTTCTGTTTCTGGTTTCTCTACTTGTTCTCCATGAGAAGAGATTATTTGCAGCTAGTGGTCTCTGGCAACTTGGGTAAATTCCTGCCTTATTCTGAAAATGCCACTAAAAAGAGTTGATGTAGGTCCTTCCTCAATATTGCTCTATACCCAGAAAGATAGCCTAGAAAAGGCATACAGTTTCTTTAATCAACTGTTGGAGGTTTAGTAATTTCCCATTGCTATGCTAGACACTTTATACACATGACTTTGTTTGGTCCTTACATCATTCTCATGATAAGGAAAGAAATATTTTCTCTATTTTATAGATGAGTAAACTAGGACACACGGCTATTAAATGGCAAAGGTGAGGCTCAAATTCAGATTTCTCTAGGGACTCTTTAAAATATATAGAAGCAGGGGAGCCATGGGTCCTCTCTCTGGGTATGATACAGGTGAGAGATCAGTGGAGATCTCCAGCTGTATACACATGACCAGTACACACACACAAACACACACACACACACACACACACACACACACACACACACACAGAGTGAGAGAGAGAGAACTCCAGCTGCCTAAACTCTCCTTATTTTTTTTTATGTTTATTTATTTCTGAGACAGAGAGAGACAGAGCATGAGTGGGGGAGGGGCAGAGAGAGAGGGAGACACAGAATCAGAAGCAGGCTCCAGGCTCTGAGCTGTCCGCACAGAGCCCGATGTGGGGCTTGAACTCACAAGCTGTGAGATCATGACCTGAGCCAAAGTCGGACACTCAACCGACTGAGCCACCCAGGCGCCCCTCTCCTTATTTTTGATAAGTGATATTCCAACATGATGGCAAGGAACACTTAGTATTGCTATATAGAGAGCAGTTGTTTTGTCTAGAAAATTAGAGGCCCAGAAGTTAAGGAAAATACATGAAAAAAAAGATGAAAAGATTTTAGGATGTAAAAAATAAGCAAAGAAAATTATCACTTAGATTTGGTATTTAGTAGGAAATAGTAATTCTGTTGTTTTTTAAAAGTCAAATATAATCTCTCAATAAGTTTGTCATAGAAATGCAGAATAAATTAAGTATAAGGAGCTGTCTTTGTTCAGGTAAGGAATTGTCTGAGGGGGCACCTGGGTGGCTCAGTTGGTTAAGCAGCCGACTTCAACTCAGGTCATAATCTCGCTGTTCGTGAGTTCAAGCCCCATGTTGGGCTCTGTGCTGACAGCTCAGAGCCTGGAGCCTGCTTCAGATTTTGTGTCCCCCTCTCTCTGCCCCTCCCTCACTCATGCTCTGTCTCTCTTTCTCTCCCCCAAATAAATAAACATTAAAAATTTTTAATAACAAAAGGAATTGTCTGAGGATGAGGATTTACATGTTGGAAGAAGAAGCTGAGAAAACCCAGAGTACAAGACATTGAACTATGCCCATTAATGGAGACCTTTATTTTATCAATATAGAATGCTTCATTTGCTAAATTTTGTTGAAAATTTTCAAACTAATCTTCCATTTTGTATGCAACTAGATCTAGAATATCAAGTATATTGTGGACATGAGAGTAGTTCTTTGAGTAAAGGAAGCATCTAACTTCCTAGGATATGTGGAATTTAAGAAACAAAACAGATGAACATAGGGGAAAGGAAAAAAAAGATAGGGAGGCAAACCATAAAGACTCTTAACTCTAGAGAACAAACTGAGGGTTGCTGGAGGGGAGGTGGGTGGGGAATGGGCTAAATGGGTGATGGGAGTTAAGGAGGGTACTTGTGATGAGCACTGGGTGTTATATGTAAGTGATGAATCACTAAATTCTACTTCTGAAAACAATATTACACTCTATGTTAACTAACTAGAATTTAAATAAAAACTTAAAAATAAAATAAAGTAAACATCCTAGGAGACTACAATAAGAGAAATTAAAAAATATAAAATCAGGGGCACCTGGGTGTCTCAGTCAGTTAAGTATCCAACTTCAGTTCAGGTCAAGATCTCACAGTTTGTGGGTTTGAGCCCCATGTCAGGCTCTGGGCTGACAGCTCAGAGCCTGAAGCCTGCTTCAGATTCTGTCCCCCTCTCTCTCTCTCTCTGCCCCTCCTCTGCTTGCGTTCTATCTCTGTCTCTGTCTCTCTCTCAAAAATAAATAAACATTAAAAAAAAAAAAAAAAGAAAACAAAAAGAAAAAAATCATACAAGGGCAAATGGTTTATTCTGTTATTTGTTAAATATAAACTGATATAAATTTTTAAATTCTCGTAACCATAACCTTCTCTTTGATGTGAACCCCTTGATACATTTCGAGAGCTGGAAGACTGTATTGTATCATAAATCTCCAGATTAAAGCCTGTCAGTAACAATACATACTGATTCACTGCAGGGCTTCACCATATCTGTGTAATCAAGCAGGGGATCCATGGGTCACTGCCCTATCATATGCATTAACCACATCTTCTTCAAAGGAGAAATTATCATGGGACATGGCATTGCCATTTTAATAATTGCTCTTTTGAACCACAACTTACGGAAACCACAAAGCTTCTTCCATAGATAGCAAATTTTTTCCTGTATAAGCTACCAATTTTGTTAGCTTTGGAAGATTTCTCTTTCACCAAATCAGAAATGCTTGATAATATTATTTATTTAAGTATCAATAACACTTAAATAGTTTTGTTTATACTCTATTCATCAGACATATATCACATGGTTATATACAGAAGCCATATAAATGATAAAATATTCAAATGTATATATCTATGCATCTTCAGGAAATATTGGATATTGAATTAAAGAGCAAGAGGTTTCAATTTTTTTAAAAGGAACACTGCAAGGAAATGTTCTTAGAAAAAAATTATAGCAGAAAAAAATCCAATGAAAGGACTTAAAGTTGAAGTGGAACCTGGGTAGCTCAGTCGGTTAAGCAGCTGACTCTTGATTTCAGCTCAGGTCATGGTCTCAAGGTTCATGAGTTTGAGCCCCCACATCCGGCTCTGCACTCACAGTGTGGAGCCTACTTCAGATCCTCTGGATCCTGCTCTCTGCCCCTCCCCCACCCCCCCCCCCCCCATGCAAGGCATGTGCGTACTTTCTCTCAAAAACAAATAAATGTTAAAAAAAAAAAAAGATAAAGTTGAAAAACTCTGATAGAGAGGTCACATATCTGACAATTGGAGTTCCTGAAAGAAGAAAGAAGGCAGATGAGAAGAAATTATAAAAGGTATATGTCAAGAATACCTCCCAGAACCAAAAAACTTGAAATCTAGATTAAAAGACTGAGTACCCAACATAATGATCAACCCCACCCCACCCCCAAAATGATGAACATAGGGATCATTGGTATGAAATTTCACAACACCAGGAATGAAGAGAAGATCCAAAATCTTTAGGAGAAAATAAAAAATCATCTATTAAGGATCAGGTATAAGAACAACATTGTACTCCTAAAACAACACTAAAAACTAGAGGGGAAAATGGGCAACATCAAGGCATTTTCAGTCTTGTACCCCATATCCAGTCCAGCTACTAATCAAGAGCAGTCATAGAATAAATACTTCTTTATACATCCAAGAGCTTTCAAACTTCACCAAGATATTTGGAACTCCAGTTCTGTAAGCTTTCTTGGGAATTTCTGGAGCATTTTCCCCACCAAACTAAGGGAATAAACCAAAAAAGAGGAATACATAACATCCCAAAGAAAGAGAAGGAGACTCACATATATGGGAATTCTCTTGATGACAGAAAAAAGTTTTAGGGTAATAAATAGCTTTAGAGTAGGCCAAGAAAGCAACCAGTATAGGCTAGAACAGAATTACTGGAAGAATTGTCCAGAAGAAAAAAACAATAAAAAAAGAATGGAGGTGATAGATTTTCTGATATATTTGTGAGGAAAAATTCATTAAGAAACAGCTGGAGGACTTGAGTAGGACAACGATATAGAACAAAGTACATAGAAAACTAAGGAAATAAAAAAACAAAGAATGATAATTACTCAGGTGGAAGTCAGAAAGTTGTACAATAATATAAATATAATCAGGGGAGCCTGGGTGGCTCAGTTAAGCATCAGACTTCTGTTCAAGTCATGATCTCACGTTTCATGAGTTCAAGCCCCACATCAGGCTCTCTGCTGTCAGGGCAGAGCCTGCTTTGGATCCTCTGTTCCCCTCTCTCTCTGCCCCTCTCCCACTCACGTGCTGTCTGTCTGTCTGTCTGTCTCTCTCTCTCTCTCTCAAAAATAAATAACCATTCAAAAAAATTTTTAAAGACTAATAAAGGTTGAAGGTATTAGCCAATGGGAAGTACATCTAGGGTATGAAGGGGGGTGAACAGGAAATTGCCATTTTGTTATTTGTAAGCCTTGGTATTTTTCGTCTCTTAAATTATATGCACACTTTACTCCAATAAAAACAAGCTTTAATTTTAAAATATTATTATTTAAAAACATTATGGGTTTTAGGGTCATAAAGAACTCTTCATTTTTCTTTATTTTTTATTCTGAACTCTCTCTCTCTCTCTCTCTCTCTCACACACACACACACACACACACACAGTACACACACAATTCATGTCAGTCTAAATATCTAATTACCTGAAAATTTTCCCATCTATACTAGAAAGTGACTGCATTTTGAATGACTGTGATGGATCCAGCTGACTAACACAATCCTCTTTTCTTTGGCCACATTCCCTATAGAGGCTGAAAGAGCCCACTTTAGCAGAATTCTTTACAGTTAGAATAGTCATGTGACTCATTTCTGACCAATGAAATCATGATAGTAAGAGGACGTTTGCTGGGAGCTTCTGATAAGCTTTTCATTCTCCTCTTTTCCCGCCTCCACAGAAGTGGACTTCTTGAGACCACTGAGTCATGCTCACAGTCTAAGAATAGTGGAATCAGAAAGAAAAATGTCACCTGGGTCTTTGATGATAAAGTTGAAGTGACAAGCACATTTTTAACTCATATAGTGATGCTTTAGGTTTCTGTTGTGTCAAAGTTAATTTAATTATTTATTTTCTACATATACCAAGAAAATGTGAAGATACAAATCTTTCATTAAAAATGCCATCTTAATTACTCACAAAGCACCCCCGTTTTAAAAAATGATGCCACTTGAGGCACATAGGTGACTCAGTTGGTTGAGCAGCCAACTTCAGCTCAGGTCATGATCTCATGGTTTATGGGTTCAAGCCCTGCATCAGGCTCACTGCTGTCAGTGCAGAGTCAGCTTCCCTTCAGATCCTCTGTCCCCCTGTCTCTGCCCCTCCCCTGCTTGTGCTTTATCAAAAATAAGCATTTTAAGAAAATAATGCTGTGGCGCCTGGGTGGCTCAGTCGGTTAAGCGTCTGACTTTAGCTCAGGTCACCATCTCGCGGTCCGTGAGTTCGAGCCCCAAGTCAGGCTCTGGGCTGATGGCTCAGAGCCTGGAGCCTGTTTCCGATTCTGTGTCTCCCTCTCTCTCTGCCCCTCCCCCATTCATGTTCTGTCTCTCTCTGTCTCAAAAATAAATGTTAAAAAAAATAAAATAAAAAATTTAAAAATTTAAAAAAATAATGCCACTCTTTCCTCTTTTAAGTGTGTTAAAGGGTGCACCACAACCTAATTTTTCTTCACTAAAAAGGAGAACATAGGAAACAGAGCCGAGACTGGTTATATAAATTATATGTGCGTTAACTGGATTCTTGGTTGGAATATTTGAACCATTAGGGGTATTTTTTTCCCAGTTATGCATCCCAGTAATGTTTCCCAGTTATGCATCATGTACTCATAAAACTGTTTACTGTTGGTTTACCTTTATTTTACTTACTTTAAACTATACGGTAAGCCAAGTGAGAGCACAGGCTCTTTAGACTCAGTTGGCATAGATTTCATACTGTGCTACCTCACTTATATCTCTGTGACCTTAAACAAACTACCTGATGACCTCGATCCTCAGTTCCCACATCTATGAAATGGGGATAATGATAATATCAGCTTCATCAGGTTGTGGTGAAGGTAAAGGAGCTTATAAACAAAAATGTTTAGCACAGTGCCTGGTGTAAAATGTGGGTTCAGCCAATGTTAGCTATTATTATTGTAATCACTACTACTTTACTTAATAAATACATAACATTTATTGTATGCCAGGCACTGCTCTTATGCTTGGCAAATATGAATTTACTGATTGCTCATAAAACATGGTGAAGTTATTATTATCATTATTATTGTTGTATTAATTTTATATTAGAGGGCACAGAGAAGTTTAGGAACTCTTATAGGAGCACACAGCTTGAGGGTGGCAGAGCTGGAATTTGGACACAAAAGCCTGGCTCCAGAATGGGTGTCATGAGCCCTCTCTCTGCCTGCCCCCACGCTTCCTCTTTCCCTTCCCCCCTCTCTGCTCTTCTCTAATAGTTCCTAGCAAATGATAAGAATTAAAGAAATAGTTGTTGGGCACCTAGGTGGCTCAGTGGGTTGAGGGTCCAACTTTAGCTCACGTCATGGGCTCATGGTTTGAGAGGTCAAGCCCCACATCGGGCTCCTTGCCGTGGGCACAGAACCCACTTAGGATCATCTGTCCAACCCCCCCGAACCTGCCCCACTTTCATGCGTGGTTTCTCTCCTTCTCTTTCTCAAAAATAAATAAAAATTTAAAAAATTTAAAAAAAGAAATGCTTGTTAAATTATGTTTGTACAGAAAAGAAACAGGACCAGAGTTTCTAGTAACACACATGGAGATAATTGTGAAAGACTTTAAAGGATTTTTAATCATTCTTACTTAAAATATGAATTTTTACTTAAAACAATAATAGGTCCTGTTTACTTAACTGAATATCAGTTTTCTGTATTATAAGAGAAAGTGGAACTTGAATAAACTATAAAATATTAACTTACAATGAGTGCTTTCAATAATCTTCATTATTTTTTGACAGCAAGCAAAGAAGTCTCTAGATGAAACTCACCAATAATCTTCATTTGCAGGAGTGAAGAAAATACACATTTTGGAGGCTGAGTAATGAAATAGGAGAAAGCATCCTGCAGTAATTAGTTTTCACTGGGGTTTGACATTTAACATATTAACCCAGAATTTATTTGCAACTATTTCATTACTTCTGACCAATGACCTGCTGACGGTAGAGGCTGATTCTGCTTTAAACAGCTGGAAATCTAGTGCCCTCCAAGTGACTCTTCATATGCCTGTATGAGATGCACAGTCTGCACTTTCTGAACTCTTTTGTGGACACCACCACTTAGAATTTCACATGCTCATGTTGCTTCAGGGACTGCTGAGTAGATACTATCTGCTCATGATGTATGTTCTCTCTGTACCAGAAGCTCCTTAAAAATGTCCATCACATATACATGAAGTATCCCCTAGCTGACTCCATAGGCTCTAGCTGCCTGTAAAATAAACATTGACGTAAATGAACAACAGGATACAAAAAGGCATGTGTGCTGGTAAAAAAATGAAATATGAGAAGCCAAAATCTTAATGATCATGTCATTCTAACAAAGTCCCCTAAAAAGATGCTGAAGACTTTTTTTCTTCATTCATTTGTGGGTCACTCTTAAACATACTAGCTTGCATGAGATAGCACTTCATTCAGCCGTCACCTACTCCTCCAAAGAAATCTAGAGTGGCAGATGTACCGATAAAATAAAATGCAGAAAACAAAAATAAAGATATGCTTTGCCTTGACTATGTTTTACTTACAGTACTCTAAAAATTAATTGCTCAATGAGTATTTAAAGAGATAGAGAATCCGCAAACCTGGGCAAATTATTTAACTTCTCTGGGACTCCTATTTCTTAACACACATACTCTGCATTTAGCTACAAATTATTTGCAGCTTCTCAAAGGAGCCACGTTTGTTAAATATTTATATTTCCAGCCCCCACATGTATTGCCTGACTCGTAGTAGGTTCTTGGTGGATATTTGTTTTTAGTGGTGCAGGAAAATCTACCACAGTAAATAATTGGGGAAAAAAGGAACGTAGCTGCTCATTTGCTTTTTTCTGCCTCTGTCTGTCATTACACAATTAGATATGCTTGTATGAATGTACAAGCCCTGAGAAAATAAATCATTTCCAAGAACTTACTAGAGTGAAAGACTTTGCTTTGAAAGAGGTCAGAGAGTGCTAACAATGTCTCAGATGTTAATACAATTTACTTTTATTTTATTTCTGGGTGGACTTAATTTTTACAATGAAAATGAAAGCTATCAAGAAAATCCAGAGGCCTGAAATAGGCCAAACTAAAAAATAAGTTATCAGGGGAAGGGTAGCACTTATTTTAACATTTTGCTTTCATTTGTTTATGTGTCTGTCCTTTCTACCAAACAGCAAGCTTCTTGAGATGAGGAACTGTAAGCCATTTATCTTTATATCCAGGGATGATACTCAAAATATTTAATTAACAACCAGTATAGGAGAGGCTCTGACCAATCAGAACAGATGCTGACTTTAAACTACCAATGTGGCCACAGCTGTGTGCTGGTTAAATATTAGACCTATTCTATTCTCAGTGCCTAGCATAGTGCCTGGGAAAATGCTGGCTGCTAAGTAAATGTTTGGTGAATGTACAGATAAAGGAAAGAGTAAGTGCTAAATGCTACAAGCAGACCATGTCGCCAAAACCCAGTTCTTCCAGGATTGTCCTACTGTCACTCTTAGCATCTCCTTTGAACTCAATGGTCCTTGCACAGTGCAGAGAAGGGCTGCAGTTGTTACTGAAGCCACGTGACCTAGATTGCCCTGTAACTATTGGCAATGGATTCAGCTAGCCCAGGGCTTTGTGATCCTTCCTACAACCATCGGTATTATTGAGAACATAACCTCAGTAATACACATGGAAAGCACATCAAAGCTCCCTGTGCAATGAGGATTGTGGTTCCAGAACAAAGGCTGATTGTCTCAGTGCTTTCTATACAGTTACACCTAATTTGGATACAGAAATGACTGACTTATAAGAAGCCTTTTTTAATGGTTATCTTATGTTAAAATCAAATTGTATTTAAATTATTTTTTGTCTTCCCATTCTGTTATTTTGGGTAGGTATCTTTTTATGGTTTTTTAGAAGAGTGTAGAAAGGTATAAAAAATCAGCATCAAATTTTTTTTAAAAAGATGCTTTCCTACTAAATAAATTTAAAAAATAAATCTTAACCCTTATATTTGTTTATTAATTATCAACAAAGCATCAAATAGTAATCCTTTAAAGGTAAGTTGTAGTTGGAAGCTTCCCAGCATTCTTTTTTTTTAAAGGAAAGCAATTTTTTTTAGTTTATTTATTTTTGAGAGAGAGAGTGTGAGTGAGTGAGGGGCAGAGAGAGAGAATCCCACTCAGGCTCCACACTGTCAGTGCCTAGCTTAAAGAGGGTCTTGAGCTTACCCAATGTGGGACTCAAACTCCCGAATCTGAAAAACATGACCTGAACCAAAGTCAGATGCTTAACCAACTGAGCCACCCAGGCACCCCTTCCCAGCATTCTTAAGATATATGTGTAGCCTTAAAGGATTGCATGGGCTGTCAGACCTTTCTCAGGGTCCAGACCCAGTAGAGAATGGGCATGTAGCCTAACTTGTTCGATTACTCTCTCTCCAGGCATTTTTAATTGTAGGCAGAGTGACACAAGTGTAGAAAAAGTAGGTGGAGCTGACAGACTGCAGGGGCTGTGCCTATGGAAGATCCTCCAACCCTTCCTGCAGCTCTCCCAGACCTGCCTGTTTATCCCAGGTCTGGATCTGCAGCTCTCCCATCAAGCATTTCAGCTCTTACATATATTTTCAATAAATATCATTTTAGATGAAATTAGACATAGTTAATTTCTGTGGATGGCACCGAAGAGCTGTAACTACATGTGCCATAAGGTCCTGGAATTACAAGCAGGTGTGCAGCACTGTCCTTGTCATCCATGAGTAAACAAACTTAGTTGAAGAAAGAGAGAATGTGAGTGAGAGTGCAAGCAGGAGGCAGAAAATGAGCAAATGTGGGATGGACACATAAGGTGAGAATCTGAGTGAACTTGGGAGTCAGGGGGTTAGGGTAGACCCTTTCATCATCCTCACTCCTCAGCTTTGTTCAATTAATCCAAGGACAGCATTGACTGTCAAGTGTCCACAGAGGCTGGATAATGGAGACAGAAAAGGAGAAAATGTGGCTGCCGCACTCAGAGAAGAGTCCTATCTAGTTGGAGAGGTGCATGTCATACATTAAAAAATGAGAAATTACTATAAAAGAGGACATAGCTCAGTGTTAGACTTGGTTCTGCTAACTTATAGGACTAAAAGGACTATAAGGAAGTCTATAGGACTTCAAACAAGAAAGAAGGGACAGGATAAAAGCAGATATTAAAGAGAAGCTGGGGCATCAATGAGTTCAGAACAACCTTTACATTTTGCTGTTTCAATGAAAAGAACCAGTTTGTTTGTTTCTTGGCATTATATAGACCAAAAATTAAATCCTCTGATTTACATTTAGAAAATCTTATTGCATTTGGTATTGTGAATGCCTGTAGCCTGAATTAGACTTATGAAGAATAAACTGGCCTAGTTGTCTGTTCAAAACGCGCACACACACACACACACACACACACACCAATAATAGAATTTACATTCAGTTTTATCCTCTAGTGAGAGAACACATGAACAGAAAGAGTAGATTTTTTAAAATTTTAATTCTTAAAAGTAATAATGTCCTAGGGGTGCCTGGGTGACTCAGTCGGTTAAGAGTTCAACTTAGGCTCAGGTCATATATCACGGTTCGTGGGTTTGAGCCCCACATTGGTCTCTGTGCTGACAGTGTGTAACCTGCTTGGGATTCTCTCTCTCTCTCTCTCTCTCTCTCTCTCTCTCTCTCTTTCTCTCTCTCTCTCTCCCACTCTCTTTTCCCCTCCCTCGCTCACACTGTCTCTGTCTCTCTCAAAATAAATAAATAAACATAAACAATTTTTAATAACATCTTAAGAAAACTGTATTTCAAAAATAGTTAACGTTTAGATAGAAGTTGCAATGGACCAGCCCTGTACTTTTACATATATATTAACTCTTTCAATGTATGCTGGTAAATGGTTTATTTTTATTTTTTAATGTTTATTTTATTTTATTTTGAGAGAGAGAGAGACAGAGTGCACGTGGGGGAAGGGCAGAGAGAGAGGGAGACACAGAATCCGTAGCAGGCTCCCGGCTCTGAGCTGTCAGCACGGAGCCTGATGTGGGGCTCAAAATCACGGAGCGTGAGATCGTGACCTGAGCCAAAGTCGAACACTTAACTGACTGAACCACCCAGGCACCCCAGTATGCTTGTAAATGCTGAACAGCCTTCCCTGGGTAGGGAAAGAGTGGAGCTTGTGTGGTCACTGAAGACAGAGCTGGAAAGACGAGAACACTCAGCTCTGGGGAGTCACACAAGGCAGCAGAGCAGACCTTCAGTTCTGACATCTCAAGTATACGTGTGGGAGAGGTATAGTTAGGATCATGTGTTCATCATGGATAGGTGGGATCTGAAAAGGGATTGAGAGGTTCAACCTGTCCAACAGTCACAATGGAAAATATGAAAAATTAAACCGCCATGTAGGCTACTCACAAACTCAAGATCACACTAGAAATTGAGAGCTAACTGTGGAGCCTAGATATGCAACAAGCTGAATTCTAAGCAAATTGGTCAAATTCCCATTCAAAGGGCAATCTAGCCCCGAAGGTGGTCTCTGTTTTCTTAGTTGGGGAGATGTCCAAATTTCAAGTCTCCTTTTCTTTTCTTTCCTTTTTTTTAAAAAAAAAATATATGTATTTTTCTGAGAGAGAGAGAGAGAAAGAGGTGGGGGGGAAGGAAAGGGGCAGAGAGAGAGAGTGAGAATCTCAAGCAGGCTCTGCACAATCAGTGTGAGCCCAACTTGGGGTTCTATCTCACCGTGAGTGAGATATGACCTGAGCCGAAATTAAGAGTCAGATGCTTAACCCACTAAGCCACCCAGGTGCCCTTCCTTTTCATGTTTATACACAATTCCTGGCTGTTCCATTCCCTGGAGAGTGCCTGGATAATCTTACTGCCTTCTGGTTTGTTTCTTGTACAATATATCAAAAGCCAATCAAATTGGGATAAACCTAACCACTTATTCCATGCCCATGTAGCTGCCTTTGGGATGACCCTTGGCCCTAAATTAGCTTCCCCACATTCTGTCACCAGGCCTGAAATGTCAACATTTAATCCTCTGGATCTTAAATATTTTTCTGTTTTTCTAAGTCCAATACCACCAATCCTGCTGGGAGAATTATTTTGTCATATAGATTAGGGGATGTTCATTCACAGAGGCTAAGAGAAAGTTATAGAAATCAAACATGTCAGAAAAGTTTTAAACTTCATTATTAAAAGTGGAATTAAGAAACCTTTATAAACCAACTTCATACATTTAACACATTGTCTGTGTTTGGAGTTAATATCACTAGAAACTTTTCCATACAGCAAGATTTTAGTTGTAAAGTCTACTGAAATCTAAAATAAAGCTGTTAGGTAACTCTCATGAACAATAAGAAACTGTTTTTCCTTCTTTTTTGTTCAATTTTTAAAATAGTAAATTGTTTAAGAAACACTTTTTAAAATAATAAATTCTTTAAGAAATGCCTTCTGTGTTACTCTTTCTCTCGAATGATTTTATTTTCCTTTTTCATTATTACTTTTTAGGATGCTCATAAAGCAATTTTCTAAGGGCCTATAGCCCTTGTTACCAATGTAGAATTTTGCTGGTTTGGAAATTGCTTTTGGATATTGGTGGTGGGATGTGGGGTTCATTACGCTTTTGAAATATTAAACTGGCTAGTCATCAACACTATGAAGGCAATATGCTCAGCTGACTACTTAGCCAGGAGATTGTTTCCTTTGGCAGACAACATAAAGGGGATATTTGCTTTATCCATGAAATATATATTTAGTAAAACAGTAAGCATAACTTTACATCCCTGAGTAGATGAAAAATGATCTATTTACTCTGAGAATATCAAACCAACGACCTTATGGATCTCAATAAAAAGGGAAAAAAAAAAAAGATTTGATAGGCTTCATGGTGACCAGGATCATAGACTATCAGCTAAATCTCCTATAGCACCACTCCCTCTCCCCCCACTCACAGATTCAATCCTCCTCTGCACCTCTCCCAGGGCTGTAGCAAAAATGCCTCAGATAGCTGCCTTAAACCAAAACCAAGATAGTACCCTTCTCCCATTTCAGGAGAATGATTTCATAATCCCTCATGAGCACCCTTCCTCCCATGGTGTAGGCCAGCTACTATGCCCTCTACTTGGAGACCCTGTCCCCAACCTGGGAGGTTATTCATTGATTTCTAGATGGTTTTCTTTGCTCTCTTCCCAGGAGAGTTAAAAAACAAAATAAAAATGAAAACAAACAAACAAAAAAACAATCAACAAAGGTGAGGAGATACCTCAAAATATATTAAAAATACATTAAGAACCTTAGGTAGTTGTATTATCTCAGGACACTTTAAATTCATTTCTGCACTGCATCCTTTCCTGACCTCAGGGAATTAAGGTCCACAAACAGGATTAGAGTAGAGACAGGCAGGGAGAGATTAGACGTGCTCTCGGACAAAAATAAGCAAAGGAAACAGGGCTATGCTTTCAGGCATGGATTAATTTAATTTTCTGGGAGAGAGGAGGGGATTGTTCAGGGGTTTAAAACCATGGGGCATGTCAGATGCTGAAGTTTGACTTTTTTTTTTTTTTTAACAGATATATAAAGATGAGCAGAAAAACGACTCATTATCTCTTTTGGAAAGGAAAAACTTCAGGGGTTTATTTAAATCCTGTTTCCACATAATACTTTTGGCACAGACTATACCTTTTAAACTCATTGTTATAAAAGAACCTGGTATTTGGGATGATTTCAGTTCAGGATCTCAATAATTAATTCCTTAAAGATAATAGAATGTTTAACCACTAAATGTTTATTTAAGTCATCACTAATAAAAAATATTCCAAGCAGCCTATTTTACAATTTACACATGGAATGAGAGAATGTCCAATTAGGGGGAAATATTAAAATATTGAATAATTGAAATGAATATTTCACAAAGTGAACTCCAATACCTGTGAGGTGCTTGGGAAAAGGTGGGGGTGATGGTGAAGGGGCTTCCTCCTCCCAGACACCTAACGTAAGTCCCCAGGAAGTTCGGAGCACAAAGAGCACTGGGTGGGGGACCTGGAAGCCTTAAGTCATCTCCTCTGCTGGTCTCAGAACAGCCTGTGACCTTCATCACAGGAAATGACTCCATTTCTAGAGTTGCAGGGGGAGGAGGGAGGGGGTGTGAGAAGTCAGAGGGGTCAGCGTGGGTAAAGATATCCTCTGATATCTAACCATGTTAAAGGTAAGTGGTATTACCACAACCTCAAACACCTTTAAGGAAAGTTCCTTCATGGCTCCTGGATGGCTCAGTCTATTAAGTGTCCAACTTCGGTTCAGCTCATGATCTCACGGCTCATGGGTTCGAGCTCCGTGTCAGGTTCTGTGCTCAGAGCCTGGAACCTGCTTCAGATTCTGTCTTGTCTCTCTCTCTCTGCCCCTCCCCTGCTTGCGCACTCTCTCTCTCTTTCTCTCAAATATAAACATTAAAAATTTTTTTAATTAAAAATAAAATAAAAAGAAAGAAAGTTCCCTCTGTGAAGGAACTTAGCAACTTTAAACAAGATCCCAAATACACATAAAAGGGTAGTTAAGAAACTCCTCTCTTCAAGGCTAAATTAGGGCTGCTTATTTAAGCAACTCAGAGAAATAGTACAAAGAGAAGGAAAGTGAATGACAAATCACAAGGACTTACTAATTTAGCTACAGGGTCAAGTCTAATGTCCTAATTTAGATGAAAATGTATGTTTTCCCATAACACTAGCAGTCAGAGACATCTATTGGCTGCTTAATTAAAGCTAGGGGAATACCTCTATGGAGATAGGTAGGACAGCTCAGTAAACCTGTTTTCTCTGAGACTTCAAATCCAGGTAGGTCTCAGCATGTGGCTCTGTGGGTAACACAGTAGAGGCAACTCAAACCATCTGGTCTTTTATAAGTGACTTCCTCTAGGTCCTGCCCGTAGCTCTCTCTACTCCAAAGAAAAGTAGTAACTGTTCTCAAGGGTGACTTTCTGAGTCTGTGGAGCAGCCAACTGTCTGCTCTGCTTCAAGGAATGCAGACCCAGCTCCTTACTGCATCAAGCTTTGTTTGTTTATTTAATAGCTTTATTGAAGTATAATTTATATACAACAAACTGCACATAATGAAAGGGTGCATTTTGGTATGTTTTGACATATGTACAGCCGTGAAGCCATCATCACGATCAAGATACAAAGCATATCCATCATCCCTAAAGTCTCCTTGTGCTCCTCTGTAGTCTCTCCCTCCTGTCCCTTCCCACTCCCCAAATCCCCTAGCAACTATTACGATAGGGCAGTTTGCATTTTCTAAAGTTTTATGTAAATAGTATTATATAACATATACTCTTTTGTCTGACTCCTTTCACCGAGCATAATTTATTTTGATCATCTGTGTTGTTACAAGTTTCAATAGCTCATTCCTTTTTATTACTTCATCAACTTTTCCCATCCAACCTCCTAAAACTTTTAATTCCACCATGCAACATCCTTTTGAGTCAAGAAAACTTTTGGATCTTTAACTTGCCACTCTTAAAAATGCGAATCTCTCCCCATTTTGGTGTCAGCTAACATCTTTGTTAGGGCAGTGTGTGATAGCTCACTATGAATCAGATACACATAGCAGGCATGCTCCAAGGGAAGAATATAAACACTGGGGCAGCAGGAAGCACCAGATAACAAATTTTGAATTTTTGTTTTTTTGTGATGACTACACTCGCCCTATCTCATTTGGGTACTCTAATTAGACTTCTTTTCAGTAGCTGAATAATTATCTTTCAGTCTCTGTTGCTTTCATGAGCTAGCCAAGGTCGGAGCTTTACCTTACACATTCCCATTCCCTTTTGACTAATGAGGATGCCCACCTTCTGTTGCAGAGAGGCTTAAATATGTCCTGGATTGCTGAGACAATCCCCAGTCCCTGGGATCAACTGGGATCATCAAAGCCCACTACAGTGAAGAGATAAATGGCGCCCTTCCCAGAGCTACAAGCTGTGCTTCTCAGGGTTTGCCAGCCTTGTTGGTGCCCACGGTCCTCAGCAGCCTCCCCACTGCACCCAGGTCCTGACAGGGGTCCAGTCAGGCCCCATGCTCTCATGTCCTATCCCCCCAGTCTCCAGTTAGGGAAGTTCCTAACTCCTGCTGCCACTCCATAACCTCTCTTTTTCCTAGAAAACCTGTTTCTGATTGACAGGGGTGAGAAGACAGTGTGGATACAACAACTGATTCTTGTATTTCTTTCATTCCAAATCTATTGCTAATTCTTAACATCTGGGGTTTGTTTGCCTCAGGTCTTTCTTCCTGATGATCATCAAGAATGTGACTTAGATAACTTAAAAAATAATAAGAAAATAAGGATGGACAAACTATTTATTCATCTTTCGTTCCCAGTAAACAATTTCATTTTTTGAATCATTGCAGAAGAAAGGTAGGGCTCAGTAAAACACAAACACTATTATTTCAAGATATTATCTTACTACATGTATTTAAATGATTTATATGCACCTGTGATCCCTTAATATTAATGGATTCAGAGACATTTTTAAATGGAATTTAGTAAAATAGTTCAAACTGTAAGAAATGCTTACAATATAATAGTAAGATTTACCCATCAAGATATGCCTTTTGACCTCAGGAAGCCTACTTAACTTAGGTTAAATTAAAAGATTATTTTGCAGCCTTTTGGAAGAACAAAAACATAAAATTAAAGAAAAAAGATATCTTTATTATCCAAAACCAAGTACCAAATAAATGTAGTACTGTGCTATTTTGAGCAAGGGCAGTCAACTTGGGCTGAACCTGCATGAGGCCACTTCAATACCATTAGTTTTCCTTGAAGGGACCATTTTTGATCCCTCAACAAATCAGGTTTGACAGAGAACAGAAAAGAGCCATTCTGTGTAAAGAAATAGTTTACTATGAGACTTGATTTTTTTTCCCCAAGATTTGTATTTTTAAGTAATCTCTACACCCAACAGGGGGCTTGAACTTACAACCCTGAGAACATGAGTCACAGATGCTACTGACTGAGATAGCCAGGTGCCTCTACCATGAGGCTTTTAACCAAATGTGCGTCAAGGTTTTCCAAAAGGAATGCAGCTTCCCTTGTGCCCCTGACTAGTGAAGAGTTCTCCTCTACCTGGGAGATCCTGTTTCCCTGAGACCACACTGGCAAAGGTTTGCATGTCCTGGAAACCTATTAAGAAAGCCCAATCAGTGGATTCAGTTCAAGGGTTTAACAGAGTGACCTATTTCATTTACAAACTTTACCATCACACACACATTTGAATGTTTCAAAGATCATTCATTCATCAAGTGCTATCTCTACAATAAGCTCAACCAGAAGCCAAAAGGAAATGGATCTCCCCTTCATAGTAACTGTCCCTTCTTATTTCAGAAGTAGCCCCAGCTCAATTCTCTTTTCAGTCAAAGCTTCTGTTATTTTCATTCAATCTACATGAACTCACTTAATCTTTCAGAAGCTAACAGAAGATTCATGGTCTGTGAATTGTAACTAATACTTCTCTCATATATATTTTTATGAAATAATTATATGCTAGTATAATAAGTCTACTATATTTGGAGGCTATGATATTTTCAATTTATTCTTTTATTTTTTAAAAAAGCACACAGATCTCCTTGAGATTTTAAAGATACTGACAAAAAAAAAGTAAATGGTATATTATTGGTTGCATTTTTTGTTGTTGTTATACATCTGCAATTTTATTTCTTCTTTGGGGTTAGGGTTGAGGGGAAACAGAGATTTTGACTGAGAAAAAGCTTTTGCTGAAATTGTATCCTGAAAGTTTTAAGTAAGTAGCAAAAGAGGGGAAGATAGGTAGTTGGTAAACTGGGGTCTGAGGTTGTTATCCCATTTCCATGTCAGCCACCATGACTTCCTGTCCCAAACCAAATTACAATACAGAAGGGAACCATTCTACTCTCTATTTTGCTTGTTAATGATGTAGACAAGAGAGAGAAGGGGGGTGCCACCACAAGTTCCGAAGAACGAGGGGCACAAATCCATTCATTCTACTGTCTCTGTCTGAGGTACAATCCCTAAGACCCCTACCAAAGGGTAGAAGGTAGCTGTATGTACTCAATTTGCTTCCGGACCTTTTCCAGAGCTTTTCTGTCCAGCTGTCGCTGATGAATGATGACAAGGCAAGCAAAGACCAAGGTCACCCCCCACCGTGGCCCCTTCAGATTTCTGGAATAAGTTTTGTTCCAGGTGAGCTGCAGCCTCTTAAAGGAGCTGCATGTGATTTTCTCCACATATGCTGTGGAACCACCAGGGGTGATTTTAGACTGGAAATTAGAACACCACAAACTCTTCCAGCAGTCAACAAGGCAAATTTGAGGTGCTCGCAGAGCTTTAAGGTGAAAGAACGGAGCAACCAGCAGAGGTGGGTGCCCTGGGGGAGGCATGGAGTGCTGGGTGTCTCCCCTGTCAGGACAGAGGGATCTGCTTGAGACCTCACACCCCTGTTGGAGCACTTACGCTGAAGCCTTCTGAAAGGCTCCAGGTCTGGGCTGCAAAATGCTGGAATTGCCTATCAGGGCAGAGGCTGTACTAGGGCATCCTCACAGCCAGGGTGAGAAAAGCCAAAACACATTTGTTGGATTGGGCTATGAGCTCACTTCTTCAAACCCGCATGGCCCGCAGGGAAGGCTAGGTCCTAGGGTCTGCCACCTGGCCACCTCTGAGCTGTCCCTGTCTCAGCCATCTGCATTTATATGACATTCTGGAAAAGGCAAAACCATAGGAACAGAAAATTTTCATGGTTGCCATTAAGTATGGGGGAGAGGTGGCTATAAATTGGCAGCAGGATGGAATTGGGGGAAATGGAGCTGTTCTGTATGTTGATTGTGGTGGTAGTCACAGGGCTCTATGGATTTGTCAAAACTCATAAAGCTGCACAATCCAAACATGAAGTTTTTCTGTAAGTAAATTTAAAAAGAAAGTGCACTGATTTCTATCAAATTGTTTTCTATAAGAGATGGAATTTGGAAAAAAATAGTTGAAATTATGAGGTAGTTGAAATAGGTTTGATCTGTCTTTCTCATAAGTCCTAGGAAAATCACTTGTTTATGTATTATTATTATTAAAATAATTCTTGATCACCTTCTTAAAAAATGAGTAATATAGATATTATGGCACATAAAGAATAGCAAAGTTAAGTACAATGACAGCCTTGTTCAATTTTAATAGGACAACTTAAACATAATTCCTAACCCCCACAAAACCATTTCTACCTTTCTCTGACTTGATCCTTTCCAGCTAAAAAGTTGTTAAGTAAAAGGATATATGTACATTTTTTTTCAACCTTTAACACTTGGTGTTTACCAGAAAGTCATACACCTACTCCATCATTGGAAGCTAATCATGTTCACAAACAAGACTGTTTACGATGAAACTCAACCATCTTTGTAGTTCTTATTCACATCTGTGTCTCCAGAAGCTCCAGCCTGCTCATGTGTTTAGTAGCCAAAGACCTTTTTTCCCTTGGGTAGAAACTGCAAATTTGCTAGCTAATTAGGTAATTTGTTTCTCTGCTTTGTGAACAGTGCTCATTTGTTCTTCCTCTTTCCTCAGATTCATGCTGCTGGATTCTCTTCCCATTTGAGTGTCTTCCACCTCCCCCAAACCCCAAACAAGATGGTCAATTAATTTCCTAAAGATTTCTTGAGTCTGTGTGTGTTTAATAAAAAAAATGAGGAATGAAGTAATCTGAAATACTTTTGTAAAGATCTCTCTGACAGAAGAAACAGTACCTTTTTTTTAATAAAGTTTCCAGTTAGTATGTGGAGACAAATGTTAACTAAGGTCAATTTAGGGTGATATCTCTCAACCAATTAAAAGGAGCAATTGTGAGTTCTAAACCAGATATTCCTATAGGAATATTCCTTACAGTTCTTCTGTTTAGTCAATAGAAGCAAAATACTTAAAGGTCTCCCAGCTATGACTCCTGGTCTTGTCTCAACTCATTTAGCGGCCCATTAAAGAAATAATTTCACAGTGAGATTTATAATGGTAGAAATGTATTAGTAGCTTTTTATATTCTTTAAACCATAGTTTTTCCTTGCACTTTTCCCTGAAAACTACTTAAACTCTATGTGAATATTTAGACACTTGTTTGTTTGTGAGTACCTGACCTGTTAGGATACAAAACCGTTTGGCTGGAAAACAATAGGGTAATTTTGGCTTGAGTTAATAATTACAGAAACTGAAAAGCTATTTGTGAAAACAAATGACCCAAAACATCACTAAAATATCCGAGACACTAATTTGTGTTCTACAAATCTGTATTCTTTCCACCAACTTCAGGGCTCAGATTGTATTTCTCCCTGGCCTCAGAATGCGTCACTGTAGCCTTGACTACAAGCAAGCCATTGATTCAGAATACAAAAAGGGAGTGGGGACAGTCCCTGCACAATTGAGTCCCTGAGCCTGCTTTACGTCTCTCCTGGACCTGAGCAAATCAGAACTTGCCAAATACTTCATGCTACTCTAAACTCAATCTGACATATTTCCTCATAGTATATCATTCAAGATTCATCAGTTTGAGAATACAGGTTGTTTACAAAACTATCAATGTGTAAAAACAAACCTCCTACAACAATTTCAGTACATATTCTTTGATATTGGATGGCATGATGTCAGATTAGAAGATATTTAACCAAGCTTCAAGACTTGTTGGTATCTCAGTAAATTTTTGAACTGAGATTATATTCTCTGGCTGTGAGGGAATATAGTCCTAACTGATTACCTACCATGGATAATAAATAAAAAACTATTTCAATATGAGCTTACACAATTAAATAGAGAGAAATATATGGGAAAGACTCAGAAAATTGGAAAACAGGCATGATTTCCCACCATGTTACTGAGTTTCTTCTACTGGTTTTTTTGCACTGAATTTTTTCACTTCTGTGCATTTCTCCGATCTGAAACTGAAAGCCATTAATATCACCTTTTATTCTGAAGTAAATAATAATAACTTTTCCAAAAATATTATGACAGCAAAAAGAATTTCCAATGTGTACAGATACCTTAAAATCAATTTATGTTGTTATCTGGTCACTGTCAAGTTCTTCATCCAGTTTTCAAACATCTAGAGCCTGACATCTTCATAATGCCATTTTGTAAACCACTATGGTTACTGTGTTTTATCATTATTAGATACAAATTTATTTATATCTAGAATGTGAGTCTATAATTTCACATTCCTTGATCATATTACTGTGATTATTTTTTTTTAGCCCAGCCTCCCCTGACTTTTAGATCAAATATGAGCAGCTCTTCTTCTGCAAGGTAATTCATACCTTTTCCCTGGCCCACACCATTTTGTTTGTTTTTTGTTTGCTTTAACTGCATTCACTTTATTCAACCTCGTTAAATGTAACTTCCTATTAGGTCCTTTGTTTTTTTCTTATCATCTTACATTCCTTTCTTCTCTATGTACGTATGGATGAAATAAATGAGCTCCCAAGTTTGTTTCCTTTCTTTTTCTCATACTAATTCCTTCTCAGACCTCACCTTTCTTTTAAGCCAGCTTTGGTCACCTTAAGATTTCCAGGGTCCACTAATAATACATTTCTGTCTTCTGGTCTGGTAACAGCCCCTTGCCTTTAAGTAGTTCCCATCCTTTCTCTGTACCTTGCCTGTGTCCCACTTGGATTTTAAGCCCCATGGACAAAGAATATAACTAATGCTGTATTCATTACAGAATCCAGCATCATCAGTAGCAGCTATAACCATAACATTCAGAATTTTAATTAACTTGCAGACAATTGCATTAATATAGTTACATTGAAACTCTCTTAGAACATTTTTAATTCATTTTAATCATTGCTGATGTAATAGGCATCAGTAAAAAGTTGATGCAATGTTGATAGCCTCAGGAAAAATTCTCTGGAACAATCTTAAAGTTGCTGTCATGCCTCAGAACACACAATCTCTATTGTTGCTAAGTCATTTCTATTCTAGAAATACTGCTATTAAGCAGCCAGAGCAATATATTGCATATACTCTCATGTTTTACAGACCAGGTATTAATGGGTAAATACGCAGGCTGGTGTATAGGTAATTCAACCCAGAAATTATACAATCATTAATGAGAATTATGTACTTCCTTCTGTGTGACACTGAAAATCTAAATCTAAAAACCTAATTATCACTTACTGCCTTATCTTTATATAAAATAATAAGGCAATCATTAAAGACTCATAAACCTTTGATTTTTTTGCCTTGAAGGGCATGTACAATATCACAAATGTCACTAGACAGCTCATGTTCTGTAGCTAATGCTAATAGAAGGCAGGAGACTATGGGCAAATATGTCCTTGAATTACCTCTGAAAATGAAACAATTCTCTTTCTGTAAAATAATACATGTCTACCTGAAAGATAATTTGCCTTGTATATTAAGAATTTACATAAAAGGTCATTTCTGAGAACACTCCATGAACAATCTTTTTCTTTTTTTTTAATTGTTTTACTGTTTTTTATTTTTTGAGAGAAAGATGGAGAGCAAGCTGGGGAGGGGCAGAGAGAGAGGGAGACACAGGATTCAAAGCAGGCTCCAGGCTCCATGCTGGCATCTCAGCAATGTGGCTCAACCCCTTGAGCCGTGAGATCATGACCTGAGCCGAAATCGGAGGCTCAACAGACTGAGCCACCCAGATGCCCTGGACATCCTTTTCTTAATTTTCTGTGTAGTAATTACAATCCTGCTGAACCAAACCAATTTTTATAAATATATAAGTAGTAGAATAAATTCAGAGTGCTAAAATTATTATTATTATTAAATACATTTGACCCATCTATTTCTATAAAGAAAATAAAAAGAATTATTTTAATTAAATTCTGTGTAATTTTGAGTGCTTGTGCTAGATACTGGGATTATGGTGAGAGAAGTGTGAGAGTCTTTGTCTTCTTGGAGTTCATAATCAATCAAGGAAAACACTTTATTTATTTATTTATTTATTTTTTACCATTTTTAAAAATTTACATACAAGTTAGTTAGCATATAATGCAACAATGATTTCAGGAGTAGATTCCTTAATGCCCCTTACCCATTTAGCCCATCCCCCCTCCCACAACCCTTCCAGTAACCCTCTGTTTGGTCTCCATATTTAAGAGTCTCTGATATTTTGTCCCCCTCCCTGTTTTTATATTATTTTTGCTTCCCTTCCCTTATGTTCATCTCTTTTGTCTCTTAAAGTCCTCATATGAGTGAAGTCCTATGATACTTGTCTTTCTCTGACTAATTTCGCTTAGCATAATACCCTTTAGTTCCATCCACACAGTTGCAAAAGGCAAGATTTCATTCTTTTTGATTGCTGAGTGATACTCCATTGTATGTATGTGTGTGTGTGTGTGTGTATATACACACCACATCTTCTTTATCCATAAGGAAAACACTTTAAATAGGTAATCAGGGGACTGCTGAATATTATAAATGGGGGGAAATGGACAATTATAGGAACACACGAAAATATAATTTATCTTGAACAGGAGGGGATCACCTCATGACCTAGAAAATGGTCCATTGTGGCTGATAAGCCTTTCCATGCAATAGTGGCTGAACAAACTCATTCCACATAGGCCAATTTGATCATTCAAGGGCCAGTATAGCTCTCTGCATTGGTTAGAACCTGGAGTTCTGGACATCAGAGTTTAGCTCCATTTCAGATCACTTGGCTTCCCTCATAAGGAATCTCTTTTCTTTCTCCCTACCCTGGCTGATTGCCCAGGTTTCTAGCAAAATGTGTGAACTGGAAATTGGGTCTGAGAATATAAGTGACTCACATGAACTCTTCTCCTTTACTGGCAAGTAAGTCTTTTAAAAATGTCCTGCTGATTGGGTCAGTAGCTACATTTGCATGTGACTCTGAAGTCTATTATTACTCAGACATACTTGAAAACATCCTTGGATATAAACAGGATATTGAGATTTTGCCAGTTTGTTTATTGAAATGCAATTAAATATTTGGAGTAAGGGAAGAAGGGATAATTTCATAGAATCTAGAACAAAAATTATGTACGTTAAAAGATGCATTATATTTCAAAACTATGGTGCTGTCTAAGCAAGAAACTGAAGGTAGACAGGCTATAATGAAAGCTTTTTTAAAATGGACAAGCACAGTATTTCCTTATACAGAGCAGGCAATCAAAAACATTTGTAGATTGAAGGAATGAATCACTGCAGAGCTGAATCAGTGGGCTCAAGTTCTTGCATGTTATGAAGAACCACAAGCTGCACAAAATCTAATTGTTGGGAAGATGGCACTGTTCTCCATTTTTCCCTTGACAACCCCTTTTCAGTGGTCATGTCAGCTTTAAATTCCTCCAGTGCAGAAAGTGGTAACGTGACAGGAACCTTTGCAAACTATTTTGTTAGACACGGTAAGGCTACTGGCTTAAAAGAAGGCACACAGCAACCCTGACTGGGCGTGAAGTAGCAGTGGATGCCTGGTCAACCTCCCAAGCAACACACTGAAAAAAAAAAAAAAAAAAAAAAAGGAAAGAAAAAGCAGAAAATAAAGGCAGAAAGGGTTTCTTGCTCTTACTATAACACTCACATTCCCGTCTTAGGTGCAGTTGGGGTCTCATGTTCTATTCAGTGAACTGGAGGGTGCCCTCTCCCCAAACTTCACTCTTACTCCCCAGAAGCACTGAGGCATTCTGAAGAGAAGGTACATACATAGCCCCATGCCTTTCGATCTAAACAGATGACCACAGAAAATTTTAATGTGTAATCTTACCTAGAAATGAGGAGTTGTCCACATATCATTAGAGTTGTGTAGATGGTTCCAATGAAGTTACTGTGGTGGAATTGAGAGAAGGAAAATGCTACAAGGAGAGTAGGTTTTGGTTGTATGACACTATTTCACAGATGTTGGTGTGAGTGGCCACAATATTTTGCATCATGTCATTCACCCTACAGAGGGTTATTTCTAAAAAAAACATTTAAATGACTAATACTCTCTTCAGACTTCTCTTCGGAGAAAAGCAATCAATGAAATGCCCAAGCCTCACACATCTGCAATAGGAGATTTCTGTTACTATGTGACCATCTGTATCCATGCTTCCCAATAGGCATTGCGTCTGACAATGCCTGCCAAATACGTAACTTGATGTCATCATTATATTCCAAATAAATAGGCCTTCGTGAATCACACAAGTTTGATGGTGCCATCAGTACATTTAAATTAGGCATAGAGGATACAAATTCCTTTTAGTAAAAATGTTCATACAAAATCAGAATTGCATGAACAATTGGGATAGTTATATAGGATATCTCTAGATCTGGGGACAGAGATAAGTAACATATGATTTTGAGTAGGGCTGTTCTTAACAAATATTCAAATATCATGTGGGATTGCTAACACTTTGAAAATTTTTAAATGGGTCACTTGCCTTCATTCTTTGTGCCCTCATCCACTCTCTTTCACTTTTCTCTCACTTCAATATATGGCAACTATGTATTACATGGAATGGACACTTAGGAGCTAATGGATTAGCAGGGATCTGACAAATATAATTCTCCATCCCACTGAGTGAATTCAGTCCATCTCACAAGAAAGGACAAAATGTGGGGTTCATAAATCCAGAAGATTTGGTGTTCTTTTCTGCAACCTGAGTACAACTGGGGACTTTATAATGCACCCAGATAATCTAATAAAATTTTACTCCCAAAGGGAAGTGTTTGAGGTTTCCATCCTCTTTCTCTTTAGGGGCCTAAGTTTTCCCTTATTATACACATGACCTACTCCTTTGGCAACAAAATTCCAGTTTCACAATCCTAGGAATATCAGTTAAGAAACAAATGGGCTTGGGGCGCCTGGGTGGCTCAGTCAATTGGGCATCCAACTTCGACTCAGGTCATGATCTCACAGTGTGTGAGTTCGGGCCCCGCATAGGGCTCTGTGCTGACAGCTTGGAGCCTGGAACCTGCTTTGGATTCTGTGTCTCCCTCTCTCTCTCTGTCCCTCCCCTGCTAACTGTCTCTCTCTCTCTCAAAAATAAATACACATAAATCTAAAAGTTAAAAAAAAAAGCAAATGGACTTGCTGGTCAGTTTTTAAAAAGATGTCCTAGTCCACCTTTCCTCAAATATACTGAATGCTGCCTTGCTTTTTAGATTCATAACTTATACCTCTTCCCAAAACACAGGCAGGCAGTGTTGCCGTCTTCGATGCACTTCAATATTCAGCAGAGAACAAGAAAAAAATTATTAAATATAAACCTGAAGTTGGGATTTTACCAGCTTCTTCAGCTTTTTATTCATTAAAAGAAGTGGTTTTTCATAGAGCCCAGAAGCAGAGTCGCATGAATAAAAAGACAAGTAACATTATTTTCAAAGCATCCTATCTAGCCAGGAAACTAAATACAGAGCAACTTCACTAAAGCCTTTGAAATGGGGCGACACCACATTTCCTGGAGCATAGTAGTCATGCAAGAAATATTTGTTGATTTAGAGATGAATGTAGAAATTTGCGTCAATAGACTAAAGAACTAAATCAGTTGGCCAGACTCTCACCACAGACAAGAAACTTCTCCGGAAGATGAGTTTGCCTCTGCTATCTACTCATGTTCCATGTGTGTAGATCCAGTCTGAGAAGAATGACATTCATTTTCTCTCAGCATCCCTCCCTGCAGGGGTTGTTTTAGCTTCTGGTCATCCCAAGGAGGAGGACGTAAAATCCAGGAAATTCCCAGTCACCTCCCTTTGAGCTCTGAACTTAACACCCGCATGGATCTGAGCCCACAACAACCTGTGGATCCCCTGGGCATGAGACTGCAGCTCTTCCAGATAAGATGCCTCCCCGCCCCCGCCCAAATGGACTCACTCTAAAAAGAAGGCAGGTTAGAACCAGAGGGCAGAGGAGGAAGCAGAGCATAGGGGAAGAAAGAGTTGCTTAGATGCACTCTGCCACTCTCATTCCCATCTCATTTGTTACTGGGCTCATTTGTTCTGGGTCTCCTCTGTTCAGAAAATCTGGCAGTGTTACCTCCCAAGACTTAGTTCTTACTCCCCCCAAACACTGAAGTGTCCTGGCAAATAAGCACATAGTCCTTCAGTCTGGGCAGATGACCACAGAAAACCTTAGTGTGTAATTTTGCCTAGAAATGAGGACCTGATCACATGTTATTAGAAAGTTGTGCAGACAATTCCCCGAAATGAATCTGCCATAGAGTGGAGAAAACAAAACGCTACCACAAAGGATAGACATTGGTCATATGAAATTATTTCACTGATGCTTCTATGGATAACACAACAGCTTGGCATTTTAGTCTTCTAAAGAGAGGTTTTTTTTTTTTTTAAATGGATTTATGTTTAAAGATGTTCGAATATCCAAATAATACCCTTTGCAGAAATCTCCTTGGAGAAGAAATGCCCATGTCTCAATCACAATCTTCACTAGGAAACTTTTGTTACTATGTGACCATCAGTGTGCATGATTTGTAGTGAGAACTGCAAGATAACAGATATCTTGATGTTACCATTATACCTGAAGAAATTACTTTCATAAATCACTCAGTTTGGCAATATGTTGACACATTTAAATTAGGGATAAATGATACTGATTTTCCCTTTGATAAATATTTACCCCAAATCAGGGTTGGCATGTACAAATAAATGATGTAACTATTCAGAAGATTTCCAGATCTGGGGATGAGAATAATTAACATATAGCTATGAGCATAGTTTTTCTTGATAAAATTAAAATATCAAGTGCAATTGTTAAGTTGTTGACAACTTTTTAAATACCTCACCCACTTTCATTTTCTCAGCACCTTCATCCGCACATCCTCACTTTAGTACCGTTTAATCTCTTGCAATGCCCGTGGATCCCCTGCTCATGAGACTGCAGAATTCTACATATGGCTTAGCTGGTGAAACCTTGGAGAAAAGAAAACAGGTCTTCCACTTTTCTACCTATTATCATGATCCCTGTGATGTTATAGTAATGTGTTTTACATCATTTTGTGTTGGAGTTCGAACAGACATGTTGGTCAGCCAATAATTTTGTATGTGAAATCTTTTTTCCCACTAAATTAACATGGTGTATCATATCAAAATCACAGGATTTGGTAACTATTTTTTAAATATATTTAAATGAATTCTTTATGATGTTTCTAATGTACTCATAAATCTACATATTTTACTTAGTGATAGGTGTATCAGATATGATACACATACATATATATGTGTATATATATATGTATACACACACACACACACACACACATATATATATACACACACACATAGAGAGAGAGAGAGAAAGAGAGAGAGAGATTTTAAGGGATTTTGCTCATGTGACTGTGGAGGCTTGGAAGTCCAAAACCTGGGGGCAGGCAGGAAGCCTGGAAATGCAGGCAGGATTTCTATGTTAGTCTTCAGAATTCTTTCTCTGGAGAGCTTCAGTTTTTGGTCTTAAGGCCTTCAACTATTTAAGTAAGTCCCATCCACATTTTTGAGGGCAATCTCCTTTACTTAAAGTCAAATGATTGTAAATGTTAATTACACCTATAAAATACCTTCACAATGACATGGAGGCTAGTGTTTGACCAAACAATTAGGCACCATAGCCTAGCCAAGTCAGCACATAAAATTAATTACCAAGAGTGTGTAACCTATATTATTTACAAAATAAGGTCAGGTACCCTTTATTATTCAAATTAAAATAGTCTCAAATTGCTTTCTCATTTATCCCTGGACTATTCTCCTCTCCCCAGGATCTCCATTTCCATGATGCCAAGAGGTCTTTTCAGTCAGTTTTGGTAGCTCTCACTAGTGGTTTGGCCAACGTCTGCTGTAGTCCTTATAGCTGTAAGGACTAGGAATCTTTATCAACTGTAGATGACTGTTACTTTAGGGGTCAATATGTCTTTGGAGTCTGGGCCAGATCAGGAGCTGTTGAACAGCTGCTCTTTGTGCCACACATGTCTTTGGAGTCCTGTGGATCAGGAGGGCTGGTTGGTTCTCTTGTTGCCTCATAAAGAATGACCCCACCAGCTTCCTCATTACTTCTATGATGATGGACGCTTTGCCACTGCTTAGTCCTAGTCTTTCAGATTGCACATATCAAGGATAAGGAGATATTTCCTTGAGGTTTAGCTGTGATCACCCCATGTAACCACTGGTCTGAAAATACTCTGTTCTTATAAGGCTACCAATCCTATCAGATTAGAGCCCCATCCTTATGACCTCATTTAACCTCAGTTACCTCTTAGAGGCTCTATTTCTAAGTATAGTCACATTGGGAGTTGGGCTTTAACACAGGAATTGTGGGGACAATACGGTCCATAGAACCTTCCTTATGTCTTCACTGTCCCTCAAATCCAGTGTTGCATTCTTCTGACTCTTACTAAGCTTTCCACGGCAATGCACTTATTTAACATCTAAATGTTAGGAGGTAGGGATGATGACAGACTAGGACATGATAGTGTTATTAGCAAACAGCAACCATCTCAAAGGTATCATTTCTTAACACAAAGAACACAAATAAACTATTATCAGCCTAAGAACATGCCCCCTCTCCTGCATTTACTTCTATTAAATCAAAGAAATTAAAGTCAGGAAAAAAAAAGATCCAGTAAGGGAGAAACTGTGGGTACATTACTGGTATCTAAACTTCCAGTCAATGAGCAAACCCACAGCCAAATATAACAATCTCTGCCTGTAACTTCAGGACTTCTATCCCTCAGGGAAGAATTGATCAATAAGTAGATAAGTACACTTTTCTATTTTCATTTCAAGGCATTTTATTTCCTAGAGTCATCAGAAATTTAATTTTAAATATTTTATATACTGGTCAATTAGTATAAGCTAATACATTCTCATCAATAAACACAACTATGATTTGCCTAATTTAAATTCCATTTTTCTAATGATTTAAAAAAGTGATTATTGCCAAACAAATTTTACAAAAAAGAACACAACATTACCGTTGGAAATATTCACAAAAAGTAAATTTCACTTCCTGAGATTTGTCCCAACAATAAATCCAGTTAACAGCTAACTTCTTGTTAAATAACATAATTTAATGAGGTTCTAAAAACAGAAAACTGAATCACATACACCAAATAGGCTTCCGATAGTTAAGAAAGTATATTTTATAAGCTCTTCGTCAAAAAATGTATCAATAATTGGTATGTGAGCTTTGTTACACTGCCAATATGGAGCTCAAAACAGGGGTATCTGCTTCCATGACTCTATAATCAAAACTTTCCCACAGTCCAAAGTGCTTATTGGAGATCTCCAGGAAAACTGACTGATGTCTTCTTTAGCTAAAAGTCATATTCATAGAGCTAAATGTATCACCATTTTTAAAATTTGCTTTTACATGTATTTATTTTTGAGAAACAGAGAGACAGAGAGTGAGTGGGAAGGGGCAGAGAGAGAGGGAGACACAGAATCCGAAGCAGGCTCTACACTCTGAGCTGCTAGCATAGAGTCTGATGTGGGGCTCAAACTCACAAACAGTGAGATCATGACCTGAGCTGAAGTCAGACGCTTAACGTACTGAGCCACCCAGGCTCCCCTAGCCATTTTTTTTTTTTTATATTGACTCTCTCTTGACCTCAGGCTATGGAGAAATAAACGTAACCTCACTGTATCATGAAGTAACTGCTATTTATTTAATATCATATATATATATATATATATATATGTGCACAAATATGGATGTGTACAGACATATAGATACACACACATAAATAGATATATACATATGTATACGTATATATATATACATATATATGTGTATATATATATGTGTGTGTGTGTGTGTGTGTGTATATAAAACTTAATTTTCACAACAACAATATTGTGTAGGAATCAACTGTTATTCCAATTATCAGATGAGGAAACTAAGACTTAGTCAGTAAATGGCAGACCTGAGACCAAGATCTGATTAGGTGAGTTTCCAAATCTACACTTCCTCATTTTTCTTCAGTTCTTCCCACTCTGTTTGTTCTAGGCTCATCAATGTGCTAGGGTCTGTGGAGGATTTAAAAGAAGTGTAAAGAAATATCAGTCTCTTGAAGAAATTTTAAACTCTGTTTTGATAGCAAGAAGAATGTAATGAAATTACAATAAAGAATTACAATAGCTAAAAGCTTCTGAATGCTTTATGTCAGGCTCTCTTCTAAACTCTTTACATGTGATGATTTACTTAATACTTATAACAGCCGACTGGGTGGTAGTAATTATTCCCACTTTACAGATGAATGTCAAACAGTTATTAAGTGACCAAGTTAGGATTTGAACCCAAGCAGTCTGACTCCAAAGTCCATAGTCCTATCCACTATGGGCAGGAGGCTTTGGATGAATCTGGAAAAAGAAGATCTAATGGGTCAGAAAAGGATTCTCTGCTCAGCACAAGAGAACATGATCATGATAAGAATCAAGTCCCCCCACCCCACCTATTCTGACAGCATTGGAGAGAATGGGGAGGGGGGCCTGCATATACACATCAGGGAGAGATTTGGCAGAGAAAATAATAGTTTTGGTTCTTTTCTTCCTAGAAGTCAGATGTTGGCTCAGGCACCCAGGACCAGAAAGAGGCACAAGTTTCCTGACCACCTCTGAATATATACAATTCAATCTCAACAATGTTAGGAGGTTGAATATGAGAGCAAAGACACCCCAAAGTTCAAATGTTAACTGGGAAATAATAACACTAAATGGTTTCCACAAATGAGGTTTAAAGAGGATAGTGATTACCCAGAAATACAGTGTCTATCCCCTTGGGTCATTGAGTTACTGTTTGTAAACTGCTTAGAACAGGGCCTGGCACACAGTGAGCTCTATGTCAGTGTTTGTTAAATAAGATAAATGGATATCTATACTTGGTGGGCAGACAATGTCTCAAACCCATCATGTTTCTCCTTCCCCACACTCACCATCTTACTTAACTCTCATGATTTCTCACGTGCATCACTGAAACAGCTCCTGTGTGGTTACTGACTTCATGGTGGGGAGGGGCAAGGGACCCTAAATAAGAGGAGACTGGACAAACAGCTCTAAAACTAAATAAAAATGCAATGAAGAAAACCATAGCTGCCAAGCAGATGTCACAGATAGTAAATGCTCTGAGTTCAGAGGAAATTGAAATCTCTGTGGGCAAGGTTGTAATACATTTACAAAGGATGAAAGAATAGAATGAGAAATGGAAAGAACGTGGAGGGGCTGTTTCAGAATACAGAAACAATGGTAGAGAACATTCAGAAGCTGGAAACTTAGAGATTCCAAAACCTAGTGAGTCTTGCAAGGTTTCTGCTCCATGGAGCTGCTACCTCTTGTATTGTTAGTTCAGGTCGGAAAACATACACTAAGGTGCCTGTGTGGCTCAGTCAGCTAAGCATCTGACTCTTGATTTTAGCTCAGGTCAGATCTCAGGGTTGTGAGATCAGGCCCTGTGAAGGTCTCTGTGCTGAGTATGGAGCCTGCTTAGGATTCATTCTCTCTCTCTCTCTCTCTCTCTCTCTCTCTCTCTTTCCCCATAACCCCTCACTCCCCCCCGACTCTAAAAGAGAAAAGAAAAAAAAAAAAAAGAAAAGAAAAGAAAATGACCACTAATTTGTCAATGAGAAGAGTACATTGATTTCCTAAAAAAACTGATGTTTTCCCAGGGCGCTTGGGTGGCTCAGTTGGTTGAGTGTCCGGCTTCGGCTCATGTCATGATCTTATGGTTTGTGAGTTCGAGCCCCGCGTCGGGCTCTGTGCTGACAGCTCAGAGCCTGGAGCCTGTTTCGGATTCTGTATCTCCCTCTCTCTCTGCTCCTCCCCCACTCATGCTCTCTCTCTCTCTCTTTCTTTCAAAAATAAATAAAAATTAAAAAAACAAAACCAAACTGATGTTTTCCCATGGTCTTAAACTCAGCCCCTCCAATCTCCCAGAAGAGTAATTTCTCTTTTATATCGAAAACAAAGTCTCAATTCCTTGAGCTCCAGTTTTTATTGTTTCTAAGTATGCACATTACTGATCCTTCTAGTCTCTTAGAATTTCTGTTCCGTGTCTGCAGTCATTTTTAAGATAAGGAAATTATTTACAATTTAAAAGTATTTTATTTGTTATGTAGTCTCTTTTGGGGATGAATGAAAACTCTTCTTTTCTATTCTGAAAATATGGCTTCTTTTTCCAAATTTCATCCATGGGCACCTGTTCTTCACTTGGTTTCCAGCAGCCACAATAATAGAAGCACTTTATGTTCTCTGAGCTGCCACGACATGGACAAAGCTATTACAGATTTGATTACACTCAGTAGAAAAAAAATAAGGCTTTTAACATTCTCTGGCATTGCTTTTGCAATTTATAAAAAGGTTAGTGAAACGGCACTCTGAAAATGCTCTCAGCTTCCACCATAGGCAGTAAATGTCCACGGGGGAAATTGCTGTTGGTTTCATGGCAGATCCTCACTCACTCAGTGGAAATGACACTTCCAAATGGGTTTTCCCTGGTTAATTCGAATTCTCTTGCTCCTTCACAATGCTTTAAATTTTTCCCTTCTCCCTACTCCTTCAACTATCTGTTTAAGCCTTCAGAAGTTTAATGCTTTTAAATTCTGTGTGGCTCTCCAGAAAAATATGAACTAGACTTCTATTCTCTCCATATCAGCAGCTCTCATGGGTCAGTGTTAGGCTTCAATCAATCCCATGGGGATTCAATAATTTTCATTTATTTGAATCGATCCTCTGCTTTTACCAAGTGGCTCCATATTACACTAGGGAAAGAAATGAATTTGTTTTTCCGTGCCTTTTCTTTCTCTGCCTTTCCCCACTCTTACCTCCAAGTGATGAAAGATGTTTCAAATGTTATCGTTATGTCAGTATATATCTTGATATTATTTTTTAATCTGTTTTGCTCCTTTTGAAAGTAAATGCAAACAGTACAGCATGGCATTTTCTCTCTCCTCTTGGGGATTCCGGATTCCTCTTGAGGATTTCTGGTTCAGATTGAATCCAGGCCCTGAGAAAGCATGGGCCCACATAAGTCCAATCAGATCTTCACTGAGCTGGACACCTAGTTACTGACTGAAGCAGCCTTGCAGCTGTCCTCATTAATGCACCCTCCTCTTCTTCCAAGCACTATCTGGAAACTAAAGGTTATAGCCATTCACCCTTGCAGCTAAGGGTGGCCATGGGACTAAATTTTTCACTAATGGAATACAAGCAGAAGTGATATATGCAATATATGCAAATTCTGCTTCATTTGGTTAGTAGGAAATTACTCTCCTTTGACTTACTGTTACTTCTTTTTGCTAACTAGACACAAATATGCCCAAGATGCAGCTTCAGCCTTCCAGACAAGCCAGGACCCTGAGAAAAGAAGAAAAATAATGGAAACAATGTGTCCCTGAATGACCACATAGAGCAGAGCTATCCCACAGCCTCCACCAAGTAGACTATTGTGTGAGCAGAAAGAAGCGCCAATCAATTGCAAGCCACTGTGTATTGTATATTTGGGTCATTTTGTTCAGCAATTTAGCTTTTACTCTCACTGTTCCTCTGAGCCAAGACAGATTTGCTCCCTCTCCTCCCACATTGTCCCACAGGGGATACAAACAAACCTTGTGGATGTGGAAAGGAAAACATCTCTGCTGGCCTCTGTGACCGTCATTCCACCTATAGCTCATTCAATCAATGTTTAATGTGTGCATGTGTTGTACAGGACTCTGGGCTACGCGTTGTGCAAGAATGGATACCAGCCTTGCTTGCTCAGAAAAGAGAAGAAAACATACCCAACAGGAGGTATCACGAGAAACCTCAAAAAGAATGTCATGCTGGATTTCACAGATGGAGATAAACGAATGGAAATTCTAAGCAAGAGGGAATGCACTAGCAAAGAGACAAAGGCAAGAAAATTCCTCAATTTGGCTAGAGCATGATGGGAAGGAAGAGAAAGTGGAAGATAAAATAAAAAAATATATAGTTAGACCTCATTTTTGGGAAAGTAGCCGAAAGAGGTCTGGGACAAAGTATGGTGAGCCCTAAATGACAGCCTTTATCATTACACAATGGGAAGACATTGAAACCCTCTGCAAGTCTCATAACCCAACCAGGCCTAGGCAAAAATTCTTTTCCTCTTTTTATTTGAAATGACTTCTGCTGCTGGCAGGTGACAAGTGAAGGCATTCATTTAGTGAATTGCCTTGAAGATACAAGGCACTTTGTAAGTATTGATAGTGAAGCACTAATGTTATTTTCAGTGACTTAGTATTCTTATGAGAAAGCCAACTTTTTCCATATCTCTTTTTTAGTCTGATCAGTGAATTGTGAAGCTGATTGAAATGTATTTAGAACTATCTGATTTTATCTATGCATTTAGTGTGTGTTTTTCTTTGATTGGTCACACTGTCACATCAAAATGCATGCCTACATACTTTTAACTAGCATACATGGTTTTTTAGATTGCATCTTTTAAAATGTAAATAGGAGATATGTACAAATTACCTATTTGTTTGTGTTTGAATTATACAATCATCAATGGTGATGGGTTTCTTTTCACTACCACTTCCAAAACTAACTTGTTATTACTTCTCCATGAAAGTAGTACTGATGGATTAGCATTTACAAACACACCTAGTGTAAAATTCATAGTAAGATTCCTTTTTCTGCCTGAGTTACTGTACAACGATTGGAAGAACTATAAATGCATCAGGTGAGCTTCAACTGATTATTTTAATAGGATTATGGAGGGGTGCCTGGGTGGCTCAGTCGGTTGAGCGTCCGACTTCGGCTCAGGTCACGATCTCATGGTCCGTGAGTTCGAGCCCCGCGTTGGGCTCTGTGCTGACAGCTCAGAGCCTGGAGCCTGCTTCCAATTCTGTGTCTCCCTCTCTCTCTGACCCTCCCCCGTTCGTGCTCTGTCTCTCTCTGTCTCAAAAATAAATAAACTTAAAAAAAAAAAAAAAAGGATTATGGAGAAATGAGGCCTTGCTGCAAAATTTTATCCAAAGACTATTCTTATTTCTGACAATAAAATTTATTTCAAAACCTTTACTTTGTATTTTAAGGTACAAATGGCATAGCTTAATAAGTTACCATAATTAAGAAGTGGAAATAAAATCTATAGACATTTGGTGGGGAGAGATAGAGAGAGAGAGATGATAGATAGATAGATAGATGATAGATAGATAGATAGATAGATAGATAGATAGATAGATTTTTTCTGAGTTATAATAGGCTCAGTATAGCCAGAAAACAGAGAATCTCCTCCATTACCCCTGTCATACTCACCCCTCAAAACTGGGCATCCTGTCTATGATTCTGATAATATCGAATAAAAGAATATAAGAGAATCATGATACTAAAAATCACCAATATCCTTCTCAGGGAAAAGACCATGAACTATATTCACCATTATTGTCCTTAACTCACTTTAGCTTTAATTATTTTCTAAAACCTCTAATTTCTAATGCCCCACCTATCCACACAATATTACTGTCTCATACCCTCGCCATTGCCCTTGGAAATATTCCAATCTCTCTCCAAATCACTGATTCCAAAATCACTCTTACCTCATTCTGGTGAATTTTTATTCCCCCTCCCTTTACTTACTTAGATTAGGCTTCTATTGTACTTAAGTTATTGGGCTAAGGATGCACAGAATGAACCATTATCCAAAGCACAAGTTGTAGTGCACTGAGAATTTGGCATCCCAATGTTCCTCCTTGGTAAATGACTACAAATCTAGTTTAACACACTAATCCTCCTAAAAGCCAAACAACGATGAGGTGCCTGGGTGATTTAGTCGGTTAGTATCCAACTCTTGATTTCGGCTCAGGTCATGATCTTATGGTTTCAGGAGTTCGAGCCCCACATTGGGCTCTGCATACTGACCCCGTGGAACCTGCTTGAGATTCTCACTCTCTCCCTCTCTCTGCCTTCCCCTGCTTCTGCTCTCTCTCTCTCTCAAAATAAATAAATAAACTTTAAAAAAAAAGGCAAACAGAAGATCTGATGAAGGAAAAAGTTAAGAATGGAATTAATTTGCTCAACACCAAACATCCAAGAGAAATTGGAGTGGTTTCACAAAGGTGCACACATCCCCAAGAGCATATTAAATCTCTGACAAACAACTATAGACTAATCCAATAGTCAAAGAAAGGAAGGAAGGAAGGAAGGAAGGAAGGAAGGAAGGAAGGAAGGAGGGAGGGAGGGAAGAGACTGCCCTGACCTATTTACTTCTAATATAACATAAATAAGTAAAATGCAATAAACAAAAAAAAAAGTACCTAAGAGAAAAAGAATGAGTTAAGAAAATATTTTCATTCATGAGACTCATTTGCTGTTTGGCCACTTTCATTGTATCTTAACACCTTTACATTTCCCTTACTCTTACTATTCCCTTTCCTCTATTTCCATTGGAAATGATCTTCACTTGGATTTTAATAATGAAGTATTCATACTTTCATCAGCAAGTATATATTCTCAGCTAATCTTGTTGCATTGTTTCCATCTACAAAATGTGTGCTAAATTCCCAAGTTTCTTAATTTCCTTTGGCTATGATTTTTCTCCAAATCTGAGAGCGGTCTGGCTTTTGCAGCTTTTCTTTGTGACTCCTGCCATTACCTCCAACCTGAGCCTAAATGCTGAGCTTTTGTCACCCACACACCTGACAGCCTGTCCACCGTTAGTGCTTAATTAATGTTAGCTGCTCTGTCATTACCACCACCACCACTGCCACTGCCATCTTCTTCTCCTTCTCCTTCTGTTCTTCATCTTCTTCTTCCTTTTCTTCTTCATCATCGTCTTCAAAATCATCTGTAGAAGTCCCAATCCCTTGTCTGGATTTCTGATCCTTTGTTCTCTAGTTAATTAGCTTAGATTAGCAACTCTTTCTAATTGGTGATATGGACTCTCAACTTTGGTTGGAAATACAGAACTTACAGGACCACTCCATATCTTAGCCAATTTCCCTAGCCTTCACTTCCATGTTTTCCTAAATCTTCATTATCTTTATTTCTTCCTTTCATATCATAGCTTGTTAGAGGTAGAAGTCACCTTCATCTTGCTAACCCCTACTTTCTAAAGGTAAGAAAAGTGAAATTTAAAATTAGTAGTACAGCCACTCTTCCTTCTTTGAATCCAAACACTTTTTTCTATAGCTGTGGTTCTCAGCCAGAGATGATATTGACACCCAGGCAATGTCTGGAGACATTTTTGATTGTCACAGCTGGGTGTGGGAGGGGTATGCTATTGGCATCTAGTGATGTTTAGCAGTGTCCTTGGACTCAACCTACATTTAACCCTATAACTGTTAAAGATGTTCTTTTCATGTAGAAGTAACACCATCCATTTTCCACTGTGGTGCCCTTCCGAAAAGAAAAGTAAAACTTCAACTCACAGTGTTGGCATTGTATTGTATTGTATTGTGTATTACATGATCTTTTTTTTTCATTTTCCCAAAATTGGTCCTTTTGTAGTTCTGCTGTATTCTGTAAATATTAACTGTCTCCCCAAGGGAAGAAAACTACTGTCTTCATTTGATGAGAAAAGAAAGAGGCTCCACTAAGTGATATTGGGACCCCAGCCGGGTCTCAGAAGGAGTCTTGCAGAGATTCACCAGCTCAGCAAAAAAGATGAGGCCATCTTGCAAACAACACTGGAAGTCAGAATAAGTTACCATGTTTTGTTCGCAGTTGAATAAGAATTACATGAGGAAAAAGAGATATTTCCTGGACTTGTATGCACTTTTGTTTCACAACCTTTGTAAGTCGATATACCCCAGTGGCCTTCTAGCAAAAAGACCAGTCTTCCCGTGAGCTCTCGGATCTGAGGCAGATGGCACCTGGTCCACTCTGACCAGTCTGTGTAGGGATAGGAACAGAAAACAAAGATGAGAAACAAAAATCTCCTCAGAATGTCTTTCAGAGTTTTATCCTGTCAGCCACCTACAGGAGACAGGGGAAAAAACAAACAAATAAATAAACAAAAGCCCTTCGATTTCTATGGACGGTATTTTTACCCAGAGAGTGTGACCAGCAATTTTACTGCTGATACTCCGACATTTACTTTTTTTCAGGCTCAGCGGTCAGCACCCATGTCCTCTGTCCAACCCAGAGTCTCATATTTTGTTACTGATTCAAAGTGTACTCATAAGTTTTTGCCGTATGTGCAAGCTATACACACAGACTCAAGTCTCCAAAATCATAATAGTGTTTTGATGGAGTCAAGTTGCCTCTGGACGGAATCTGGTTGGTGATTTGGCTTCAATACTCGTAATTACTTGAGTGATGTAAGACTTGAAATAGAGAGACCACAATTGCCATAAATAATACTTTAAGGAATCACAGCTCCATTTTTCCTTTCTCTTCCCAGCAGTATTTATGACTCAGCATTGATATCTGTTTATTGCTTATTGGCTTATCTGACTGATTCTTTTAGAAGCCTATGAATTCCTTGAAGATAGGAACCACATCCTGTTTTTCTCTTTATCCCAAGCATAGTATAGTACCTGACACAAATTAAGTGTTTAAGAAATATTGGTCAAGTTATCTAATGAATGAGTAAACAGTGAATTGCATGAATGAAAGAACGAACAAGCACTGGATTTCTCGGTAGGTCTTTATCTATCATAAATAAGGTCCCAGAGTCCACGTTTTGCTACTGTTAGATACCAGAGAATGCGACGAGGGAGGAGTCCCTGACACATCAGAAAACTTTCTCAGGGACTGAAAGCCAAGCAGCTTCTGAACAATTTACTCAGAACTCGGAATAAAGACATCAGCTTTCTAGGCTGTGTTGACTATGCACTAGTTAACTGGAATGTTACACTACTGAAGAAGATATGCTCACCGTTCTAAACCTCAACGGGATCTAAGAGAAGCCAATATTGTTCAGGCACCAGGAGCTGTGTGTCTTTTACCTCCCAAAGGTTAAAAACTTGTACATTTGGTGGCAATGATCTGGATGAACACCATGATTCCACTAAGCTCAAACATTCTATCTCTACCAGGGCAAATGATAAGAGAACTCTAAAGATACAATTCTAAAATACTCTTAACATCAGCATGTCCGTTCTATTCAGTTCAAAGCCTCTGCATGATAAGTGGTAAGCTGTTTGGTTTCCTAGTCTCAATGTTCTCATCTGAAAAATGGAGACTCACAAATAAGTGGACTCATAGCATTTGCCAGCGAAGTGGACAACACCAAACAAACATTGACTGATAGGGTTTAAAACACAGTCCCTGATGCTAAAGACACAAAGAACTGTGACCATGATGTGCTAAGTACAATGAGAGCTGTAAGTTCACAATGTTACAGAAACACAAAGAAATACCCGACCTCAGCATGGTACAGGGCTGAGGTTCTCCTGAAGATGTCCCCTCATCTGAGACTTTGAGGATAATTAAGAGTTTAGGTGTCATCAAGTGGGGAGATGGCATTTCAGGCATCAGGAACAGTATGAACAAAGACATAGAGATTAGAAACCCCGTGGTAGGGGCACCTGGTTGGCTCAGTCCTCAGTCAATAGAGCATGTGACTCTTGATCTCAAGGTCGTGAGTTCAATCAAGCTCCATGGTGGCATTAGAGCCTACTTAAATAAATACATACATACATACATACATACATAAATAAAACCATGTGGCATACTGGAAACCACTGCTGTCTGGAGTCCAAAGCTGAAGATATGGCAGAAGAGGTATGCCAGGGCCATCAAGATGAGAACCATTGAACTATGTGAAGCAAGAAGCCATTTGGCCATATCTGTCATTCAGAAAGTAAATCCTTGTAGCTAAGGAGAAAATGGTGACGATGTTGCCAGAGCCCCGCACTGCTGGAAAATGGTGAAGCTTTAGAAGTTCTTTTGTGTTCTGAAAATACTGACAGAGAAGTCCCCAAAGCCTTAGGTAAGATTCATGGAGGCTCCTCTTGCTTACCTATGACAAGGCCAGAAACAGACACTCCAAATTCCCATTCTTTGCTTCGTAAATTAGCTAAAGGATTTTGTCCCCACTGATGAATGAGAACAAAATGCTTGTCAATCAAGTTTTGAAAAGGTGAACTTTGGCCCTTAGCAACCTGAGCCAGGCTGCAGCCCCTCCTTGACAAGCCATCCTGAGAACCGAGGGGCCTCAGAGGGATTTCTTGTATCCTGTCCAATCATGCCTCTCCCTTTCGTCCCACTTGCCCATATCCAGTTCTCTCTTGCCTTATTTACTCCTCCCCTAAAAGAAAAACCTTTGTGATGTTTACAGATCTCATGATCAGAACATTCTCCCTATTGCAGTAATCCACTTCATAACCCCCCCACCTTATAATAATTGTTTTAAATAAAGTCTCTCCTTACTGAGTCCAGATTTGTGTTTTATTTCTCAATGGACTGGACAGGAACAAGCCTGGAGACCACAAGGGACCATTGCAACAGTCCAGACCAGAGTTGGAGCATCTGAACTAGCACACTGAAGTGATTTGGAGCAGCAAGAAATGTTTACAAGGTGAACTTAGTGGAAACTGGTCATGCTCTAGACAATCTAAACGCAAGATGCTTCTAGAGAGAAGGAAGAGTCTGCATCTTGCCTGGTCGCCCTCACTATGTGTGTGACCTCTTCCTGGAAGGATGCTCAGAGCTCCCGGTGCCTTCTCTGTGCTCCCTCTGCACTTGCTGCGTCCTTGCACTGTTGCACAGGTACCATGCAATCACTTGTTCCTATAACTGCCTCCCGATGAGCTGTGAGCTTCCTGAGAACAGGGTTCATGATTCCAGTCACCTTTGTACTCCCAGCACCAAGTGGAGCACCTGGTGTTCTAGAAACAGCCACCAATCAGTGCACCAATCAGTGCACTGATTCACATTAGAGACAAATTCACAAAGCCATTTTATGATTTCTCGATATATCTATATGTGTGCAAGTTCTCAGTAAATAATAAGTGACTGGGAAAATAATATTAGGTAACATTTATTCTAGATTTACTATGTGCCAGGCACTGTGCTAAGCAGTTTGAGTGCACGTTCTCCTTTAATAGCCACTAAACCCCCTAACAATTAAGTATAATAACTATCATTCTTATTTTACTGATGAGTAAAGTAAGACTAGCAGAAGTAATTTTCCATAAGGAAACAGAAGTGGGATTCTGACCTTTTGTCTGACCCAAGTTCACACACTTAATTCCTACATACTGTTATTTTCCTTCAATCTCAGAAATGGTTGTGACCACCTCATCACGGGAGAACTGCTCATCTTTACATACAATGGAAAATCTGAATAATCGTATGTCAAAGAGAAAGACAGATGATTAAAATAAGCAATGGAGCTTACTCTTTCAGGCAAATGCCAGAAAGACAAACATCATTTGGGAATGTGTATGCCATATTTATAATTCAATAGAAACACTGACTCGAGGAGGAGATGAGACCGTGAGAGCCTTGCTGTTCTGTGCTAACCGTCAGTCAGCATAAAGATTACCTTCCAAAGCATTGCAGCCAGGAACACACACACACACACACACACACACACACACACACACACACACAAAACCTGAAAAGCATCATTTTTGCAAAATGTGTGCTTTTCTAAAACACTTTGTGCATTTCCTTGGCACATTTCTGCATTAAGCAGCTAGAAGATGCAGAGATTTAGAACAGCCAGCATGGTGCACTCTAGAGCTGACTGGCTACAAATGTGACCCTCACTTACCAAGAAAGTTGATATTTCATTTGCTATTCATTAATCTAAAGCCATGTGACTGCAGATAAGTTTGTATTAGGGTAAAAATACTATGAACCAGAGAGTTTGATTTCTAGCTTGTTATAACCTGCAAGGGAACAGCCTTGCAGAACTATGGTATGGGACTCTGAAAGTGATCAGCCCTCTAACTGCACCTGAGATATGTTTTAAATCGTTTTATCTAAGACACACTCCAGAGTGACGGCCATGTGGTGGGCTTAAACATACAGAAAGCATAATCAGCATGAGCTTTCAGCCTAGCCAGCTGCCGGAAGAGAAGAGAGACATTGAAGAACGAGGATATCCTAAGACCACTTCAGACTGAGTTGGTTCCCTCTGAGAGGCCATGAGCAGGGCACCAACCTCGCTGACCCTGTTTTCTAACCTCTGGGAATGCTGAGGATCAAAGGGAAGGGGGAAAGGACTGAGGTCGGTGATGTATGACATCGCTCAACTGATGTCCTGCAGTTCTTCTTGCTGTTATGCAGGTTTTTAAACTGAATTTCAAATAGTCAAGCTCACGCTTAGAAAATATAAGCAATCAAAATTAGATATCCTTTAATAAATATGATGAAAACATATAACAAGGGTGATGTGATGGGGAAAATTGTTGATCAATGACGTTTTTTCTGAGGGGAGAGTGTTGAGAGGCCCAAGGACAAGCAGGTTCTACTTCATGTGGTTGGAGGTAGAGGCAGGGAGCCCAGTAAGAGGCTATTGGAGTAGTTGAGACCGGACCTGCACCAGACAATGAATTGGGCAAGGGGTCCGCAGCCCAGCTTTCAAGGTGTGCCCTGTCCCGTAACTTCAGAAATTACTTCATGCACTTCTGCCTCCTCCTTAATCCTTAGTAAGATGTTCGAACTGCTTTACTCATTTATGCTCAAACATTTATATTACTCTCCTATACACACGATCCTTCAATTTTGGACAACATTGCAACTTGGTTCTAACTTCACTGAGATCCCAAAAAGTAAAAAAAAAAAAAAAAAAGAGAGAGAGAGAGAGAGAGAGAGAAAAAGAGAGGGAGGGAGGAAGGGAGCAATGTGGGTGGGACTCATCCAATCAGTTGAAGGCCTTTTGAGAAAAATCTGAGATTTCCCAGAAAGGAAGAAATTCTCCCTCAAGACTGTAACAGAGAGCTCCCACCTGATCTTCCAGCCTGCCAGCCAGCCCACACACTTCCAATTCAAAACTGCATCAACTTTTGCCTCAGCTTCCAGCCATGGCCTGCCCTGAAGACTTAGGATTTGCCAGCCTCCACAATTGCATGAAACGACTTCTCAAAATAAATTTATATCTATAGTTTTTTAAATCCCAAAAAGTACTCTTCTTGTTGGATTCCCTCTGTAGTATTTTTCTTAGAAAACTATTTTTGCTTTTGATTGAACGAACAAATGAACCAAAAAAATCTCAAACAAAAGAGCAAAAGCCTTCAAGTTCATGTTCATCTCCCTCATCTGTACCAGGCTGTGTCCACAGTACTATTTACCCTATTTCTAGATTGTTTGCTTTGTGATTGCATTCTGTAATGTTACAACAGAACCAGGAATGAAAGCAGTCATCATTGGTTCAAGATTAAAATCATCACAGTATGTGTAAATACGTGTAAGTTATGCAATCACTTACAAAAAAAGCTGATATTTCATTTGCTATTCATTAATCTAAAGCCATGTGACTGCAGATAAGTTTGTGTTACAGTAAGAATACTATGAACAAGAAAGTTTGATTTCCAGTTTAGTCAATTTAAGCAAACTCCCCTTTCACACAGTTCATTTGATTGTGAACTAACTAATTATCTTATATAGTCATAGTTGTCATAAACATAAAATGAAGGAGTATGAGGAGTTGAATTGTGTCCCCCACAAAATATGTTCAAATCCTAACTCCTGGTATCTGAGAATGTGACCTTACTTTAAAACAGGATCACTGGATATATAATTAGTTGAGTCGACTTCATGCTGGTATAGGGTGGACCCTTAATGCAATATGGCTGGTATCCTTGTCACAGGATGACAGACAGACACACAAGGAGAACACCAGGTGATGATGGAGGCAGAGATTGAGGGGCTGCAGCTACAGGCCAAGGATTGATGGAAAACCGCCGGAAGCTAAGAAGAGGCAAGAGAGAATTCTGTTCTGTGAGTTTCACAGGGATTGTGACCCTGCCAACACCTTGATGTTGGACTTCCAGCCTCTAGAACTGTGAGACAATAAATCTCGGTTTTAAGCCACCAATTTGTGGTGCTTTGTTGCACAAGCTTTAGAAGGAGAACGATAAATGGGTGCCTGCGTGGCTCAGTCTGTTGAGTGTCTAACTTCAGCTCAGGTCATGATCTCGAGATTCATGGGTTCAAGCCCCATGTCAGACTCTGCACTGACAGCCCAGAGCCTAGAGCCTGCTTTGGATTCTGTGTCTCCCTCTCTCTCTGCCCCACCCCAGCTTGCGTTTTCTCTCTCTCTCTCTCTCTCAAATAAATGAATAAATAAATGAACAAACAAACATTAAAAAAAATTTTAAGTAGAATGATAATTTGGAGAGATTTAGCACTCTGCATGAAGGGTTTAGTGGTACATTTAGAAAGTGAGCAATATATTAGCAAATATAGCACAAGTGTCAGACACTGTGATATACACTTTATTTGTATCATTTCATTATATTATCACAACAACCAAATGAGGTAGGAACTACTATTATCCATATTCCACAGCTAATGAAATCATGCGCGGGCAGCTTACAGCCAAGGTCACATTACCAGTAAATATAGGATGTTATAAGGACACCAGGATATTTCTTGCCCTTATCAACTTTAAAATCTACCAGGTAAAAGCTAAAATATATGCGTGCTAGCTTCGTCATTCATTGGCTTTGTTTTTTCCCTTGAAATATTAATTCAAATAATCCAACAGAGGATTGAGAGAGAAAAAAAGAGAGGGAGAACATGTAGAGGGGCAGTGCAATCCTCAACAGACCTAAGAAATACAAATACAAGCCTATCAGATTCCGCATGTAATCGTCACATATGGGAAGAACTGGTTTTCATAATCCCCAGAGTTCTGGCTTCAGGTGATTTTCTAAATTAGCAACCATCCTTTTTCTTGAAATTCCTCAATTCTTTGCGGACTCCGCACGTAATTGCCTCCCTCCCATTTTCTGTGTTCACTCTGGCAGTGAATAGAGATGCGCTATGTGACAAAGATTCTTTCCTTCACGATAAAATGTGAGGAAATGCTCTCACTCTTTTTGCCAAAAATCTTTTCTGCAGATTTTGTTTTGTTTTCTCTCCTTTGTTAAGAATTCAGAATGTCTAGGAACATTTTCCTAGAGTTATCATTGTCTTTGGCTCTGCTAAACCAGCCTCTTAACCAGTTTCTCCCCGTTCTGTCTCACCCTCCGCAACTTGCAAGGGAGGAGGAGACAGATTAAAATCTGTTCTTACAGGGGCGCCTGGGTGGCGCAGTCGGTTAAGCGTCTGACTTCAGCCAGGCCACGATCTCGTGGTCTGTGAGTTCGAGCCCCGCGTCAGGCTCTGGGCTGATCTGTGAGTTCGAGCCCCGCGTCAGGCTCTGGGCTGATGGCTCGGAGCCTGGAGCCTGGAGCCTGTTTCCGATTCTGTGTCTCCCTCTCTCTCTGCCCCTCCCCCGTTCATGCTCTGTCTCTCTCTGTCCCAAAAATAAATAAAAAACGTTGAAAAAAAAATTAAAAAAAAAAAAATCTGTTCTTATGAGCCATTTCTTTTAAAGCTCTTCTATTGTGGACTGTCTTCTCCATGACCTTTTCCTTGCCTAACTACAACATTTCCTTGAATTTTCTAAGACACGTTGTAAAAGGATTTGCATATGATTCTCAACTTGTAGGTCTTAGCTCATTTTATTCTTTCAGTATTATGATGACAAGACTAATGACGGCTCCAAAGTGACTCCAATTTTTCTGCTTCACAGTGACCAGAAATGCTATTTTCAAAGCTCTTAATTGTCCCCCAAAATAAGTAAGACAAAACTATGTGTATTCAGATTCATGGTCTTAATGAATTCGAGGTCTCAGCGTGACAGATGTGCAGAATCGCTGTTGTTCATCAGCCGTTTGGATTTCACGGAGACCCTGGGAAGGACTATTTAATAAGTCCTTCCCAGGATTTATTCCTAACTTTAGTAAATTTCTAATGAGGTAACTCTGGAGCTGAACAATGACTAATGCAGCCTCCATGGATAAGGGACTGGATTCTGATGTGTACTGAATATATTTTGAATAGCTGGATATTTTGTTAGGAAATATTTATTATTTCCCTGCTTTACAAGCATTATCTTAATCCTTATGCAGCTTCATAGGGTAGGTAATATTATTTTTATATCCATTTCACAGATGAAAAAACTGAGGTTTTTAGGAGTTAGCAGCTTACTCAAGGTGGAGCCAGGACTCAAACCCAGACAATTTGAAGCCAAACTTTTTGCTCTGAGCCACTATCCTCTACTGCTGCCTGCCTCTTCCTAGAAGAACTCCACTGAGGGCCCTGCTTTCAAGACACTTTTAATTGCCAAAGTAGCAAATGCACTCACATTTACACTGAATGGTTTTTTTTACTGTATTTTCTAGTGTGAGAACCTCAGAAGGGAAAATTCCACCAGAGATATGCCAACCAAGAAATGTATCTTCCAGGAAGTCATTAATTGCCATGCTAGTTTTGTTTTTGAGGGAGAGAGAGAGACAGAGCATCAGCGGGAAAAGGGCAGAGAGAGAGGGACACACAGATTCTGTAGCAGGCTCCAGGCTCTGAGGTGTTAGCACAGAGCCCGTGGGGCTCGCACCCACTCCATGAGGTCGTGACCTGAACTGAAGTCAGATGCTTAACCAACTGAGCCACCCAGGTGCCCCTTGCCATGCTAAATGCACAAAGTAAACTTTTTTTTCCCATTGCCATTCATTAAAGATAGCTCACACATTACTTACTATTGCATACAGAATTCTTCACAATTCAACCATAGCGTTACCTCCCGACTCACCTCTCATACCCACCAGCTGCCTCTACTCCATCCACATGCCTTGTCTCTTTAATGTTCAGGTAAGTTGCGATCCCTAACACCTTCATGCCATTATGTGTACCTTTCTCCTTCCTGGAATTCCTTTCCTTTTTTTGCAAGGGTGCAAGTGCCCTATTCATCATTCAGGACCTGAAATTTTATCACCTCCTCTGTACAACCTTCCTTGACTCTCCAGTGCAGAATTAATCACTCTTTTTACTATCATACATTTCTATGAATATCACAATCATTGCTCTTCTTTGTTTTATTATAACTATCATTTCAGTTATCTATTGTCCCAAAATGAGAGTACTGTAAGCCCCACAACAGCAAACCATGTTTGCAATTATTAGGCGCTGCATTTCAATTTCCCTCTTGCCAACATGTGCCTTTCTGTTTTTTTATGCTTGTAAAACATTAGTCTTATATCCACAAGATAACAGATGCCTTTTTTTCCTATCCCAGTTTCAACCAGTTTATTACCTTATAAGATCAATTTATTTTTCACATTCAAGTTCCTCACCAATCTCCTATGTCTGGACACGTTCACTTACAGCTTAATAATTAGAACTCAGAAAGTCAAATTTTTAAATACACCTTGAGGGAGGAGCCAAGATGGCAAAACATCATGGAAGCTTTCTGTGTGTCTCGCGTCCATGAAATACAGCCAGACCAACACTAAACCATCCTACACACCTAGAAAACTGATTGGAGGATTAACACAACAATCTGAACAACCTGAACCACAGGATTCAGCATGTGTGCAGCACAGAGAACCGAATGTGGGGAGCAAGAAGCCGCGAAAGGTAGAGAACCGCTTTTGAGGGCGGAGAGAGGACAGAGACTGGGGAGAGGGGGGAGAATACGGGAAAAGCACCCCTCCCAAAAGCAGCTGGAGAGAAAGCGGAAAATTGTAAACAGCCGCAGGGACTAAACTAAAAAGGGAGAAAGGAGAGAGTTTAAATTCCATTAAGACTGTAAACAAGGGGAGCGCAGTCTGCAACTCCACATCTCGATACCTGGTGGTGCTCTGGTAGGAAGGGTGAATCCCCAGGAACAGAGTGGGATCCAGGAGGTTCTCGGGCCACACGGGGAAAAGCGGTTCCACTTCTGGAAGGATATTTGGTAGAGACTGTTGAAGCCACCTGGTCCCAGCAGACCCCAGAAAACGGCCACATTCGCTGGTACTGGGGCAAGGTCGTTAAGGGTGAAGCCTGGTGCCAGATGTGTGTTGTGATTTTCCATAATCCCTGAGATGCTGCTGCTACACTCTCTCGTGAAGTTTTTCTGGTGTGGGCTGGCACCAGGCCACAGTCTTGGGGCACCGGCAACAACAGAGTCAAGCGGGTGTACCTGGGTGTAGCCGATATTCGGCCATTCCTCGGTTAGACCCTCCTGCAGAGGCACGGAACCGGTCAAAGCTGCGGTCCTTCGGAAGTAAGGGGCCGGGGAAAACAGCCACATCCGAGACAAAACTTGGGAGAGAGGTACTGCCTGGGGTCTGGTCACGGAGAGTGAAGAAGCAGGGAGCGGATGAGAGCTGAAGACGGAGGATGGGTATACGATTGCTGATCCAGAAGAATAAACTGAGTACTTGGCTGGCGCCATTTTCACCAATCCCGCGCATGTGCATACGCACCTATGAGCCCCACAACAATCCACCCCAGTAGGCTAGCAGCGCCATCTACTGGAGAGCAGAGCTATTACACTGAGCCCTGCTCAACTGGGCCAACTTGGCTCTTCAAGAACACAAGTCTCACTGTCCGCTTAATTTATGGACTATAAAGAGCTACACAGACTGACTTCTAGGGGAAAACGAAGTAATTTCAGTCTTCCGTCAATCTGTTAGCATGTTCATCTATTCAATTTTCTTTCTTTTTTTTCTTTTTCCTTTTTCTCTTTTACAATTCTTTTCTTTTTCTTGAACACAGAAAGAGAAAAAAATTCATTTTATTTTCAATATTCATTAAAAATATCTTTCTTTAATTTTTATTACTAAATTTTTTACTTTTGTGTAAGTTTTTTCAAATTCTACTTTGCTTCCATCATTTTATTTTAGTCTACTTCAGTGTATTCACCTTTTCAAATTTTCAAACAATTTCCTTTTCTTTTCTTTCTTTTTCTTCTTTTTTCTTTTTCATTTCTTTTCTTTTTCTTGAATGAAGAAAGAGAAAAATTCATTTTTACTTTCAATTTCTATTAATAATATTTTTCTTTAATTTTTTTACTATATTTTTGGCTTTTATGTAAATTTTTTCAAATTCTATTTTACTTCCATCATTTTATTTTAGTCTACTACAGTGTATTCATTTTTTCAAATTTTCAAATGATTTCTTTTTTCTTTTTTTCATCTTTTTTTCTCTTTTTTGTTTCTTTTCCTTTTTCTTAAATACAGAAAATAAAAAAATCATACTTATTTTTAATTTCTATTAAAAATATTTTTCTTTAATTTTTCTCTACTATATTCTTTACTTTTGTGTATATTTTCTAAAATTCTGTTTTACCCCCATCATCTCATTTTAGTCTACATCAGGGTATTCATTTTTTCAAATTCTCAAACGATTTCCTTTTTTTTTTTTTCTCTCCGCCCACTTTTTTTTTCTCTAATCTGTCAAACCACTTTCAACACCCAGACCAAAACACACCTAGGATCTAGCATCATCTGTTCGATTTGTGTGTGTGTGTGTGTGTGTTTAATTTTAATTTTTTTAATTTCAATTTTTCTAGCTCATTAACTCCTTTCCTCCCTTCAAAATGACAAAATGAAGGAATTCACCCCAAAAGAAAGAGCACGAAGAAACAACAGCCAGGGATTTAACCAATACAGATACAAGCAAGATGTCTGAACCAGAATTTAGAATCATGATAATAAGAATACTAGCTGGAGTCCAAAATAGATTAGAGATAGGTTAGAGATTTATGCAGAGATAAAAGAAGTAAAAAATAGCCAGAATGAAATTAAAAATGCTATAACTGAGCTGCAATCACAGATGGATGCAGCAGTGGCAAGGATGGACAAGGCAGAACAGACAACCAGCCATTTAGAGGACAAACTTATAGAGAATAATGAAGCAGAAAAAAAGAGGGAGATTAAGGCAAAAGAGCACAATTTAAGAATTAGAGAAATCAGTGACTCATTAAAAAGGAACAGCATCAGAATCATAGGGGTCCCAGAAGAGGAAGAGAGAGAAATAAGGGTAGAAGGGTTATGTGAGCAAATCATAGCAGAAAACTTTCCTAACCTGGAGAAAGACACACACATCAAAATCCAGGAAACACAGAGGACCCCCCATTAGATTCAACAAAAAACGACCATCAACACAGCATATCATAGTCAAATTCACAAAATACTCAGGCAAGGAGAGAATCATGAAAGCAGCAAGGGAAAAAAAAGTCCCTAACACACAAGGGAAGACAGACCAAGTTTGCAGCACACCTATCCACAGAAACTTGGCAGGCCAGAAGAGAGTGGTGGGATATATTCAGTGTGCTGAATCAGAAAAATATGCAGCCAAAAATTCTTTATCCAGGAAGGCTGTCATTCAAAATAGAAGGAGAGATAAAAAATTTCCCAGACAAACAAAAATTAAAGGAGTTTGTGACCACTAAACCAGCCCTGCAAGAAATTTAAGGGGGACTTTCTGAGGGGAGAAAAAAATGAAAAAAAAAAAAAAAAAAAAAAATATATATATATATATATATATACCAAAAGCAGCAAAAGATTAGAAAAGACCAGAGAACATCACCAGAAACTCCAACTCTACAAGCATCATAATGACAATAAATTCATACCTTTCACTACTCACTCTAAATGTCAATGGACTTAATGCTCCAATCAAATGACATAGGGTAACAGAATGGATAAGGAAACAAGATCCATCTATACGCTGTTTACAAGAGACCCACTTTAGACCTAAAGACACTTAAAGATTGAAAATAATGGGATGGAGAACCATTAGTCATGCTAATGGTCAACAAAAGAAAGCAGAGTAGTCATACTTATATCAGATAATCTACACTTTAAAATAAAGACTGTATCAAGGGATGCAGAGGGCATTATATCATAATCAAGGCGTCTATAGACCAAGAACACCTAACAACTGTAAACATTTATGTGCCAAATGTGAGAGCACCCAAATATATAGATCAATTAATGACAAACATAAAGAAACTCATCGATACTAATACCATAATAGTAGGAGACTTCAACACCCCACTCACAGCAATGAACAGATCATCTAATCAAAAAATCAACAAGGAAATAATGGCTTTGATTGACACACTGGACCAGATAGACTTAACAGATATATTCAGAACATTTCATCCTAAAGCAGCAGAGTATACATTCTTCTCCAGTGCACCTGGAACGTTCTCCAGAATAGACCATATACTGGGACACAAATCAGCCCTAAGTACGTACAAAAAGATCAAGATCATGCCATGCATATCTTCAGACCACAACACTATGAAACTCGAAATCAACCACAAGAAAAAATTTGGAAAGGTAACAAATACTTGGAGACTAAAGAATATCCTACTAAAGAATGAATGGGCTAACCAAGCAGTTAAAGAGGAAATTAAAAAGTATATGGAAGTCAATGAAAATGATAACACCACAACCCAAAACCTCTGGGACACAGCAAAGGTGGTCATAAGAGGAAAGTACGTAGCAATCCAGGCCTTCCTAAAGAAGGAAGAAAGATCTCAGATACACAACCTAACCTTACGCCTTAAAGAGCTGGAAAAAGAACAGCAAATTAACCCCAAAACGAGCAAAAGACAGGAAATAATAAAGATTAGAGCAGAAATTAGTGCTATCGAAACTGAAAAAACAGTAGAGCAGATCAAGGAAACCAGAAGCTGGTTCTTTGAAAGAATTAAAAAAACTGCTAAACCACTAGCCAGTTTGATCAAAAAGAAAAAGGAAAGGACCCAAATAAATAAAATCAAGAATGAAAGTGGAAAGATCACAACCAACACAACAGAAATAAAAACAATAATAAGAGAATATTATGAGCAATTATATGCCAATAAAATGGGTACTCTGGAAGAAACGGACAAATTCCTAGAAACATACACACTACCAAACTGAAACAGGAAGAAATAGAAAATTTGAACAGACCCATAACCAGGAGGGAAATCCAATTAGTAATAAAAAATCTCCCAAAAAACAAGAGTCCAGGGCCAGATGGCTTTCCAGAGGAATTCTACCAAACATTTAAGGAAGAGTTAACACCTATTCTCTTGAAGCTGTTCCAAAAAAGAGAAACGGAAGGAAAACTTCCAAACTCTTTCTATGAGGTCAGCATTACCTTGATTCCAAAACCAGACAGAGACCCCACTAAAAAGGAGAACTATAGACCAAATTCCCTGATGCACATGGATGCAAAAATCCTCAACAAGATATTAGCCAACCGGATCCAACAATACATTAAAAAAATTATTCACCACAACCAAGCGGGATTTATACCTGGGATGCAGGGCTGGTTCAATATCTGCAAAACAATTAACGTGATTCATCACATCAATAAAAGAAAGGACAATAACCATATGATCCTCTCAATAGATGCAGAGAAAGCATTTGACAAAATACAACATCCTTTCGTGATAAAAAACCTTCAAGAAAGTAGGGATAGAAGGAGCATACCTCGAGATCATAAAAGCCATATATGAACAACCCAACACTAATATCATCCTCAATGGGGAAACACTGAAAGCTTTCCCCCTAAGGTCAGGAATGAGACAGGGATGTCCATTCTCTCCACTGTTATTCAACGTAGTATTGGAAGTCTTAGCCTCTGCAATCAGACAACACAAAGAAATAAAAGGAATCCAAATCGGCCAGGAGGAGGTCAAACTTTCACTCTTCGCAGATGACATGATACTCTATATGGAAAACCCAAAAGATTCCACCAAAAAACTGCTAGAATTGATTCGTGAATTCAGCAAAGTTGCAGGATATAAAATCAATGCACATAAATCGGTTGTATTCCTATACACCAACAATGAAGCGACAGAAAGAGAAATCAAGGAATCGATCCCATTTACAGTTGCACCAAAAACCGTAAAATACCTAGGAATAAATCTAACCAAAGAGGTGAAAATTCTATATGCTGAAAACTATAGAAAGCTTATGAAAGAAATTGAAGAAGACACAAAAAAATGGAAAAAGATTCCATGCTCCTGGATAGGAAGAACAAATATTGTTAAAATGTTGATACTACCCAAAGCAATCTACATATTCAATGCAATACCTATCAAAATAACCGCAACATTCTTCACAGAGCTAGAAAAAATAATCCTAAAATTTGTATGGAACAAGAAAAGACCCCAAATAGCCAAAGCAATCTTGAAAAAGAAAACCAAAGCAGGAGGCATCACAATCCCAGACTTCAAGCTATACTACAAAGCTGTAATCATCAAGACAGTATGGTACTGGCACAAGAACAGACACTCAGATCAATGGAACAGAATAGAGAACCCAGAAATGGACCCACAAACGTATGGCCAACTAATCTTTGACAAAGCAGGAAAGAATATCCAATGGAATAAAGACAGTCTCTTCAGCAAGTGGTGCTGGGAAAACTGGACAGTGACATGCAGAAGAATGAACCTGGACCACTTTCTTATACCATACACAAAAATAAACTCAAAATGGATGAAAGACCTCAATGTAAGACAGGAAGCCATCAAAATCCTTGAGGAGAAAGCAGGCAAAAACCTCTTTGATCTTGGCCACAGCAATTTCTTACTCAACCCGTCTCTGGAGGCAAGAGAAACAAAAGCAAAAATGAACTACTGGGACCTCATCAAAATAAAAAGCTTCTGCACAGCGAAGGAAACAATTAGCAAAACTAAAAGGCAACCGACAGAATGGGAGAAGCTATTTGCAAATGACATATCAGATAAAGGGTTAGTATCCAAAATCTATAAAGAACTTATCAAACTCAACACCCAAAAAACAAATAATCCTGTGAAGAAATGGGCAAAAGATGCGAATAGACACTTCTCCAAGGAAGACATCCAGATGGCCAACCGACACCTGAAAAAATGCTCAACATCACTCACCATCAGGGAAATAGAAATCAAAACTACAATGAGATACCACCTTACACCTGTCAGAATGGCTAACATTAACAACTCAGGCAACAACAGATGTTGGCGAGGATGTGAAGAAAGAGGATCTCTTTTGCATTGTTGGTGGCAATGCAAGCTTTGCAGCCACTCTGGAAAATAGTATGGAGGTTCTTCAAAATACTAAAAATAGAAGTACCCTACGACCAAGCAAGTGCACTACTAGGCATTTATCCACAGGATACAGGTGTGCTGTTTCGAAGGGATACATCACCCCCATGTTTATAGCAGCACTGTCAATAATAGCCAAAGTATGGAAAGAGCCCAAAGTATGGAAAGAGTCCATTGATGGATGAATGGATAAATAAGATGTGGTGTGTATATATATATATACACACACACAAACACACACACACAATGGAGTATTACTCGGCATTCAAAAAGAATGAAATCTTGCCATTTGAAACTACATGGATGGAACTGAAGGGTATTATGCTAAGTGAAATTAGTCAGTCAGAGAAAGACAAAAATCATATGACTTCACTCATATGACGACTTTAAGAGAGAAAACAAATGAACATAAGGGAAGGGAAACAAAAATAATATAAAAACAGGGAGGGGGGCAAAACAGAAAAGACTCATAAATATGGAGAACAAACTGAGGGTTGCTGGAGGGGTTGTGGGAGGGGGGATGGGCTAAATGGGTAAGGGGCATTAAGGAATCTACTCCTGAAATCATTGTTGCACTATATGCTAACTAATTTGGATGTAAATTTTAAAAAATAAAAAATTAAATTAAAAAAATTTTTTCAATGGGAAAAAAAAAAACTCAGAAAGTCATTCTCTTGGCCAATAAGGAAATTTTCCCTGAGCTATGTGGGTTTCAGTGGAGCCAAATAAATATTTTCAAATATTCCCCTGGTGCCAAATAACCATTTCTTTTTTAATATAACCACAGCTGTTAGCTAGCAGAACAATTTCTTTAAAGGAGTAAGATTCTGGGGCACCTGGCAGGCTCAGTTGGTAGAGCACGAAACTCTTGATCCTGGGGTTGTGAATTCAAGCTTCATGCTAGTGTAGAGATTACTTAAAAAAAGTATTTTAAAATTAAAAAAAAAAAACAATAAAGGAGCAAGATTCATTAATGCCTTCACATAATAAATGTTTAGAGTACTTGCTATGTGCCAAGCACTGTGTGAGATCCTGGAAAACAATAGCTTCATAGTTTACAGTCTAGAGTAAAAGACATGTTTAATAAACAATCACTCAAATAAGTGTACATTTCCAATTGTGGAAGCACAATAATGAATAATATAGGTTCTCTGAAAAAGAACAGCAGAGATTCTCATCAAGTGTCTCTCAGAAAAGGACATTTAAATTGAGACAGGAAAAGTGAGCAGCAGCTAACCAGTCAAAAGGTGGAAGAATGTCCCAGGATAAGGGGCCAGCAGTAGCTCAAAGATGCTAACTGTACACGGCTCACATATATATTTAGCTCTATGTATAGACACGGCCACTAAAATGCCAAGAGGTATTTCAAAGATACTGAACATAACTCATTTTTTAAAAATTTTTATTTAAAGAAAATGTTTGCTACATTTAATTACTCCTTGGTTAGGTGATTATTATTCAAGGTAAAAAATAGTTACACATAAAAGGAATGTGAGAAAGAAACGTGGGAAAAGTGACTGCAGAGGTGATAAAGTAAAGGAAATTTTCAACTTTTCATGTATGTGGGCCCTATTCCTGGGCTCTCAGGGAAGTTATACTTTACCATTTACCAAGGTCAAAATGACTTGCCAAAACCTCAAAGCATGGGCTCTATTTCTGCCCTGAGCCTACACTGTACATTTGCTTCATTAAAAAAATAATAGTAATAACCAAATAGGAGAATTCCAAACATAAAAAAAGAAAAAGAAGTAAACCTCCCTGGCTCCCATAAGATTTAAATGATACAGCCTTGCACACACTATAATAAACATAAGATAAAGTCTATAACTTTCTGGAATGTCCTTTGCTATGACAATGTGTAACCCTTCATATTAAAAAAAAAAAAAAGTATATAATCCTGCACCAAATCTTCCTTCCCTGGAGCAGTCTCTTCTTTGTGAAGGTTGTGTATCCCGGGCAGCTGTCCTAACTTGGACTCAAACAAAACTCTTTTTCATTTTCTTCGAAAATTTCTAAAAGCTTTATTCATTTTGTATCAACATTTCCCAACAGACTAAGACTAGTGATTCTAATCAGGTCTTGGCTGTATGAAATCTGGCAGAATCAAACAGAATCTCAGTTTCTCAGAATACCAGTGGCTAATAAATATACAGAAGACTGGTTAGTGAAGCCAAGGAGAGAGGGAACCAAGAAGTTGAAGGAGAGACAGGAGCTCTCAGCAGAGAACAGCAAGAGCCAATGCACAGAGAGGAACAGCCACCAAAACGGAAGGCATGTGAAAGGAAGTGGCTCCTCCGAGGTTTTTTAAAAATCCCCCACAAAACAGAAATAAAAATAGAACTCCTAGCTTCCCACCTGAGGAACCATCAGACTCAATCCCCCACCACCCCAGCCTCCTTGCTTATCAGTTCTCTTCTTTTCTGTTTCCTCTGGCTCTACATGTTGGCTGTTCTCCTTGTCTAAATTGAGGACCCAACTTTGGTCCATGTGGCCCTGACCCAGTCCGTTGGGGATGTTCTAACAATTGCCCTTCAGCTGCATGCTTTGCAGCTGAAATGAGAAACCTGAGCCTTGTCCATCTCCCTGGAACAATGCCTGGTCAGACCCACAGAACTGGCCATTAGGAAAGGGCACAGATGGGCTGCTATGGGACTAGAAGGGCCTTCTCACATGCAAAGCAGGTTAGCCTTGAGCCTTTAGGTTTGGTGCCACCATCACTTCAGAGGAAGACTGCTATCAGATCTGTGTTTTAGAAAGTTGTCTGGAACTAAGCGTGAAAAATGGATTTGGGGCACCTGGGTGGCTCAGTCGGTTGAGCGTCCGACTCTTGGTTTCAGTTCATGTCATGATCTCACAGTTTGTGAGTTCGAGCCCCGCTTGGGCTCTGCTCCAACAGCACAGAGCCTGCTTGGGATTCTGTCTCCTCTCTCTGCCCTTCCCATGCTTGCTCTCTCTCTTTCAAAATAAATAAAAATAAACTTAAAAAAAGAAAGAAAGGAAAATGGATTTGAGGGGGCAAAGCTGAAGCCACGGAGACTAGTTAGGGGTTACTAAGTAACCCAAGTGAGACTGATAAAGCCTGAGCCAAAGGAAAAGCAATACAACAGGAAGATACATTCGAGAGGCATTTTGGAGTTGATGGCATGCCTTAGTGAGCCCTTAAAAATGTACAGGACAATAGGGAAAATACTGCAGATGACTCTGAGGTTCCTAGCTTGGAAAACTAGAGGACAGGGTGATATTAACAAAGCAGGAAATACAAAGCATAATGTAAAGAGTTATCCAATCACTGTGTTGTACAACTGAAACTGCTACATTGTACATCAATTATACTTCAATTAAAAAAAAAGCAAGTTCAGTACAAAAACAGATGCCATATATATGAGCAGAATGGTTCTACAACTAATTATCTCCAGTACCTTCTCTCCTCAGCTTTAATGAAAGCTTTGTTTTGGTTAATCTGACATTGCTTATAGCATCCTGTGGAATTTCTACATGAATTGGGAGGGGGAAGAATATTTCTGAGGGATAGTTTTAAAATACAAATTTATGTCATTGAATTAAAGATACCTTCATTAAAATGATTCTCCTACTAGTAAATTCCCAAAGAATATACTCTTTTTTATTGAGGTTATCATTGACATGGGAAAGAAGCTGTCCACATTTAATGTATACATCTTGATGAGTTGAAGCATAAGTATACACCTGTGAAATCACCACCATAAACAATACCATAAACATAACCATCACCTCTAAAAGTTTCCTTTCCTCTTTCTTTGTAAGACAATTTCTATCTTAGATTCATAACTTTTGGAGACCAGGAGGTCAGGCTATAGGGAATCAGAGCACTGTGAGGAGACTGGGGTTGGGAAGCAGAAAGACTGTTGAAAAGAAGGTGTAGGTGGCCCCTTCTGCCATGGGTCCCTGAGTGAGTGGCAATAATGGAGACCATGTTGACATTGTCTGAAACAAACGCATTCTTTGTAAGCCTCTTGCAGGCTTGGCAGCCACAAAGAACACACTCTGGGGACTCACAAATAAGACTTTGCCTAAACTAAGTGGTCATATCACTAAGGATGGGAAGCAGAATCATAGGAGGAGAATGTTTGAGGGAGACAAATCCTGCATTTTCCACCAATGTGTATCCATAGATAGGGTGGTAATTTCAGGGTAATTGCTTCACGTGGAAGAAGAAAAAACTGCAAAGTAGCTGTCAGAGCCAACCCTCACACCTGACAACTCCGATTGTGATAGACCAGGCTGCAGAGGCCCTGGAAACCAAAGTTCACACCACCTCCTTCTCATTTATCTTTCTCAATGGAGAGTTTCATTTTCAAATGGTAAAAATGGACTTCCAGTCTCAATGGTAGACTAAGATAGTGGGGAAAAAAATCGCTCTTCTGAAAATATGAAAATTCTGGATATCGTATAAGAATGGAGTGTTTGGAACACATGCCTGAATGCAAAGCGTGTGCATCACTCCTCAGGCACATTTTAATCAAAGCCAGAAGTGGGTGCCAGAGCAGTGAGCAGAAGCAAAGCCAGAGAGGCCATTGAGTCTTTGAGCTAAAGCGCCAGGATGGATGGAAGCTTTGAGTTTCTGTGAGATGATGGTCTCCTCAGTACGGAGGGGATGGTGTGTTGGACCGGGTAAATCCAGGAGCCGCGCAAAGCCACCCAGTCCCAAGAGCTAAGACTAGAAACTGACCCACCCACCTTTTTTGGGCTCAGAGACATGTGTGAAAGGACTTTGGGTGGAAGGAGACTCATCCCTAAGGAATCAGCCTCCACCCTGCATGAGTGTGGGATCAGAGGTAGCACAGACCTGCACAGCAAATGTGCACCCATCCCATAAGGATACTTTCCACAGCCCAGTGCCTTGGTGGGACATCTAAAATGCCTATCTAACATGTATGTCTATAATCCATTTAGTTTTTGAAGAATATATTAAGTCTTTATGAAAGTAAAAAAAAAAAAGGTTGACTTTATAAACTGTGCCTTTTCCTTAATAAATGTTTGCAACCTCAAGCTGGAGTTGGAATTAGTTTCACTCCGGAGAGCCAAAATACTAACATATGAATATCTTATGGCGCCATCTAGTGCCCAAGGGTTGTATATCCAAACTGCTTCACTATGAATAAGCATCTCTATCATAGGTATCTAAAGATTTCATGAACCATTGTTTTGAAGGGCCATGAATGCCTGCAGTGTTAGGTTAGCAGTTCTTTATCTCTGTTAAAATAATGTTCTGTACATATTACTTGTGGAGTCCGTGTGTTTTTGCTCCACACATGCCCATTTCCACTGTCTGGACATGTAGGAATCCATTCCCATTCATGTCTGGGACTGCCATGCTGTACACAGGACCTGGAACAAGCGAGGTGTTGAGTAAATCTGGATGGATGAGAATAGAAATGACAACAATTTGGTAGAACTACACTGTCATTTTAAAAAAAAATTTTTTTTTAACCTTTATTTATTTTTGGGACAGAGAGAGACAGAGCATGAACGGGGGAGGGGCAGAGAGAGAGGGAGACACAGAATCGGGAACAGGCTCCAGGCTCTTAGCCATCAGTCCAGAGCCCGACGCGGGGCTCGAACTCACGGACCGCGAGATCGTGACCTGAGCTGAAGTCAGACGCTTAACCGACTGAGCCACCCAGGCGCCCCTACACTGTCATTTAAAAGGAAAAATTTTGATGCCCAAAGTGATTGCCTTATAAGAAAAAGGTGTATCTTCATAAAAAAAATGGCAATAGTCTCTTGTAGTAAAACTATATACAACCATTTCTTCTGTAAATTGCTTTGAGACTCAGCATTTGGAACTTAATGGCCTGCTTGTGTTGTCAAGGGTCCTCGCTCACAGAAAATGCCTCCCATTTGTGTGGCACTCTAAAGGGATGAACTGAGGTCCATGATAGCATTTGCCTAATCAGAAGTACATGCAGGGGTCAGCTCTCTCTCGATCTGCATCCTTAGGGATGGCACCCCCAGCTTCAGTGAAGAATAAACACATTCTGTTTGTTTGCCTGTGTTTTTGCTGGTTTGTTTTTCAGGGGTAGGAACTGGTTTCCTAACTGTAAATTGAACTGTCTCAGATATTTCAACAAAATAGAGTAAAAAATTGGTATTTTCACCTCTTGCCAGCTACTGGTAATAAGGGTTTTTATATTTTCCACTTCTTTGATAAGCAAGTGCCTGTTAGAGATGGACAATTTCCCCAAACTGGGTAAAGCCCCTTGACTGGAGTTTACCCGAAAGCATAAATAAAACGTCAGCGCCACAAAATTTAGTGAGAAGAGTTGCAAACACTCTAGAGTAACAATAAGGGCAAGTTCCTTTCAGCTCACAGAAATGAACAGTCTAATCCTGTCCTTACCTCAAACTGAAGGTCATAAACCATCACTGCTAATGTTCCTTCAGGCCTGACTTTAGACAGGCCTCAACCTTGACTAGAAAGTGCCTCCTGTGGCCCTCTCCAGGCTCTGATGTGGGCAGGACAAGGGGGTCACCAAGAATACTTCATGAAAATAAACTATGTTATGTTATTTGTCAGTAAATTATAGAACTGGTTGTTTCAGCTCTGGATTTGTCTTATTCCTAGTAGGTTAAAAGGGGTGGGGGTTGAATTTAAAAAGCTTGTCAAAGGGAGCCTGGGTGGCTCAGTTGGTTGAGCATCCAACTTCTGATTTTGGCTCAGATCATGATCCCAGGATCATGGGATTGAGTCCCATGTCAGGCTCCGTGCTGAGCATGGAGCCTGTTTAAGATTTTCTCTCTCTCTCTCTGTCCTTTTCTCCCACTTGCACTCTCTCTCTCTAAAAAATAAAGATAAAAAGCTTATCAAAATAACATAACACACTATCCTTGCATACATGTTTTAGTTCTGTTCTCTACCTTCTAATTCATCTTTGAGATCATTTGCAACTGGAAAGCAAAGGAATCCAAATTAAATCAAGATATTATTTTTCATCTATTTGAGTAGGATTCTTTTTAAACTATCAATACCCAATATTTTGGCAAAGGTGTGGGAGGCACAAATTTATACAAACTTTCTAGAGAGTAAAAAGTGCATGCCCTTTGACTCAGAAATTCCATTATTGGGTTTATCCCAAACACAAATGTAGAAAGAACACTGCAAGAATTTTTAATATACCATTTATTCACAACAGAAAAGCTTGGTAAATAATCTGAATCCTCAAAAGTAGGATAATGGTTAACTAAGTTGTGATATTTCCACATGATTAAGCATCATGTAATCATTTAAAAAGTATATGGAAGATTATTTGAAGAGAGAAAAATTCACAATATAAAAATGGAAGGAAAAAAAACCTACTACCAAGCAGTGTGTACATATTTATAAACTATGGTAATGTGAGAAATAGATATCTCTAGGTGTTGTTATGGGTAATTTGATTTTTCTCTTTGGGGTTTACAGATTTGCACAATGAGCATGATTACCTACACTAACCTCAAAAATAAACAATACATTATATACAAAAAATTCAAAAGAAGAAGAGTCATGTGTTGGATAGAGTCACAAGCCTGAATGAGGAAACAAAAATAGCCATTGTTCCTCCAAAATAATCATGACTCTGTAACTGCAACTCAGCAGTCATCACAGGGGCCAGCCAAGTGTCACTGCTTTTCATCATTGATGTGATGAGATTACATGAATCTACCTCGGATTTTATTTTCATAAATTATACTAGTATGGTCCTGTAGCAGGACTCTATTCTGCACATGTATAAGATATACGCTGAGGCAATAAGGGGGCTCACACATTTGCGGCAAGACTTCACAACTGGAGTGGCTGGAAGAAGATGGCAGCACACACAGGTGTCTCCGTAACCAGGAAGTTCCAGCATGACCACGACACATGGGAGGAAGTGCAAGCTGGGAAGGGGAAGGAGACTGGAAAGAGGTCGTTAAATGTCTTGGAAGACTAGAAAGATGCTGTGCAGGGACTTTAGAGTTTGGGTATGTTCAGTAGGTTAGTGGCAGAACTTTTTCCCTAGCATCTTAAGCACGCTGATGTCCCAATTAAGACCTGTGTTTTAGAAGTGTGTGTGTGTGTGTGTGTGTGTGTGTGTGTGTGTGAGAGAGAGAGAGAGAGAGAGAGAGAGAGAGAGAGAGATGGAAGATGAATTGAAAGCAAAGAAACCAGAGGCAAAGCTACCAGTACAAAAGCTGTTAGAGAGGCATTGTGGTGGTCGAGGGACCAGGGCTTGGTGATCAAATGGAAGGAGGAAGTGACTGAGGAGACATTTAGAAGGTGGCTGTGATGGTGTCATCAGTACAAACCATGGATGTTTTGCTCAAGACTGTCTATATTACTGTCTATATGAATAGACAGCTTTCTACAGACCCCTAGCCTGTTTCTCCTTTAACAAGTGATAATGTGCCACTCCACTTCTAGTTTATCACAGCAATAAAGAGCCCCTCTGCACCTTAGAGGACATGGAGTTTGTAACATTATGGTATGATAGTTACCATATTTGTTACAGACACATGTGTTACACATGTGTTATATATATATATATATATATATATATATATATATATATATATATATATATACACCATGTGGTCCAGCTACCTCTTCATTAAGCACAAGGTTAGAAGAGCAGTAGTATAGATAACTTAAAACTGGATCTTTTGAAAATACAATTTTAGAAAATAGGAAATAGATATGTTCATTAAAAAAGCAAATTTTGACCTGGACAAAACAAAAAGTTTGTTACATTTATATTTATAGCTTTTGTTGTTGTTGCTGCTGCTGCTGCTGTTTTACTGTTAAGTGATATATGTGTGAAGCAGACATTTTCAGCTCTTCCTTGAGCCTCACATCATCTCCCATTGAGGTGCAGACCCTGGATAGGCCAGACAGAAGGGAGCTGATAGACAGGGGTGCTGGGTAGTCATCACCCAGCAGATAAGCCACAAGTGGCCAGAGGTCATATGTCTGCCTCACTGGCTCCTCATAGAAAGGACAATAAACCCTCTAAGCAAAGTGTGTATTTTCTGGCCATTAACTTTTATAGGCTGTATCTCACTTCTCATGTTCCTCTTGTATGTTTACAGTGGAAATGTTCATTGGCTGAAACAAATTTCAGAATTGGCGTATCTTTCAGGGCACAGATTGGTAGTTGCCAGAAGCAGGGGGGTAGGGGATGTGTGAAAAGGATGTAGGTGGTCAAAAGGTACAAACTTCCAGTTTGTAGATGTTATCTTTACAACATCTACAAATTTGTCCCCCCTCTCTGCAACTAGAGGTAGTCTTTCCCATTTTTAAGAAAACAATCTGTTTCCTAAGCAGAGAACGATTAGCTTATTAGATGGTGCAAAGAAAATAGCCATTTCCCATGTTCTCTTGTTGATAAATGTTAACAAAGCTGTGTTCGTAGGTTTCTTCCTTCTTTGAAGGCTTGAATGGGTAGAAATTTTGAGGACTCAGTTCTCGACAAACTTTTGTCTATTTTTCTTTCTTTTTCCACACGGCAACCACAAAGTAGTTTTTAAAGACCTCAAAGAAAGCCCTTGTTTCAGAATCACCCATATTTGAACATAGAAAGCAGTTGCTTCTATCATACTGTCTTTCATGAAAAAAAAGCTTCCACTGGGGCAACGCACTTTCCACTAAGAAGACTGTTCTCTGCACAGTCTCTGGTTTTTGGGTGCACAGCACTTCACAGCTGGCACTTGTGCACAGTCACATTTCCAAACTGCCACCTTCCTCCCTGGCTTTCCTGCCAAAAAGCAGTGAACATGGCCCCTCACTGTTAGTGCCTCCTGCTTTGTGTGGGAACACCAATGAGATGGGCCATCCTCTGGAGAGATGCCAGTCCTGGGCCCTTGGTCTTGGCAGGAGCCTGGATTAGTGAAAACCTCCAACCCAAGCTGGAATTCACAAATCACTCTAGGACAGTTTCCCCACTTTGGAGGGAGGCTTTGCTTCAGCTTGACTCTGGCTGGGGAAGGAGAGTCCCTTGGTTTCTTTAACAACACTGGAGTGTATGCTAAGAACGGACCCCATCCTTGCCTCCCTCCTCTTTTACTTTCTGTTTCCATTATGAGCGTCAATCTCTCCTAAAAGGCCATGAAACTCTCTCACACACACCATCCACACCCTTCTCACTGTTCTCCTTGTCACCAACCCACACTGGCAGGTGTGGGTAGGTGGTATTTATTGTGGCAGGGAATGTTCTTAGCACCCCAGGGATGCTAATGCAGGGCGTCTAGCACTGAGCTTCACTAATCACTTTTAAACTGAGGCCAGCTCTGGCGCAGAGTGAAGCAGAGTTCTTCTGAAGTTACTCAAAACTGTGGCCAGAGCCGCCACTCAAAGCTCATACCATGAGAACTGCCTGGGGCATGAATCTAACTTTGGACGGTTTATGAGAACAAACAGAACTCTGCCTCTAGATCCAGAGGAGAAACACCCAACTGGACCCTCCAGGTTGATCCCTGGACAGCTCTGCAAACGTGGAACAGAATCTGCACCCCCCAGACCCAGGCTCTCTGCCCCATTTTTTCTAATGCTAGAGGTACTGGTTTTGAAAGGGGCAGAAGATGAATGTGGTCAAGGACCCAACATAAAAGTCTACGATCCTTCCACCCATCCCAAACCTTTGGAGCATCATGGCAAGCAAATGGAATTGGCTTTTCTGTTCACCTGCTGTGACATAAAGCATCCCAAGAAAAAAGTTCTTGCTCTTTTGCTAAAACAAGGATTTTCACTTGTTGATGAGGCATTATTTTCTATCTATAGTTAAATTGCGTATTTTATCCAGAAAATGAGTTAATAAGTGGTAAGGCCTCCAATAGAGAATAAAATCAGGGGCACCTGGCTGGCTCAGTGGCTGGACCACACACCCTCTTGATATCAGGGCTGTGAGTTTGAGCCCCATGTTGAGTGTGGAGATGACTTAAAAATAAAATCTTAAAAATAAAGAAATAAAGTCATAGGTAGTCACTTTTTAAAATGTAGCTTAAAAGGCTCTATTGTCACAAACTAGATATGATTTTAGTAAATAAATGACTGATATCTGCTGGGGGAAAAAAGCTAGTGATCTTTTAAAACCAAAGCCGTCCCTTTTGTCAGATGATCCTCAACTTTAGCATAATGATATTAATTCTATACAACATGCTAATTAATTCAGTTGCCTTACAAATAGTTCTTGATGCCATTTTATTTCAGAAGAGGGGGCACTAAGAAGTGATTCTACTGTCCCTTCTCAGTAGAGAGACTAAGTAAAGGTTCTATGAAACATGCTTTTTTTTTTTTTTTTTACATCTGAGGTAAATATCTTTCCATAGACATTAAAAGATTTTTTTAAATAGAAAATTACCCACACCATTCAGGTGGAGTTTCGGGGACTTGTGGCCCTCTCCTCAGAGTAGTGTAGAAGGCTCCTGTCTCCGAAGAAAGTCCCGGTGGCCTCCAAAGATGTGCCTTCACCCTGTCTCCACGCAGGAGGCAGGTCCTCTCTGGCATGTGTGCAGCATAGCCTGTCTGCCCAGCCCCACAGGCTGTCAGCCGGAGCATATGACTGTGCCCAGAGCTGGCACCACAGGACAGCCACCCCCCAGGCTCTTGTCATCGGTACAGCCTGGAATCACTGCTGTGCGGTACAAATCAAATCCGTGTTGGGAAACAATATTTTGGTATACCCATTCCTTTAGATTTTCTAAAAATCCCTCCCTTTGGCAATTCAGACCAACAAGCTTTACATGGCTTTTGAGCTCCCTGGAGCTTTTTTCACAAATTACTCATTGGCCTCCATTGAGGGATATTATGAACAAGAAACTTGTTGAATCTCACAGTGTGTTTACCATAAAGAACTTGCTAATTGCATTGCACTTGCTAATTACATTGCACATCCTCTCCAGGAGATCCCACAAGAAATTTTACTTTGAGTCTCAGAGTCAGGAATGAATATGCTTCCTCTACATAACTAATTAAAATTAATTTATTATAATTTTATTGTCACTTTGAAGCCTGTTACCTGCTTTCTTTGAATACATTGCTGAAAAGCTGAGAGTCAAATTTGAAGCTTATCCTTAGCAAACCATCATCTACAACATACGGTTTAAAATTTTTTAATATTTTCTGCACAGTGAAGAAAATATCAACAAAACTAAAAGCCTGAATGGGAGAAGATATTTGCAAATGGCATATCCAATAAAGGGTTAGAATAAAAAATATATTAAAGAGCTGATACAACTCAACACCCAAAAAGCAATTAACCCAATAAAAAATGGGCAGAAGAGGGGCACCTAGGTGGCTCAGATGGTTAAGCATCCGACTTCAGTTCAGGTCATGATCTCATGGTCCGTGAGTTCAAGCCCTGCATTGGGCTTTGTGCTAACAACTCAGAGCTTGGAGCCTGCTTTGGATTCTGTGTCTCCCTCTCTCTCTCTGCCCCTCCTTACTCCCACTCTGTCTCTCTCTGTCTCTCAAAAATGAATAAATGTTAAAAAAAAAAATTTTAATGGGCAAAAGACACAAAGTCATTTCTCCAAAGAAGACATACAGATGGCCAATAGACACATGAAAACATGCTCAACATCACTCAACATCAGGGAAATATAAATCAAAACTACAATTAAAAAAACCTGAAATATCACCTCACATCTGTCAGAATGGCTAAACTCAAAAACACAAGAAACAAGTGTTGGTAAGGATGTGGAGAAAAAGAAACCCTTTTCTTGCACTGTTGGTGGGAATGCAAACTGGTGCAGCCATTCTGGAAAACAGTATGGAGTTTCCTCAAAAGATTAAAAATAGAACTACTCTATTCTCCAGTAATCACACTACTGGATATTTACCCAAAAATACAAAAACACTCATTCAAAGGGATACATGCAGGCCTGTGTTTATTGCAACATTATTTACTATAGCCAAACTGTGGAAGCAGCCCAAGTGTCCATCGATATATGAATGGATCAAGAAGAGGTATATATATATAATAAAATATTGCTTAGCCACAAAAAAGAATAAAATCTTGCCATTTGCAACAACACGAATAGAGCTAGAGAGTATAATGCTAAGCAAAATAAGTCAGTCAGAGAAGGACAAATACCATATGATTTCTCTCATATGTGGAATTTAAGAAACAAAACACATGAACAAAGGGAAAAAAGAAAGAGAGAGAAACCAAGAAACAGACTCTTAACTACAGAGAACAAACAGAGGGGAGGTGGGTGGGGGTGATGGGTGAATTAAGTGATGGGGATTAGAGTGCACTTATTACAGTAAAACATAAAATAATAAAAATTTTAATATTTTTTCATTTTATTTATAATTTAATATAATAATCTTACCTTCTAGTTTTTTCCTATTCCTTCTACTTTCATTTTAATTTTTTCCTGCTTTTCTCTTGCAATCAATTCAAATTAATTTTTACCTCAGTTATATCTATTTGTATAAGATAACTAAAAACCTTTGAAACAGAGAAAAGAATAAATAAAGACTGGAATATCCAGGACTTTGATTTAGTTATTTCCTAGAGACAAATAAAATATCTCTTTTTTCCTGAGTTGATATACCAGGAAATAGAATGCAATTATAGAGGAGTGCCTGGGTGGCTCAGTTGGTTAAGCATCCAACTCTTGATTTTGGTTCAAGTCATGATCTCATGGTGTGAGTTCGAGCCCAGTGTTGGCTTCTGGGCTTCATGCTAAACAGGCAGAGCCTGCTTGGAATCATCTCTCTCTCTCTCTCTCTCTCTCTCTCTCTCTCTATTGCTCTGTCCCTCTCCTGAACTCATTCACTCACTCTCTTTTGCTCTCTCAAAAGAAATAAACTTTAAAAAAATTTTAGAATTCAATATAGAAATGTAAAGTTAGAATAATAATTTATAGAATATTGTTGCAAACAAATCTAGTTAATACTCAAAGTACCACCTTAGAAAGGATTGAAAGTGGACCCAAAACTGGAACAACTGCAACAGAAAGAGGAAGACAATGGTTTGTGAAGCCAGATCTAAGGTAAGACACCCAATGTTACCTCCAGAGTCACAAACCATATGTGGGTTTTTTTTAAGATTTATTTCTTTTATTATATTTTAAGTAAGCTCTATGCCCAACACAAAGTTTGAACTCATGACCCCAAGATCGAGAGTCACGTGCTCTACCGACTAAGCCAGCCAAGGGCCCCAAACCATACGTGTTCATTTCCATCTGTACTGGATTGAATAGTGACCCGTAAAAGATATGTCCAGGCAGAACCTCAGAATGTGACCTTATTTTTGTTCAAATCAAACGCAGAGACCAGACTTGAAAATTCCCTGAGCAGATCAAACCAGTTGAGTCATACAAGCAAAGCTTAATTTCCCTTATGTTGCAAAACCAGCGAGACTAACTTGACCTGTGTCCCTTCTTGCCTGTGCCTGTGAAAATCATAAGTGAAACTTAAGTTGTTCCCCAAAATTGATCTGAAGTAACCACTAAGCAAGTCCCTTCCATTTAAGAAAATTCTAATATTATAACCAGTCACTGTGAAGAAAAACAGCGACGGCTTCCGTGTTGTGTCAACTGCTTTGTAACAATACACCTCTGAGCATCATTCCATGTTTCGGTTTGGGTGCTTCTGGTGTGCAAACGGTCTTTTTGGTGTATTACACAATAAATTTGTACTAATTACTACTTCAATGATTTATTTGTTTTATTTCTGGGGTTTTTTTTCCTGAATATTTGAAATAAGCATCTTTTAAAATGTAATGAAGGAAAGGATCTAGCAAGGAGATCATCCTAAATTAACATGGGGCCTAAATCCAGTAGAAATGGAAGGAGAAGACTCAGCGGGGAAAGCCATATGAAGACGAAAGCAGCGACTGGAGGGCAGCCAGCAGCTAAGGAAAGCCAAGGATTGCCAGCAACCACCAGAAGCTGGAAGAGAGGCACAAAGCACATTGTCACTCACATCCTCCAGAAGGAATCAAACCTGTCCTTACATCCACTTTGGATGTCTGGCCTCCAGAACCATGAAAGAATGAATTTCTGTTGTTTTTAAGCCACCTTGACTATGATAATTTATTACAATAACCCTGGGAAACTAATACACCATCTTAAGTCTCCAGATTCAAATTCACACTAATTCATGTTCTAGGTTTTAGAACCTATTATCTGTGAATTAAAGTCTTGGTTAAAGTAATTTTTTCAAAGTGTAGAGGCTTAAATATTTGGAAAAAACATTCCAAATACAAATCAGTAATTATTTGTCATATTAAGTTGAAGATGTTTAAACTTTCGCCTAAGTATTTTAAGTTTCCAGAAGTTTATACACTTAAAGACCATTCACCATCACATTTGTATACAACATATTTTAATAGACATGGTAAGATATGCAATAGAATGAAAAGAATACAACTCATATGTACACATCTTGTCAATCGAACATATATTCCTCAAAATATAGTTATCAGTCTTGTGCTTATGTCATGGAATGTAGATCTTCTTGACAAACATTTTTTAAATATGCAAGCAAAGAAAATAGTAAGCTGTTACATAACTACCAGGAGACAGAGAGAAAGGGTAAGAGAGAAGTTATTAAGACAAGAAAACCCAGGATATATAATAATACAGGACAAAATCGAAATGGATATTAGACAGTGATGAGATATTATTGGGGCACCTGGATGGCTCAGTCAGTTAAGTATCTGAGTTCGGTTCAGGTCATGATCTCATGGTTCACAAGTTCGAGCTCTGCGTCAGGCTCTCTGCCTAGACAACTCAGAGCCTGGAACCTGCTTTGGATTCTGTCTCCCTCTCTCTCTGCCCCTCCCCTGCTTGCACTCTGTCTCTTTCTCTCTCTCAAAAATAAATAAAACATCAAAAAAAAAATTTTTAAGATATTATTATTGTTAAGTATAAATCTGTTTTTCCTATTTTAGAAAAAAATAAGGGTGTCTGGGTAGCTCAGTGGGTTAAACATCCGACTCTTGGTTTTGGCTCAGGTCTTGATCTCACCGTTTGTGACTCTGAGTGCCCTAGAGGGCTCTTGATGGCAGCGTGTAGCCTTCTTGGGATCCTCTCTCTCTCCCTCTCTCTGCCCCTCCGTGCTTGTGTTCTCTCTCTCTCAGAAATAAATAAACTTAAAAATAAAAATAGAAATGATTTCATAAAAGTTGTAAGAAGGAAAAAGAAATTTGTGAGATTTCTTGTACTTTTTTACAAAAAAAAAAAATCTGGGTGTTCTATTTACTCAGTTCATATTGACCTTGGTGAAGTAAAGAATATCCAAATATTTAGAAATTAGTTTGCAGTACCTAATTTCACCAGAGGATGGTAGAATAGGGTCAAAACATATGAAAAAGTCTTTGCTACTTTATATTTTTCTCTCATGAATTCATACAACAAAGTCATCTGATATATCTAACTGGTAGAATTATCAAAACCTTTTTATTTAAAAACAAAAATTAGCAGGGCACCTGGCTGGCTCAGTCGGTGAAGCGTGCAACTCTTGATCTTGGGATTGTGAGTTCAAGCCCCAGATTGGATGTAGAGATTACTTTTAAAAAAATTAAATTTTTACAATTAAAAAAATTTTAAGAAGATGATACATACTGTTGGTTGTTAGTAGGGAGAGAAAGGTGGGAAAAACTCCACCCTGGGACATCAAAATGTGACCTACAAGTTCTTTGTCACATCAAATCAGCATAACAAGAAATTAAGTCTGTGAAAGAACATCTTTCAGAGAGACAGTTAAAAACAAAATGAGTTGATTTGTAAGAACTTTACAAACGTTGGAGAGAAGGGAACCTATTACCCAACCACAGTCTTCCATTCAAAACCCATAAAGAGGGGCACCTGGGTGGCTCAGTCTGTTAAGCATCCAACTTCGGCTCAGGTCATGATCTCACGGTTTGTGAGTTTGAGCCCCATATCAGACTCTGTGCTGACAGCTTGGAGCCTGGACCTGCTTTGGATTCCATGTCTCCATCTCTCTCTGGTTCTACCCCACTCACACTCTGTCTCTCTCTCTCTCTCAAAAATAAAATAAACAGTAAAAAAAAATCATAAAAGGTTAAGGGACACATTGGGAGGGTCCAGCAGTAGCCAGCAAGAAAGAGAAGGCTGTTTTTTCCTACGCATGAAAATTCCCAGTGTGCACCTCGCTAACCATCTTACACTCTTCCCATCACATCCACCCAACTTCTACAAAAAGATCAAGATATTTTGATCTTCAACAGGAACTTGAGCTGCTCAGTGAGGGAAAACTTGGGGGCAAATCTAGGCAGTGAATAGTCCACATTTTATTTTTAAACAGTAACTGAGTTCCTGCTAAGTACAAACTACCAGGTTCTGGGGATTTCCAAGATAAATACGGTCTGGTTCCTGACCCTGACACCTTAAAAATGTTGAGAGTTAAGTGCTATTGTCTGCCATTGGTCCTTCCATCCTGCAGATTCTCTCACTCCTGGTTTACAGTTCCCATGGAAACAAGCACTCCGACCCTGAGAAACCATGGGCTCAGTGCCAAGCTCCTCTCTGGGGACTCTGAGTCCTTATTGTCACCTTCTATCTGGATTCCTGACCTTTCTTGTCTGGTCCCTGCTGCCCCAGACAGCCTCCCTGAATAACTCCCAGCCTTTACTCCTCTCTGAGACTTAACGCATCTTCCTAGCCCAGCCCTACCTCTCCTATACCTGGCAGACAGTATCCTCTGTTGGCCTGCAATAACCTAGTCCTGAATCGACTACAGAATGCATGCAGGTGGGCTTTTAAAGTTTGGCATTGATAGAAAAGCACCTGAGGGTAACTTGCATAAGCATAGAACGTGAAAGTAAATTACTATGGAAATGACAAATACTTACATCATAACTTCAGACAATATTTTATCTCACTATTTCTTTGTGTCAATATGGACAGAATTGAAGGCATCAGAGCCTACTTTTTGAATTCTTATCCCCTGGAATTGTTCCAACATAGAGACTGAAGGAGGAGTTCTGAGTTTCTAATTCCAGATCTGCTATTTACCTGCTGTGTGACCATGCAAAAGTTACCACACATCTCTGAGGCTAAATTTCCTCAACTGTAAAATCAAACTAAGAATAATACTTACCTCACAGGTTGGTCATGAGGAGTAAATGAGATAATATATGTTAAAGGTATTAGGCATAGCACATGGAACAATGAGTATTCAATAAATGTAAGGAGAGAATAACATTGCTACATGTTAAAGCTATTTTCCAGCTATTTAAGAAATCTGAAAGCATTAGCGTTAGAATTTTTATTGCTTGTATTTTTAATCTGAAAGTTTCAAGTGGAAAATACATAAAATATCCAATTATATAAAGAACCAATTTTCACATCTGATTAGTCAGTCCCCAATTTCCCTAGGGTACATATTCAGGCTTCTCTCTTTTTTATTCTTTCCCCCCTGCCACTTGCATTTTTAACTTGACTTTCTTTTTACTATAGATTTATTGTTTTTAAGGATTTCTCTTTTTTTAATGTTTATTTATTTATTTTGAGAGAGAGAGAGCGGGGGAGGGGCAGAGAGAGAGGGAGAGAGAGAGAATCCCAAGCAGGCTCTCCACTATCAGCACAGAGCCCAACACGGGGTTCAATCTCACCAACACTGAGATCATGACCTGAGCCAAAATCAAGAGTCGGGTGCTCGGGGTGCCTGGGTGGCTCAGTCAGCTGAGCATCTGAGTTTGGTTCAGGTCATGATGTTGCAATTCATGAATGGGAGCCCCACGTCCATGAATTGTAGCTGCATGCTGACAGAGCCTGGGGCCTGCTTTGGATTCTGTGTCTCCTTCTCTCTCTCTCTCTATGCCTCCCTCACTCACACTCTGTCTCCCTCTCTCTCTCTCAAAAATAAAGAAACATTAAAAAAAAATTTTTTTAAAGAGTCGGACGCTCAACCAACTGAGGCACCCAGGTGCCCATGTTTTTTTTTTTTTTGTTTCTTTGTTTGTTTTTTTAAACTATAGATTCAAAGAGAATACATCAGTTTTAAAACTTTTAAGGTAGAAATAGATATAAAATGAAAAACCTTTCCCTCCCACCATGGACTTCCTATTCTTTTCTTTCCCCTCAGATAATCACTATCTCTATCAAATTCTTTTATTTATTTTTTTTTTAATTTTTTTTAACGTTTATTTATTTTTGAGACGGAGAGAGACAGAGCATGAACGGGGGAGGGTCAGAGAGAGGGAGACACAGAATTGGAAGCAGGCTCCAGGCTCTGAGCTGTCAGCACAGAGCCCGACGCGGGGCTCGAAGTCACGGACCGAGAGATCATGACCTGAGCCGAAGTCGAAGTCACGGACCGCGAGATCATGACCTGAGCCGAAGTCGGACGCTCAACTGACTGAGCCACCCAGGCGCCCCATCTCTATCAAATTCTTACAAGTCTTCAAGCTTCTGAATAGATTTTTCACACGAATAAGACCATACTAGAACACAATAGCATATCATATACAAAAGACACAGACCTGCCATGTCATTTTTGATGTGAAGTAGCAGCTTGCTTAAATGCAACATGTTTTATTTGAGTTCCTTCTTGATGGACATTTATTTGTGATTCCTGTTTATACAAATAGCAATGTTTTCTATGCTTTTGCACACATGTCTTTGCATACTTTGGCAAGAATATGGGTAGGACAAATTTCGAGAAATGCTGCTATTAGGCCAAAGGATCAATGAATTTTTAATTTGAATAGGTGTCACTGCCACACTGTTCCCTTACCAGGTAGAACCAGATTGAACTCCTCAGTGGAGCATACAGTATCTGCTTTCCTGTCACCTTTCACCAAATGTATTATCCAGGTTTTAAAATGCATTAGTCTGATAGATGAAAAATTATTATCTCTTTGTTGTTTTAATTTTCTTCTTTTTAATTAGTGAAATTGAGCATTTTTCACATACTTATTAGCCATTTGTAATTTTGTAAACTACCTGCCAAAATAATTGCCCATTTTCCTATGTTTTTAATGACTCTGTAAGTTCTTTCTATAGAAAAGGAACTAATCCATTGTTTGCCATATGTGATGCAACATTACAATTTATAGTGAAAATACTTCTGGCACTAATTGTATATTCATATTTATATCTCACATTCAATTGCTGCACTTATGAAACCTAAAAAAGAAAAATAAAACAAAAAACTAACACTGATTTTATAATTAAAGGAAATGTCACTCTAGCATTTTATTATTGTACTTCATTAAACAAATTAAATGATGTCAAACGATGAATCATTATTTACTATATCCATTCATACAAGTGTCCTACAGATATACTTAAAAGTAATATTTCAGTCTTTGTATAACTTTACAAAAATTTACTGTACTAAGGATCAGACCATATGTGCCTTTCTTAGAGAACTGAGTTTTAGAGCCCGATTCTTTTAATATGCTATTTATAAATATTCCATGGTCGTTAGGGCCATCAAGATATTTAATTAAATGATTCTAAAAGAGGGGCATCTGGGTGGCTCAGATGGTTAATAGTCCAATTTTTTTAAAATTTTTTTTTAACGTCTATTTATTTTTGAGACAGAGAGAGACAGAGCATGAACGGGGGAGGGTCAGAGAGAGAGAGGGAGACACAGAATCTGAAACAGGCTCCAGGTTCTGAGCTGTCAGCACAGAGCCCCACGCGGGGCTTGAACTCAGGAACCGCGGGATCATGACCTGAGCCGAAGTCAGACGCTTAACCGACTGAGCCACCTAGGTGCCCCAGTAGTCCAATTTTTTATCTCAGCTCAGGTCTTGATCTCAGGGTCGTGAATTCAAGTCCTACGTTGGACTCCAACGTAGGCTGGACATGAAGCCTACTTAAAATTAAAAATGATTCTGGAAGAAACCTGTGCTAACCAGAAAGAGTTGACAGAAGAATGAAGCAAGATGATCACACCCAGCTTTGTGAGCTCTGGTGGGTGATAAATGCTAACACTAGAGGAAAATCACTACTGTTCGATTCTGCAAAATTCCCATATTCCAGTGAACAATGCCCAAATTAAACTGTGAGTCTCTTATGGATAGAAAATGTACCTTTAGAGTCTTTTTAAAAAAATGTTTTATTGTCATGAAACTTACCTTCTAACAAAACTTAGGTGTGCAATACATCATCATTGACTCTGAGTACAAGGCTGTATGGCAGATCTTTAGAGCTTATTCAACTAGCTTGATGAAAACGTTATGCTTGTTAACTAGTAACTCCCCATTTCCTCTTCCCTCAGCCCCTGGCAACCACCATTCCACCCTTTGATTCTGAGTTTGACTATTTTAGATACCTCATATTAAGTAGAATCACATGGTGTTTGTCTTTCTGTGACTGGCTTATTAACCTTAGCATAATACCCTCCAGTTGATCCATGCTGTCATATATGGAAAAATTTCCTTATTTTTTAAGGCTGAGGAGTATTCTGTCGCATGTAGATGCCCCATATTCTTGATTCATCTGTCAGTAGACAGTTATCATATTTGCACATATTGGCTTTTGTGAATAGTGCTGCCATAAACATAGCCTTGCTAATATCTCTTCCAAATCAGGATTTAAATTCTTTTGGACAAATACTCAGAAGTGGGATTTCTAGATCATGTGGTATTCCTATCTTTAATTTTTTGCTTTTTTGAATATGCTACATATTGTCTTCCACAGTGGCTGCACCATTTTGTACTCCCACTCACAGTGGACAAGTGTTCCCTTTTACCCATCTTCTCGCCAACATTTGTTGTCTTGTTTTTTTTGATAATAGCCACCCTGATAGGTGCAAAACAAAATCTCATTATGGTTTTGATTTGCATTTCCCTGATGTTTAGTGATGTTGAGCATCTTTTCCTGTACCTGTTGACCGTTTGATCTCTTCTTTGGAAAAATTTTTGTTCAAGTCCTTAGTACATTTTTTAAATTGGGTTATTAGGGGGCTTTTTACTAATGAGTCTTAGGAGTTTTGTTTTATATTTTGAAGATTAACTTCTTATCAGATATGTGGTTTACAAATATTTTCTCCCATAGCATAGATTGCCTTTTGGTTTTGTTAATTGTTTCCTTTGCTGTGCAGAAGAATTCTAGTTTGAGATAAGTTTTACTGTTTTGTTTTCGGTTTTGTTGCCAACCAAGTTTCTTTATATGCCCCCAAATTAACAATTTCCATTAATATTTGCAGATTAATATGAACTTACCAGATGTTTGTAATTGTTTTGAGTTTTACCTAATGGTTATTAACACCATACAATAGTCTTAAATATAAATCAGTAATTTCAGTATAAATATACTTATTCCCCATTTCTAACTATGCCTGCTATGTCTCTGATTCATCATTTCTTCACCTACATATCCCTTATTCCTATTATCTCACATTTTATTTAATCCATCGATGCTTGAGGGATTTTCTTCATCTATTTCTTTTTAAGTTGTTATTTATTTATTTTGAAAGACAGAGAGAGAGCAAGGGAGAGTCAGAGCGAGAGGGACAGAGAGAATCCCAAGTAGGCTCCATGCTGTCAGCACAGAGGCCTCAAACTTACAAACTGTGAGATCATGACTTGAGCCAAAATCAAGAGTCAGATGGTCAACCGATGAGTCACCTGGGCTTCCCTTCTTCATCTATTTCCAATTATATAAATACATTTAGTATTTATTATACTACTTATCTTTTACAGAAGTATATTTTGGGGAATAAATGTAGACAAAGAAAAAAATTACAGACCAAAAAATGTTTAAAGCGAAGGTCAACATTACCCAACAATAACCATTTGCTCCCATTCCTGTGGAGCATTTTTAGGTGCTTTAATCATGATGAAATGGTCCATATTAACCTAATGCATTTAATGAAGTTAATAGATCTGCCTTAAAGTTGTTTAAAGTCATTTTGAAAGTTATCTGCTTACAAAAGTGCAGACAGTGATGATTCTTTGACCTTTAAGTTTCTCATGCTCCACATCTGCTTTGATTTGTGATAAGACTGTGACTTAGAAGACTGTGCAGACTCAGGACTCTGAGAGTGGGGAGACGCCTTCCGCATGAGGTTCCTGGATATGACCCTCTGAAGATTCTTCATGGAACACCCTGCAGCCCTGGTGATCACCCAGGGGTGATCCAGGGCCTGCCCGGCAGACATGCGCTGACTAGCCTCCAAAATAAGTAGTTTGTCTATAAAGTCCTTCGCCAAGTGGGAAATATTTGGCCAAGGCTAGAAAGGAAAAAGAAATAAAATAGAATTAAATAACTAAAATAAAAACACACAAACACACATAGAGAATAATCTTCTTAATGACATAAATCAACGCATATCAAATCCAAAAGACTTTTTCAAATAAGCAAATTAAATACTATATTGTTAAATATATAGTGAACCTGAAAATCCACTTTTGAGAAAGGCAAAATAAAAAAAAATCTATTTGGCAAAAGGAAAAAACAAACACAAATTCTGTTCCAAACTTTCTGTTCAGTGAATGAGAATTCCTTTCTAGAAATCTGTCCAGCGTGCTGCAATTAGCAATGTGAGTTTCCACATCACATTTATGTAAGCTGGACAAGGAAGAGCAGCTGTTGTACATGAAGTACACCAGTATCGAGTTAGTATTTCCCACATTCTGGTCATCTCGTAGAGTCCCCATGACTCCAAGAATGAGCCAGAGTGGGAAGTGGGATGGATTGAGAAATCATCAACTTTTCTCTCCCTTTGAAAACTTATTCCACACTTAGGATGCTTTCATCTCCACAGCCTCGAGAGAGAAGGAGAACAAAGAAGGCACTTCAGTGAAGACTCTGGCTGCACTGCATTTCCTCAACACACACAGGGCCCTCACTGTTCCAGTCAGCTGGCTCCAAGTGGGATCCAGCATGTAGCAGAGATATGGCAGGGTGCAGTATGTACAACCAGCTATTTGATGGTTCAGGGATTTATTCTGGCAAAATTACAGCTTTGGCACACACTTTAAATAGAATAGCAGCAATTCATAGTGACTTCTGGGAGGGTAAAGAGAGCTGTTGCTTTACATGTGTTTTCTGCATTACCTACCAATACATAGCATATATCTAGGAAAAAACTATAGTTTTGTATCCCTTGTCATCTACAAAGGAGAAACATTGAGAAAATTGCCAGTACATTTGCTGTATCTTTAGCAGCAATTTCTGATTGACATGTATTTTTAAAAAATTGTATCTCCTGGGGCGCCTCGGTGGCTCACTGACTCTTAATCGCCTGACTCTTGACCTTGGCTCAGGTCATGATCTCACGGTTCGTGAAATCCAGCCCCGCACTGGGCTCTGCACTTACAGTGGGGAGCCTGCTTAGGATTCTCGCTCTTCCTCTCTCTCTGCTCCTCCCCAGCTTGTGCATGCACATGCGCACGAGCTCGCTCTCACTCTCTCTCTCTCTCTCTCAAAATAGATTTTAAAAAATTATCTCCCAAGAAAGACAAGGAAATCCTTACAACCTATTGTCTTTGTCCTCATGTAAGGAAAAATCAGAATCTAATCAGATATCACAGTCTCCAATCTCTTAACACTCTATTAACCTAGAATTTGAATCAAAAGCAACCAGTAGGGGAGCCTGGGTGGCTCAGTTGGTTAAGCGTCTGACTTCAGCTCAGGTCATGATCTCGCCTTCAGTGAGTTCGGCCCCCGCGTTGGGCTCGGTGCTGACAGCTCAGAGCCTGAAGCCTGCTTCAGATTCTGTATCTCCCTCTCTGCCCCTCTCCCACTCGCACTCTGTCTCTCTGTCTCTGAAAAATGAATAAACCTTAAAAAAAATTATAAAAAAAAAGAAACCAGTAAAAAGGAATTGCTCTTTTTTTTCCTTCAGTTTACTTAGGTAAATGAGATGCAAAAGATATTTATGCCCAAAATAAAATGCATGAAATAAATGAATACATTTGCCAAATACTCAAACACAGGAAAAATAAAATGTAAACACTGCATGTCTAGACAAAGTGCGTCAGGGGCTGACACTCATCCTCTGCTTTGGCTAGACATCTATTTGGCTCTGGATCCAGACACATTTATCTAGGCTCAAGGTTAAATTAGATGTCTCCAATGGAACATTATAAGACAAGCAACTGAATCTTTCTGGAAAATGTAAAATACGGGTAGTGAGATTTATGGAGAGCTCATTAAGATGACCTCAAATGAATATACACTTAAAATGCAGTTGCAGAAAATAAGGTAACATGGAAAAAAAGTTCTTCAGCCAAAGTACATTATTCAAACACGGGCTATAAACTACAGGACTCCTGAGCCATAAAGAACAACTGGAGAGTACCTAGGAGTGAATTACGTATTACACATTAGAAAATGACAGGTATAGAAAAAATGTCAGAACTATTTTATTTTTATCTTTTTAATATAAAATTTATTGTTGTCTCTGTTGTATAAAGTATAAAATAAATACATATATATATATATTTATATTATATAAATGAATAAGAACTGAGTGTGCATGCTCACATTTCTTTAACGAATAGTGTGATCTGACCAAAAATGATTTAGAGGGGCACCTGACTGGCTCAGTCAGTAGAGCAAGGAACTCTTGACCTTCGAGCCCCACACTGGACATAGAGATGACTTTTTAAAAATAAAGATTTGGAGACCACACATTGAACCACATTCATATCCTGGACGAACTCTCAATGCAATCATTGTGTCCCTTCACCAGCCTGGACAGCCACTTTGCCATTTCCACTCTTTGCCTTGAAAATTCTTCTGTTCGGCTCTTCTCAGCAGTCTCAAGGAGACACTGTCATCAGTCAGCCTGTTAACCCATCTCAATATGGAAAAAGCCTGGGATTGAGGTAAGTGGGTCTGGACTAGACAGGCTATCTGGCCCTCTATAGCTCTAAACAAAGGATCTCAGTCTTCTCATAAAAAAAATGGGGATCATCATATCTCTTTCATAAGAGTGCCATTCGAACCAAATTAGATCAAATATGTGAAAAATGGTTTTCAAAATATAAAATGTCATATATATTTGTTGTTCTTGTTCTTGTTCTTGTTACTATTAAACCACAATGTAACTCCTTCCTCAGCTCTTTTGTGGACATATCCACTGACTATATTCAGAGAACTGGAAGATGAAAATTATCTAAAACTTCTCATACCGGTTCCACTTACTATTATCATGATGAATGTGTGTCCTGAAAACACTGTTCTGTGTTAAGAGGTAATGAGCCAAATACAAAGAAAGGTAACAAGACATCCAGATGGTTAACAGACACATGAAAAGATGCTCAACATCACTCATCATCAGGGAAATGCAAATCAAAACTGTAATGAGATATCACTTCACACCTGTCAGAATGGCTAAAATGAACAACATAGGAAACAACAGATATTAGCAAGGATACAAAGAGGCATCCTCTTTCACTGTTGGTGGGAATGCAAACTGGTGCAGCCACTCTGGAAAAGAGCATGGAAAACCCAAATGTTTAAAGTAGAACTACCCTCTGATCCAGCAATTGCACTACTAGGTACTTACCCAAAAGATACAAAAATACAGATCCAAAGGGATACATGCACCCTAATGTTTATAGCAGCATTATCAACAATAGCCAAATATGGAAACAGCCCAAATGTATATCCACTGATGAATGGATTAAGAAGTTGTGGTATATCTATACAATGGAATAAAGCTTAACCAAAAAAAATAATGAAATCTTGCCATTTGCAATGACATGGATGGAGCTAGAGTGTATTATGCTAAGTGAAATAAGTCAGTCAAAGAAAGACAAATACCATATGATTTTACTCATATGTGGAATTTAAGAAATGAAACAGATGAACACAGTGGGGGAAGAGAGAGGCAAACCATAAAACAGACTCTTAACTATAGAGAAACACTAAGGGTTGCTGGGGGTGGGAGGATGGGTTAAATAGGTGATGGGTATTAAGGAGGGCACTTGTTGGGATGAGCACTGGGTGTTATATGTAGGTGATGAATCACTACATTCTACTCCTGAAACCAATATTACTCTATGTGTTAACTAACTAGAATTTAAATAAAAACTTGAAACTACAAAAAAGAAAATGGTAGCACTTTGTTTTATCCCAAGGTCATTCAATTAATTTAGTTACAAATTAATTGTAAAATTTGTGAGCAATTCAGTCTTTTTTTTCCCCTTTGTTCTTTCTTCCTTTCCTTATCTGGTTCTTTGCCTATTTGTCCTCTTGAATAGAAATTGGCAGAACTGTGTAAATCAACACTAACAAAAAGAAGGTATAAAACCAAAATTTAATACTAACAATTGCACTACTTACTCACTTTGGAAGAATAAAGGGAATTTAGAGAGATGGTAGCTTATAATCTATTGATGTCTTGATTCTTTCACCTTTAAATAGAGAAGTAAGGAATGACTTTAGTTTTGTGCTTTCCAATTTCTTGATGAATAATTACTCCTAATGTGGTTCCTTTGCAGAAATGCCCATAGAGAATCACTAGTAAAAGTCATCATTAAGAAGCTAGACCCTACAAACATACACACACACACACAAACACACACATAATATATGCAGTTCCTAAAATTCTAGATTCAACATCTTAAATTTTAAGGATTGTAACTGATGCTAAAATTTGATAAATATAGAGCTTACTGAAACAGGGTAATAACTATTCACAGATTTAATTACAGAGTTTTTAGAAAACTATAAATATCTATTTTTAAGTAGATAGATAAGTTGCCATTCAAATCTTTGAGCTAAGAGCACTCAACAGCAGCAGGTTTTAGAGGCACCTGGCTGGCTCAGTCAGAAGAACATGCAACTTTTCATCTCAGGGTTGTAAGTTCAAGTCCTACACTGGGTATAGAGATTACTAAAAAAAAATAAAAACTTAAAAAAAAAATTTTAATAGTTTTTATTGGAAACGTCTACTTATGACAATTCTCTGACTAGTATTTCTCTTCCTTTGAACTTTAGTGTATGGCCTTGGTAGGATTTCATTTACGCTCTACAATTAAATTTTATGTAAATGTGTCCAAAAGTAGCAATGAACTCTCCATGACCTTATTAGTTGTAGACCGGTAAAATCACTCTTCCTCAGCTCAGCAAGCAGGAGATTTTGTACATCATCCTTATGCTATAAATATTTAAAATTAAAACATTTTTCCTCTCAATCTACAAAGCAGACTTTAAATTGTGTTCTATCTTTGCCAAAACTAAAACTGCTCAGAGACAAAGCTAATTATGTCAGAATGCTTTAGCTATTAGGGAATTTGTAAACCCTGGAAAAAGTCAAAAGATATACCCAAGTTTATTACAGGAAGCATCTAATAAAAAATAAAAGTGGAGAAAGAGCCAATCAATCTTACACCAGGCTCATAAAGAGAATATTTTTGTGAGTTAAGGGGTTCTTGACATGAGACAAGTCATGCTTCTGGTTCTTCTTATAAGGAAAACACTGAAATTTAAAGAGGATTGAATAAAGCCTAATTTGTTTGAGCACTTATCACATTTCAAAGCACTCAAGGACATAAGAGTGACGAAAAATTGAATTGGCCTTTGAACTCTGAGTCAATGGTTGACTTATTCTTCCACATATAATATATATTTAGAACTAGTTCCTATTGTAAACCTCATAAACCAGAACATAAACAATATAACTATAACATTAAAACCAAGTATTTCTAAGTTTCAGAAGCTTTATGTAAATAGTTATTTTCTCCTCAACTCAATGAATTCCGCTGATGATATCAAGGTCAAGAAGTGCAACATAATCAAAGAAACAGATAACTACTTTCCATTCTAATCACTATCCCTTATACCAAAGGTAACAACTACACAGTCAAAAAGGTAATGCACATGGTTTTGATTCCAAGAAACACTCACTGTGATTGAGTTTCTTTTTTTAATGTTTATTTATTTTTGAGAGAGAGAGAGAGAAGGAGAGGGAGATAACAAGTGGGGGGAGGGGCAGAGAGGGAGACACAAAATCTGAAGCAGTCTCCATGCTCAGCTGTTAGCACAGAGCCTGACATGGGGCTTGAATCCACAAGCCCTGAGATCATGACCTGAGCCAAAGTCAGACGCCCAACCAACTGAGCCACCTAGGTATCCCTCACTGTGATTGAGTTTAAGGGAAGAATATATATACCTGTCCAATTTAAGTCAAAGAAGAGATGAAGAAAGTGATAAGTAGAAAATGAAGTACATTACGATAGGTTTTACAACTATTGAAAGTATTTTCCATAAAACTACTTTTAAAGTAAAAATGTCATCTAAAAAGTTGAACACATTTTTGTGAACATAAGTTTTTAAGAACTAAACCACAGGAATGGGAACCAAATTACAGGAATTATGACCTAACTGAACTGTGGTTCATTTCATCATTGAAATTCTAGTCATGAGGGAAAGAGAATGAAAAGGAATTAAAGAGCCAAATCTTTTGCTCTCCTTTCACTTTTTCCTACTTAATAACCTGCATGGAAAAGAAATATAGCAAAGAAAAAATAAGAGAAATAAATGGAGATGAGGATATAGAAAGAAAATTGGGGTCATGGCTGGTGACCAAAATCCATCAGATATGTTACCTCTCAGGGAGTGCATCAGTAAACTTTTTCCCTACCAGTATGGCAATCATAGGTGAATCTAAGTATACAGGGACCATTTTTTATCACTATCCATGTGGGATTTTTTTTAACATGTTTTTAATACCAATGTTTATCTTTGTCAGATGGCTAACTAACATGGTTGTAAGACTCATTTTATTATCAACTTATTTCACACCAAAAAAGACTGCTGTAATATAGTTATAATATAATTACACAATAATATATGATTCCCAACTCATTGGCAAGAATGTGTAATTTACCATTAGCATTAAAATGTTAACACCACAGTTCTCTCACTCTTCCATTTAAAAAATGAAATGGTGTACTTGGTAAGTACAGTGTGCACTGTAAGATATATATGTAACTAGTAGCTTATTTAAGCAAAATTCAAACTTGTAGTCCCTCTGTTTTCCATATTAATAGTAATAGTAACAGAAATAGCTAACACAAATATAGCACTATGTACTAATATGTTAAACTATTCCAACCACTTGACATCTTTTAGCTCATCTGATCTTCACAACCACCTTGTTAGGTAAACACTATCATTATTACTGTTTTACAAATTAGGAAACTGAGATACAGAGAAATGAAGAAATATGCCCTAGGTTACATGCTTAGTAAATGGCAGAGCTGGGAGTAGAACCAGGCAGGATTGTTCTGGAGTGTGTCCTTAACCACTACACTACACTGCCTTACAAAATACCCACATAAATATACATTCACCTGCACACAAATGCTCTAAGATTCTTATTTTTTACTATACAACATACTCCTTTTTATGTCCTTTTGTATATGTTGTTCTGTCTACTTGGAACATACGAGTCTCCCTTTCAGAAACTCCTACCCTTCCTCTAAGACACAGCACACATGTCCTCTCCTTTGTGAAATCTGACCCAAATATCCTAAGTAGTAAGAGGCTGTCTTCCCTTCTTCCATGAACTCTGAGCCTTTGCTCCTACATGTATCAGAGCACTTAAATTTGAAGAGATACAAAAGAATACTTGGTCTCTCAAACAAGATCACCTGATTTCAAAGAGCAGGGTCACGGAGTATTTTCATATGGGTATTCCCAGAGCTGAGGATGATTCCCTAGCCCGAGGAAGGCTTGACAAGGAGGGTGGAGACCACACAAGGATGCTTTCCAACTATCTCTGGGAGAAATGGTGGGTGAGTCTTTTACTTACTATCTCCAGCATGAGCCCTGCCACCAAGCTGAAAGCCATCATGATGGTACTGGTAATAAAGTAGGTAAGTGAAGGCCTCCCTCACACAATAGATAAGAAGTTTTTTTTGTTTTTTGTTTTTTTTCTTTTTGACCTGTGCTGTGTTTTTCCAACCTGGTTGCTCCTTGAGCATTGCAGGAAGTGACTGGAAAGGAGAACTACCCCTACCCTGCAAAGCCCAGTGAGTAGAGTAAATGTACCCTTCCAAACCACACTAATGTTCCAAAATGAATCTAATGAATTCAGCAACTGAAGGTATTAGTTATCTAAAATCCACCTTGCTATAAATTAAAATTTGTATTTTATGTTCAATGCAGTTACAGTTGAGATGCATTTACTCATGTTGTTATAAATCAGAATCTCTTTATAATTTTTAAAAACGATTATTTTTTGTTAAATGTTTCTCTATACTTAACTCTTCATGATATTTTATTGGATATAAAGTGGAAAATATGGTAGAATCCCAGCCTTCAAAGAGCCAACAATGTCTTGGAAAGATGACATATAGATTAAATGTCAAAACAAAAGACATTTCTCATAATCCTAAACACTATTCAGAGAAGGGAAAGAATAACACAGGTGGAATGGTCATCAAAGTTTCATGAAAAGGAATATATTTCACACCAAAATCAAGAAGAATTAAACATTAATATCAGAGCTAGTTTTTTGCTTATACATGGGTGGAGTCAGAGTATACATCTGCCAAATATCTAGCAAAATATTTGCTATATATATATATATATATATATATATATATATATACATATTTTTTAAATTTTATTTTATTTATTTTGAGAGGGGGAAGACAGAGGGAGAGAGAGAATCCTAAGCACTATCAGTGCAGAGACTGATGCAAGGCTTGAACCCAAGAACCGTGACATCATGACCTGAGCCAAAATCAAGAGTTGGACACTTAACTAACTGAGCCATGTAGGCAACCTTGCTATATATATATTAAACACATCACTCCTCTTCATTATAAGAGATACAGCACTTAAATCTTTGGAAGTTTTGTCCTATTTATTGCACTTCTCCACCGGACTTCTAGAGAAAAGAAATGATTCACACTATGTGTCATAAATGGAATTTTAGTTATAGACAAAGGGACTTTAAAAAACAACACACATTTATTATCTTACAGTTCTGCAGGTTAACATGGGTTTTACAAGCTAAAATGGTCAGCAAAGCTGCGTTCCTTCTAGAGGTTTCAGGAGAGAATTCTTTCCTTGCCTTTTTCGGTTTCCAGAGACTGTCCATATTCCTTGGTTCATGACCCCTTCCTCAATTTCCAAAGCACATCACTCCAATCTATGTTCCTTTCATCAAATCTCTTCCATCTTTGACCATCCTGCCTTCCTACTGTAAGGACCCTGGTGATCACATTGGGTTCACCGAGATAATCCAGGATAATATCCCCATCTCAAGATTTTTAATTTAGTCACATCTGCAAATTCTCTTTTGCTGTGTAAGATTATACACCTACAGATTCTGGATATTAGAATAGGGACACCTTTGGAGGGCTATAATTCTGTCTACCATACCTATTCTTCCAGAATCAATGGTCACTCTGGTATTTAAATAAAATTGGTGCATTTAGAAATTACTAGGTTTGTTGTAAGTGGTAGGTATACAATGATATGATGACAGAGAAAATGTGAGGATATGCCTTTCTATGTCTATCAACATGTGTTTCCTAGATGTCATGGACTGAATGTTTGTGTTTCTCCAAAATTCATGTGTTGAAGCCCTAGCCTCTTGTATCACTGTATTTAGAGACGAGGTCTCCAAGGAAGTAATTAAATGAGGTCATAAGGGTGGGGCCCTGATCTGATAGGATTAGTGACCTTTTAAGAAGAGACACCGCAGAGTTGCCCCCCCTCCCTCTCCCTATCCCCATCTCTCTCTCTCCACACACACAAAGAGGTCATGTGAGTACACCATGAGATGGCAGCTGCTTACAAGCCAAGAGAAGAGGCTTCATAATGAAACCTACCTTGTTGGAAACTTGGTCTTGAACTTCTCAGCTCCTAGAGCTGTGAGAAATAAGTTTCTATTGTTTAAGCCATCTAGTCTGTGGTATTTTGTTATAGCAGATTGAGATGACTAAGACACTTGGTAATATTGTAAGAAAATGTTAATATGATGGACATGGGTGCCTCACAAACACGGAAAAGAAAACCAAGGGAATATAAATCCAGTAACATTTTGCAAGCAGCCACAATCTTACTCTCTGTTATATGTTATCTGGGGAAACCAACAGGTATTTCCTCAAGATAGAGCGTGCACCATGGAGATAATGTCAGTGCTCCAAACAGAGCTTGAGCCCCTCTTTTCTGTATGTACCCACACCCCCTTCCTTTGGAGTGCTTTGCTTCTTTTGTTTTTAATGTTTACTTATTTTTGAGAAAAAGAAAGAGTGTGAGTGGGGGAAGGGCAGAGAGAGAGGGAGTCACAGAATCTGAAGCAGGCTCCAGGCTCTGAGCTGTCAGCACAGAGCCCAACGAGGGGCCTGAACTCACAAACGGTGAGATCATGACCTGAGCCGAAGTTGGATGCTTAACCGACTGAGCCACCCAAGTACCCCTGGAGTGCTTTGCTTCTAAAACCCGATATCTTGCTTTTTTCAGTGACCACCCTGGGGCACTTGGAGCTACTTGCCTTTGATCCCCAGAGAATATAAAAATTTACCACCAGCTCCCCACCACCATCACCCCCATTGACTAGCAGAGAGGGGTAGATGTGAAAGCCCAACTCTCCTACCTCAGGTTGAAAGAATGCTGAAGAATTCTTCCCTGCAAAATGAGGCTGACCTTTATGGCCTTGGCCTCTTCACCTTCCTTGTCCTGATTTCCAGACTCCCTTACCTATCTCCTGGGAGTCTACCCTTAACAAGTCACTTGAACCTGAATCTTCTTCTCGGGTTTCTTGGCCTTTAGGGGAACCCAACCCTAGAAACCCTCTGAATTAAACCTGATAAAAGGAGTTCTTAAAGAATATTTGCTTATTATTCTCACACATTAAAAAAGCAACAGTGATATCTAGTCCGAACATGGCCTAATAAACCACACTCCCAATAGTCATACTGTGTGCAGTCTCCCTCCACATTGAATCTGGGTTAGCCTAAGGCCCACAGAACTCACAATAGAATGAGGCAGAAGTAATGCGGTGCCATTTCCAAGCTCAGCCTTCAAGAGGACTGGCAATTTCCACTGTCTCCCTCTTGAATACTCCTTTTTGGAAAGCCTAAACTAACCTGTAAAAAGTCTGACTATTCTGCTGGAGAGACTCCATGGAGAATGACCCCAAGAAGAGAAGGCTCTACGAAGCATAGAGAGTGGAGGGGGGAATAAGGGTTCCGGTGACCTAGATGACCCCAGATTTCCAGCCATCCCCATCAAGATGTCAGACATTAGAAGAACCATCCTAGATATAACGTCGCAGTCAGGCCACGATGACGGCAACTCCACCCAACAGCACATAGAACAGAAGAGTCACGGAGCCATAGCCAAAACAGAAAGACATATTCTTTATAAACAAAAGAACAACAGAAACACAAAGATATTCAAATTATAAAGAAAAAAACCAAAATGATCCATAATCCCCAAACCAGGAAATGAGCTCTGTTAACATTTTACTGTATTTCTTTTAAGCCTTTTTCCTATGCATACATTTTCCCACATGATTGTGATTATACTCTATACATAGTTTGTATTTTGCATTTTTATTTTCACTTGGTAGTATACTGTGCACATTTTTCCAATATCTGTACAATTTTTAAGCATACATAATTTAGAAACTATCATACTCTATCATATGGATGTCTCATAATATGCAAACATTCTTTTAGGGTTTTTTTTTCCAATTATCCACTTTTGTAACTATAGCTCTGATGACCATCTTTATACTGAAACCTTTGCTGCATCCGGGATTATTTCCTTAGATTGTTAGAAGTGGAATTACTAGATCAAAATATATAAACTTTTAAAAGTTCCAGATGCATATTTTCAATCTACTTTCCAAGAAATCTGTAAAATTTTCCCTCCACCAGCAGCGAATGAGATGGTTGATCTCTTAATACTCTTAGCAATGAATCAAGTTGAAGGTTTTTTTTAATCTTTATTGATTTAAAAAAATTTTTTTAAAGACTTTGTTTTCATTTGCATTTATGGGATATTAGTGAGGGTGAACATTTTTCAAACTTTTAATAATCAATGGTACTGAACTGTGTGTGAATTCCCCCCATCCTTTCCTACCTTTCTATGTAAGTCTTAGTTCTCAAGTACCAATTTCGATGAGTTTTTTCCAATGCATACATCTACAGTAAGATATTAAAGCTCTGTCAAAGTACAGAAAATATTATATTTAAATTTCTTCTTTAGCTTTTGATTTTGTGCAAGATGTTATACATACAGATATTATACCTTAAGTAGATATAATCAAACTACCAATATTTTTCTTTATGAGACAAAGAACCCTTTCATACTTAAAAAGATAATGTATTTGGTCACTTGCTGAACATGAAATGAATTTCCCTTTTTGTCAGGCATCCTACACACAAACATTGACAACTTTCCTTCTCTACTCAAAACAATAAGAAGTGAACACTTTCGCGAACACTGGGAGCTCCAAGTTTAAACAATGGATAAATATTTTACATAAGCTGTAAGGCTAAACGTTTCACTGAGGAAACATTATATCACAAAAAAGGCTTGGATTATCTAGATTCAAGGCAGAGAATCTCTCACCAAACACCCAAGCATCATGCTGAGCTTCTGGTACACATTAGTCTACTCAGCTGATGGAAGAAAAACTACACACAAACTAACTTGTCTACTTAATTATTAATGTCATGTACTGACCACAGACAACTCAGTAATCGAGGCCCTTGCCACCTTCAGATCAATGGCTCTCATCCAGAGGTGGTTTTGCCCCAAAGGGGACATTTAACAATGCCTGGAGACAATTTTTGTTGTCACAATTTGGGGAAGGTGTTGAATCTAGTGTATTTACTAGATATTAGTATCTACCAGTAGTGTATAGAGGGTGGAGTGAAGTCCAAGGATGCTTCTAAATATTCTGCAATGCATAAGAAAGCCCCACTCCCATCCCCTACGCTACCCCCCTGTAAAGAATCATCCAGCTCTAAATGTTAATAGTGCTGAGGTTGAGAAATTGCACTAAGCTAAATTAATAAGAATTAAAATTATTTCTTACCTCTCCCGTATAATTATATTTGCCTTTCAGAATCTTCCTGTAAAGTCTTGTATGGTTTTCATCATCGAAAGGCAGGACTCCACTAAGTAAAACATAGGTGATTACACCAAGAGCCCACATGTCCACGGCACTAGTATAAGGTTTCCTTAGCAAAATCTCGGGGGCTATGTACTCTGGGGTCCCACAGAGTGTCCTCATTGTCCAGTCTCCACTTTTGTTCCCAGAGTGTGCCAAACCAAAATCTGTGATTAAAATTTTCGACTCGGCACCTGGGTGATAATATAAGAGATTTTCAGGCTTTAGATCCCTGTGGGTTATTCGCAATGCATGCAGATACCGGATGCCATCTGCAACCATCTGGAGAATTCTGACAGCGTCCTGCTCTGTGAAGGATCCCTGAGTAATGAGTCGGTCAAAGAGCTCTCCTCCCGTAGCCAACTCCATCACCATGTAAACTCGATCCTGAGCCTCAAAGATCTCCACGAGCTGAACAATATAACGGTGGCTAACCCGCCTCAGGATGGTGAGCTCTGATTCACATGCTTCTCGGCCTTCTCTCACTCTGGTTTCCATCACTTTTATTGCAAAAGGTTTCTTGGTGGTCTTCTGCTCCACCCTGAGAACCTTGCTGAAATTGCCTGTCCCAATAAGAGCCTTGATGTCATATCTATTGGGAAGAAAAGCCAAATCTGTTATCCTCTGAATTGATGATTCTTAAAATTATTTAAGTTGGTGCTTTGTATCATCTTTTTATCTATCTTTATATCCCCTCATCCAATTCCCTTGCTCATTACAGCTTAATCGTATTTATTACGTTTGAAGTCCTCTCCAGATTCTTCTTTGGAATGTAGGTAAGTGATATGAAAATAATTAGTTGGTGGAAAGAGAACTATTAAAACAACAGTCTTTATAACAACAGTTACCATTTATTTTACATTTATTGTGTGCAAGAAAATTTATTTTAAAAAAATCTTCTCACAATACTCTTATTGACTAATATGATACTATCCCCCTTTTATAGGTAAGAAAATTAAGAATAAAAAAAGTTAAGTAATTTCCCAAGGCCACACAGATTGTAGTTGAAATGGATGGGAATTAAATCTAACCCCTTCAAATGTATTTCACCAAAATTTCATTGAAGAACTTTAGGATCGCCTTCTACCATTTTCTTTCTTCCCCACAACACTTGTTTTTATTATTCTGCAACAACAACCACCAAACCAAGTGGAGGAAATAAAAAAAAGAAGCTTAGTCCTGTTTATAACTTCTCATAAGAGGGAGTAAATCATATCACAAGACAGGGTCTTCTTCAGGTTACTTGACCGTGAGCTCTCAGTCCGAGCGAGGCACATGCCCTATTTCATCCACAGTAGCGCTTTAATAGATAACCACTGATTAGGTAAATATGTCTGGTGGGGGTGGCGTTAGAACCAGTTTCCTCCCACCTGACCCTCAGCTCTTGCAATTTCTGCACTGGAAACAGAATTTTAACATGGGATATATGTTAATGTGTAAAGTATCTCTCAGAAAGGCCAGGAAGTCAGCTAGGATTTCAAAGGCTGGTGACCTTGAACTTGAATTATTTGTGTAAATGTCTATGTCCATCTAAGAGTTCTATCAAATTTAACTCTCAATTTAAGAAATGTTGATGGGGTACCTGAGTGGCTCAGTTGGTTAAGTGTCTGACTTCAGCTCAGGTCATGATCTCATGGTCTGTGAGTTTGAGCCCTGCATCGGGCTCTGTGCTGACAGCGCAGAGCCTGGAGCCTGCTTCGGATTCTGTGTTTCCCTCTCTCTCTACTCCTCCCCTGCCTGTGCTCGGTCTCTCAAAAATAAAACATTAAAAAAAAATTTTTTTTTAAAAGAAAGAAATGTTGAGAAAGTGCTAAACTTAGAATTATGATTTTACATCTGGAAAGAATATTAAAGAATGATTTAATCCAACCCCTCATTTTACAAATGAGAAAATTGAAGATCAGGCTAGCCAACTGGTTAAGTTCTAGAGTGAGGATGAGAACCCAGGTCGCCTTACTTGAATGTAATTTGGTGCTCTTCCACTTTATTAGAACTTCTCCCAGGAAAGGATGCCAGCAAATGGAAACGTGCCCTGGGAGTATGCAGGGAAAAGGTAATTCTTTAAGTTGCATACTCAATACCAGAGATTCAAATGCAAATCTCAATCTGTGCTTTAAATAGCCTTATTTCTTTTTGCTGAGTTTATTCTTCCAGTAATTTTCCCCCCACCTATCTGTTCCTTATATTCCTGTGCTTACTGAATAAAAATGGCATTTGGCTGTACCAGCTTACTGAAAACAGCTTTGTTCTATGCAGTGCATTTAATTTTCTGGCCAATTACTTTATCAAAACAGATAGCAATTTACTCATCTTAAACGGATTCTGTCACCTCTTCTCTTTCCAACTTTGCTTTTATATTCACATGCACTTTCAGGTTGATTTTGAAGATAATCACAGGCATTTCAAATTCTATTGCTTTGCAAACCAACCAAGTTTTACATTTACCTCTAATGTGGATGAAAGCACTTTGCAGATACTAATTTATCACTATGCCCTCAAAACTGCAGGCGAATTCATTTGCTCACGGAATTAATCATCAGCTATCAGACCAATTACCATCTCTGAGGAACTACACTCTTTTGCTTAAATAAAAGGAGCTTTATTCAATACTGTTAAGGGGCCTTCATCCCAAATATTTGAAAAACTGCTAGTAATTTGGCACTGAGGGAAACATAGGCTTTAAGCCAAAATGTAGAGTAGTGGAAATAAATGATTGCAGATTGAATAACCAATGTCCCATAACAAATTCCAGTAACTGCAGCCTTGCTTGTGAGCCCTTGATGGCATGGATGGTGACGATTTTTATGACTTGAGTGGCTAGATCTTATGCAGTGCCTGGCACAGAGGGAACAGCAATAAATGTTGAATGAAAGAATCGTTCACTGAATACCTATTATTTCCAAATTATTACATATACTTTGAAAACATTAACGATCAAATCAAGCATCGGAGAAGGCATTTATGAGCCCATTCCTTCCCTTCCACTCCTCCACTCTTACCCATCACCCAACAAAACAGCCTCAAAGTTAATTTTGTAGGTGGTGCAATTGTACATCAGCCTAGAAATTATAGAAATTGAAATTATTCCTGTAACTTCAGCTGCTACAAACTGGGGATCTTTTGAACATGTATTTAAAAAATGACACATGGAAACAATAGTAATATCACAACCTATTTGATAGAAATAATTGTAATGAACTCCCAAGAAGAAAGCGAATATCCTCAGATTTAAATTCTATCAGCTATATTCTGCAAGAGTTCTAAGTGGAATGACAAAGGAGAAGAAAGACAACTGTATTCTAGAGTCCGTTCTGCCTCTAACTTCTACAAGTCAGTTAATCTTCTGGGGCTCAACTCTCCATCAGGTAAAGAAGAGCCTTGAGTTAGTCGCTAGAGCCCTTACAGCTACAGCCCTTAGAGTGTCGTGACCCTCCACCTCTATGACCCCTTCACACCTACAGGACTAGGGACTACCCTGCCGATGGAGGTTATGAGAGCAGAAAAGCCACAATTCTCTGGCTACAGATGACCAGAGATACCATCTAACCAATTTGTCATGATAAGATCCCATGTCCATTCTGATTCAAGTTCAGTTGGATCAGCCAACTTTGTCTCTAAGCTTCGCAGCTACTGGACTCATCCACAAGGTACCTTTGTATTTGAAGTTGCCAAGTAGGCCAGGAAATGGCTCAGCATAGACTCTGTTCACAGCTCTGTGATGAAGTAAGCACAAAATTCTAGTGCCAGAAGTGTCCCTGAGAAGCCAATGGAGCCAGCCACCACTGTGTCCCGCCAAGCCCTGCAGAGTGGAAGAGGATTTCACGATTTTCTTTCTCTACATGTCCAACATGGTACTCACTGAGGAACTTTTTTCAGGCCAACCAACCCGCGATCCTTGCTCATTTCTTGCAGAGTCAGCTAGGTCCTATGTGTGCCATATGAAGACAAGAGTAAGTACTGCACCAATACCTAAATAAAAATTTGTGCCCTGCACTGTGCAGCATAATTTCCATATATTATTTTAATTATCCTCACAACACTCCTATGGAGTAGATACTATTATTATTCCCACTTTACAGAGGCAAAAACTGAGGGAGGAGAAAGGCTAAGGAACATTCTCAATTAGACATGCAAGAAGAGACAGGAGTGGATCTCGAGTCTGGCTGATTCAAAGACTTGTTTCTATCCTGTGAATTATAGGGTAGAATGTGGTAAAGATCCTTTTTCAGAATGTGGTAAAGATCCTTCGCAAACCAGGCCTGTCTGGACCCTGCCTCAGCATATCTGTGGCAAGGCACAGATGAGAATCCATCAGCCCTATAGGGGTTGAGAGGCCTTCCGCTTTCCCCGGCTCAGAGGCCTGGGACCCCTCCCTTTCCTCACTGCTGTTCCTCCTCCACTTTCAGTCTGGAATCTTCCACATCCTCTGCCCTCTCTGCTCAGAGGTGTCAAAGAAAATCTGTCCCTGACTCTTACTGAAACCAATGAAGAAGACTTTATTCCAGACTATTTCAAATGAAGTCAAAACTATTGCAGTAGGAGAGAGACTGACTTTAACTCTGTTTAAACAAAAGCCAAGAGAGTTTCAGCACTGAGAGAGCTAGTAGAGAGATAGTAGGGCACATTAGCTTGGTGGGGAAGGTGGTCAACATGAGTAGGCCATCCGTGCTAATTGGGGCTCTCGCAAGTTAGGCTCCCCCCTTCCCACAAAGACTGGGAGAAAGTGGCCCCATGATTACATTTCAAAGGGAATGACATTCCTTGAGAAAGACATTCCTGGGTTGTGGAAGACTTACATCTCAAAGGGGCAGAGAAAGAATTTAGTGACATCAGGGGCCTAGCAGCATGAAAGCAGCTGGTCTAAAGCCATCTTGATCCGTCTTTAGTCTACCTTCCTCCACCCAGCCCCAGGCCAGCCCCTTTGCCAGTGCTTAACCTGCCGCTTTACCTGGCAAGGACACGCGGATCGAACCTGGCGCGGAATCGGGCCACCTGCATCCTGCGAGCCGCCTCGGCCGCCGCCTCGGGCCCGGGTCCTACGCCTCTGGAGTTAGCGCAGCCTTCACCCTCCTGCTTGACCCGGGGCAGCAGGGGCGGCCCCGGGACCACCTTCGTGCTGACGCCGCAACCCATGCCCACCGCACTCCCGAGAGGGGCCTGGAGCACAAGGCGCCACCGCGCGTTTATCCGCAGACCAGCAGAGCAGAGGCGGGACAGAGCGACCCGCCCCCAGAGCCGACCTGGGAAGAAACCCCACTGTGGGTCTTTGTTGGGAAAATTACTTTCAGAAGGTCCCGCTGCCATTAGGTCGCCTTCATCGTCACTGACCACCTATCTGTGCGTGGAGTTTGACGTGGTAAAAGCAAAGTGGACGGACGAAAAGGCAGGAGCCTTAATTCTCTGGGACTCAGTTTTCTCACCTGTAAAGTGACGATGTGAACATAAAAAATTATATGAATCTATGAAACATATAATCTTTGTAAAGGACTTTGTCTCCAAGACTGAGCTCATATCCAGATGACATGAACATTAAATATATATACTTTGTGTATGTACTTTAAACTCTAAGAGCTTATAATATTTAAAGTATATAATAGTACTGTACTCTATGCATTAATTAAACACACTAGTCTGTTTCTGGTACGCCACTAACTCTCCTACAGCTGGAAAAGCCTCCCCTCTGGCTGATCCATCCGAAATAGAAACACTGGGAGCAAAACCAGATATCTAGAATGCAGTCCAACTCACTGTGCAACTACAAGAATAAAATGTATAAAAATAAGATTATATAATCCCTCTATATATTATGTAGAGATTGTGTAATCTTAATATATTAATTATATAATGTAATTATTATATTATTAATTATAATTATTATACAATATATAATCTTATATATGAATGCTATATATATGCATATATATATGTATATATATAGCATTATATATATATATAGCATTATATATAATATATATAGCATTATATATTATATATAGCATTATATATATAACATATATTATATATAGCATTATATATAGCATTATATATAACATATATTATATATATATGAATGCTACATATAATATATACATTATATATAGCATTATATATATAATATATATAGCATTATATATTATATATAGCATTATATATATAACATATATTATATATATATGAATGCTATATATAATCTTATATATGAACGCTCTTTGCATTCATAATTATCCATATATGTATGGATATGGATATTTTATATATTTGACAAATATTTCTTTTGATAAATGATATTTTATGTATGGATTTGATATCAGTATATTGATTATATATAATTCACATTGCTAAATGTGGTAAGTGGTAGGTAAGTGATGTGTGGGAAGTGAAATTCAGTCAAGACCAAGGAGTCAATATCAGGCACCTGTAGCAAGTTGTAGAACCAGAACTGGAGGCCTAGTCTCCAAACTTCCAGTCAGGTGCTCTTTCATTTGTGCCGTTGCCTTTATAATTTCATTTAATTTTTAGTTTGGTTTAACAGAATATCTGTGATGAGTCAATTAGTCATGGATTTGCCCAGATGAACTGTATTTTGAAGGAAAATTTGAAATATGACTTGGGGGTAGTTGAGAGAAAAATGAACCTATCCTATGGAGAGAGCTTAGCTACCAAATAATGAACTTTTCTTGATAAAAAACCCTCAGAATTCTCCAAATCCTAGGAAACAAAGAGATGCAGCAGTGAAGGCATCAGGCAGTCAGTTATGAGGAATTCCTTCTGTGTGTCTGGGTGCTCCGGGCTGCACTAACTGCAGAAAGTTCTGGTGTCCCGGCCATGGCTGGCTGCACAGCAGGAAGAGCTTTGTCAAGAGCCTTTCCCTAAACCTGAACCACATTCCTTGAAAATTGGCTAATACAGTCACTGATTTTAAAGCCTTGAAAAATGAAACAGCAATGGAAACTACTGATTAGTTCCTTTTTGGAAACCACCAACTATTAACTGGAAGTATTATTGGTCAAATAAATTCTGTGCCTGGAGAAAAAATTGAACTACTTAATGCATTCAAAACTTCTACTTTGAAGGCTTTCATCAAGATTTGAAATGTTGCAGTGCTAAACTCACATCATAAGCATGTTCTTTTAGCCTAAGTGACCCATGAGAAAGGGTGATACCTAAAAGTAACTTGTAGAATAACATCTTACTACACAGAGTTTCCTATGTGTACTTTTCTTTATTGTGCATTAATTGCATTATTTGGGAGGCCTCTCAAACTTTGTTTGGGACACATACTATTTACACATTAATTAACTAGTTATAGTTATTTAAATTATATATTTATCTGAGTTGAAGTAATAAAATTGTTCAAATGAACTTTACACTTAATGCCAATTTTAAATGAATTTTTATGTTTACATCAATGTGTTTAGTGCCCATAAATTGCTTCCTATAACATTCCACTAGCTGAATAAATGGAAATGGTGTTTAGCATCGGTTCTGGGCTGAAGTTAACTCCAGTGACATTTTCTGAAGAGTATTAAGTAAATTGAACCTCCCTCCACCTTCTGAAGAAAAAAACCTTACGTCATTCTCAACTCCCACTCATTGCCTAAAAGTCACAAGTTCTTATGAAATGGTCAGCCATAACATCCATAACAATATGCAATATATTTGCTCCAATCCCTCAGCACCAGGTTCTATCCTACACCTAGTTTTTAAAAAGCAGAGTTAGAAGTCGAATCCTGAAAATTGAGGATAAATCCTAAACATTGTTCTGGGCAATAGAGATTCTGAACCCATAGAAACTTCCTCAAATAACATTCTGGCTTATACTTCATAGATTGATGTAACTTGATTTGTGAGAGCTGCATTCCCCCATGTTACAATCCAACCCCTAAAGAGTATTCCACTGAGAGCATGTAAGGAATTATGCCAAATCAAAACCCATTAAAGACTTAGACTATCATTTAGAGAAAATTCATTTAACTCTTACATGAACAATATTGGTGGAAAACATGAAAAAAATTATAAACACTCTGTATTCTGGTCTACTGTCAATCTTTAGGACACTTCAGTAAAAGAGAGCAACACAAGAAATTAGGGATATCGCAGGGAGTGATATACTGGGAAGACCTTCAATTTTATGCCCTCCTGTATCTTAAAAGCAATATATATATATATATATATATATATATATATATACACACACACACACACACATACGTATATACATATATATACATATATACGTATACATATATACGTATATATGTGTGTGTATATATATACATATATACATATATATATACATACACACATATATATATGTGTATATATATATCCAAAAGACATTTTTAACACATAACATAAAGAATTTGCTTCATTTAGAATTGGATCCTCTAGAACTGTGATTTTGTTGTGGAGGTTTTTCAAGTCTTACTTCTCTTTAAAGCCTCCCTGTTGGGATTCATTTTCCCTAAAGTGATCTCACGCCTGAAACATCAGCTTGAAGGTGTTCATCTGACTGACTTCCTTTTACCCAAGGTGTGGGATTTGTGTTTGTAATGACAACTCCCATGGGGCTCTTTTAAGCCCATTTCACATACACAGGGAAGTGACTGCATGCAAGCGACAGCACAAAGCTCTCTCTGAGCTTTGTTCCCGTGAACAAATAAGAAGACTCTCTAAGTGGGATGCCTTTGTGTGAAAGTCAGAGATGGGAGAAACTTCCCTGCTTCCCTTGGCAGACTATTTCTCACTCTCATGACACCTTACAAAAAAAAGAAAGAAGAAGAAAGAAAAAGAAAGACCATAATCCAGACAAGGCAGGAAGAAATTTTCAATGACTGAAACTGTTTTTCCTTCACTCAGTAATGAATTATTCATGTTAACTTGCATATCTCTAGATTTGGCACTAAGAGTACTTAGCTTTTATAGAACTTCAAGTTTTAAAAATTCTTTATCTTATAATTACAAAATAGAAGACAATATTAGTATACAGTACAAGGTAAGAGCTCTGTTGTCAAGTAAAAACACAAATTTCACTTTTTGTATAGAGGTGAATCAAAGAGGCTGACAATCATCGCAGTGAATGAAGTTTCTCTTTGCGCCTAAATTAAAGATAAAGTGGGACAGTATTTCACTTTTTTAGCTGATTCACCTAAAGAAATTCTGTCTTGTCAAGGTGGCAATTTGTATCCAAAGCCTTTAGAAAATGATAGTTAGAAATGTTTAGCTACATGGGAAAATCTTTACAATATGTTGGAGTGTGGAAAAAAAGAAAGCCCTATATAGTGTGATCTTATTTTTAAACTCACTAATGAGATAAATTCCTGTGGTGAGGAAGGAAGCCTCTGGCTAATCAACAGTAAGGAATTAGGCCTGCTGACAACTATGTGAGTGAACTTGGGAACAGATTCTCCGACCCCCACTGAGCCTTGAGATGGCTCCAGCCCCAGACTACAGCCTGATGCAACCTCCTGAAAGCTTGGCTCTGAAAGGAGAACTCCCACATTCAAGTCCCAGTAACACTATTTACCAGCTCTGTGACCTTAGGAAGGTTACTTAAACTTCTGGGCACCCCCCAAAACTTTTCTTGTCTGAGAACCTGAAATAAAAATATAAATGTCGTAGGGTTGTTGTGAATAACTTAACACATGTAAGCACTTAGAACAATACTTGAAAGATTATAGATGCTCGAAAAATGTCATTATTGTTATATATTATATGTAATTATTGCACATTATATTAAAAAATAACAAGTAAATGACTTTAAGGAGTTGCGTTAGTTATCTATTATTATGTAACAAATTTTCCCCAAATTTAGCAGCTTTCAAACAACAAGTGTTGATTTTTCCCCAGTTCTGAAGATCAAGGATCTAGGAGGGGTGCATCCTACCTGGGTGCATCTGGCTCAGGGTCTCAGGAAGTTATAGTCAAGCTGTCTGATGAGGCTGCAGGCATCTCAAGGCATGACTGAGCCTGAATGCCCTTCCAGTTTTATGTCTGTAATTATTAGCAAGTCTCAGTTCCCTACTGGCTGTCAGACAGCCTCATCACTTGCACTTCTCCATGGGCTCCCTGAATGTCCTCTCTATACAGCAGACAGCTTCCCCCATGACTGGTAAGGAGAACAAATGAGCATGCACTAGTGAATGAGTAGAAAAGCACCCCAAACAGAAGCAGCAGTCTTTTATAGCTTCATCTCAGATGTGACATCCCATCACCTTTGCCATTTGTTCTTGGTCACACAGCATCTCTGGTACAATGTGGGCAGGAACCACACCAGGCTGTGACTACCAGGAGATAGGGATTTGAGAGGCCATCTTGAAAACTGGCTTCCTCAGGGGTAGAACTAAGACCAGAGAGTGAAATTTCATTCTAAAGAGGAATTTGGAAAGTCAAAGACATCCGTGGGGGAGAAGGGAAAGTGGGTGATGGGCATTGAGGAGGGCACCTGTTGGGATGAGCACTGGGTGTTGTATGTAAACTAATTTGACAGTAAATTATATTTAATATTTTTTTAAAAAGTCAAAAATATCTAGAGATGGAATTGCAGGCTCTAGGACTTCTTCTCTTGTGTGGTCAAGTCTAATCATAACTGGATAGTAGGCCTCTTGAGGATCCAGACCATTGTGTCCATCCAACTCTTGAAAACAAAGGAAGATCTCTATAAATGCTTGTTCATTCAGTCTGTAGCCAACAGACATCAAATTATCAGACTGAAACAGTATGAACTTATCTGTTGTTTGTATATTTTAAATATATTTGTATCCATCCCTTTGTAATTAAATTCTTGGATTTTACTGTAGTAAGTCCGTCATATTTACTTCTGTTGAATTACTCTAGGGACTTCTCCATTTTATAAACTTTTTGAAGGTCTAAGATAGCTACAGAAATAATTTAAAAATTGAGATAACTACAAACTCATGTGATTTCAAATAAAACCTCTTGTAGGGAAAATGTGCAGTTGCTAGGAGGTAGAGAAATAAAAATTTCAAAAAGGATCCAAGATATTTAAGAGGAGAAGGGAAATGCAAATGGAATCAATGAGTACCAGTGGCACCTCAGCAGAGTAGAACATTTTCTAATATTCCGCCACTGCAGTTAGATTCTAGCTCCATATTCTTCCTGTTTGGAAAAAAAAAAGTGCATCTCTACTGCACTTCAAATTCAACCACTTTAACTTCCCATCAGAACACAATTCTGAGATACTACCAGAGATATTGTGTTATTCCAGGCCTTGCAAGAAGCAGATTCCAAGATAGCACTAAATGTGCAAGGATTTCACTCAGCGAAATGCCTCTGGGAAAGGAAACGGGGAGGGAGCCAAAAAACAAAAAACAAAAAAAACCAAAAAACCTTAAAAGAGCCATTAAAAAAGGTTGAGTCCTAAAGGGTCATGCAGAAAGTCATCAGGAAATCCTTGAGCCAAAGTCATCTGAGAAGAGTCCATTGTCTCACGAAGAGGTCTGCCTTAGAATCCCCACCACATCAATGTACGGGGAGAAGGTGGCCTCTGTGCAAAGGCAGCAGTGGATTTCAAAGCGAAGAGGCTAGACCGCAGTCAGTCAAGTTCCTGGAAGTAAGGATTCTCAAGGTGCAATTTTCATGGCCGCCACAGATGCCAAGTATCAACCCAATTATTATGAAAAGAAAGCAATACTTGAATAGCTAGACAAACTATTTTCTTTTTTTCTTAATGTTTATTTTTATTTTGAGAGAGAGAGAGAGCACGAGCAGGGGAGGGGCAGAGAGAGAGGGAGACAGGAAGTCCCAAGCAGGTTCAGCACTGTCACTGCAAAGCCCTGGGGGTGGGCTTGATCCCATGGCCCATGAGATCATGACCTGAGCCAAAATCAAGAGTAGGATGCCTAATCAACTGAGCCACCCAAGCGCCCCTAAACAATCTGTTTTTAAATGAGTCTTCTAATAAACAAAAATCAAAACATTCATTCAAAGAATTTTTGCAAAGTTTTCATAAATATTTCAAACCCCAGTGGCTTAGAGACTGACTAAATGAAGAGACTTAAATAAATCAACATTTTATAACTATTTACTGAAACGTGCCCTGGATTTCCTCACTGCAATATGTAAGCCACACAAAACTCTTCAAAAAAGGTTAACCGGGAAAAGGACCTTGGTTCTTGACTGCCTTGTGGTTTCAAGGCATCTGCACATTGTACAAGATACTGCTCATATACCTATGGTTCTCACACAAGCCTTTCTCTCCAAAGAAGCAGCTTTCTCTTCCTAGAGCGCCGTCCACTGCATTCTTGGCAATACTTTTCTCTCCAACTGTTAGTCTGTGACTGATGTTCTCGCTCCAACATTTAGGAGAAACCTGCTGTGGATTGAAATTGGAGGTCACAGTTGCCTTCCAAACATTAGTCTCAGAATGTAGGACAAAGCCCTTCTGCCCAAGAGGAGCCCGTGGTCAAGCTGAAGTCAGCTGTGAAAGCTTTCAAGACTAATTTTCTTCACTCTATTATCAACTCTTCTGGTGTCCAAATGTGTCAGGTGCTGTTTGGCTTTAGGACTAGCAGAGAACGTTTAAATCCAGATTTTATTCCTCTATTACATAATGTTTTATTTCTGAAACACTGTTTTGTTTTGTTTTTCAAGACATTGCTTCTTGGTTTACTCACTTCAATTTCCAAATACATGCTGGTGCTTTAATGAAGTAGTAAATTTCTGGGGTGGGTAGTGGGAAGATCTCAAGTTATTTAAAATTATATCACTGGTTTGTCCCGATATGTTTGTGCCTTTAAAAATGTTGAGTATAACCATCTACCAGAAAAAGAGTTCAGAGAAGAAGACTAATAAATAAAATACAGTGCTTAAAATCATTCACTAGTTCAAATATTTTTATTCTCATTTTTCTCACCTTTGATCCCAGCCATTACCAATCAGTCTTAAACTTTAAGATGCATAAAAACGACTCAGGGAGGGGTGGGCACCTGGGTGGCTCAGTCAGTTAAATATCCAACTCTCGGTCTCAGCTCAGGTCATGATCTTGGGGTTCATACGTTTGAGTCCCAGGCTGGGCTCCACACTTACCATACGGAGCTTGCTTGGGATTCTCTCTCTTTCCCTGTCTCTATGCCCCTCTCTGGCTCATGCTCTCTCTCTTAAAATAAATAAACTTAAAATAACAAAAGGAGCTAGTTAAAATGCAAATTCCAGAACACCATTCCCCAAATTTTAGATTTACCGAGCCTGAGGAAGAGCCCAAGAATCTGCATTTTGTTTGTTTGTTTATTTATTTTGAAAGAGACAGAGAGAGAGAGAGAGAGAGGAGGGGAGCAGAGAGAAACAGTGAGAGAGAGAGAGAGAGGGAGAGAGAGAGAGAGAGAGAGAGAGACAGAGAGAGAGACAGAGAGAATCCCAAGCAGGCTCTGTGCTACAGCAGGGCTCAAACTCACAAACTGAACCATGAGATCATGACCTGAGCCAAAATCCAGTCAGTTGCTTAACCTATGGAGTCACCCAGGCACCCCAAGAATCTACATTCAAGCACCCGATGCAAAGGGTCTACAAACCACAATGTGAAAATCCTGTTTTAGATGTTCAAATTTAAAAGTTATTAAAATGTGAACCAAAGATTCACAGGTATTTTCAGTGCTATAACTCATAAATGGCAAAACTGACCACCTAAACAGCCAATTCATGGACCCCAAATGCCTCACTTCCAGGGAAATAGGAATATGAGGTAGTCACAGGGAGAAAAAGAGAGAGAGAGATTTGTGTCTGGCAAGCTCTGAAAGGTTTAGACAGGCAGAGGAATATCGTGTAGTTATCACTGCAAAGGAGTTGCTTTACTGATCTTTTCATGTTACGTTTACTTTTGCTGTTTTTTTTTTAATTTTTTTAATATTTATTTTTGAGAGACAGAAAGAGACAGAGCATGAGCAGGGGAGGGGCAGACAGAGAGGGAGACACAGAATCCTAAGCAGGCTCCAGGCTCTGAGATGTCAGCACAGAGCTTGACGTGGGGCTCGAACCCATAAACCCCGAGATCATGACCTGAGCTTGAAGTCGGACGCTTAACCAACTGAGCCATCCAGACGCCCCTGTTTACTTTTGTTGTTTTTCAATTTCAGAAGTAATACACGCTTAGTGCAAAATTTTTGAAAACAACAAAAATGCTGATTATTAAGAAACTTTATAGATGTATATAAATGCCATTCATTTCCATGTTTATATCCTCTTAGTTATTAAAAATATCATTGTGTATGTAATGCAATGTAACATTTTTCTGCCTGCCAGTATCCTTATTTTCCCATGTCAAAAAAATATACTTATCTAAGAGATAATTTTAAATAGCTGACCAGCATTCCATCATCTACATACTCCACAATGTAAGTAAACATTCCTTTGTTATTGAATATTTAGTTCCACTGTGTGGAGACACTGGAATGTTTCACCATCATCTGCTTCAACACACAAGGTTGGGGTTTTTTTGTTTGTTTTGTTGTTTTGTTTTAAGTAAGTGCTAAGCCTGAGATCAAGAGTCACCTGCTCTGTGGACTGAGCCAGCCAGGTGCCCAATTACATAGGTATTTTAAATATTTGTGTAGAAGACTCTCAGTTTTTTCCTGTATTGTTTCTGTCTTTTGCATTGCACTCAGAAAGACCTTCTACTTTGGAAATATTCTGATGTTCAAATGCACTAATTAGGCTCAGTATTTTTCGTTAATCACCTTCTCATTTTCTACCCACCACACAGATGTGAGATCACCAAAACAAATTATATCTCAGTTCAAGAGTCATTAGAATTGACTCTCACTGCTTTAAAAGTAAAGTGAAGTGGGGAAATGATGACCTCACTCTTAAGTAAATCCCACTCGCCTGAATAGTTACAACTTCCTATCTTTTGTGACTTTGCAATTCACCACTCTTCACTGAACCTAATTACCACTCCAGACCTGTAGGAGGTCCCATATTGTGTATTATTTGGTCACCTGCTGTCTAGTGGTGTAAATAGAGAAGTATAGTGTATTTTGCCCCAGAAAAATAACTCAATTTCAGAATATAGCTCTAAGGTCAATTGGATAATAACCTCACATTTGTGTAAAATTATGAATAAGTTTATAAATTAGTTTTAAAATAGTGGGAAGAATTATAAACCTGAAGTCAGAATATCTTTGCTTTATCCCCAGTTCTGCCAGTCTTGATTTTTCATGTCTGTTTTAAATAAAAAATCCTAAACCCCTTTGAAGCTGAGTTTCCTTTTCTTTAAGAAGGCTTTTTTTTAATGTTCCTAAGTTCTGTCATTTCACTCTTTTTTAAAATTCTATTCCATGAAGCACTCTCACATCAAGAGGTTTCTTTTACAGAAAAAAAAATCATTTTGAATGTTTTTAAAAGCCATTTTGTAATAATTTTTAAGAGAATTTGGTGAACTGAACAATCTTAAAAACAAAACCACACAAAACCTAGGGGCACCTAGGTGGCTCAGTGGGTTAAGTGTCCGACTTTGGCTCAGGTCATGGTCTCATAGTTCTTGAGTTTGAACCCTGCATCAGGTTCACTGCTGTCAGTACAGAGCTTACTACAGATCCTTTGTCCCTGCCCCCCACTCATGCTCTCTCTCTCAAAAATAAACAAGTATTTTTTTTTAATCTTGGGAATGCAAACTGGTGCAGCCACTCTGGAAAACAGTAGGGAGGTTCCTCAAAAAGTTAAAAATAGAACTACCCTACAACTCAGCAATTGCACTGCTAGATATTTATCCAAAGGACACAGGAGTGCTGATTGAAAGGGACACATACACCCCAATGTTTATAGAAGCACTATCAACAATAGCCAAATATGGAAAGAGCCCAAATGTCCATTGATGGATGAATGGATAAGGAAGATGTGGTATGTATACACACACACACACACACACACACACACACACACACACACACACACACTGGAATATTACTCAGTGATCAAAAAGAATGAAACCTTGCCATTTGCAACAACATGGATGGAACTAGAGTGTATTATGTTAAGTGAAATAAGTCAGTCAGAGAAAGACAAATATCAGATGATTTCACTCATATGAGGAATTTAAGACACAAAACAGATGAACATAAGGAAAGGGAAGCAAAACTAATATAAAAACAGGGAGGGAGACAAAACATAAGAGATTCTTAAATACAGAGAATAAACTGAGGGTTGCTGGTGGGGTGTTGGGGGGTGGGAAATGGGCTAAATGGACATTAAAGAGGGCACTTGATGGGTTGAGCACTGGGTGTTATATGTAAGTGATGAATCACTAAATTCTATTCCTGAAATCACTATTACACTATATGTTAACTAACTTGGATTTAAATTTTTTTAAAAAAATTTAATTAAAAAAATCCTATTAGGGTGCCTGGGTGGCTCCATCGGTTAAGCATCTGACTCTTAGATTCAGCTTAAGTCGTGATCTCATGACTTGTAAGTTCAAGCCCCACATCAGGCTCCATGCTGACAGTGTGGAGCCTGCTTAGGATTCTCTCTCTCCCTCTCTCTCTTCCCCTACCCTACTCACTCTGTCTCTCTATCTTAAAAATAAATAAATTTTTAAAAATAAAAAAAAAAACTATCTTGCTGAAATAGAACTAGTGGGTTTGAGTTCTATGGAAGAATCTTTTTCTTTACTAAGAAATAGATATTTTTAATACTTGGAAATATCTGAAAATTTAATGATTAGCCTCCAAAAGCCATGGGTTCCTCCCTTTTCTGCAGTTGATGTGACATCTAAGGTCCCATCCTAATCTAACATTGTAAGGTTTGTTAGTATAAAACCTTTTCTGATTGCAATCTTTCTTCTGTGACTTTTTTCTAGCCTCATAATAATGTAAAATAATAACCTTTCTATCTATAATAATTTACTTTTCTTAGTTCATACTTTCTCATAGAAATAGTATTCTTGTCATAATAATGCCATTTATTATTCCCAGTGGTGAATTTTCCATCATTAATTCATGTAATTACCATACAAGCTTACTGCTGTAGCAAGACAGGTCCTGGGATCTCTGCCATCAAGTTAGAAAAAAATAAAAATGGGAAGTACTTGTAGGAGAGAAGAAAACATTGTAAGGTTGTTACATTTTAGAATACATGTGAATTCAAATATATATATAATTTCTTCAAGTTAGAGATAAATCATTTATTTAATAGTGCAATACAAGTTTTATAACATTTAAAAATAATGAATGTTATAAATCAGAATTTCCCAAATGTTCCAAATACTACTACTCCAGGTTGTTAAAAGCATGAATTACCCAAAGAAATGCAGCCATTGCCCGATCAATTGTTTGAAAAATGCTGTTTTAAAGTTAATCAGCTTTGGGGTGCCTGGGTGGCTCAGTTGGTTAAACGTCTGACTTTGGGTCAGGTCATGATCTCACGGTTCATGGATTCAAGCCCCAAGTCGGACTCTGTGCTGTGCTGACAGTTCGGACAGAGCCTGGAGCCAGCTTCAGATTCTGTCTCCTTCTCTCTCTCTCTCTGCTCATGTTCTCTCTCTCTCTCTCTCTCTCTCTCTCTCTCTCTCTCTCTCAAAATAAATAAACATTAAAAATTTTTCAAAAAAAATAAAATAAAGTTAATCAACTTCAATCACCAAAGTACCTGTCAGAGACTTATGTTAATATGTATTTATCCAAAATGGGATATACTTATCTCTTGCATTTCTTGAACCCATTTGCTCGGAGAGATTTTCTTCCCCTCCTTCCCCTAGAACATCTCTCAGGGATGCTGAAAACACAATGAAACCAGTTTGTGAAATAACAGATGAAAAGGTTAAAAAAGTAATTTGTAGTCTAGAAAGAAGAAAAGGGCTTGCATTTATGAAGCCCAACGATGGTTTAGGGAATGGAGTAAAAGATAGATCATGGCAAGACTCCCTGCACTTAGGGAGGTGTCTAAAAGGAATCTTTTAACATAAGCAACCGGAAGTCACTTGTTTAAGTTTTGATGTGACATTTTTCAAATGAAAAATTTACAGGCGAGGTGAAGCAAATCAAAGGAAGCTTACTATAATGTTATGGTGCCCTCTTGTGGTTCAAAACCAAAATGACCCTCCCTTTGCAAAATTAATTCTGGCACCATAGTAGCAAATATTTTGGAGCTTAAATAACCTTTTTCATTGTTCACCCAAACTGTTATCAGTGCTTATCTCTTTAGAGTAGTATTAGGGGCAATTTAATCTCATATATTTCTGTAATGGTTGAAGTTTTGCAAAAAGTATGCATTGCTTTGGTGAGCAGAAAACAATAAGAACAAAATATAAAAATGTAAGAGGAAATGATCATCTTTCTCAGGTAATTTTTCAGAATATAGAATTTAGGTTAAAGTACTAGTTAATGTCCTTAATCTTTTGAAACAAATAGCCATCCCAAGATTTTGAAGTTTTTAATTTGCAGAGTTACACCTATGTAAATATTGTATCTGGAATTATGAGTGATGATTGATTTTTGTTCTTTTCTAATCCAGCTAAAAACTTTTGCCACAGAACAGATTTTGTGATGAGAAATCAAATATGGTCACTGAAGAACAATGAGATATTATGAAGGAAGACACATACTATATTAGGTCCAGGTTAAATTAGTATATGAAAGCAAAAATATTATTTTGTTAAAGTACAAAAGGTGAACCATTAGGGCAAATAGCACATTGCAAATCACTGACAGAAAAGGTTTCATAGCCATCCAACACCTGAAATACTTTTGGTTTTCTCCCCAGGAAGAAGAAAATATTAAAATACCCTTGAAACTTTGAATTCTACAAAATCAATAAAGTATAGACAGTCTCACGTCTAATCTCAAACATAAAGGATCCTTCTCGCTGAAGTAGCCCAGAAAGTCAGTGATTCTGATGACAGTTCACAAATTCTCCTGTTTCTAAGAAGCAAGTTAAACCAAAAGTGTACTTTGGCTGGGTAACCTGATAGCTGTTCTGAATCAATGTCAAGGGAGCAATCTTGGTTTGCCTGCAGCCTGTCTGTTCTGAATTCAGTCACATGCTTTCTGTTTTTTCTCAGCGTAATCCACTCTAATCAAGTTGAGATTCTTGAAGAACATACACAGGAGTTCAGTTCATGTGGCTTTAAAACTCATTTTTTTCAGGATAATGTTTTTCTTGGAAAGACATGGGAGGTTTGTTTTGTTTTGACAGGCTCTAATTAGAAACGCTGAAATACTGGAAGGGAATGTTAAGGAAAGGTAATGGCAAACCCATCTACAAAAGTACTGCCTCTACTGAGCACACCTGCTCTTAGAAATCCCCCAACCCCTGGGTATTGACCTTAGCTTCCAGTGAACAGTGTGGGGCCTTCACATCACCTGCCGCACTGCCCACTACACTGAAGAAATTTTGCCTTTTTCTGAACACACGTTAAGAACTGCAATGTTAAACCAAAGCTTTTGGGAGAAATGGCTGATTGCAGGTCTGGGCAAAAATTGTACAAAATGAGCATGGACCATCCTGTCATTACAGAAGGCAAGGAAGCTATCAAAGACTGCCAGAGTTATATCAAAAGAACATGCTGACTGTGTTTAGATCCATAAATTGATAATAATATTTTTTATAACAATAAAACTCTTATTGGTCACTTTTGAAGGATGCTAGGGAACAAACACATTATTTGGAAAACTGTTAAGTAATAATTAAGCATTTATCCTGCCTTTCCATGTAAGAACTGTAAGTTAAGGTAACCATAGTTGATATTAAAAGTTTCTTTTTTATAGACATATTCTAGCTAATAAATGAAGAAGGAATTGATAAACTAAAAAATAATCATTTTGTTACTCCAAATGAAATAGTAGACCTAGGTGGTAATACAAATGGCTGCTGACTTCTTTAAAAGGTAAGAGACAGGGGGTGCCTGGGTGGCTCAGTCGGTTGGGCCTCTGACTTCGGCTCAGGTCATGATCTCATGGTCCATGAGTTCGAGCCCATCGTCGGGCTCTGTGCTGACAGCTGAAAGCCTGGAGCCTGCTTCGGATTCTGTGTCTGCCTCTCTCTCTGCCCCTCCCCTGCTCGCACTTTATCTCTCTCTCTCTCTCTCTCTCTCTCTCAAAAATACGTAAGCATTCAAAAAAAAAAAAAAATGAGAGACAGACGTTACATGCATCCTGATGGAAATAGTCCATATTGTTGTGAGTGTTCTTACAAAAATATCTAACATAAAAGTGATCTAGCTTCCAGATCTGCCAATTTATAGAAATTACAGGAGACAGAGCAACAAGTTAAATGACACCTCAGAGGCAATCACCAAATTCCTAACTGTGGAAAACTGTACAAAACATGCCACCCAGCCTCTTGTTTTCTTCTTTTTTTCAATGTTTATTCATTTTTTTGAGAAAGAGAGACACAGAGCACCAGTGGGGGAGGGGCAGAGAGAGGTGGAGACACAGAATCCAAAACAGGCTCTAGCTCTGAGCCCCACAGAGCCCGATGTGGGGCTTTAATACATGAACCATGAGATCATGACCTGAGCCGAAGTCAGATGTTTAACCAACCGACTGAGCCACCAGAGCACCACATGACCCAGTTTCTTAAAGACAAAATAGCACTAGTGGGAGTGAAGGTATACCTAGAAGAAAGTTGAGAGACATATAAACCAATTGTAATGTCTCCCCATTCAAACGAACCAAATGTTAAAAAAAAAAAAAAATACTGAGAAAATTTTAACAGTGATATTTAATATTAAAATAACTTCAGTATTATAATAGAATTATAATAATATTGTAAAAGGGTCCTTATCTTTTAGAGATACTAAAATTTGTGAATAAAATAATATGATATTTGGGGTTTACTTAAAAATAATCCAGGGTTAGAAGGAAGTGGACAAGGTTATAGATCAAGGAGTGATAAACTATAGCCCAGAGGCCAAATCTGGCCCACCACTTGTTTTTGTAAATGAAGTTGTTTTTTTGTTTTTGTTTTTGTTTTTTAACATTCAAAGTGCATCGTCTTCTATTTTTCAATGTTTATTTGTTTTTTTTGAAAGAAGGAGAGTGCTCATGTGAGCAGGGTAGGGGCAGAGAGCGAGGGAGACAGAGGAGCTGAAGCAGGCTCCAGGCTCTGAGCTGTCAACCCACAACCCGATGCAGGGCTCAAGCTCATGAACTGTGAGATCAAGACCTGAAACGAAGTTGGATGCCTAACTGACTAAGCCACCCAGGCACCCCTGTAAATGAAGTCTTATTAGAATACAGTCATGCTCATTTATTTATGTGTAGTCTATGGTTGCTTTTCAGCAACAATGGCAGAGTTGAGTATTTGTAACAGAACAGTTTGGCCCTCAATGCCTAAAATATTTACTTTCTTGCCCTGTACAGCAAAAGCTTTCTGATAACTGGTATAGCTAAATCAAAATTGGCTATAAGTAAGTGGATAATTACTGAAACTGGGTGATGGATACATAGAGGTTATACATCATATTATGGGACATGTAATGTTTTAAAATTTAAACAAACAAACCAGTATATTGTGGTTGGTTTTAGGAAAAAGTTTTGACTTGGCCTTTGACTTTATCATTGAGGATGGCATCCTGGTTCCACTCCAGGGTGCATCTTACCCAACACTCTGCCTCTAAAGACACTCCCAGGGACTGTTCAGAAGTGCGTATGGCTGTCTACCTTGAGAACTACCTCAGAGGCCTTAACAAGGCCTTGACCTGCCTCAGTCAGCTTCATCAAAACATCCAGAAGACTGTCCATGGGAAGCAGCCTGGATGGATCTCCTTTGCTTACTCACTATCCTTTGAAGAACCTACTACATCTAGAAAGGAACTTTTTGTTTTCAGGATAACAGACTCTGTACCTCTCCAAGAAGTATCTCTATTTCTTAGAAAAACAAGTTGATCTTTCAATGCTATGAAGATAATGACACTTGGAGGCTCTTAAAATTGACAGAAAGTCACAATAAATCCTATATACCTTATAGATAAGCATACACACATGTATGTATCATGCTGCAAAACCCACAAAATAAACTCATTCCTCAAATACACTTACCAAATACAGGCTTTCCTAGAGAAACACACAGTTAACGACTTTCAGAGCAAGCTCAGTCATTTTAGAAGTCCAATTCTGGTTCCTCCAGCAAGCACCTATTGACCATCTGCTCCCCTCACGGTGTGTTGCTAAGCAGTTGAGAGACAGAAAGATGCATGAAACACTGTTCTTGGTCTGAAGGATCTAGTGTTAACAGATTAGGATTATAGTGGTTTGTAGTACAGGAGAGAGAGGAGAAGCCATTGCAGTAGTTTCTTTTATTACATACTTAGCACACATGCCTACATGTGTTAAGCATTCTAAGGATTTTATATCATTTAATCTTTACAATAAACTATGAAGTAAGTGTTACTGTCCTCATTCTACACACTGGTACTTAGAGAGGAAATAACTTAAACCCACACTCTGTCATACTCCAAGCTGCTCTCCTAAACATCACTGGTAGTTTAAACACTGAAATGAACATTTTTATTTTGTTTGCACCATGGAGACGCATTTATAAAGAAGCTCCAACTACATGTCACTGTACTGGGTTTCCTCTCATCTCTCATGAGTTGGATCTCATCTTTGACCACCTTGAGCAGGAATGAGACATTTTTGTTTATGCCAAGTTTGAAGGACAATGTGAAAATTCTGCGAATTTTGTAATCGCAAAAGAAGTTGGTATCTATCATTTTTTAAATTGTTTTGTGGTCTTTTAACAATTTTTTAAAAGTAACCTCTATACCCAACATGGGGCTAACTCACCACCGCAAGATCAAGAGTCCCATGCTCTACAGACTAAGCCAGCCAGGAGCCCTGGTATCTATCATTTTAAAGAAACACTGGGCCCTCTCCGTTCATGCTCTGTCTCTCTCTGTCTCAAAAATAAATAAACATTAAAAAATTTTTAAAAAATGGGGCGCCTGGGTGTCTCAGTCGGTTAAGCGTCCGACTTCGGCTCAGGTCATGATCTCACGGTCTGTGAGTTCAAGCCCCGTGTCCGGCTCTGTGCTGACAGCTCAGAGCCTGGAGCCTGTTTCAGATTCTGTGTCTCCCTCTCTCTCTGACCCTACCCTGTTCATGCTCTGTCTCTGTCTCAAAAATAAATAAACGTTAAAAAAAAAATTAAAGAAACACTGGAACTTGGCTTGAGAGACTAAGAGAAAAATTACCAGGTGTACTCACAACTGCAAAGAAAAGACCTCCCCTCCCCCCCCCCCTTCCCGGAACCAGCCAGGGTGTGCCCAGTTGTGGTCTGACCCAAAAAGCTGTAAGATCCTCCCTCGGGGCCTCTTAGCGTCACCGGCAACGAGTGTGCCGAGGACCGGGTTAGAACCTGCAATAAACGACCCTTGCCGCTTGGCTTTACTCTGGACTCTGGTGGATTGTTTTCGGGGGGTCTCTCGAATCGGGGCATATCATTTGGGGGCTCGTCCGGGATCCCCCCAAACCCACCAGACCCCAAGTCAATGGGTCGTCCCTGAGACCGATCGGTAAGTGAGCCGGCTCTGTCCGTTTCTGTTTGTGTTTGTTTCTGGCTCTCCCGCGCGGGATCTGTATCGGTGACTGACACAGCCCTGGCAGACGCGCTATAGGGCAGTCGGTCGGGTCCAGTAGGAGACGTCCACTGGCACCCGTCTGGGGCACCTTTTTGGGCCCATCGGAATTTTTCTGTTCGGGTGGCAGACACGCAAAACGTGCTAGTGATCTAAGTGTTGTGTTCTCTATTCTATAACCTTTAAGTGTTAAACTCCTTCTCTTTCACAGGTGACCTGGCCTGGCCCAGCCAGAAATCCTCATAACTTTACTGTTTCTCCTTTTAATCCTTTCCTCCACCTCCAGGATACAGATGGGCCAATCTCAAACCACTCCTCTTTCTCTCCTCATTGCTAACTTCAGGGAGGTTAGAACCAGAGGACAGAATTTGAGTTTAGACATCCGGCGGGGAAAATTAATAGCCCTCTGCCACTCTGAATGGCCAACCTTCGGCGTTGGATGGCCAACCGAAGGAACTTTCTGCCTCCCTATAATTGCTAAGGTGAAATCAAAGATTTTTCTACCAGGTCGCGAGGGACACCCGGATCAGATTCCCTACATTCTTGTATGGTGGAATTTAGTGGAAAATCCACCCCCTTGGTAAGCCCCCTTCCTATCCTCGGGAACGTGTAAGGTCCTTGCCATGCGGCCTGCAGATCCCCCAAAATCAAGGACGCCAGCCGCGCCCTTGTATACCATATTGCCCGATAGTCAGGACCTACTATCCCTAGACCCTCCACCCTATCATCCCCCTCCCCTTGTACCCCAGGCCCTGCCCGCAGCAGCCGCCCCACCAGTCGCCCCGCTAGTTGCCCCCCCCAGGGGAACCGGGAGGACGGGAAGCGGCAGCTGCGCGGAACCAGGAGGATGGGAGGCAGCAGCCACGCCGGGCCCCATTGAAAACGAAACCAACCACGAGGGGCCAGCCAGCGGAACCCGCGGGCGCACCCAGCGTGAGCCAAACCCTCGGCTCCCCGACTCCACTGTGGCCCTACCCCTGCGGGAAATAGGACCCCCCGATGAAGCAGGCAACCCCCGACTCCAGTATTGGCCCTTTTCCACCAGTGACCTTTACAACTGGAAAACACAGAACGCTCCATTCTCTGATAACCCTAAAGACCTAATAGCTCTTTTAGACAGTGTCATGTTCACCCACCAGCCCACCTGGGACAACTGTCAGCAGCTCCTCCGCATCCTGTTCACTACAGAGGAGCGAGAGAGGATCCAATTAGAAGCAAGAAAGCTGGTTCCCGGAGACGACGGTCGGCCGACATCTAACCCTGACCTCATTAATGCAGCTTTCCCCCTAACCAGACCTCCACAGGACGAATGGGACTACAACACGGCAGAAGGTAGGGGAAGGCTACTCATTTATTGCCAGACTCTGATGGCGGGTCTCCGGGCTGCAGCTCACAAGCCCACCAATTTGGCTAAGGTATATTCGGTTGTACAGGGAAAGGCAGAGAGTCCAGCTGCTTACTTAGAGAGATTAATGGAAGCCTTTAGGCAGTTTACCCCCATGGATCCAGAAGTTCCTGAGAACCAGGCTGCTGTCATTATGTCCTTTGTAAATCAAGCAACTCCTGACATTAGAAAAAAAAAAACAACTCCAAAGGCTAGAGGATTTAGAAGGTAAACAGATCCAGGATCTGCTCCGTATAGCACAACGGGTCTACAACAACAGGGACGCCCCAGAAGAGAGACAGATCAAGGCCACAGAGAAAGTGACTAAAGTCCTGGCCGCTATAGTCCAGAAAGAACAGCCACCCCCAGAAGGCACTCAAACAACACGCCCTCCCAGGCGGCACTTAGATAAAGATCAATGCGCCTATTGTAAAGAAAAAGGCCATTGGATACGAGAATGCCCCAAGAAGAAACAACCCCGCCCCAGCCAAGAACAATGGCAGCCTAAAATAGCCCCCATACTGTTTACCCAACATACAGAATAGGGAGGATGGGGTTCGGATCCCCTTCCCGAACCTAGGGTAACGTTGCAAGTGGAGGGGACCCCGGTCCAGTTCCTAGTTGATACCGGGGCACAGCACTCAGTTCTGGTCAAGCCCCATGGAAAAGTATCTGAAAAATCATCCTGGGTACAAGGGGCCACCGGAATAAAGAGGTACCCCTGGACAACTCAGAGGACTGTGGACTTAGGAACTGGGAAGGTAACCCACTCCTTCCTGGTCATTCCCGACAGCCCCTGCCCCCTGTTGGGGAGGAATTTGCTTACCAAAATGGGGGCCCAAATTCATTTCCAACTGGGGGGATTGCCAGCGGGGAGCGGGGGCGGGGCCACGGCTCGCGCAGCGGCGGGCAACGCTGTAGCGTCCCGCGGGCCTCCGGGGCACGCATCCCCGGGGCGCAGCCCTGCGCACGACTCGGCCTCGGCGCGAGCCGCCCCGACAGGGCAAAGGGGGCCGAGAGGACTTGCAGGACCAACCATTATTGGATGCGGACACCATCTGGTTCATCGATGGAAGCAGCTTCGTTCACCAGGGACAAAGGTATGCGGGGGCGGCCATAACTTCAGAAACCGAGGTCGTTTGGGCAGAAGCCCTACCCCTCGGAACCTCGGCCCAGAAGGCTGAACTAATAGCCTTAACCCAGGCCCTAAAGTTAGGAAGAGACCGCAAGCTAACTGTGTACACTGATAGCCGATATGCCTTCGCCACCGCTCATGTACATGGGGCGATATACAGAGAACGGGGGCTCCTCACAGCTGAAGGGAAAGACATCAAAAATAAAGAAGAGATTCTAACCCTGCTAGCAGCCTTATGGGAGCCCAAAAAGCTAGCTAGGGCAATTGTGCATTGCCCAGGACACCAGAAGACAAATGACCCAGTTTCCCGGGGCAACAATTTGGCCGATCAGACTGCAAAAAACATAGCTCGGCCCCCAGCGCAATTGCTGACCCTACAGCTGCCAGACCCCGGACCCCGGGAATTGCTCCCCAGCCCTGAGTATTCAGAAAGCAACATTCAATGGATGAGTAAACTTCCTATGACCCGAATCAAAGATGGCTGGTGGAGAGACTCCAAAAGCAGCATTATACTCCCAGATAAACTAGGATGGCAAGTTCTAGAGCGGATCCATCGCAGCACCCACTTAGGTTCCTGGCGAATGTTGGACTTACTGAGACAGACTGGACTAAAAATCAGAAATGTCTCTGATAAGGTCGATCAAGTAGTCACTAAATATACAGTGTGCCAACCCAACAATGCGAGTAGCAATCCTCAGACAACAGGGGTAAGACAAAGAGGGAGCAGACCGGGGACCTATTGGGAAGTAGATTTCACTGAGGTAAAACCAGGAAAATATGGATATAAGTATTTGCTAGTTTTTGTAGATACCTTTTCAGGATGGACTGAAGCCTTTCCAACCAAGAATGAAATGGCGCAGATTGTAGCCAAAAAGATCCTAGAAGAAATCCTGCCCAGGTATGGTTTTCCAGTAATGATAGGGTCAGACAATGGGCCTGCATTCATCTCTAAGGTAAGTCAGGGACTGGATTCCATACTTGGGGCTGATTGGAAATTACATTGTGCATACCGACCCCAAAGCTCAGGACAGGTAGAGAATGAACAGAACATTAAAGGAGACCCTAACCAAATTGACCATGGAGACTGGCGCTAATTGGGTGGTCCTTCTCCCCTATGCTCTGTTCAGGGTGCGTAATTCCCCATACAAACTGGGACTCACACCCTATGAAATAATACATGGTAGACCACCCCCCATCATCCCTAACCTAAAAGATAACCTTGTCAAAGCTGAGAACGATAATAGTCTTGAATTCTTGTTCTCCCTACAAGCCTTGCAGAGGGTCCTTGAAGATGTATGGCCCAAATTAAAGGAACTCTATGAGACTGGACCCCCGCCTATTCCACATCAATTCCGGCCAGGGGATTGGGTCCTCGTCAAACGTCATTGGCAGGGAACTCTGGAGCCCAGGTGGAAAGGACCCTTCCAGGTCATCCTGACAAGGCCTACTGCCATCAAAGTAGACGGAATCGCCACCTGGATCCATTTCGCCCACGCCAAACCAGTGGACCCATTCTCAGACCTCATCGGACCTTCAAAGACAACCTGGACTGTTGATTGGACTAAGGACAATCCTTTAAAATTGACCCTACGCCGCCAACGGACTGAGCCGTAACTATGGTACTTGCCCTCCTCTTGATTGTTCTGCAAATTCTGTCTGTAAATCCAAACCCCCACAACCCCTATAATTTGACATGGGAAATTACTAATTTAGAGACTCATGAAGTCTACAACAAAACCCTAGGAACTGCCCCATTAAATACCTGGTGGCCAGATTTATATTTTAGTTTAGAAAAAATTAGTCCATTAGAAGAAAGGGAAGGAGGTAAATGGAGGCAACTGCAAAGGAGGGTATCAATAAGTAGAAATGGATTTTATGCATGTCCGGGATTTAGGACGGGGGCGATGAGGCGCACATGTGGAGGGTTTGAAACCCTCTATTGCGCAGTGTGGAGTTGCGTCACCTCCAATGATGGGAAAGGGAAGTGGGAAGTAAAACCCCAATTTACTGAAATGTCCTATGTCCAACCATGTACCCACACCAGGTATGATGAAAACTGTAACCTTATTCATGTAAGATTTACAGAGGAGGGGAAAAAGGACAGGCGGTGGGTCTCAGGACTCACTTGGGGACTCTACTTATATCAATATCCCCTCTTTGGGACTGCCATTCAAATAAAATTAAAAGTCTCCCCGGTGGGGCCAAATCAGGTATTAGAAAAAAGAAAAAAAAAAAAAAAGAGACGAGCTTATCCCCAGGCAGATCCCCACTACTCCCTCCAGCAGGACCCCCGTCCTTATCCCAGGAGTAAAAGCACAAGCTGTCCAAGAAAATCAGAACCCAGAAGGCATAGATTCCCTATGGAAATTGCTAACAGCAGCGTATGAGGCCTTAAACCGATTGGACCCTGAGGCAACAAGGGCCTGCTGGCTATGTTATGATATAAAACCCCCCTTCTACGAAGCCATAGGTCTCGCTGCCCCTTTTTCACAGTCAGGAGAAGAGTCGCCAGCAGCTTGCAAGTGGAATCGAAAGGGCCCCGGCCTCACACTGCAAGCGGTCACTGGCAATGGGACTTGTATAGGAAAAGTCCCCTCTAGCCATATCCAGCTCTGTGCCCCGACTAATTACTCTATGGATGAATCTAAATGGATAATTCCAGCTCCTGACAGTTGGTGGATTTGTTCTAAGACAGCGCTCACCCCATGTGTTAGCAGAGATATTTTTAATTCGTCACCCGAATATTGTATCATGGTATTAATATTTCCAAAGGTTATTTACCACCGAGAAAATGTTGTATATGATCTGTGGACAGAAGGGACAGAAGCAAGAGAGTCAATAAGAACAAAACGGGAACCCTTTACGGCCATAACCTTGGCCACCTTATTTGGCCTCGGTACCATAGGGGCAGGAACAGGGATCTCATCACTAGCCATCCAGCACCGAGGGTTCAAGAGCCTAAGGGCAGCCATTGATGAGGCTATAGCCAGACTTGAGGACTCAATCTCGCACCTCGAAAAATCTCTGACCTTCCTTTCTGAAGTAGTCCTACAGAACCGAAGGGGACTAGATCTAGTCTTCTCCAACAGGGAAGTTTATGTGCAGCCTTAAGAGAAGAATGTTGTTTTTATGCTGACCACACCCTAGTAGTCCGAGAGTCCATGGCTAAAGTTAGAGAAGGCCTGCCAAATGGAGGCGTGAACGAGAACAACAACAAGGCTGGTTTGAGTCTTGGTTCAGTCAGTCCCCATGGCTAGCTACCCTGCTTTCTGCTCTAGCTGGGCCCCTTATACTCCTCCTTCTCCTCCTCACCTTCGGGCCTTATATTATTAATAAACTAGTTGCCTTTATCAAAGACCGAGTTAACACGATCCAACTGATGGTCCTTAGGACCCAATACCAACCCGTCATTACCGAAACATTTGAGTCAGACACATAAGATCCAAGATTGGCTCTTAAGGCACCAAAGAGAGGGGAGAATGAGAGACTAAGAGAAAAATTACCAGGTGTACTCACAACTGCAGAGAAAAGACCCCCCCCCCCCCCCCCCCCCCCCCCGCCGCCATTCCCGGAACCAGCCAGGGCATGCCCAGTTGTGGTTTGACCTAAAGGCGGGAACCAATCAAGTTCTGCTGAGTGGTTTGAAAAAAAGGCGGAAACCAATCAAGTTCTGCTGAGTGGTTTGAAAAAAAGGCGGAAACCAATCAAGTTCTGCTGAGTGTTCAAATTTAAATGTCAACCAATAACAGCTCTGTAACCTCAAGAAATCCCTAACTTGTTTGTGCCTGTCTATAAAAGAAGCTGTAAGATCCTCGCTCGGGCCTCTTAGCGTCACCGGCAACGAGTGCGCGGAGGACCGGGTTCGAACCTGCAATAAACGACCCTTGCCGCTTGGCTTTGACTCTGGACTCTGGTGGATTGTTTTCGGGGGGTCTCTCGAATCGGGGCATATCAGGCTCTACATATAAATGTAAAAGATAACAAATTAAAAAGTCTTTTTGCACACACACACACACAATATTCTTTTTTGAGCACGTTGACATCAAGGCTAGCTCTGGGCAAAACTCTGAGGATTGTGAGTTATACTTCGAATGTTTAATAACAGCTTTCCCCCCAAAATGTGTGTATATGTTTATTATAAATTTTATAGTATTAAGGATATGTACCACCCAATTTACAAATAACAATAAAATAATACTCCAAATTGTAAATTCCATATAGTCCATTGATTTTCACAAAATGATTTCATTGATCTTTGTTCAATTCTACTCTCTGTAGCCAAACTTTGGTTGCAATTGACAAATAAATGTAGTTCCAACATTAATGGTGGTTGACATTTTTATTTACATTAAAGATTAGGATGAAACAAGAAAACCATACATCAGAACTTCACTTGTTCCTCATTACGTGAGTGCCATCTTCGCTACATTGGATAATAGTTTTTGAATAATGAAAAACGATTTCTTCAAATTTTGCAGTTCACATTGTAATGGCTATAGATACCACATACTTTTAAGTTTAATTTGCACTGTTAACATTTTCTCCATCATTTTCTCAAGTCTGGACAAACGACCAACAATAATAAATAAAGCCCTGATTTGTACCATTTGCCTATTTCCATAGTATAAACACTCTCACCATGGTCAAATTCAAGCTACAATTAGGACATCATTAAACCTTTACTTGAAAAGATAAGCATAGGAGCACACGATTATACAGAATATCTACCACATATATACAATAGACATAACCTCAAGTGCATTCATAGTAGTAATATGCTAACATGTCCAGGGAATGATGAGTTTGTTTTATAATTTATTTAATTGTAAGTTTGTATTGAATTGAACTGTATAAAATTACTGATATGCAACCATATATATATATTTTTGATCTACACAAGTTGTAAGTTCAAATGATTCAACCTAAAATGTACTCAGGTAGTTTGGGGATGGTGGAATTATTGGGGGGAGGGTTGGATAATGATGATGGTGATAAAAAGAACCTCTATTTACTGAATACTGTGCTAACTCAAGTTTGGCTCTCTGATTTTCAATAACTAAAGCGGAATTTCTTGTGATTCAATCTTATCTAGCTTCTCCCAGTTTGAACATACTGAGACAGAGATCAGGAAATTTCTGGCACTTTAAATTCAATTAAGAATTTGACACAATATATATATGAAAGTGAAATACTATCTATGTAAAATAGTGTTCAGGATATTTGACACAATTTTTGAGCTAAGTATAGGAGAGAACAAGCACTCCTTTTTGGAGCATGAAACTCAATAATTAAGTCCTGGCTTAATTAACTACTTACTGTATTATGAACTGTACATTTTGAACTGCCTCATGGATTCTGAGATCTGGTTTCTTATCTGTGATTTGGGTAATAATACTATCTGCCTGATTTATATGTTCTAGTAATCATGAGATTTAAATGGGAAAAAGAAAATAAAGAGCACCTTATAAACGGTCCAATTTTATAAAGGTAGTGGCTTATTATAGAATCACAGCTCTGTGTATTTGTCTCCAGGATTGTTTTCTGGGCTCGGATCCCAGACAAGGGGCTAGGGGAAGGGGGGGAGGTGGGGTGGGGGGAAAACAGCTATCAGGCTTTGGTATGCGAAGACATTACTAAACATTTGTTTTACAGTAAACAACTGCATTGCTGAATTAGCTTCTCAGGATCCTTCAAACTGCCTGCTCACACCTGATCTATTTACAAAACTTAATTTTTAAAAGAGAAAAAAAGCCCTCTCCTCTTTCTGCCCCTTACCCACTTGTGTTCTTTCTTTCTCTCTCTCTCTCTCTCAAAAAAGAAAGAAAGAAAGAAAGAAAGAAAGAAAGAAAGAAAGAAGAAAAAAAAAGAAAAAAGGCCTCTCTTTCTTCATATTAATAATCTTCAAGAGATTGAGGACAAATGTAATTTACAATTGAAAGCTCACAGGCTCCGAGGGAGGGAGGAATGTTTACCAAACATTCAGGTGTTTCAGGCCTTCCAGTGGCACAGCTGGGAGGGGGACCCTCCCTTTGGGAGGGATAGAGCAGAGCCCTGACCCTCCCTGTCTCCTACTCTCCATGGTTTGCTTCCAGGGTTTACTCGAGTTATCCAGCTGATTCACTGTTGCTGTGAAAACAGGGCTGAGCAGGCTATTGAAAGCCACAGAAACCAGAAGAAACTAGTCATGAAAACCCTGACTATCAGCTGACAGATTTCTTCCTGAGAACTCATAATTGAGCATTTTTTTCCAGACTAGAGCAAATCTTCAGGAGCTGACCAGCATCCGGAGCTGTTTCAGCCCAACTTGGCTCTGATCCCTTTGGTCATGCTGGAGGGTGCCGAGTTCTACTTTAACGTGGACCATGGCTACCTGGAAGGCCTGGTGCGAGGGTGCAAGGCCAGTCTGTTGACCCAGCAGGACTACATAAACCTGGTCCAGTGCGAGACCCTGGAAGGTAAGAGCTGCTCTTCTCACCATGTAAAAAGGGGAAAAGGGAATGACACCTCCCATTGGGAGCTTAAAGAACCGACTGTGTTCCCATGGCCTGAGAGTCCAGAATAGGTTTTTATTCCCAGGGTCCAGACTTCAGGGGTCCATGAACTTGGAGGAGGAAAAAAAAAAAAACAACTCCATCTTTATTTCCAATTTTCTGTAAGTGAAATTTAGCATTTCCTTTCATTATGAATGTAGGCAACAATCAGTGGTTAGTGCTTTGTCACCAATAGAAAGTCAGTATTTTCATATCCCCATACAATTCCTGCAGATACTTTGAAATATCATTTATATTTTCACAATTTTGCACTTATACTAGGTATTACACTTACTCTTTAATCTTGATATTTAATGTCTTAGTAAGTAAGTATGTTTTACACATTTTAAAACATCTTGATAACTGTATTTTAACATCTTTTGTTCACTCGTAATCTTATGTATTTTCATCCTACATATTTATAAATAATATTTGGAGAAGGACTCAGCAAACTGCCCAGGGACAAATGCCCTCCCCACCCCCCAACAAAATGCTAAGAAACTTGGTTTAGAGAGTTTTATTCTATACCTAGTTTATTAGTATAAATTGGTATGAGAGTTTATTTCAGGTTTTTACCTTTAACTGAAGCTTAAGAAAAAAATCAAGAGATGAGCAAGTGGTGAGGCTAACCCTGGATTCAAAAGTACTGACTTTGACCTCTCCCGGGGCTAGGTAGGTGGCCTAAGGCTCAAAACCTGAGCCTCAGTGTCCTCATTTGTAAAATATGATGGTAAAGCCTGCTTTGCCTGCTTTGTTTGGAGAAATAAATGAGATAATACATGAGAAATGTGTTAGAAACTGAAGCACTAGGTAAACGAAAATGATCTTGTTTTAAGCACTTTATTGAGGTGTGACTGACATGCAAGAAACTGTACATATTTAATGTATACAACCTGATGAGATTAGCGGTAGGTATACATCCATGAAATCACCACAATCTATGCCATAAGTCAACCATTACCTCCAAAACTTTCTTCCTGCCTGTTATTATTTGTGTGTGTGTGTGGGGTGGGGTACTACAGGCTCTATGCTATACAGATTTCTAGGACTTACTTATCTTGTGTTTCCAAAACTTTGCACCCTTTGACTGATACCTCCCCATTTTCCCCTTTCCTCTGGAAATTATCTTTAAGCTACAATACTTTCAAAACTTTCCCAAAGATTTTCATCTATGAAACATTATTTTTATTATAAAAACAACTACACTAGTTCATTTTGAAATGTACTTATAAAATCAACACACGTCAATAATAAGGTGCTTTAAAACTTCCAGATATTTCTAGAAAAAGCAAGAAAGCAATAAGGATCAAAACCGCTAGGAAGGGTATTGAAAGCAAAAACAAAACAAAAAACCTGAAGGTGACTTTGCTGAGTCTGAGGGTCCTACGTCACTTGTTTGTAATTCTGACCAGTTAAAGCCAGAGTTAAGGTGGAGCTGCCCAAGTTGAGATTAACCTACTCCTTTCATTAGCAATGGAGACAGCTAGAAAAATCTTTCAGATGATAAATAATTCTGTAGGCTACGTATAATTACAATATAATCCCAAACCATAAATCACTTCAGCATATTAGGAGTTTGGTGACTGAAGAATGTTAATCATGTACAGAAACTCTGCATAAATATTGTGATAATTTTGTGTAGTGACTGACAGTCACTATACACTTATCGCAGTAAGCATTTTGTAATGTATATCATTGGGTTGTTTTGTTTTGTTTTTTAAAGTTTATTTATTTTTGAGAGAGGGAGAGACCAGGAGCAGGGGCAGAGAGAGAGAGGGAGAGAGAGAATCCCAAGCTGGTTCTACACTGTCAGTGCAGAGTCCAACACGAGTCTTGAACCCACAAACTGTGAGATCATGACCTGAGCCGAAATCAAGAGTCAGATGCTTAACCAACTGAGCCACCCAGGTACCCCGATAATTGTTGAATCACTGTGTTGTACACCTGAAATTAATATAATGTATGTCAACTATATTTGAATAAAAAAAGAAAATGTGCTTAAGTTGAAGTAGAAAAAGTGAATGAACACAAGGCAGAATGAGTGTTTCTAACAGAAGCCACTTCAATGAATTCTTTTTAGTTTTCAATCAAGCTTTTACTTTTTTAAGATTATTTATTTATCTATTTTAAGTAATCTCTACACCCAAAGTGGGGCCTAAACTCATGACCCCAAGATCAAGAGTCACACGCTCCTCTGACTGAGCCAGCCAAATGCCCCAGTCCAACTTTTAAATAAGCTAAAAAATGCAAATTTTAACACAAACAATACAAAAAATACCTAAAATATGATACAAAACCAGATTTAGCCAGCTCACTAAAGAATTCAGAAAGAAATCACCATCAGCTTCAATTTGGGAGGAAAAAATGGGTTTCGGACCCTTTCAGAGATCTAGAGAATGACTCTTCTTAGAAAAACACACCCAGGTAAATGCACACAGAATTTTCCATGTAATATCAGGGGTCCTGGGCCACCCAAAGCCATCCTTGCACCCTGGTTAAGAGATCCTGTCACATCCATCAACACTTTGTTGTTCTTTTATCTCAGGTTTCTATCTTTCTTTCCTCCTAATATATTTTTTTAACCACTCATTTCATAACTATGTTTGAATCTGTGTGCCAATCTGTTTGGAGACCCCCAGGAGTGTCAAGTGTGGGTCATTAAACTACGGGTTATACTGGCTGCTGAGAAAATAAATCTAAATAAGGATTTCATGTCTGCAGTTAACAGTTGAGGATGCTCAGGCTTCGAATGCCTCTGTCTAATCTGACACTCTTGTCAGGGATGGAGTATAGACATATCCACAACTCTTTTTCCACTAAAATGTCTGTGCCTCCTGAGCACGAATTAAAGATAAATGATTATGCCTATGTTGATGTCAGCTCCTTTTTGATATGGATAATAATAAGGTCTGCCCTACCTGATTATTTCATAGGACGTTGGGAAATAAATAACTTGGGAAAAGCAATGCAGCTGTTGTATCTGCAAATACACTGAGAGAAACCGAGCCATCTTCTGAGTTGATGAAGAGTTGAAGAGAAGGGTGCCTGGTGGGCTCAGTCAGTAGAGCACGTAACTCTTGATCTTGGAGTTGTAAGTTCGAGCCCTACGATGGATGTAGAGATCACTTAAAAATAAAATCTTAAAAAAAAAAAAAAAAAAAAGAGTTGAAGAAAAAAAAATCAAGGGCATTTATCAGGATCAATGTTAAGGACTTAAGGATTTCTGTTTACATTTGCACAAAATCTGCACTGTACCAAGACAGGGGAAGAAGAGTGGATAAAACTGTCATTGTGGTACTATGTGCTGACACAGACACTTTCTGTAAAAGAAGAGCTAATTTGGCAGAGATTAAATTTGCCTTTAGTGTTATCAAGTCCTCTAGACTTCAAGAGTGTTCTGACATCAACAAATTGTTTTACACTTACTTAGAAAGAATATAAGTTTTCAGGTAAATTTAGAAGAGAAAATGAACATTGTCTAGAAAAACTTTGAAAAGTCCTAGAATTCATAATTGTGCTTAACTGCATATATAATTGTGCTAGTGTGACCAGAAATACTCATCTGTTCCAAGGTTTGCCCCTGACTAACAGTGACCTGAATCAGTTGCTAGGACACTCTGTGACTCTGCTGTTCCCAGAGATAGAAGGGGGAAGCTAGTTCACATGGCCTATCCCATTGGTAGTGCTGGAAGGCTGTACTACGTGGAAACTTTGAAGTCTTTAAAAGTGACTTTGCAGAAAAATAATAAAGTCAAAGTGGCATAAAATGTTCTTTTAAAGAATTAACATTTTGCCGGGGCATCTGGGTGGCTCAGTTAAGCTTCTGACTTAGGCTCAGGTCATGATCTCCTGGTCTGTGAGTTCGAGCCCCATGTCAGTCTGTGCTGACAGCTCAGGGACTAGAGCCTGCTTCAGATTCAGTGTCTCCTTCTCTCTCTGCCCCTCCCTGTCTCTCACTCTGTCTCTCTTTCAAAAATAAACATTTTAAAAAATTTAAAGAATTAACACTTTTTAAAAAATTAAGACTTTTTTTTTTAGAGCAGCTTTTAAGTTAATAGCAAAATTGAGAGGAAATTTTAAAGATTTCCCATATGCCTCCTGCCTGCATCCACTCACAGCTTCATCCGTTGTCCACATTCCCTACCGTGGCCTGTTATAATTGATGTTATAATTGATGAACCTACAATGACACATCATAATCACGGAGAGTCCATAGTTTGCATCAGGGTTCACTCTTGTTGTTATACATTCTATGGGTTTGGACAAATATATTGACATGTATCCATCATTATAGTATACAAAGTATTTTCATTGCCCTAAGAAGCCTCTGCTCCACCTGTTCATTCCTCTCCCCCATCCCACTTCTGGCAACTGCGAATCTTTTTTGCTCTCTTGTAGTTTTCCCTTTTCCAGAATGTGATATAGTTAGAATTATACAGTAAGTAGCCTTTTCAGATTGGCTTCTTTCACTTAGTAACATGAATTTAAGTTTTCTCCATGTCTTATCATGGCAACACTGCTATTTTCGTCAGAATTTTTAATTTTTTTAATTTTTTAACTTTATTTGTTTTCAGAGAGCACAAGTGGGGGAGGGGCAGAGAGACAGAGGGAGAGAGAGATCCCAAGCAGGCTCTGCACCCCCACTGCAGAGCTCAATGTGGAGCTCAAACTCACGAGCCGTGAGATCATGACCCGAGCCGAAGTTGCACACCTAACCAACTGAGCCACCCGGGTGTCCCTCATTAGAATATTTTATTTTATTTATTTTATTTTTTTTAAACGTTTTATTTATTTTTGAGACAGAGAGAGACAGAGCATAAACGGGGCAGGGGCAGAGAGAGAGACTCAGAATCTGAAGCAGGCTCCAGGCTCTGAGCCATCAGCCCAGAGCCCAACGTGGGGCTCGAACTCACGGACCGCGAGATCGTGACCTGAGCTGAAGTCAGACGCTTAACCAACTGAGCCACCCAGGCGCCCCTCATTAGAATTTTTTAAATTACAAGTAAGACTTTTGCAAATATTCTTTCCTCTTCAAAAATGACAAGTTGGTAAAATTAATATTTTAGATCTCTAGAATTTAGTAATTCATATTTTCTAAAATTTTTGGTGAAAAGTGTCCACTGGCTCTCTGAATTAAACTTTTTCCTTTTTTGAAAAGTAATTTTTTGAAAGGGAATGAGGAAAGTTGATTATATCTCACGTTTAGAGGAGATGACCTTCATTCCTTTCCAATAAAAATTAATTTAACAACAACATATTAAACATTTCTGGCTAGAGTCAAGGAAGTAAAATTAAATAAGATACAGTCCCTTCCCTAAAAGGGCTGCCACTCTGGTGAGTAAAAATACTGAAAAAAAAAGATCTTTAAGGGGGCCATTGGGCAGTACCTATCAAAATTCCAAGTGCATATACACTTGGCCTGAGATTTCATATCGCATTGTTTAGAATAGCAAAAGATGGAAACAAATCAAATGTCCATCTGCAGGGAACTAATTAAACAAATTATGTAACATTCACATCACAGAATATTCTGCAGCTATTAAAAAAAAAAGCATGAGGACACTCTCTTAAGAGAACTGATACAAAAAGATCACCAAGATCTATTAAGGGAGGAAAGCAAGGGGAAGAATTATGTGTGGCATAGTACTCTTTAGTAAAAAGGCAGACAAATTTAAAAATATTTTTTCTATATGATGGTCTAGATACAAAGAAACTGAAAGGATATAACAGAAACTAAGAATAGTTTCTGGGAATGAGTGGGCGGGGTGGTGGATGACAAGTATGGGTGACCTTTTACTTTTTACCTGTATTTATACCTACTATCTATTTTTAAACATATATATATGTATGTATATATGACTTAGTTCAAAAGGCTTTCTTCATGCTCCCTTAAATATTATTTGTGCCTCTAATTATAGCACTTTTTTCACCTTGTATTAAAAGTGCATATCCAATACCTTCACTTTCCTGTTCAAAAATAGTTCAATGGTTTTCACCATATAGGATAAACTTCACCCTTGGCTCAAAAGACTGGAGCAGTCTTGCTGATCTCTACCTTGTAAGCATTTCCTCAAAATCCTTCTACCTTTTGTAAAGCTATTCCTTCAGTCACAGATTCCATTCTCTATCCTGTTTGCCTGGAGAACAGTCATTCCTCTTTAAAGTCTCCACTCTGAGTTACTTCCTCTGTAAATTTTTTCCTCCCGTACCCCTATTGGAGTACAATTGACAAGCCTTAACTTTGTACTCTATTATGCCTTGTAACAGTCCTAATTCTGTGACACTTGCATAGATGCGTCATGCTGAGGGAGGACATTTGTCGCACTTGACTATCTTCTAGCTCCCTGAATTACCACAGTTAAGGGCTTAACTCATAATTGAATAATGAATCTATCTCCTCCTATATTCTAAGCTTCTTAAGGGCAGAGCCTATCAATATGTGAGGCCACTGAGGTGTCAGTTAAATAGGTGTGTGGGGGGGGATCCTTTCACAATGTATATGTGTATCAGATGTACACTTTATTGTTTTTTAAAGTTTATTCATTTTGACACAGAGACAGTGTGAGTGGGGGAGGGGCAGAGAGAGAGGAAGAGAGAATTCCATGCTGCCAGTGCAGAGCCCCACACAGGGCTGAAACTCACGAAACCACGAAATCATGATCTGAGCTGAAACCAAGAGTGGGACACTTAACCAACTGAGCCACTCAGGTGCCCCATCAAATGTACATTTTAAATACCTTAAAGTTTGCAGGACGCCTGTGTGGCTCAGTTGGTTGAGCTTCCGATTTTTGATTTCAGCTCAGGTCATGATCCCAGGGTCATGGGATTGAGCCCTGAGTGTGGAGATTTCTTATAATTCTCTCTCTCTCTCTCTCTCTCTCTCTCTCCCTTTGCTCTCTCCCGCTTACACACACTCTCTCTCTAAAATAAATATCTTATAGTTTTATTTGTCAATTGTACTTCAATAAAGCTGAAATTTTAAAAAGAAATATCCATTTTTTTAAAAAAAGGGACAGAAACTATATAATTTTCTGTCCAAGTTCCTCTAGCCTAAGGCTGTGTTTTGTACCTTGTAAGAATCTGAAAATTCACATTAGAAATATCTACATGTTTGGGTTCAAGTCCTAGCACTTCCACTTTCTGGTTCTAGGATATTAAGCCAGCTGCTTAACTTTTAGCATGGTGTTTTCTTATCTGATACTTAGATGGTATCTCCCTGGCCTAATCCTAAATCATCAGGAGCATCAGAAATTCCTGAAAATGTTTTGTAAACTGCATTACCATAAGAATTCCTGGGAAATCATAAGAACCTCCCTGAACTGTAGTGTATACACAACAAGAATCAGTTTCCCCTCTTTTGCTAGACTTTTGAATTCCTGAAATAATTCTTCCCATCTCATGGTTATGATTAATGGTATTTAGTACATGGTTCTATGTAGCTGATTCTGTTCTTCAGAGAGCACCAGTTTGTTTAGAAACATTCATTCTGGTGAATAAGAATCAAAATGTGGAGTTTCAACCTTGGTAACATGGAATTGTATAATGAAGTGCTATATTGGTCCTGAGTTTGTTTGTTTTTTAATTTTTAATTTTTTTTTTAATTTACATCCAAATTAGTTAGCATATAGTGCAACAATGATTTCAGGAGTAGATTCCTTAATGCCCCTTACCCATTGAGCCCATCCCCCCTCCCACACTCCCTCCAGTAACCCTCTGTTTGGTCTCCATATTTATGAGAGACCATGTTTTATGGTCTTATGTTTTATGCCCCTCCCTGTTTTTATATTATTTTTGTTTCCCTTCCCTTATGTTCAACTGTTTTGTCTCTTAAAGTTCTCATATGAGTGAAGTAGTATGACATTTTTCTTTCTCTGACTGACTAATTTCACTTAGCATAATACCCTCCAGTTCTATCCACATAGTTGCAAATGGCAAGATTTCATTCTGTTTGATTGCCAAGTAATACTCCATTGTATATATACATACCATATCTTCTTTATCCATTCATCCATCGATGGACATTTGGGCTCTTTCCATATTTGGCTATTGTTGATAGTGCTGCTATAAACATGGGGGTGCATGTGTCCTTTCGAAACAGCATACCTGTATCCCTAGGATAAATACCTAGTAGTGCAATTGCTGGGTCATAGGGTAGTTCTATTTTTAGTTTTTTGAGGAACCTCCATACTGTCTTCCAGAGTGGCTGCACCAGCCTGAATTCCCATGGTCCTAAGTTTTTAATCACAAATTAAATCTACTAATATTTGAAGTTCATCTATGCAATAAAAATTGCATTAGATGATGTGGAGAAATGATATACAATAAGATATTATTCATTCCCTAAACACTATCTAGCTGAAAGGATATCATAAATAAGTAAAAACAATTAAAATTTAAAAATACAAAAACAGTTGAAACCTATAAATAGCAGATATACTCAAAAGTGAAACAGATCTTCATGGCTATAGGCTAGGAAAATGCCAGTGAGATGCAGGGAAGCAGTTTTGAGATGGTTGGGCACTGGGCCCCAGCAGGGAAAATTAATAAAATACAGATTCCTATATAAAAGCATATAGGTGAGGAGTAAACCAGTTTGGCTGCAATACTAGAATACCTAGAGAAAAGGCTAGAATTTAGACTGGGAAAAATTTTGAAGGACCTTGGAGGTCTGATTATGGAGTTTTAGAAAAACTAATGAGGACAAGAGACATGTCTGAATCTTCAGTCAAATACTTGCAAGCATAGAAAACATGAACATGTTATTTCTCTGAACCTCAGTTTCTTCATCTATGAAATGGGAAATTTTGGTAAGGCTGAGAGTTGATGTCCATTAAAACCATTCTGTCAGTGGCAAGACACAACAAATATTATGAAGGTCATTCTTAATCTCCCTACAACTTTCAGTGACTCCAAGATTCATATAGGAGCATTACAAAATCAAAATAATTATTAGTAAAGATTAAATTTGAGGCAGGGAGTACATGAGGAGGAAATGAACTTGGGAGAATCAATTTAAGAGCTCACAGTAATCTTGATGTCATGTGGCCATTCTAAACCAGGGGCACACAGAGTGGAAACCAGAGAGGACATTAAGGAACAATAGAGGGGATTTGGAGTGAGAAAGTACCAGAGAGGATTTGAAGTTTTATCACCGGGAGAATGGAAGTATATTAACAAAAATGGAGGGAGAAGTTCTGGTTTTATAGATACTGATATATACAAATTAAAATCTGAGTAATTATAAGATGTGATGGCTGATGCCAATATATTGGCTGAGAATAGTCTGATTTAGAGAATAAAAACCAAAGTCTTTAGCGAAATGAATCAAATTATTTTTGAAATAGGTGGTAAAAGTGAGAAGAAAAAAGATAATATTAAGTAGTAGTTCCTATATGCTGGCTCTTCACCTACATCATCTTGTCTAATCCCCACAACAACCTAAAAGTACGAATTCTATATCCATTTTGCAGATGAAGAAACAATTCAAAAAGGTCAGATAACTTTTGTAAGTTCAGCTTCAGCAGGGTGCAGGGAAAAGGCAGGGGACTGCTCAAGGATAGCACCTTTTCCAGGTACCTCTTGAAGGTGCTTCCTTGGCATAAAACCTACCTGGGGGGGGCCTGGGTGGCTCAGTCGGTTAAGCCTCCGACTCCGGCTCAGGTTGTGATTTCACGGCTTGAGTTGGAGCCCCGCGTTGGCCTTGTTGCTGACAGCTCAGAACCTGGATTCTGTCTCCCTCTCTCTCCGCCCCTCTGTCACTTGCTCTCTCTCTCTCTCTCTGATATAAATATATAAATAGAAACAAACATTAAACAATTTTTATAATGAATGAATAAATAAATAAATAAATAAATAAATAAATAAATAAATAAAACCTACCTGCAGTGTGAAAGGTCTGGACATTCACTTTTATAGAGAGCCCCAAATGGGAAACTGCACAGGAAAAAAAAAAATTACCCTTCTCTAAAAATGATCTGCTCACAAGCTAATAGAAGATAATCATAATGTCCCAGATCATTATCCTGTTTCAGTAGCCAAGTGACCTCAGATAATTCCCTGAACCCAGTGACTGCAACCCACAGAAGACCCATTTTTACACTACAACCTGTACGCACACATATGTATATGCTACTCGGTGTTATATACTCTGATATTTGTTACAACAGCCTAATCGAATCCTTTTCTTCTTTGCTGTTTGGGACCTATTAAACTGATTTAGTTGGTAGTGATCCCAGTTTGGAAAACATTCCATTGCCTCATTTGAATAAAAAAGAGAAATGTCACTTGCCACATTACTTCTCCGAATAAAAAAGCAGTGTAATTTTCCAGTCTGCTCTGTGGGTGGTTCCATTGTTTTCTAGTGGCTTGGGAGGTTCGGCACCATACTCTTTTCAAAAATCACTCAAATTAATGTGTTAAATGCTTTCAGTTCCTGCAGCTAAGAAGCCTGTTTATTCCAAATTTATTTGACCACAAAGTCCTTTTTATCACAAACCTATTTAAATAAGCACTTGGGGAAATGCAGAGAAAAAATTATGTTGAACCCATTTTGAAAACTATAAAACTACATGCATTGTTGACCTTATTGGCAGTCAATCATCATCTCAGAGCAAACGGTTCAGATCCTGAGATTTTCTTAGTATCTGAATGCAAGTGTCCCTTGGATTGTTTTCATGCTGGGAAAAAAAGGTTCCTTCTATTTCATTTGCCTCTCCACTGACCACAATATTACAAGATTCCTATGGGGTCTGAAATACTTGAGACGTTGAATTTCAGGATCTCACTGGCAGCTGAAAGGTTTGGAAGTTATTTTGCTTAGAAGAAACATATGCCACATGAGCAAAATATCATGGTTTTGAAAGAAATAACATTTGTGTTTCTTCTGTTGGCAAATATTCCTCAGTGCTGAGAATACAAACTGTCAAATTGTATAAAAATCTGAACTGCTAGAATAAAAGCCAAATAAGACATGGCAAAAAAAGGTGGGGGGGGGTATAATTTTTAAAAATTAAGTTAATTAAATAGGTAATTGAGCAAATGAATTCTGCTGTGAGGTAAAGAATATTTCCAGTGCATAATATACTCCAGATACTAAGGAAGAGTGCCTGCCCTCTGAATCTCAGATATGTTAAGAATCACTTGAGTGCCTAATTGCAAACCCACTGTCTCATCAGCTCCCAGAGCAATCAATTCATAGCCCACTGTGGCTCCCTCTTATCCTCAGGATGAAGGATGCCATTCAAGCCTTTCTTGGGACATCCCCTGCTTACTTCTCTGGCTTCATTTCTTACCTCTCCTCTCCCACTTAATGCTTCAGCAATCACCTGGCATTCAAAAACATGGCCATTTACAGGACGCCTAGTATGGTCTTCTGGAAATGATGTTGGATTTTAAGATAAGTAGATCCATCTCCTAATTCAAGCCTTACTACTATCTGACTCCACCATTTAGCCCCAATGAGACTCAATTTCTTCATCTATAATAAAAGGGTATTATTGATGACTGCCCATTCCACCTTCCATAGCCATGGTAAACATCACTAATAAAGTTCTCTTTTCCATCAAGCTGAGATGGAGTCTTAGTATCCTTCTCTACAGTTTTCTGAGCAGCTATTTCCAAATGACTACAACCGGCTAAGGTAAACTTAGAAGTAGGTGGTTGTTAATGTTCTTTTCAGCTGTGTTAAATAATTCTAGATTTTTTAGATAACTGAAATTCTTCTGTTGTATCAGAATATCTGTATTAACATTGAATTTTGTATTGCTTTAGAGAGTAACACTCAAGGCTGTATCATATAAATACCTTATGTTAAGGTCTAATAAGATAATTTAATATACATTTATCATAAAGTCACAATAAACTCAATTAACATTGTAAAAGCTAGATATGTATATTCAAATTTTAATCTGATTTGAGGTTTCATTTAATTTCAGATGTGAAAATTCATCTCCAGACCACTGATTATGGCAACTTCTTGGCTAATCAAACAAATCCTCTTACTGTTTCCAAAATTGACATGGAGATGAGGAAAAAGCTGTGCAGAGAATTTGAATATTTCCGGAATCATTCCCTGGAACCTCTGAGCACATTTTTTACATACATGACGTAAGTGGTAGCAGGAAGCCCTATTTTTTTTTTAATTTTTTTTTTAACGTTTATTTATTTTTGAGACGGGAGAGACAGCATGAACGGGGGAGGGTCAGAGAGAGAGGGAGACACAGAATCTGAAACAGGCTCCAGGCTCTGAGCTGTCAGCACAGAGCCTGACGTGGGGCTCAAACTCACAGACCGTGAGATCATGACCTGAGCCACCCAGGCGCCCCAGGAAGCCCTATTAATCCCCATTGTGATTGTGCAAATGACCCTCAACAGTTATAGGTGGGGAACTAGGCTGACATGAGGCTTAAAACCTTTTCTCGTTTGTAAGTTTGAAAAAATTCAAATTTTAGCAACTGATAAGCTCACAGAGCCACATATTCACTGTTAGAAAACAGATTTATTTATAAACATGATGATGTAGATGGTGGTGGCCCCCACATGAAGCAGTATTTTCAGGGGCACCTGCCTGGCTCGGCCAGTAGAGCATGTGACTCCTTATCTTAGGGTCATGAGTTCACGCCCCACATTGGATGTAAAGCTTAGTTTAAAAAAAAAAAAAAAAAGGCAGTGTTTTCAGTTTCCATTTTAAAAAGTGATAAGTGGTGCTGATGTTGAAGGATTGTGGCTGCTGGCACTGAAGGTAAATACATATGACATTTTTGGATCACTTGTCAGGGTGGAGCTGAAATATCACAAATTGATGTTAAGGCCACATCTACCCTTTTCTGATTCCCCTTGCAACAGCAAAAGTAGCTCCCATCATAGTTATATGTATTTTATTTCTGTCATTTTCCATCACCAGTAGCTCCAATCTTTCATTGTGAAGGCCTTTCATTCTAAAAAAAAATGTCTGAATTTCCACACAATAATAAATTGTACTTTTATTAACCAGTTAATAAATTATAGACAGTGCTCCAAACTTTGGGCCTCTCCAGTTTTTCTAACTGACAAGCTGGGAACAAACTTCTGCAATAGATGAGCTGTTTATCATGTGTATACAATTTCATTGTAATATACAAAATTGTGAATACTAGACTGGGCCCTAGACTGGTTTACAAATGTATAAAATAAAAATGTTCCTCTATTTCACATCTCCCCTTCTTCCCTTCTCAGTTCCTTTCCCCCAAAGTAAACACTTCTCTATTTCTTATGTGTTTTCTAGAAAAATATTTACATCTGAGTATGTTTATTGGTACACACTCAACCCACCCCACTTCCACATTTCAAATTTATGCAAACGAATCACATTCCTTCTGCACTTTGTTTCCCACCTAATATTTCTCAGAAATGCCCTTGTCAACACCATTCTCTTTAAATAACTGCCTAGAAATTCACGTTTGGTATGTATCATGACCCAATTTACATCTATTAACAGAGAATAATTTTTTTCCATTGTAAAAAGTTTTGTGATTAGCTTATTACTGTGTCAGTCTGGAATTTATTTTTAAGCTAAATTTTTAGCAGTGGAAGTAGTGAATCAAAGAAATGTTCTTTTTTTTTAATTTTGGTAAATTTTGCTAAGTTGTGCTCAACAAAAGTAGCACCAGTTTGCACTCCCAAAACAGTGCATGAGGAGACCTGTGGACTGACACCATTACCAACATTGAATATTATCTTTTCAGTTTTTGCCCATCCAATAGGTTACAAATTATATTTTCTGTTTTTGTTTTAATTTGTGTTTATTAGCAAAATTGAAGATCATTTTGTATTTATTAGTCATATGGGTTTTCTACCTGACCAAATCCTTTGTGCATTTTTTTTTTTATTGGAGTATCCAGCAGTTTTTGTTGATATGTAAGGGCTCTTTATAAATTAAGAAAGTTAGCACTTCATAATATATGTTGCAAAATTATTTTCTCGGGGTGAAGTAATTTTAACTTGGATAGCTTTCTTCCCTGTAGAAACACTGAAATTTTTTAATTAGCTATAATCATCAATCCTTTGATTTGTTGACTTCTGATTGTTGTATCCTGCTTAGAAAGTCTTTCTCCACTCCAAATTCATAGGTAAATTTACCTGTCTTTCATTTCATTCATTCATTGTTGTTGATGTTTCTTTTTTTTTCTTTTTAGATATTTCATTTTTTTACATTTAAAACCTTGGTTCAGGGGTGCCTGGGTGGCTCAGTCGGTTAAGCATCTGACTTCAGCTCAGGTCATCATCTTGCAGTGTGTGAGTTCAAGCCCCACATCCAGCTCTGTGCTGACAGCTCAGAGCCTGGAGCCTGCTTCAGATTCTGTGTCTCCTTCTCTCTCTGCTCCTCCCCTGCTTGCACTCTGTCTCTCCTTCTCTTCCAAAAATAAATAAACATTAAATAAATAAATAAATAAATAACCTTGGTTCATGTAGAATTTACTTTATTGTAGGGAACGAGACGAGGGATCCAGCTCAAATTGCTTTTAACCCAATAGCTGTCCAGCTCTTCCTATACCATGTCTATAAATAAGCAAGTAGAAGAAATGAGCGTGGTTTGAGGCAAGAAGTAATCGCTGATGTACCTGAGACTTGTGGTTGGTGCCAATACACCTTGTTTGTGCAATTAGACTTCCTATCACTGCTGTAGGTTAGGATTTTATTTATAGGCAAGACCCCAAATGCTGATTTTTTTAAGGATCCACAAACACACAGCTAGTCAGAGATGACTATTAGGTGTGAACTTGGATCTGACTCAGTGCAAAGCCCAAGCACTTTCTTTGGGAAGGGTTCTCGGAAGCCTTCCCAGAGGGTCTGACATTGCTGCTGAACCTGGAAATGGGGTAGAATTTGGGGTTGAGGGAGAAGGCTGAACATCTGGGGTTGAAGCATGTAGATGGGAGGGGCACTGCATGTATGTTGAATCACAGGTCAGTTTGGGCAGGAGTAGGCTGTGCCAAAAGGGGAGGAAAGAATGGGGAAGGGAGGTTAGAGAAGTAAGTTCCAGACAAAGTATGCACACTCTTCAGTGGCAGGCTAGGGAAATTGGGCTTTATCACAGAGGAGAGTATTTTTCAATCTGCAAGATTGAAAGAGAGTATTCTTTTAACTGCAAGATTCTTCCTTAAAAAAAAAAGTCTGAAGCGGCGCCTGGCTGGCTCAGCCGGTAGAGCATGTGGCTCTCCATCACGGGGACGTGAGTTTGAGACCCACGTTGGGTGTGGAGCCTACTTAAGAAAAAAATAAAATAAAACATTTTTTAAATAAGAAAAATATGAAGCAGAAAATCAAAATGTAAAAGAGACAAAAGAAGAAGCCAAGTTTGTTCATAGGATTCTTACCTCCTTGCAAGGGTTGAGGTGAAGTACAAAGTGCATGGGCTTGGACTGAATCAGGTCCAGGTTCATATCTAATCTTCAGTGGCTGCCTGATAGAGATGCCTCCTGCAAACATGTCTGGCAAGGGTAGTTATGGAGACACCATCAAAGATTCCTCGGCACAAAGACAAGATGGCCCTATCTGTGTGGAAGCAGAAATGGCAGTCAAAATACTAGACAATATTTATGGAATGTTACATATGCCAGGGCTCTGCTAAATGCTTTATAAACATTGTCTCCTTTAAACCTGACAAATCTTAGTTCTTATCATCACCACTTTAAGGATGAGGAAACTAAAATTTAAGTGCAGTAGTTTGCCTGGGTCACAGATCAAGTGGCGGAGTTATACTTTAAAATAAATGTTGGCAGTAGGCTTTGCAAACCTATTTTGCTCAGATTTTAGATGAATCAAGAAAATCTGACCCATGATAATGACAGAGGACAGTCCAATTTTAATGGAGTCAGAAAGCTGCCAGGTTAAGAGACAGAGCTCACGTGACAGAAACTTGCTCAAAATATATTAGAAAGTGCTCTAGCCCTAAGAGTGACTCTGAGTCACTTGGTCAATGTTTCCTCTTATGTGATGACTCCATGATTTAGTGCTTCCTAATTATAGAATCTTAAACCTGGACAAGGCCTTAACGTTAATTAAGCAAGCATGTTTATTTCACAACAAACATGTTGATCTAGTTAAAATGTACTCTGTTTCTAAAACAAAATTACTTAAAATTCCAAGTATTTCTAGTCATTAACAATGTTTAAAAACTATGTATAAGAATATAGGTGGTCACAAAGCCCTGCATAGACTATTAATGCAAACTGAAAGTGGAGAGGTAGTTTGGGTACTATCAGTATTGTTAGTGGTGTTAGTAATGGACATGTTTTAATTTATCTACTCTCTTGGCTATAAGTTCTTTGTTTTTAAGTTTTTATTTATTTATTTTGAGAGAGAGATACGGGGAGAGAGAGAGAGAGTGGGGGAAGGGCAGAGAGAGAAGGAACGAGAGAATCCCAAGCAGGCTGTCCGCGCAGAGCCTGGAGCAGGGCTCGAAACTACAAATCACGAGATAATGACCAGAGCCAAAATCCAGAGTCAGACGCTCAATGGATTGAACCCCTTGGCTATAAATTCATTAAATTAGTTCTTTTAGTATCTCTATCTGTACTTCCTAGTATGTAATGGGCACTGAATATTTGTGGAATTGATATATAATTCTGTATTTAGCAGCACCTTACACAGAGCTATAAAATACTTCTAGACAACTCAGGATTTTATATTTTATATAGCACTTGAATATTGGTTATTTGCTGGCCAATATGTTAGGGATAAAAACCAGGTGTCATGCCTGAAGATACATTTTTGTATGACCAGGTGAGTGTTTAAAGTACTTTTTAAAAATATATTTAGTCGAGGCTTGCATTCTTTAATTAGCCATAGTCTCTAATACTCCCCTATCACCTTATCATCCTCTGATCTGTCTTGTGTCTTCTCAGTCTCATTCCATGATTCGTCCCACCGCATCATGTGAGTTGCCAGGCTAGGCAGCATCCAGCTGCTCTGTGCAGAATCTAGAGATGTGTTACCATAACAAGAGGTGTACATACGAAAAAGAGTACTAAAAAAAAAAAAAAAGAGAGAGAGGGAGAGTCCTAAAACTACTTTTCTTATTTCTCTTCTAGAATGTTTTGTGAAGTCAGGTGTCTAACTAGCACCCATGAACTTCCATAAGATAATTACTTCCTATTCTATCAGGAAATGTCCCGGCCATCCTTATGGAAATATTAAGTCAACCCTAATAGAGATAGTCTAAATTTAAGTTGTTTTAATAAATACAATCCAAGCACGGCACATTTGTGTGATATAATTACTGTATATGTGAAACTTACTTTGAAAATCTGGAATGGATATTTTTAAATACTTAATAGCAGGAAGATCTGGGGGTTTTGTATACTATAATTATACACAGTTTTGTGAAACAAAAGAATGAATCCATAGCGTTTTAATGAAGAGACTATTTAATATAGGACTGGATTGTTTTATTTTTCTTCCCTCCTACTCAACGCTTTCTGGCAGCATTTCAACTTCTCATCCCTTTTGAGATTAGCCATCTCTTAAAAATAATCTTTCAGTATTCAAAATATTCCATCTCAGGGGATATAAATTTTCTGAATATAGGATGAGCAAGGAAATATGGTCTTAAGTACTTGGACTCATATTAGCCAAGAACTATAAGTTAAGGACCACACACTGATGAAATCTTTAAGGATTTCTTTATAAAGGCAATTCAAAGTTCTTGACTATCCTGATGATGTATTATAAATCTTTTACAGGCTTTGCCCTGCACTATACATTAGGAGGCTGTATACCTTGGTTTGCCCCGAGCGGTTTCTCAGGATGCAGATCTTTTACTGCTAAAACCAGGAAAGTCCTCAGCCAACCAGATGAATTGGTTGCACCATCACTCGTTAGTCACAAAATCAGTAACATAATTCTGGGTCACTTACATTTTTACATTCTAATGGAGCAAGCTGATGTGTTCACAAATGGTGAAAAAATAAGACAGAATTAAGCAACAGCTGTAATAGAGGCTTATGCATTCAACTGGAGGAGGCTAAAGGATGGAATAACTAACTTTGATTTTAAAAGATTTTGCAGTGAAAATAGAATTTGAACAAAATTTTAAAGGGGCATTAAGTTGAAAAAATAACTAGTGAGGCATGAGAAGATTTTGTATGTGGAAATAACTAGTCATCTCAGATGTGGCTGGAGTCTAGATAAGGGCTGGGAAAAGAGAGTAAAGAGCCTGGCCAGATTAAGGGCTTTGACCTTAAGTCTCTATGAGTAAAAGTCAATAAAGGAAGGCTTTTCAGAAAGGGTTCCACTATTGGCATGCTTCCTACATGCTGCTGACTGTACCCCTCACCACATGGTCACCACCTTGTAAGGTGGGGCGTATTCTGCTGAGAAGCCATGTGGAAGACCAGTTGAACACTTACGGCTTCTCTGCCTAAGGCAATGTGACGTGGCTTTAGTTTCTCCTCTAACCAATGGTAAAGTATCTGTTCTTACTGTGTGTGCAGTGTTTGTTCAATAATGGCAAACATTATTGTTATAATAGTGTTATAATAACACTCCTGTTATTATGCCTATTTCCTGGGGCATCCTTAAAGGATCTTGTAACTAGCTAGTAAATACAGAAGCTAAGGTATGAAATCAGGTCACTCTCGATAGCATTCCAAAGATGTTATTTTCTCTTTTTTGTTTGTTTGTTTTTACTTTTCAGCTCTTAAACTGCCCTGAAAAGTGAGGGGACTGATCTGATGTATATTTTAGGAAGATGGTTCTGTTGGTATTGTGAAATGTGCATTGAAGGGATAGGACTTGAAACAGAGAAAACAGAGACATATTTTAAAAGTTTATGCTGGAAATAGAGATAGTGAGGAGGGAACAGGGGTTGAACACATTTGGGAGCTAGACGTAACAGAATTTAGCATCTTGATTTTTGATAAGAAAGAGAAATTCCTGGAAATTCTAAGCTAAGGAAAAAAGAATTTGCAAGTAAGATAAAGGCTTTCGGTTTTACTTTTAATCAAAAAGAACAGGAAGCCCACTGTAAATTAGAGAAAATTATATAAATAAAACACCCTTAATCTCATCATCATTTGGCATTATTTTCATATTCTTTTTTCTATACACTTTAAAAGAACTAGAATCACTCTGTAGATATAATTTTGAATCTTAATTTTTCTATGTATAGTATCAGCATTTTTTTTTCTATGTCAAAAAATTTTCTTAGCATTTTTAAATGACTAAATAGCTTTCCATCTGGTCATGAACATTTTAGAAGTGCTGAGTTTTGTGTCTTCCTTACATCAAAGTCCACAAAGTATTTAATTTGTTAAATCTTGATTTCAGTAATCACCTTCCCAATAATATCATGAGATTGACCTTTTGACACCACTATGCATTTGTGATTCTGAATCTCTGGCCAGAAAAGTCCTTCTGAAATCTTAAGAACTGCAACAACTTAACGGTTTTATATCCAGGGATTCCATGTGGATGTTCAATGGCAAGCAAGTATGTGGCAAAAATGTCTCAACTGTAGCTGCTGATAAGGCTTCCAGCATTTAAACTCTCAAGCACTTTGAGAATTGAAAAACCCTGGTGCTATTCTGCAATAGCAATGCTGGATCTGTCTATAACTGAATGACACTCACTTAGTCAGCATAACATGTACTAAGTGACTGCTGTGAGTGAAGGCCTATGCTAGGTTCTAAAATTAGAGATGAATTGAATATAATCTTGTTCTCTAAACCAGTGGAACAGTTGCTTAAGGTGCAGATTCCAAGACCCTGCTTATAAAAAGTATGTTTTATTAGGCCCTGGAATGTGGTCTGTGAATCTGCACTTTTAATAAGCCCTCCAGGTGACCCTGATGCAGGTGAGAAATTCTTGTAACTAGTCGGTAGACTCTAACCTGAGTCTACAATAGAGCGGTTATGGAACCTTGAAAAGAAGTTACTTACTCATTCAAAGACTTTGTTTCCTCATCTAGAATAGTAATAATTATATACAATATAGAATTGCAAGTGTAATTTGAAAATAGGACCAGCTATGTATTTTGCAAGGCCTAGTGCAAATGAAAATACAGGGCCCTTGTTAAAAAAAGGTTAAGTAATTTCAAGAGAGCAGCAGCAGAGAATTAAACCAACCGTGGCCCTGTATGACTATATAGGTCCCACGCCCATGAAACTGGATGAATGAAAAAATATATAATATTCAATATAAACATATACACGTACCCAAAAAATGCAGCTAATTTTTTGCATTAGGGTGTAATATTCACTGGTGAAAGCGAGAAAAGACTGCATAATGAAGGTGATGCCAAAGCTGAAGACTTGAAGGACGAGAGCGTGTTTGTACACGGATGTGGCTGGGAGGAAGCAAAGCGCAGCCCCAGAAACACAATACATAAAACCACTACTAATGTTGGGCTGCCGATGGCAAGTGACGTCAGCAAAATTAGTGTCTGAGGTTTAAGGATGTTAAGATATTGGATGTAAAAGAGCTTAGGATGCCATCCCTACGACACTTCTCTTTGAGTGGGAAACAAATCAGGGCCAAAAGAGACGTGTTTTTTCCTTCGCTCTTCGTCGACATTCTGGGTAGGGTAGCGACCAACCACCAGGGGACATGACTGATCCCAGTAACCTGCTTTCCAAAGTCTTGCTCTTTCCCCAACATTTGTTGAGTAGCAGAGGTTTGAGCCTGTCTCATAACCTGGAAAGACTGAAATCCACCCTGGTACTGATCCAGATATCCATTGCCGTCCTTGTATTTTACTTTTTTGTGTTTATTTTATTTTTTTAATTGAAAAAGAAGCCTGTGCCTATGTTTTTTTTAAAGAATTTTTTATTACATTTTATTTAGTGCTCACTACAAGGCAGCACTTTTATAATTACTTTACATGTATTAAATTCATTTAATTCTCATGACAACCATATGGGTGGCACTGATATTATCCATGTTTTAGAAATAAGGAAACCAAGATTAAGTAGAGACTATATTTCTGAATATATTTCCCAAAGCCCAGAGGTTTTGATTTATTTTTTTTTTACTTTTTTAAAAAAAAATTTTATTATTTGTTTTAGATTTTACTTTTAGGTAATCTCTACACCCAATGTGAGGCTCAAACTTTCAACCCTAAAATCAAGAGTCGTATGCTCTACCGACTGAGCCAGCCAGCCAGGCACGCCAACCTTCATAAGTTTGATGCATAATTTCTTCTATATGAAAAAGTTTTATGTATATACATGTTTATATGCAAACAAACAAATATAAATATACATAGTTGGTTTTATTGTTTGCTTTAGAACAGTGAAATTATATATATTACCTATAAGTTATCTTTTACATAATCTAGTCAGAATTTTCTTTTTTTCAAAATTTTTTTCATTTTTTAGTTTATTTTAGAGAGAGAATGAGTGGAGTAGAGGGGCAGAGGGAGAGAGACAGAATGTTAAGCAGGCTCCATGCTCAGCTCTAACACTGGGCTTGATCCCACAACCCTGGGATCATGGCCTGAGGTGAAACCAAGACTCAGATGCTCGACCAACTGAGCCACTCATGTGCCCTGAGAATTTTCTGCATGAGCACATAAGATCTATCTTATTTAAAAAATATTTTGCATCTCACTGTGTCACATCTACCATTATTTATTTAACTATTCCCCTTTCATCCATCTACGTTGTTTCATTTCTTTGCTTTCTCAAATAATGTCTCAACAGGCATCATTGTACATATATCTTTGCTTTCTCATGCCAGAATTTCTTTAGCATGAATTCCTAGAAGTGAAATTACTTTTTCAATAGATATGCAGGTCCTAGATTTTGATAGATATTAGCAGATTGCTCTCATACTCCAACAGCATATGAAAGTTTTGTTCCTTTCCTAGTCTCTCAGATCTTTTTTTTTCTTTTCTCATCAGAAGATATAAGATGCTCCAACATCTTCTGTGACTGGTTTGTTGAATATAAGAAAGATGAGATCCACCTGTTAACTGTTCTTGACCAAATGAACAGGCTATGATAGATACAACTTGTTTAACCTCTCTAACTGACAAAAAGAATCACTCCACTGGTGTTTTCCTGTGAATTACCATAGTATTTACATGCATGGCTAAAGAAGGGGTGACATAGAATAATCTCTAATATTATAAATCTCCTCAATGGAAAAGTATTGAAAAAGCAAGGAATAGGCAGCTATGACCCTAGAAAGGCAGCTCAGGGTAAGATACCAGGTAGTCAATTAAGTCCTTCACCTTTGTTTACCCAGTGACTGACAGAGTTAATGTACTTGAATGAACATAAAGAAAAACTTATTCATTGATTGAAAAAAAATCATCATTGTGTCTGTATTCTGTACAAGTATGGTTCAGGCTTCTTGGAGGCCACAAAAATGTACTGAACAAACTCCTATAACTAATAAAGATTGGTAAGAATTATCTGTAAATAATTGTATTTGAAATAAATATGTAAAATGACTTATCCAAAAGCACACAATTGAATAGGGGCAGGATTAGCACTGGAATCCAGTTCTTATGTCCTCGGATATGCAACAAATATTTGTGAATGAATGAGCTAACTATTCTTTATGTTCACCATTGATACTGCCAATATATATTGAAAATTAATTTCACCCCAAGATAAATATAAATACAAACATTTAGAGAGAGAATCAAAATAGCTAGAGAATGGAGAATAATAGGAACATGGGCACTGATGTAGAAAAGGACAAATAAGTTTGAAGAATTTTTAAATCCTCACAGATGGGTTAGACCAAGATTGTAGAGAAGTACTAGAGAAAAGAGTCTTCTAAAGATTCCAGAGCTACCAAGAGTTTGGGAAATGCATAGTGATCAGCAGTCTTGTTCTAAAATATGCTATTATAGGCAGTGCTGACTTCTGAGCAATTTTTTACTATTTTATTTTGCTAGAAGGAAAAATTAGTGTGACAGCAAAATTAATTGCTTTTTAAAATTATTTTAATTTTCACTTCTTCTATTTAAAAAAGGGAAACTTTAGGGGAAGTAAGATTATGTTACCCAAAAGAAGTCAAATTTCAAGAAGGGGCAGATGTTTATGGGGATATTCTAAATCTCAACATTCTCTTTAGCGAGTCAGCCTAAATAGCAGAACTGCCCTATGTGAGGATATGGAGTTAGCACTGGATTAAATGAATCTGGAGTAAAAGAGATGTTTCCCAATGTGATCAAGGAAAACTTCCATTTGAATATTAACACATTGGGGGGTGCCTGGGGGGCTCAGTCGGTTGAGCATCCGACTTCGGCTCAGGTCATGATCTCACGGTTCGTGAGTTCCAATCCCACATCGGGCTCTGTGCTGACAGCTCAGAGCCTGGAGCCTGCTTCAGATTCTGTGTCTCCCACTCTCTCTCTGCCCCTCCCCTGCTCGTGCTCTGTCTCTCTGTCTCTCAAAAATAAATAAACATTTAAAAAAATTAATACATTGGAAAATACTTCCAATAAGGCCCTATTGTCCACGTCACAATAAATATTGTCAGGCCTCTTAGCGGTGGATCAGCACATTTCATTGAGGAATTGCATTGAGGAATGAAGTAACTTACAGTACACCAAGTGTATTTCAGACATCACCCAATCCTGTCTATGGACAATTACTCTTGATTATGCATTTCATGTCCCTGTCCCTGTATTCTTTGTAGGTATCAGTGTGACCTAGCAAACATCACAGTTCTGGTCACCTAAGCAGAACTGTCATCAAGAATGCTGTATCAAGTGTTGCAGATGGAAAGATACTGATTCAACCTCTTGGTAGAAAGGAATGTATGGCAATCAAGTCCTGATATCAGGATGTGGCTCTTACGATCAAGTCACAATGCTTTTAGATAATGAAACTGTTGTAATCACCACGTGCACCAAGTTACTTACTATCCAAGTGCACCCAAATGGAGAAGTTCAGACAGAGCCCTGAAGATTCTCCAGCTAACAAAGGGATTCAGGCCTTTTTATATATAAAAGCAGTTGTCATTCATGACAGCTAGTTAATCAGAATTGTTTTCAGATTAATGATTACATTCCCAAAGAGATAAACATTAAACTGTTTGAAGTTCCAGTATCTTATAGGAAACATCGTGAAATAATGACCATGCAAGGATCATTCTAGGCTTACAATATGCAGAACAGGATGGTAACAAGTTTTATAAAACAGGTATAAATCAGATTTAATGTTTAATAAATATCCCAGCAACTAACATAATTTATGGTCTTGTGGATGTTCCAGTCTTCTAAATGACTACCTCTCAGTTGTTGTCTTTACACCGTAAAGGGGTTAATAACATCTGAGAAAATTTTGAAAAGGTTCTATTGGCTAGAACTCAATGTGAAACTACAGAAATGTAGAAATCTCAGCCCATAAAAGAGTTTAAACATTGCAAATTTTTATACCAAAGATGATGTGGCTTATAATTTTCTGCTCCCCTTCCTCCAAAGTCTGGTTTATAGGAAATTATCTTCCTCTAAGAGTATATGACTTTGCCTTCCTTTATCTGAGGCACTCTGCTAGTGCTTTCATTTGTGTTACTAATACTAATGCCAACCATTCAAAGTTGAATAAATATTTCCATTTTAAGACTGAGAAAATGGAGCTCTTGTTAAACTGGTTTTTAAGTGACAGAGTTAGGTTCAGAATTAGGTTTCTTTGTTTCAAAGCCCGGGCTCTTCTACTGGGACAACTTAAGATTTACAAAATGTCATATGTATGATTTGATTAGTTTACACAGTGACTATATGAAGACAGTGATATTCTACCCTTTCCCACACCTTGATGCTAAGCTTCTTAAAAAGGATAGTCTAGAGTCCTCTATTTTCTCACTTGTTTACTCAAACCACTTCAGTCTTGTTGTCTATGCCACAGGGCCACCCAAACCACTCTAGCTGCTAGGTCCAGTAGGATACATTTTCAGCCTTTCATAACTTGTCCTGGTATTCAGTTGTTGATGTCCATGTCCCCTGCATTCTGTGGTGACACTTTCTCTTCGTGCTCCTTTTCCCATTTTGGCCCTTCCTCAGTCTTCCTTGCAAAGTTTTCTTACTGCCCCTTAAGAGTTTTCTTTTGCAGGGTGGGGAGGGCGGGGTTCTGTTCTATTCACTTTTCTAAAATGCACACTTTCTTTTTAATGATATTATTCACATTCATAGCTGGAGAAGTAATCAGAAGCCAAGTAATAAAGAGCCTTGTGTACAATAATGAGAAATTTGTTCTTTATTCTAAAGGCAAAAGGAAGCCATTGACAGATTTTTAGGAATGAAAGTAGTGATGTTGCTGATAGCAATTACAAAAGAAAGAGAAACATTAGGGGCATTCAGGTTTTGAGATAATATGACTGTGATGTCTATGAGAAGACCAGTCAGTCATAGCCACAAAAAGGAAGTGAAAGAATATAGATCTGAGGCTGAGCAGAGGTTTTGACTAGAGCTGAAGAATAATTCCTCTAACTCACCAAATTATGGCTCTACATTATCTGACCATTCAGCAACTGTTATGACAGCCCAGAATTTGGTAGTTAGCATATAAGAAATATATTTTAATTAGCTTCAAGACCCTTAAATAAGTTTGGGAACAAAAAGAGGAAAAATAAGGGTGCTTTGCTGGATCAGTCAGAGAAGCATGCAATTCTTGATCTCAGGGTCATGAGTTCTAGCCCCACCTCGGGCATAGAGATTACTAAAAAAAAAAAAAAAAAAAAAAAAAAAGAGAGAGAGAGAGAGAGAGAGAGAGAGATAAACTTTAAAGAGAGAGAGAAAAAATAGCACTAAGACCAAAAGGAAATGTGAAAATATCATTTGCCTTTAGCTTTTTTTTCTGAATCTAATACAGAGTCAGAGGTTTGGTTTTGGGGTACCAACTCTGCCTCTTTCTAGCAGTGTGATCTTGGACAAGATATTTAAATAAAGTGGTGGTAGTGATGGTCCTTTCAGCATTGACTCATTGACTAGTGCAGCTTGAGTGAGAACATGCATGCACCGTCTGACACACAGTAAAAGCCTCCAAGAGGGCAGGTATTTTAAAAATTATAATTTTTACAACCTAAAATTTTTGAAATTAAGTCATTCACTCTATCACAATTTTCGGTGACATCATGGTTTTCGTAGGTGCCAATATCAGAGTTATAGAATAAAATATTTAGGAGGGGGCTAAAATGAGGATGTTTGTCTAGACTACTAGTAGAAGAAAAGTTAACCCAACTCATCCTGGCTCTGTCACTACTTATGAACACAACTATCTAAAACATGAGAACATTGAACTAGGTGAACATCCAAGTGTCTTTAAGCTCAGAAATTACTCAAGCAATATCAGCAGTGATTTTATTCCCTACCACTATATCACTGTATGCATGGCCCTGAAGGTCTATAAAGATTAGAGTCTGGAGAATATAAACTATTTCTAGGCATGCCAATCCCCCTGCCACCCCAGAGAGCCAATGATAGTTATATACCAGCATATGTGTGATGGGGATGAGGGAGGGGACAGGAAAGAAGTCCTCTCCCTTCTGCCCCCTGCCATGGACCAAGTGCTGTGTTCTGTCTTCATTTCCTGAACAACTAGGAAAACTGTGCTACTGTTCCATCTTAGAAACAAGACCATTTAAATAATGAGTTGAAATAAAACCAACCTCTATAGCCCTGCTCTTTGCAATATAGGGCTTAGACTATTAGCAAAAAAAAAAAAAAAAAAAAAAAATTAAATTAAATTTTTAGATTTTTTTTAAGCAAACTCTACCCCCAATGTGAGGCTCCAATTCATGACTCTGATACTACAGTCATGCTCTACCAACTAAACCAACCAGACATCCCTAAAAGAAAGTAAGTTTAACTCAATACACACATGAGGACACCTACTGCACAGGCAAAGGCTTGAGTGTTACATGTCGCCTAAATCCTTACAGCACTGACATTGGTTGCCTGTCAACGTTGGTCTAATAGTCCTCTCCAAGTTGGGAATGTTAGCAGCTCATATGCTTTTACATTACAGAGGTGCTGTGGGGAACAATTAAATGTCTGGAGCCTGCTAAGGGTTATTAAGTGCTAGCAATTCCCCTCTCAGGTAATAGTTTTTGAGCCATAAAAGGACAGTTAAATAAGCACTTCCATTTTAATATCATTTTCAAGAGATAAAAAGGAGTCTAAAATTCTATAATGTCTAAATTTAGTACTGCTGTTTGGGAGGCGAAGAAACTTTAGAGTCATGTGCCTTTTATAAAGGGATAATTGCCTGCTTCTAAACTTCTTCAGATGGAATTTTTATTGGGGTAAACTGTCAAAGCTTCACAATGAAGGAGATTCTCTTCCAGCGGGAAATGCACTCTTGCACAGGAAGTCTTGTGACCACTGCAGCCACGTTCCAGGGACAGTGCTTCTAAGAGACTTGGCTTATTTTTATTCATTTACTTTTCAAGCCTGAATTGTGGCAGGGGTTAGTCCCGTCACTGTCAAACCTGGAGAACCTCAGCTCCTCAGTTGGCTGCCCCTTCACTCTCCTGATTCAAAACCTCACCCTCTCGGCTCCCTTCTTCCTCTCACCACTGGACCACGTTCTTTTCTCTCCCATCTTAAAAAAACAAAAACCAAAATCCAAAGCCCCTTGGCCCCTGGGTTTCCATTGAACTGTCTTCCCCTTTTAAGGTCAACTTTTTGTTTGAAATCTTTTCTTTTTAAACCTTTTTACTTCCCACTCACTTTAAACACACGTGATCACATTTCTGCCACCTTCTCCCGTGTCCCTTCCACCAATAAACTCCACTGGAAGTTTTTTCACTGTGTTGCCAGATAACCACTTAATTGCTGCATCTTATGGACACTTCAATGTCTACCTTGAGTTTCTTGTGGCCTTTGATGCTCTGACCACTTCTTCCTAGGACTTGTAGAATTCTCTTTACTGGTTTTCCCCCTCCTTTCTGGTCATTCTTTCTGAGATTCCATCGAGGTCCTCAAATGTTGAGTTTCTCCAGGGTTTTCAGGGCAGAACACTATATGCACTCTAGGATGTGATCCCAACCATACCCAAGACTTATGTTTCCACTGTTAAACTACCCTCCACCCCCACAAACCCCCCTCAAATGTCTGCTCCCAGCTGTCTTCAGGACTCATATTTCTGAAGCTTACTTAGCATCTCCTCTTGGATATCTCCCGGGCATCTAAACTCATTCTGTTCAAAGCATCTGCTCCCACAACAACCTACTCTTCCTCCAATGCTCTCATCTCAATAAATGACTCCATGATCTTGTAAACCTAGAAACCTATGTGTCATTCTTGACTATCCTTGACTGCTAAAGACAGCATAACATAAAGGCTAAGAGAAAGATCCCAGAAGCAGACTGCTTTTGAGTTCCTCAGCTCTTTCATTTGTTAGCTGTGTCATCATGAGTGAGATTTTTACCTTACTTGGCCCCTCTGGCTCCTCATCTGTAAAATGGAGATAATCACAGTACACCTTGTTATCATGACAGTGTTGTTATCATGATTAAATGATGTAACTTTTGTAAAGCACCTCACTATCTGTTTGTTTACCCTTCTCTGTTTTAATCATTATTCTACATAAATCATAACACCCCCTTCTGCTTGAAGGCATTCAGTATCTTCCATCACCCCCCACACCCAGATTCTTCATTTTGTCTGTCAAAACCTTGCTTGTTCAGCCACAGCCCCACCTCCAGTGCCCAGCTCCAGCCAGAGAACTCCTTGTATTCTCTTCTCTGGGGCTTTTCACATACACTTCCTTCTGCTTTGAAGTGCTCTTTTCCTCAATTCCTAGCCACTGTTGCCTGGATAGCTCCTACTCATTTTGCAAGTTTCAGCTTGAATATCATTCCCTAGAAGTCCCATCCCAGGCTGTTTTGGTGCCCAGCTCTGAATCCCCTCACTACACTATAATTTGCCTAGCATCTGTGCTTGGTTACAATTTACTATAATGGATTCTTTGTCCAGTTCCTCCCTCCAACTATATTCTCTGTGAAGTAAGGGACTGTGTTTCTTTTACTTCTCAACCTCATTGCTTGGAATATCTTGGGTGCTGAGCACATGATTGAACAAGCATATGCATCCACAATATCCTGGGCAGAGCTTATATTTAGCCATGTAACCATATAAAATATGAACCTATGGGCTCTTGGGGATCTAGGGAGAAAATGGCTAGAAAGTTCACTACCTGGCCTCATAGGAGGAAAAGAATACAGAATATTTTAATTTTTAAATAAATAAACAAACATTAAATATTTTGATATTAAATTTAATGAAAATTTTTTAATTTTGAATCAATGACGGGCTTTTTTTTTTAACAGGCAGGAAATTGACTTTTTTTGAGAGAGAGAGAGAGAGAAAGAGAGGATCTTAAGCAAGCTCCACACCCAACATGGATCCCAAGGTGGGGCTCAGTCTCTTGCCTTTGATATCATGACCTGAGCCAAAATCAAGACCACTGGCCACTTAACTGACTGAGCCACCCAGGCACCCCTCAATGATGGGCTTTACTACAGATTTAAATAGTCAGTTTTTAAGATAGAGTGAAATACTCCAGGTCTGTGTTCCTCAACTTTTTAAGACCATAGCCCACTCTGAGAAACCACACAATTTCACACTCACCCTCATACCACGTTCACCAATTACAATGTAGGGGTCATTTTCTGCAAATTTCCACCAGCCTAGGTTTTATTTAGCTTTAGTTAGTTATTACAACGTTGATTTTCAAACTATGATATCCCAGAGAGTCAGATATTTTACCCCATTCACATCTCTCAAACCCCAAAGTTTAAAATAAGAAGAGACTCCTATATTTCCTTAATGAAAAAGTATATGCCTGACCTATATTTTTGTTTATTTATTTATTTATTTTTTATTTTTATTTTTTTTACTGGTGGCATGCTTCTTATTCTCATGCAATTGATTTCTTTCTTCTAAACCAGGTGCAGTTACATGATAGACAATGTGATTCTATTGATGAACGGTGCATTGCAAAAAAAATCTGTGAAAGAAATTCTGGTGAAGTGCCACCCACTGGGCCGTTTCACAGAAATGGAAGCAGTCAACATTGCTGAGACACCTTCGGACCTCTTCAATGCTGTTCTGGTTGAAACACCATTAGGTACAAATGCATAAGCAGTTGTATAGCTGCGTGTGCACATCATCATAGTCAGTAAAAAATGCACATTCAATTCATTGTTTTCTCCATGAATATAATATCATACTATACAGATTTATAGACATGGAAGGGACATTAAGGAATCATCTAGTTCAGCTCCTTCATTTTTCAGATGGCAACAAATGAAAGTAACCTTCCTAGAGTCACATAAGATCCATTTGTAACCCAGTAGGAGCTGGGACTACCTCTCGACCTCCACACCTTTGTACTTTGTACCAGATCATAGTAAATAAATGATAGAACTTGTCATTTTTCAAAAAATTAATTTTCTAACTGGGTTCTATATGATTAATTCCTTATCCTTTCCTTTTAAATTTCTGTCTAAATAAGGCTGTGTACATTTTGTTTAGAAAGTTTAGGAATGCCATTTTTCTGAGACGCTCAGGGGTGCCTGTCAAATGACCTGAAGCAATGAGGAAACAAATGCTAATTTCATTATAATGTAGCACTGATAATAGTTCTAGCATTCAAAATGCTAATGGGATAATTTTATATACATTATTGTCAGGAAACCTGGATAGTAGCAGTTCATAGCAATTCACTGTAGATCATTTGTCAAAATAGTTGCTGTTGAAAACAGAAATTTTAAAAAGAAAAAAAAATGGTGTCATTAAATGTGTGGTGCTAAGGGAGTGTGAAAGAAAGAGGGTAAGCCTATAATCATGGATGTTTGATTCCAGGCTCTGTCTGGTCCCAACATGGTGACTTGGGGCAATTCAGTGCATCTCAGTTTCCTCATTTTAAAAACAATAGTATCTTAGTATAACAGAGTTTTGAAAACTAAATATGACACAGTTTTAGCACAGCTCAATCCTTAGCATATAGTGAGGTTGGAAGTGATAAATATTACGATTAGATGAGGGGTAGGGGCACTTCAAAAAGTAAGGCATAAAGTGAACAGGTCCAAGGTGTTGTGAGGATCAAATACATGCAATGTTTAGTGAACAGCTTGCACTGAGTAAATGCTAAATAACTAATCACTCTCACTGTCACCATTACTGGTAGCTTTATCCAGTCTGTGGATTGCCACTCCACAGTGTCCTGGTCAGGAATGAGCACAGATTGGTATATGCAGGAAGTCTTTCCATAGTTGATAATCATGCTTTTGATGAATTTATTTTGTGTGATAATTTCCACTTTCAGCTCCATTCTTTCAAGACTGCATGTCTGAAAATACCCTAGATGAACTGAATATTGAATTACTGCGCAATAAACTGTACAAGGTAAGTGTCTCCCAAAATACTACGGTTTTCTTTTTTACATAATACATCTTAACCAGAGTTCTTTATTAAAAGTTACTTTGCCCATTAGCCAACTTCTGCAATTATGAAGCTATACATGGTTGGAATACAGCTTTTACAGTCTTGGTCTTTTGGTTAAATACATACACGTCAGCTTCCCCTGAAGCAGCAAGATTCTTGAGAGGAAGTAATGCGCCCATCTTTCTCTGTATTCCCAGCTCCTTGCCTGGTGTGCCTAGAGCACAAAAGGTAACAGCTGGATAGGTGAATGGTAGGTGGGTGGATAGATGAGCAAGATGAACCATATCCATTTTAAAACAACCAGCATATAGGAGTGCCTGGCTGGCTCAGTCAATAGAGCACGCAACTCTTGATCTCAGGGTTGTAGGTTCGAGCCCCGTGTTGGATGTAGAGACTACTTAAAAATAAAATCTTTAGGGGTGCCTGGGTGGCTCAGTTAGTTAAGTGACCGACTTCCGGTCAGGTCATGATCTCACAGTTCGTGAGTTCAAGCCTCGCGTCGGACTCTGCTGACAGCTCTGAGCCTGGAACCTACTTTGGATTCTGTGTCTCCCTCTCTCTGTACCCCTCCCCCACTCATGCTCTGTCTCTCTGTCAAAAATAAATAAAGATTAAGAAAAACTTAAAAAAATAAAATCTTTTAAAAAATTAAAAAAACAAAACAAAACAAAACCCAGCATACATAGTGAGCCTTGTGTCATGTAGCATCCATTTCTATCCTTAATCCTATTATAGAGTCTTTGAGTTTCACAGTTAACCTGTCCATTTACTGACAGTGTGCAGCATACGAAGATGACCAACTCCTGGACACTACAACATAGGTACCACCTTGCATGATCTGGCCAGCTATCTGTCTATGCTGCCACCATTTGAGTAGCTCTATGTCATATGCACTGAGCAAACTCTGTCCATTTACACTCATACAACAATAGCATCTTTGGACAGACACTCTCACAGAGTAACTGAAGGAATATTTACTGTCATGCCATTTACATAACTGGTTATGCTAAAACATAAGGTCCTTTCAAAAGCATTGTGTTGCGGGCAATTTTCCTCTTTATAAAGAAACTTATGGACTTAGAGCAGCCATCTTTAAGATATAGCTAACAGAAGGCACTGTTTTAAGTAAATTATAGGCATTAATTCACTTAATCCACACAGCAAAACTATGTGCTATCCCCATTCCTCATATGAGAAAACTGAGACATAGAGAGGAAAGATTTACTTGGCAGAAGTCAGTTAAATGGTAAGTGATTGAGTTGGGATTCAAACACAGTCAGTCTAACTGTACAGCCCAGACTCTGACTTTCCAATGTGTCTTCCATGTTCAAAGCCATCCCAAACGTGTCTCCTGAGCACCAAGAGAGATTAAATGTCGGCACAGGACCAAATCTAGAATTATTTGTTGAGCTCATAAAAGAGTTTGGCACTCTTATTAGAGTACCAAACATTAATCATGTGAAATAAACCCAAGAACCATGCAAAAAAAAGTGCTTGTTAAGGAATCATAAGGTATGATAAGTACAATTTTGTTCTTTTTTAAAGCTGTGCAACATACTTCATTGTGAAAGCTTGTACCAAATTTTTAATAAAATATTGCCCTATGGGACAAGTAATTCAACCTCCATTAAAGTATTTAATAAGCCATGAAAAGCTGATCTACAAATTTCCAAAGGAAAATATCTTTATTTTATTGTTTTATGATCTTTCTTCTTTTTAAGTCTTACCTCGAGGCATTCTATAAATTCTGTAAGAATCATGGTGATGTCACAGCAGAAATCATGTGTCCCATTCTTGAGGTAAGAAAGTCCTTGAATTTCTTTGTGCCAAATAATATGCTTACACACTTTTCACTTGCATAGTCCTACTTATCTTTCTTTATCTTAGAAGCTCCTTTATCTAAAAATAAAATAAACAACATATTTTATTATATATATCATTTGATGCTTTCAGTTAAGAATGGTATTTTGCAAGTTTTCTACATTGAAAAGTTATTTTGGAATTAGAAAAGAAAAATGCTTACAAAATTTGGTCATGATTCATTTTTATGTGTTATGAATAGATTATAATTAGTTAAAAATTTGGTATACTATTAACAATTGGTGAAATACGAGTACTTGTAATAATCACTCAACTTCCCTCCAATGAGGGAACACTGGGAATCTGGGAATTCTCACAACTTGGAACCAAAGTCCACTCTGGGCCTTGTTCCTTATATAAATCCTAAAATAAAGGAAACTCAAACAACCCTCGGGCATTCCAGCTCTGGTTAGGAAGACTTTTGGGGTTAGGTGATTCACAGTTGGCATGCTCACTTAATTATCTGTCAAATGCCCCCATTGCTTTCTACCTCTCTAATTGATGCTATAAACGTCTTAATTTCCCTTTCTCATCAGATTTCATCTGTGCTCAGAGATCCTCCTGTTCACACATGTTGATCTCAGAGATCAGAAGGATCTGGGAACATGCTGGGCATATTTTGTACTGTGTTTCATATAGATCTCTTTTTCTGGCTTCACAAGAATAACAAAATGGTGGAGGAAGGAGGCCGGTACCATTCTAGACTTAGAAAAGCCCTTTGCTTTGTCCTGTGAAACTAAGTTTTGTCTAAAGAATATCCTTAATCATTAGATTATCTGTCACAGTGACTTCATTGGTAGGTAGATTAAATAGTTCAATAACCTGATTTCAAGAAAAGCCTGGTAATGGGGCACCTGGGTGGCTCAGTTGGTTGGGCGTCCAACTTTGGGTCAGGTCATGATCTTGCAGTTCATCAGTTTGAACCATGCATTGGGCTCTGTGCTGACAGCTCAGAGCCTGGAGCCTGCTTTGAATTCTGTGTCTTCCTCTTTTTCTGCTCCTCCCTCACTCCTGCTCTCTGTCTCTCTCTCTTTCTCAAAAATAAGCATTAAAGTTTTTTTAAAAAACATTAAAAGAAAGAAAGAAGAAAGAAGAAAGAAAGAAAGAAAGAAAGAAAGAAAGAAAGAAAGAAAGAAAGAAAGAAAGAAAGAAAAGCCTGGTAAGAACTGCCCTATAGCAAAAAAAGGAAAAAAACAAAAAACTTGAATAACTTCACCTGCTGTATTTTAACCTAATGTTCTGAAACTGCATATGATAAAATTAGTTCCCCTCAAAACATTTAATCTTTAAAATTTTACAGTTGAAGATACTTTGCTATCCCCTGTTGAAACTCTTCAAGCAAAAGCAGTCCTTGAAGTAAAAATTTATCACTGGAGAGCTCCAAAAATTCTTTTTTGCCTTTATCTATATTACACAGGAAGTGGGCACTGATAAATAAATAACATTTTTTTATGGCATACTAAATGTCAGAAAGTGAGCTAGTCTCTTTCAGACATTCTGAACATAAGTAATCTGCTGGCCCTAAGAAGCACTCCCCTTCCTTGTCATAAATTTTTAACTACTAGCCACACTATAAGAAGCCACATTATCCATGGCTCAAAAGTGTAATTTCAACATGGCATAATTCCTGTGGTTTAGAAATGGCTTGTGTGCTTTATACCCACAAACTATGTGCAATAAGAGCTATGGCAAAACTCAGAACATTTCAAGAGGTATACAATGACATTATCAATAGTTAACGTGTATTATGTGCCAGATGCTATCCTAAGTGCTTAATGTACATGAATTCACTTGGACTTCAAAACAGCACAACAACAACAAGATGGGAGTTTAGCATCTATTTTTCAGAAGGGGAAACTGAGGCACAAAGAAGCTAGTAACTCGCCTGATGACACACACCTAAGAAGTGGTAATGTCAGAATTTGAACTCAGGCAGCCTCTCTCTGGTTCCTCTATGTTCATCCACTATTTTACTTATACATTAAAGTTAGCATTCACAATTCTTGTATAAAAGTAAGTACTAATTCATAAGCAAGATCATACTGCATGTGGTATAAAAATCAAAAATAGATAAGAATTATGTCTCTGTAATCCTCAGTAATGCAGAAAGGACAGCATAGTAGAAGAATCCTTGTCACTGGAAGGGTTTGATCAAAATACTGTATAATACCCAGTGTTCTTTCTCATTATCCCTTCCTATACCCATGATACTACCATATTAGATTAGGTTCTTTTTTAAGCTGCGTTAAAAATAAAAGTCCGCTTGAGCCACCTGGGTGGTTTAGTGGGTTAAGTGTCTGACTTTGACTCAGGTTGTGATCTTGCAGTTCGTGAGTTCAAGCCCCACGTTGGGCTCTGTGCTGACAGCTCAGAGCCTAGAGTCTGCTTCAGATTCTGTGTCTCCCTCTCTCTCTGCCTTCCCCCTGCTCACACTTTGTCTCTCTCTCTGTCTCTCAAAAATAAATAAACGTTAAAGAATTTTTTTTAATTAAAAATAAAAAAATAAAAGTCCACTCAACTACCTTTATACATTACACTGAAGTATTAGTTACACAGAGCATGCAATTATAATGTGTCTAATGATATGATCGGAAGAGATTTTTCAGATTTATATAAATATATCAGATCATGTAATTACCTCTCATTTTATTTGTGCAACATTAGAGCACCTCAGTTATCACATTCTTCCATCTATGTTCTTATTTAATCTGGGTTGACAGGAGACTGAAAAAGACTTAATATGGTGAAAGAGAGCATTAACCTGGACTTGCATGCAAACATTTGACCTAATTACAAGCTTGTGAGTTCCTGTGGGGAAAAAAAAAAAAAAAAAGAAATTGACTTATGGTCAAGGGAAATACACTGCAATGTACTGTTTGCCTTTATGCCTTTTATTATTTGTCTTTGCTCTCCTGACAATCTATATGTTTAATGAAACAGTGAAAAACAAGCACAGATGAATAAGTTTGTTTCATCTTCCCTGGTTAGTACACATGCTAATGGGGCCGGGCTTGATTCCAGTTCACTCTTCCATTGTTGTTGACTCTTCCACCCACTGCCCCCACAAGGTATTCCTTTCCTCGAATGATGAACCGGCAAAAATGTGTGATCAGCCCAACTCCATCATGTGCAAGTGATAATGACTTTGAATAAGTCAACAGTACACTTAGTTTTTGCAACAACAACAAAAAATAAGTTATGGTTTTAAAATGAATGAGCATAAGGAACGGTGAAAGGACATAGGACATCTGGCATCCTCTATGCCACACAGGATGCCAGCCCTCTAAAAATGACAGAGAGGGCTTAAGTGAAATCTAATACCACCCCATTTACTCTTCCATAATCAGATGCTGTGTCAAACTGTCTGCTTAGGGATGGTCAAACACAGGATAGCCCTTTTACAATTCCAAGATTATAGTCCTTTTCACTAAGAAAACACACCCTCACACACAAAGAACCTCTAGATTAGAAAAGGGTGCTGAGGTAAATATACAGACGGTTATAATAAAAGGGAAACTGAAGTATAATAAGGAGTCAAAGGAAATCATACCCAATTGGAAAGGAAATAGAAGGACTTCTTGTAAAATAAAAATAAAAAAAAAAAAGCCATTTAATGGGACCCTTCAATGTAGGTAAGATTTCAACATGGAGAGTTCTGGAATGAAGTACACACATTGTAGGCAGAGGGAAGAAGTATTTACAAGAACAAGAAGTTGGAATGTGTGTGGTGTTTCAGATAACCAATTGTATCAACCAAAGTCCTCTCCTGGCATGGCACGCGAAGCCTTTCCTGTTCTCTTCCTAGCTACCTGTCCAGCCTTCTTCTTCGCGAAGCCTTTCCTGTTCTCTTCCTAGCTACCTGTCCAGCCTTCTTCTTCTTCTTCAACTGCTTTCCCAGTGCCTGAGCCATGACCATTCCTCCACAATGTCATGCTTTAACTTCACGCGGCGTCCTCCTCCAGAATGGCCTCTGCTGCGGGGCCATCTGCAGTTCTGCTGCCCCACCCTACTTCTCTCTGGAAAATCCCAACATCTTACACAGCAATGCATGTCAATTATTTCTCAATAAAAGTGGGGGGAAACAGGAATAAAAACCAACATCTTAGAACTAGGAAGCACCTTGAGGGGCATGTGGGACAATTGGCTCTATTGTTGCTCCTCCTGCTCTAATTTTTATTTCAAGGTTTCTTATTGCCATGAAATCTCCCTCTTACATTTCTTCTCCTGTCCCTGGAAGGTCTAAACTTACTGCTAGGACTGGTGACATTCAGTGGCCAGAGGCAGCTGCCTTTGCTTCCAAATGAGGCCACTCCCTGCTTCTGGGTCACCCACGCTTTCCATGAGATCAATCAGAAGGATCAGAAGGAACTAAAGCTCACCCTCTTGATAGGAAACACCTGTTCTAACAGAAGAGTTCCAGCAAAATCTGTTGCAAGTCTAGATTCGTTAGTCAAAAGTACACTGATCAAAGGCTATTGCAGAGCAATTTATTTCAGCTATTGTGTTCGTTCAAATAACCTTGGGATACTGTTAAAATGTAAGCCCTGGATCAGGAGGGCTGGACTATGGCCTGAGACTCTGCATTTCTAACTTTAGCTTCCAAGTGACATCAAAGCTACTGAACCATGAAACACACCTTGAGTAGCAACATTGTAGAGAATATTATAGAAATTTGAAAATAAGAGACTCACAGACCATCCTGTTGGATTCAATGATTCAATGAAGATTCATTGAAGATTCAATGATCTTCTTATGCACTTCCAGGCACTGGATATTAAAAATAAAAAATAAAAAGAGTGACATGATTTCCCTCAAAGATTTTACAGTGGAGTAGGAGAGAAAGAATTTCCAGATTTTAAAAGAATGCAAGTGCAGGGTGTTTCAGGAATGTAGAGTTTTGTAGCTCAAGGACACTATGATAAACTCCCATGATAAGCAGAGAGGATCCCAGAAAGGACAGACTGAGGTGGAATGGTCAGAAGAGGTAGGAGAAGAACCAAGAGATAGAAGAAACATGGAGACCAAAGGAATAGTAAGAAATTTCAAGAAAAACAGAGTGGTTACAGGAAATAGGCCTGACATGGAGCTGTTTGCTCCGTTGCCTAGTGGTGCTGAGCACAAAGGCAGGCCATGAGCATACGTGACCCCCCTGAAAGGTCATGAGGTCAAACCCTATCATCTTACAAGTGAGGAAACTGAGGCCAGAGAGAAAGGTAACTTGTCCTGGGCCATGTAATTCTTAGCTACTGAGTTAGATTTATTGATGTCCAACCTAGGACTTTAAAGAAGAAAACCAAAACTATTAAAGAGCAAACAAATGGTGGGGTGCCTGGGTGGCTCATCGGTTAAGCATCTGACTCTTGATTTCGGCTCAGGTCATGATCTCACTGTGTATGAGATCGAGCCCCTATCTGGCTCTGCGCTGACAGCACAGAGCCTGCTTGGGATTCTCTCTCCCTCCTTCTCTCTCTGCCCCTCCCCCACTCACATTCTCCCTCTCTCTCTCTCTCTCTTTCTCTCTCTTTCAAAATAAATAAAACATTTTTAAAAAGTATAAACAGATGGCATATAGCATAAAGTTTCATTATGTAAAAAATCCTACTGACATCAATAACCAGAAAGAGATGTTAATATTTATTTCATGTACTTTTTGCTCCAAACACCCCCCAGGCACTTCCACTTACATTATCTTGTCCTATTCTTGAACAGACCCCAACAAGTAGGTTTATTCCCATTTTCATGGAAGAGATATTTTAGACTCTAGTGGCCTATGTGACAGAGACACATGAGTAACTAATTGCAGAGTTCCTGGGAACTAAAGTTTAGTGGGGTTTCAAGAGTCCTAACCTATTATCACTAGGTGATCCTTTTCTGGGAAGCAAAATTACTCCATTGAGACTAAGGGAATATTAATAACACATATTTGTATTAAAATTAGACATAAATCCAGAACAGAGAGCAAATCACTCTGGACATAAATTTGTCTACTTAGGGTTCTGTTTACAGCAGTTAGTACATGGTTAGATTTTGCTGATACTATGTCTTTGCAAATTCAGTTTGAGGCTGACAGACGTGCTTTTATCATCACTCTTAACTCCTTTGGCACTGAACTGAGCAAAGACGACCGGGAGACCCTCTACCCGACCTGTGGCAAGCTGTACCCTGAGGGGCTGCGCCTGTTGGCTCAAGCAGAAGACTTCGATCAGATGAGGAGAGTAGCAGACCATTATGGAGTACGTGACCACACTGGGGACCCTGAAAGCCTCATGCTATTTCATCACGTGTACTTTAGAAGTTCACACATCAAAATTACACATCTTATCTAAAGCAGTTATAATGTTTGTAAGGTAGAAAGCAATGTCATTCTGTAACTGTGTCTCCCAAAGAAATACTTGAAGTTTCTAACCCATACTACTTGTTGTTTTTTTTTTTGTTTGTTTTTTGAGGTTCCTGCCAAGCAAGTACTTGTTTAAATCTCCAAGGAGCAGTCATTTGAGCACTTCATTTGAAGTGCTTGATAAAGCAAGTTCCCCAAGGGACTGGTGCAGTGTTCTGGATATGTGAGCTCATGTCAAAGTTATATAAAATAGCCTGACCCAGTAGTCCTTTCAAGTGCCCGTTGGGGAAACAGGCTCAGGTACAGAATGTCTACCGGAAATACAAGGGAGAATATGGACATATTGGTTTATACCTTTTCAGTGGCCAGAAATAGGCACTGGAATGAAGGCTGCTATGTCCTGCCCTTAATCCACATCCAGGTTCTATACCTCATCCCCAGATTCCATTCTTTCTAATTTACAGAAACATGATTTCCTCCAGGTAACTTTTCCAGAACTGGAATAACACTCTTATCTTTTCCTATGGGTTTCTGAAGACTTCCAGAAAAGAGAAGCCAGTAAACTGCATAAAACTTTGTAGTATCTCATGTCATTGCAAGAAGGTTTTGAGCATAATATTAAATTTTGAACGTTTCCCCAATCTCCACCCCTTCCACACCTGAAATTCCATGTGAAGTTTATCAACTGCCATGCCAAAGAACCCATGAACCTGTGATGGTTAAACCTCAAGCATTCATTTAGCCTCTATAATGTGCCCAACTAGCCCTAAGAACTGAATGTAGAAAATAGCTCATCCAATGTACATTGAGAGTACAATTGCATTTGCTGCTTCTTCTAAAGACCTGAATAAGCCAATGGCTAGAATTCCATCCATACTTTTTTATCTGGATTTTTGGGGTATTTTTTCAGGAGGCCAAAATCCTACAAAAAACCATTCAGCCCTTCTGGATAGATTTTTTAGAACAGACAGATACGTCATTTTCTATATAGCCAGGAAAATACCCTCATATATAAGAAATGAGAATTCGTTTAAAATAATCTTTTTGTTTTTTAGGTATATAAGCCTTTGTTTGAGGCTGTGGGTGATGGCAGTGGAGGAAAGACGTTGGAGGATGTGTTTTATGAGCGTGAGGTATGATATAAATGGAAATGCTATTAGTTTATGTTCTCTTTTTCTCTTGCTCTGGGATTTAGATGTTTTCTTACTTCGGATTTTCTTTTTGTGTGTGGCGGGTCTTTTTACAGTTGATCAGTTCACTTGATTAAACACACTCACAGTTTGATGGCCAAATGGGTATTAGCATCCCTGGAAGGCCAATGGTTTTCATATGATGGCTTCCTGTGCAATTGTCCTACCCAGAAACACATAGTGTGCATAGTGATGCTCTGCAAGGAAAGCAGCAATTCCATAATTCACCAGAGAATCAGAGCTAGGACATTCCCATGATCATATATTGACTATCCTCATGCTGTACACTCTGTTAAGTGCATCTTACTCTCTGATCCATTCCTTCTTCAAGAAGGATTTGTCTACGGTTATAATATAGCTTATGAACACAATTGCAACACTTACTAATTATTTGTATAGAAATCCATCCAGAGAGTCTAGATGATTCTCTTTCTTAAAAAGCAGAACACTTAATCCATTCATAGTGAATTCCTGGGCTACTAAACCATTCAACAAAAAGGTCTTTTTTTGAGGGGGATAGTAAGGTCTCCCAAATTTAGAGAGTTTTTCTGGTATATTCTATTCATTTCTCTGAAACCACTGGCTCTTCCCTTTTAATTGATTGACAGAGAACCCTAAAATCTATCCAAATTTTAGGGTAAGGCTGGCTCCACAAAGCAGTACGGGACCCTTCCTGTAAGTCCTACTGTACACATTTTCCAACAGCTCTCTAGTGCCTGTCACAGAAAAAAGTAAAAACAATGCAAGTTATCCCATATCTTAGGGATATTTTTAAAATTCCACACTATTGCACAAGTGCTTCAAAGAAAGCTGTTAAGAAAGCTGCCCTTGGCAGGAAAAATAAGTGTCTGTTCCTGCAAGCAAGGACATCCACTTCCTGAATACTTGGCTTGAGGTTTTCAGAGCTGCACGAGGGACTCAGTACCTCTCATCCTTTTTTTCAAAATGGAAAAGAATAAAAGAATTATTCCATTTCAGACTTCACCCCAGTTAAACAAATTTTCTTTGAAAATTTTCTTTTACTGATCTACCTTCTGCAGAAACAAAACAAAACAAAACAATTCAACCATATGTCTTGTTGCTGCAGAGCATCTTAAGAAAGCTCATAATGTCACTCATTCCAAATCCCAGGGGCCTGTGACATTGCCATGGAGGACAGTTAGATAGCCTACAAACCTTTTTAAAATGTTCAAAGTTGTGGCCAAGGAAAAGCAGTTTACCTAAGTGAAACAAGCCTCTGGCCAAAAGCCAACTATATTACTGCAAAGTTCCACACAAACACCAAGATTTTCGTTATCTTTGTGGTAGCAGTGCTGCTCAGATTTGGAGTTTGTCTTGCGATTCTAGAAACCTACTTTGTATTTATTTATATTTATTTATTTATTTATTTATTTATTTATTTATTTAAACTTGCCTTTTTAAAACTACTATTGTCTACCTTTATCTATAGAATGACATTAATGCTCCCTTTAGAACCTCATGGGTTGTTACTGTTTTCTTCTATTTGACCCATTTTGGACATTGCCTATTTAAATACAAATAAGCACCGCACAAACACAAGTTAGTCTGTAGCTTAATGTTACTTCATAAATGTAGTATGCTCCCAAGAAGTGATGGTCCATATTTTTTTTTCTTTCCTCAGGTACAAATGAATGTGCTGGCATTCAACAGGCAATTCCACTATGGTGTGTTTTACGCATACACAAAGCTGAAGGAACAAGAAATGAGAAATATCGTGTGGATAGCAGAATGCATTTCACAGAGACATCGAACTAAAATTAACAGTTACATTCCAATTTTATAACCCAGTGAGGGACCTCACATGCGGAAAATCTTACATAGTAAGAAGAGGTTCTGAGGGGAAAAAAAAGAATTGTGTTATATTATCTGGGTTATATAAAAATAATCCACACCATTGCGGACCCACTAGAAACATAGTAAATCAGCCCTGAAATAATATTTCTTTTTTTTTCCAGTGGCCTTAAATTTTGTTTCCCCATTTATGTCTCACTTTTTACCAGATCTTAGACATTAATCCTAATTAACCTATAGTACGTTTCCTATTCTTGTTTGGTTGTATTAACAATCAGATCTAACTAAAGTGTTTTACTCTTGCTTTCCTATGATTCTCCACAGGCCCAAGTACTGTCTGCTTTTCTTTTTCCTCCCCTATGTCCACAAAAATCCAGGGCTATATGAGGCCAACATGGATCACATGTCATGAAAATATTGTATTTTTTTTCCTAATACACTTTTACTGGTTGTCTTGGGAAAGCTACACAATTCTGAATCATATTCCTTAGATGCAAGTAGTATTAAATTTGTTATTAAGGCTCCTGTTTAAACTTTCCTCACAATTCCCTTTAAATCTCTTGCAGTTCCTTCATGCTTTGCCTGAGAAGAAAGTAACCCTGCTAATTGTATTTCATTCATTCAGAAGAATAAATCTCACATTCAGTTTACAAGATATGGACTTTTTATAGAATTTCTTTAGAATTTCTACCCAGGAAAGGAAAAATCAACAAACACTGGTCAAGTTCTTTCTTTAAAAATAACAGATTCCTAAGTAAAAGATCTGTATTTACTATATTTTAAAATATAAACATATAGGGACGCCTGGGTGGCTCAGTCAGTTAAGTGTCCAACTTCGGCTCAGGTCATGATCTTGCAGGTTGTGGGTTTAAGCCCCAGATCAGGCCCTATGCTAACATCTCAGAGCCTGGAGTCTGCTTCAGATTCTGTGTCTCCCTCTCTCTCTGCCCCTCCCCCACTTGCGCACGTGCTCTCTCTCTCTCAAAAATAAATAAACATTAAAAAATGTGTCTATATATATATATATATATATATATATATATATGAAACTCTTTGAGTGTATGTACAGAGAATCTACATATACTTGTATCTAAAATTAAGCACCTGGACCAAGGAGTAAATCTATTTTTCTGCCAAATCCAACTTTTTCATAGAATATTTTGGTAATTTTATTAATAGAAATTTTTAAGCATAAGGAAAAGCAGTGGCTCAGATTCCTGAAAGGAAAGTCAAATACCTAGATTTCCCAGTGCAAAAAGCCTAGCTCATACCCATGTCATGGTGGCTAAAGGCCAGTGCCTTGTAAAGGGCTCCACTGCAGACTTGTCAATTGGCCCCAAAGAGCCTGGTTCCCACATGTGGCCTCTGGTCTGGGAAGCATCCTCCCTGACTTGCTCCTGGCCATGCATGAGTTTCCTGGACCAGGAAACGCCTATATTTTACATTTTAATCTATGGTATCTGCAGTGGGAAGGTCTAAGGCTTCAAGCTGAGAGCAAAGATGATAATAGGAAAGAGGCAGCTTAGAGAAAGTTACTGTGAGAGGATTCTCAGACCAACCCTTGCCCACTCACCTCTGCATGGTATGTATGGGGGGCCCTAATGGGCCATAATGCAACAGGCTGAAGTTATCCAAAGGGCCGCAAGTCCCTTTCCTTCTACACAACTGAATGGCTCCAATTCCCCAAGCCCCTTCCCCAGTCAAGTGTAACCAATGTGTGACTATATGAGCAAGGAACTTCCCTACAACCCTGTGAGGCAAATAGAACATGCCCCCATTAGGAAGATACACACGCTGCAATGAAGAACTTGCCTTGAAACAAAGCAAAACAAAACCAAAACTGTGAAGAACTTGCCTTGGATTTTAATAGCTTTCAGGTGTCTGAGCTGGGATCTGACTTCTCTGTCATGCCCTAGGAAACTGGTCTACAGTGGAGATCATGGACCTTTGAAAAGCATTTTATCTTATGTAAAATGAGGCCAAAAGTCAATTATATATGCAGTGTAGAAAACAATGAGGCTAAAAGCCTTTTTCTAAGCAATTGAAACTGAGACTCCTTACCATCCCTTTCCCACATTCTTCCCAGCAGTATTTCATCAATTGCTCCGATTTCCACCTCTATAGTCTGCTGCATGGCTGGTCTTGGAACACTGTATTCTAATGAATTCTATACCCAGAACTGCATGCAGTCTACAGCAGTCCTGCCTATACCCTAGTGTAGACTTCTGTCCATTCCTTACCCTTTTGTGTCACCCCTCCCTCTAGCCTTGCTCCCGTTTCCTTTTGTATCAGTTCACATGCCCTTCTTTATCAGTCTACCCGTGGACAGGAACTAAGTCTCTAATGAGGTTTTGCAGTTGGGAGAATTTGCGGTGCTCTATGGGATTCAAAATAGCAGTTGCAATTCTCAGGATATTTAGAGAACATCTAAGAAGAAATGCAGTCATTTTATCTGTTCCAGATGCCTTAAGAAAGAGCATGGACTGAGGGCAAATGGAAATGACCATCCTGGATCTCCTAGATCTGGAAGAGTTTGGCCCAAGGCTAAGTAACTATTGCTGGACAATGAAGGAATTCACATAACCATTCTGACGTGTCCACCTCCACCTCCATCTCAACCCCCAGCATGGCAGCAATGTAGTAAGACATTGAGAAGGTGAAATAAAAGAAAACTAGAGTGAAGGAAGACTTGATGATGATCAGATCTGAGGATTTCATTAGTAGTAACTCTTATGTTTACCACTATTTTAAAAATGCTGTTAATAATGTCAGATCTCACAGATGGGATGTAGGTATGGGAAGGATACAATTACAGTTACTGTTGTGTCTTAGTTTCAGGAGCAGATAAAAGTCTCCTTATTGTTTGACTCATTTCAGCTCCTTTGAGTCATTTTCTCTTCATGTCAGCAAATGGAAGCATTAATACATGTATGTATAGAATAGTATTGCGAGGAATATATGTGACATTATCAGAGGATGTCATTCTTGGTGATTTCATCTGACTTGCCACAAATAGCTGATGCCAGGATTCGTGGTGTCATTTTGCTATGTTGTCATAAAATGTATAAGCTTTATACATATGAAAATAGGATCTAGGAGCTATAATAAGTTCCAAACCACCTGCCGTAAGCAACCTCCCATGTTCTTCTCATTTACATCTTCATTAGTCTATCCAGCCCCCCATTGATCACTTTTCTACCCCTTTCCCCTTCTCCTCAGTTACCCCATGCTGTAGGTTTTGGCTTCCACTGACTGAAGACTTGATCACTGAGTCCAACTCAGCAGAGCCATCCTCAACATGGACACCTGGCTGTTTAGGCACAGGAAGGCAAGTTGGGATTATCTTTGGAAAGAAGAGAGAATAAGAAGATGCATGTAGAGACTAGTGTAAATCAATATATTAGAAAGGAATTGTCCCCAAATAATTATGACTCTGACCCGATCCACAAATGCCATTTAAAAGTTAAGATCATTGGAGCACCTGGGTGGTTCAGTCGGTTAAGCATCCTACTTTAGCTCAGGTTATGATCTCAGCAGTTCGTGAGTTCGAGCCCTGGGTCAGGCTCTGGAGCCTGTTTCAAATTCTGTGTCTTCCTCTCTCTGCCCCTTCCCCACTCACACTGTCTGTCTGGCTGGCTGGCTGTCTCTCTTTCTCTCTCAAAAATAAATAAACATTAAAAAAAAATTTTTTTTAAGTTAGGATCATTGACAAACTATAAAAGTATATCAGTAGCTCTATGACAATGGTGACTTCTGGAACCCCTGAGACTATTTTTATTTGCTAGATGGTGTGGATCTCTTATTGACAAAGTTGGAAATAAACTTAAAAATGTAAATGAGAAAGTATGAGGTCTCAATTGCAGTTAGCAAGGAATAAGCATCCAATCACTAGAGAGGATTGCAGTGGTTTAGCATGTGTCTGCTCATTCTTTGACATGCCCCTCACCAAGAGATGGAGACTTTGTCCTTTTTCCTAGAATTTGAGCTGGCTTTAGTGACTTGCTCATAACCAGCAAAATCCAGACAAAGTGGTGCTGTATGACTTCTTAGACAATGCAGTTTCCTTTACCTGCTAGTTTGCAGTCCTGAGCTACAGGTAGATAGTCCAGCTCTTTTGAGGTTCCCATACTGTGAGGAAGCCAAATCAAGTGTGGACACTCAAGTCACATGGAGAAGCCAAATATAAGTAAATATGGCAGCCCCAGTGGAGCTCCAACAATAGCATCAACTGCCAGCCATGTGAAGAGAGTCATGTTGGAAGTGTGTCCCAGTAAAATCATCAGACACGAAATTAAAGGCCAAGCCTAACACCAGACCACAACTATATGAGAGGCCCCAGCTGAAAACCTCCTAGACAAGTCCTTCCTAAATTTCTGACTTGAATCCTTGAGCACAATAAAATGGTTGTTTTAAATCACTAAATTTAGAGTACTTTTGTGCAATACTACCAAGTAGGACAATGGTGCTTAGTGACCATCATTGGATGTCTCCAACAGGTTTTTCTGGCTACTCTGAAGTCCTTTCTAAGTCCTATATAAGCCTCTCCCTCTCCAGTCATCTCTGCAGCTGGTCCAGACAAACATTGTTTCTGGACATGTCACCTACAAGTGAGTCTTGGACCTGGAAGGACTACCACTATACCATTTGAAGACAGAAATGCCATTCCCAGAGCCAGATATGAATAAGCAACTCCAGTTGACAATGTACCCGTCTTGTTTTCCAAGAAGACTTGGCAGCACCAGATTCACTGATATTCAATCTAGCTCTCCGGAGGTAAAAGCCATTATCACCTTGGTCATTTTTTGAACAAACAGCAATTCTAGAATTTAAATAATTTATACATTTTCATATCTTATTTTTGTTGGTTTTTAAAATGAACTATTCTCTTATTCGTGCTGAGATATACATTTTTTTGTATAAGATGCTTGCAGCTTTTCATTTTTGGTTTGTTTCAATGCGGGATTTCTTTTTAATTTTCTGGTTTTACTTAAATATAAGAGTGGAATACTAATATATTTCCGTTTATTTCTGCAACATCAGGAATTTTTAAAAATTAAAGATTTTGTTTTTTCAGCTTTTGTTGAAGTATAATTGACAAATAAAATTGTAAGATATTTAAAGTGTACAATGTGGTGATTCCATATATATGTACATTGTGAAAGAAGTCCCCCATTGAGTTAATTATGCATCCATCACTTCACATAGTTATCTTTTTTTCCCCCATGAGAACATTTAAGTTCTGCTGTCTTAGCAAATTTCAGTTATACAATACAATGTTATCAACAATAGTCACCATGTTATACATTAGATCCTCAAACCTTATTCATTTTAGAACTGAATGTTTGTCTCCTTTTACTAACCTCTCTATATCTTCCCATATTCCAGCCTCTAGCAACTACTTTTCTACTCATTATTTCTAGGGGTTAATTTTTTTCTTTTTTTTAGATTCCACGTGTATGTGAAAATTAAAAGGAAACATATGGCTAAGATTTTAATAATCTTCACGATTAGATTTTTTAATTCAATAATATTTTACTTAAGATTTTCAGAGCCCATGGGGCACAGGTGGCTCAGTCGGTTAAGCATCCGACTTCGGCTCAGGTCATGATCTCACGGTCCGTGGGTTCGAGCCCCGTGTCGGGCTCTGTGCTGACAGCTCAGAGCCTGAGCCTGCTTCAGATTCCGCGTCTCCCTCTCTCTCTGCCCCTCCCCCGTTCGTGCTCTGTCTCTCTGTCTCAGAGATAAATGAACATTAAAAAAATTTAAAAAATAAAAAGAAGATTTGCAGAGCCCTGGAAGAAAGATGGCCATAATTCTCAGCTCCCAGTGTCCAGATCATGTGATACTGCAAAAGGATTCACTTTGCTGGTGTGATGACAGTGATTTACATGGATAAAACTTTCAAAGCCTCAAGGTTTTTCAGTAGGAAGATCAGAGGAAAGTTATTTAAGATCCACACATGCAAATACATAAACATAAATCATATTATAAAGAATTAATACTTCACAGTTTAATTGTCCCTTGTGCTAAATATAATTCTGTGAAATACTGGGATTATCTGAGCCATAGAACTTAACATGAGTTGGGGCACCTGGGTGGCTCAGTCGATTGAGCTTCTGACTTCGGCTCAGGTCATGATCTCACGGTCTGTGGGTTCGGGCCCCGCATCGGGCTCTGTGCTGACAGCTCAGAGCCTGGAACCTGTTTCGGATTCTGTGTCTCCCTCTCTCTGACCCTCCCCCATCCGTGCTCTGTCTCCCTCTGTCTCAAAAATAAAATAAACATTAAAAAATTAAAAAAAAAAAAAAGAACTTAACATGAGTTGTTAACAGTGACTTGAATCATTTGGGTTCACATAACCCTTTAAGAATCTGATGAGCACTATGGACACCTTCCCTCAGAATAATAAACATCTGCACATTGACCCAAAATTTTGCATAGTTTTTGAAAAGACTACAGACCCTTTAAAATCTATTCACGTGCAACCTAGAGTTCCATAGACTCCAGGTTAAAAACCTCCATTGATTAGGCCAAGGAATGAAAGGAAACAACAAGTTATAAAGTAATGGGTGGGAAAGAATTTAATTTAGAGAAATAAAATATAAATATCATATACCCTTCCATCTTTTGGAAGGGCATCCTGTTTAGCTGAGCAAGCATGTTCAGAATGGAGAAACATGCTTTGATAGAAAGGGCTCCTCACCTGGCCAGCAAGGTCAGTCATGTCAATCATGGAGACGATTGAGGAACAGAGGTCACAATCAGTTTGCTCTCATTCTAAATTAAAGTTATAGTCCAAAGCATCCAACTCTACTTTTTGAAACTATTGATGTTCATATCCATCCAATGCATTAACCAATGCTACTTTTTTTGCAAGAAGAGTAGATGAAAACTTTGTGGACTGGTTAAAAATAAATGCTGATCTATAAATATAGTCAACTGATCTTTGACAAAGACAAAGGCAATACAATAGAACAAAGACAGTCCTTTCAACAAATGGTTCTGGAACATCTATATGCAAAAAGAAAAAAAAGACACTAGAAACAGACCTTATACCCTTCACAAAAATAGCTCAAATGGATTATGATCTAAATATATGGCCTATATAATGACCTAAATATAAAACAGGAAACTATAAAGTTCCTAGAAGATAACTAGGAGAAAAGCTATATAACCTTGGGTTTGGTGATATCTTTTTCAATACAACACCAGAGACACCATCCAGGAAAGAAATAATTGATAATCTGTATTTCATTAAAATTAAAATTTTCTGCTCTGCAAAAGACAATATCAAGAGAATTATAAGACAAGCTATAAACTAGGAGAAAATATTTGCAAAAAACACATCTGGTGAAGTGCTTTTACTCAAAATATATTAAAAACACTTTAAACTCAACCATAAGAAAGCAAACAACCTGATTAATAAATGAGTCAAAGACCCTAACAGACACCTCAATAATGAAGATATACAGGTAACAAGTAAATGTATCAAAAAAGGTTCCATGTCATATATTATCAGGGAAATACAAATTAAAAACCATAAGGTTCTATTACATACCTATTAGAATGGCCAAAGTCCAGAACATGGGCAACTCCCAAAGCTGGCCAGGACACAGAGCAACGGGAACTCTCATTCATTGCTGATGGTAATGCAAAATAGTACAGCCACTTTGGAAGACAGTTTGGTGATTTCCTCAGAAGTTAAACATACTCTTACCATACAATCCAGCAATCACTCCCCTTGGCATTTTCCCAAAGGAGTTGAAATTTATGCTCACAAAAACCTGCACATAAATCTTTATAGCAGCTTTATTCATTATTGCTAAAACTTGGAAGCAACTAAATGCCCTTTAGTAGGTAAATGGATAAACTGTGGTACATGTAGACAAGGAATATTATTCAGCACTAAAAGGCAATGAGCTATCAAGCCATGAAAAGACATAGAGAAACCTTAAATGCATATTGCTAAGTGAAATAAGATAATCTGAAAAGGCTGCATATTGTCTGATTCCAACTCTATGACATTCTGAAAGAAGCCAAACTATGGAGACAATAAAAAATTTATGGTTACCAGGGGTGGAGGGAAGTGGAGGAGGAGATGAACAGGTAAAACAGAACTTTCAGGGCAGTGGAAATATTCTATATGCTATTATAATGGTGAGTATATGTCCTTATTCATTTGTCCAAACCCCTGTAATAATCGACACAAAGAATAAATTTTAAGGTCAACTATGGGCTTTTGGTGATTATGATGTGTTAGTATAGATTCGCCCTTTGTTAAAAAGAAAAAAAATGTACCACTCTGGTGAGTTATGTTGATAATGGGGGAGGTCATCTATGCATGAGTGGAAGCAGGGGTAAGTTGGAAATCCCTATACCTCCTTTTCAATTTTGTTGTAAACCTAAAACTGCCCTAAAAAAAAAAAAAAAAAAGACTTAAATTCTGACCAGCTGATATTTCCTGAAGCTTATCTTCAGGATTGAATGATCAAATGGGAAAAATTACTTTTAAGGCTTCATCTTTGGTGAAATAGAAGAAAACTGTGCTCTCACATTTCCTCATGGCACCTAGAAATGAATCATTTCTATCTCCTTAGTCACCTTTTATTGCTTAAAGCCAAATAAAAGTAAGTCAAGTGGAATAGCAAAGAGTGGGCAGGACAGATGCATAAGCCCTTGGTAAATATTATAAATCCAGGAAGAGCAGGTGGAAATTTAAATCGGTATATTTCCTAGAAGTAAACATACAACTTTATGTTCAGGAAGTAGCCTCTGCTATCCTGCTTTGATGAGGCCATTTTCAGGCAAGACTTTGGAGAGAGGAGTTGTATGTAAATCAAAAACAGCTGGGCCTGGGCTAACCCCCTCCTGGGCCACATGGAAAGCATAAATTGACTTAAGACAGGAGTAATTGTAAAATATGGAGGGCAACAGCAAGGAGAAAAGGGATGCCTCTGTAAAAATTAAGCAGACCTCAGCACTCAGTTCAGAGAAAATGACTTGTTTCAAAATTAGCTCTCCATTGAAGCTATGAGAATAGCCTCCTTTGAGAGATAACTTACCTGAGGAAAAATAAGTAAAAACAAATGTCGTGAATATTGAATGAGGAACATACTCTTCTTAAGTCAAATTAATGCTTTAACCTTTTCTCCCTTAGTCCTTTTAGGTTTTCCCTACGTATTTTCCCAGCAGGGTATAACTATTAGAAAGCAGTAAATTAATTAGGAAAGAATAGGCTCAGAACAAAAAAAAATAAAAGCCAATTTCAAATATAACTCATGGGCACTATGGAAACAACAGGGTTTATTTAACCTCTCAGAGACCAACATAAGGCAGAACCACTGCTTTTGTTGAGCATCAAAAGGACCCAACCTAATAGCTACACACAGGTTAAGAGGCTCATCTCAAAATCAGCAAGCAGTTCATGGAAAGTGACCCCCAACCTCTGACATTCTATGAACGTGGTTGCAGATACAAAGGAAAAGCTCTCTTTTTATTAAATAAACATTATAAAAGAGACTGATTTTTGTACAAAGCTGATGTAAACTGAGGGTCTTTCTTTTCAAGATTGTGAAGTGCTAATATCCCTATTAAACTATTTTAGGGATCCTTGATTCCATGCCTGATGTAAGCCCACAGCAAGAATTTAAGAGGTTTGGAACATTTATTAAGAAAAGTAATAATAGGGGCTCCTGTGTGGCTCAGTCAGTTAAACGTCTCACTCTTGATTTCAGCTCAGGTCATGATCTCATGGTTTGTGAAATCAGGCCTCTCATGGGGCTCTACACCGACAACGCGGAGCTTGCTTGAGATTTGCTCTCTATCCTTCTCTCTCTCTGCCCCTTCCCTGCTCTCTTGCTCTCTCTCAAAACAAATAAACATTAAAAAAAAGAAAAGTAATAATAATGGGGACATAGAAGCTACATATGTTTTTTTAAACCAGAGTTTCTCAGCCAGTATGTCAAAGCACATAGCTATACCATACATGGGTGATGGGGTAGAGATGATTCCAATAGCCTTGGGGTACCCATGGTCCCCAGTCTCCTCTGACCCTTGGCAGTCTTTCCTGCTTGCTTTCAGATGCCAAACAAATGCTATCATTTTATATTTACACAGGGATATGGAAAGAAAACAAACAAGACAACAGATGAGTAACTCATCGTTCCTCCAAGAGATATAAGCAAGAGTAGCAGAGCCCATTTTCATACTTTTATGATACTCTTTATGGGTCTTAGAACCCCTGATCAGCACAATTTGGTTTCTATGTTCCCAAAAGATTAGAATTCTCCACATTCTCAGCAGCTAAGTCTATGTCTTACAGCACAAATTCAAACTAAATATCAACACGTCTCCAAAAAATATTAACTTATATGGATGATCCATTAACTTTTTACAGTAAATCTCTTTACTTTAATGGTCATATCTTGATCTGACAACTTTAGTAATTAGGCTGAATATTCCTTTGTTTCCTTATTCAATATGGCCATCTGAGAAACACGTTTCTATTTTGTCACTGGTGTATCTATCCTAGAAACACCAAGAAATAAGATAGATGATTTAAGCTGGGTACTGAAACACTAAAATGGGTACCATGAAAAAGAATTTTTTCTAATTATTTTATTTATTTGTTTGTTTATTTGTTTGTTTGATTAGAGTAGGCTCCACACCCAGGGTGGAGCCCAATGTGAGGCTTGCACTCATATCCCTGAGATCAATACCTGAGCTGAGATCGAGTAGGACACTTAAGCAACTGAGCCACTCAGGCATCCCAAAGCACAGAATTTCAGAACCAGAATGGACACTAGTTCAAATAAGGGAACTATATTCAGAAGAGCTAAGAGTAGATGAATCAAAACTGGATCTCACCCAGCACAGCCCAGTAACCATCTGCAACTATTTTCTGATGGCTCTTTCAACATCATAGCTCTTTCCTGGTTTGCACCACCCCCTCCCCCACCAACCCATTTAAAAAGTTTCTGAACCTTGCTCAATGAAATGAGTTAGAGCAAGTAAAAGAATAGAACTGAACCACGCTGTTCACTGGGGGGATAAATCTTTTCTTCCGTGTCCAATGAGGACAGTGGTCCATTCTGGGGTCAGGGCCACCTCTGTCACCCTATATTTCCCTGCCAGATGCAGGCCAAACTTGTCAGCTATTTCCAGTCCATCTATGGCTTAGTGGTCTTTTGTGTACTTCTTCAAAGCCTGTGTGTACAGCCTTGGGGGCCTGAATCCTTCTGCCTACTTGTGTTTGTGACAGAAGCTAGAAAATTGCTCTGTATTCTCTTTTAATCCTCCTTTACTTTCAAAGGCTGCAACCACTCATTGCTGGGAGAAGGTTGTAATCTTTAGTTATCAAAATTTACTTGTTTAAAAAAAATTTTTTTTCAAATGCCCTGACTCTTCTATTTTGTACATGTGTGCATTCTACTTTCTTAGTGGTGGTTTCATTTTTTATTTTCTCCTTAAGTTATATTTGAGCCCCGGGTTGGGTGTAGGGATAAATAAATAAATAAATAAATAAATAAATAAACTTTAAAAAAATGGCAGAAATCCTATCAAACTACCTTAAAATCCAAAAAGGAAACATATTGCATCATGTCATTGGGAATTTGAATTGCTCATGGAACTGGATCCAGAGCTTCAGAGATTTCATAACGATTGTCTTTCTAAGACAAATATCATATGACTTTACTCATATGAGGACTTTAAGAGACAAAACATGAACATAAGGGAAGGGAAACAAAAATAATATAAAAACAGGAAGGGGGACAAAACGGAAGAGTCTCATAAATATGGAGAACAAACTGAGGATTACGGGAGGGGGTGTGGGGGGGGATGGGCTAAATGGGTAAGGGGCATTAAGGAATGATTGATGAGTTTATGTTTGTGATTAATTGATTTATATATTTGGGTGCTCTCACATTTGGTACATAAATGTTTACAATTGTTAGGTGTTCTTGGTCTATAGACCCCTTGATTATGATATAATGCCCTTCTGCATCCCTTGATACAGTCTTTATTTTAAAGTCTAGATTGTCTGATATAAGTATGGCTACTCCGGCTTTCTTTTGTTGACCATTAGCATGATAGATGGTTCTCCATCCTCTTACTTTCAATCTGAAGGGGTCTTTAGGTCTAAAGTGGGTCTCTTGTTAACAGCATATAGATGGATATTGTTTTCTTATCAATTCTGTTACCCTATATCGTTTGATTGGAGCATTGAGTCTATTGCTGTTTAGAGTGGTACTGAAAGATATGAATATATTGCCAGTATGTTGCTTGTAGAGTTGAAGTATGTTCATAGTATGTTGCTTGTAGAGTTGAAGTTTCTGGTGGTGTTCTCTGGTCCTTTCTAATCTTTGTTACTTTTGGTATGTATGTATGTGTGTATGTATGTATGTATGTATGTATGTATGTATTTATATTTTCATCTTTTCTCCCCTCAGAAAGTCCTCCTTAAAATTTCTTACAGGGATGGTTTAGTGGTCACAAACTCCTTTAATTTTTGTTTGTCTTGGAAACATTTTATCTTTCCTTCTATTTTCAATGACAGCCTTGTTGGGTAGAGAATTCTTGGCTGCATATTTTTCTGATTCAGCACGTTGAATATATCCTGCCACTCCTTTTTGGCCTGCCAAGTTTCTGTGGATAGGTCTGCTGCAAACCTGATCTGTCTTCCCTTGTAAGTTAAGGATTTTTTTTCCCTTGCTGCTTTCATGATTCTCTCCATGCCTGAGTATTTTGTGAATTTGACTATGATATGCCTTGTTGATGGTCGGTTTTTGTTGAATGTAATGGGAATCCTCTGTGTTTCCTGAATTTTGACATCTGTGTCTTTCCCCAGGTTAGGAAAGTTTTCCACTATGATTTGCTCACATAACCCTTCTACCCCTATTTCTCTCTCTTCCTCTTCTGGGACCCCCATGATTCTGATGCTCCTTTTTAACGAGTCACTGACTTCTCTAGTTCTTAAATTGTGCCCTTTTGCCTTAATCTCCCTCTTTTTTTCTGCTTCATTATTCTCCATAAGTTTGTCCTCTGTATCGCTGATTCTCTGTTCTGCTTCATCCTTCCTTGTCACTGAGGCATCCACTCATGATTGCAGCTCAGTTATAGCATTTTTTATTTTATTCTGACTAGTTTTTACTTCTTTCATCTCAGCAGAAAGGGATTCTAATCTATTTTCAACTCCAGCTAGTCCTCTTATTATTGTGATTCTAAATTCTGGTTCAGACATCTTGCTTGTATCTGTGTTGGTTAAGTCCCTGGCTGTCATTTCTTCCTGTTCTTTCTTTTGGGGTGAATTCCTTTGTTTCATCATTTTGAAGGGAGAAAAGGAATTAATAAGGTAGAAAAAATTAAAATTAAAATAATTAAAATTAAAAAATTAAAAACACACACACACACACAAAATTGAATAAATGATGCTAGATCCTAGGTGTGTTTTGGTCTGGGTGTTGAAAGTGGCTTGATAGATTAGAGAAAAAAGGGGAAAGAAAAAAAAGGAAACAGTTTGAAAATTTGAAAAAAATGAATACACTTTAGTAGACTAAAATAAAATGATGGAAGTAAAAAAAGAATTTGAAAAAATTTACACAAAAGTAAAAAATATAGTACAAAAATTAAATAAAAATATTTTTAATGAAAATTGAAAATAAAAATGAATTTTTCTCTTTCTGTATTCAAGAAAAAGAAAAGAAATGAAAAAGAAAAAAAAAGAAAAAAGAAAGAAAAGAAATTGAATAGATGGACCTACTAATAGACTGAAATACGGCTGAAATTATTTCGTTTTTCCCCTAGAAGTCAGACTATGAAGTGCTTTGTAGTCCATAAATTAAGCAGGAGGTGAGACTTCTCTTCTTGAGCAGGGAGGTTGGCCCAGTTGGGCGGGGCTTAGTGTAATGGCTCCGTTCTCCACTAGATGGCGCTGCTACCCTTTTGGGGTTGGTTGTTGTGGCACTTGTAGCTGTGTATGCGCATGCACGGGATTGGTGAAAATGGCGGCACCCAGTTACCCAGTCTCAAGTATCAGAATGTTCTCTCCGATAAGCAATCATGCACCTGTCCTTTGTCTTCAGCTTTCGTCCACTCCCCGCTTTTACACTGTCCATGACCAAGCCCCACGTAGTACCTCTCTGCTGAGTTTTCTCTCGGATGCGGCTGTTTTCCCCGGCTCCTTACGTCTGAGGGACCGTGGCTTTGACTCGTTCTGCCCCTCTACGGAGAGTCTCACGGAGCAATGGCCAAATGCCGGCCGCACCCAGGAAGGTTTGCGTTACTGTGCTGCTGCTGATGCCCAGAGACTACAGCCAGGTGCCAGCCCACCCCAGAAAAAGTTCGCGACGTAGTGTAGTAGCAGCTTTTCAGGGATTATGGAAAATCACAACACACCTCTAGCACCAGGCTTCACCTTTAAGGACCTTGTTCCAGCACCAGCGAATGTGGCCGTTCTCTGGGGTCTGCTGGGCCCAGGTTGCCTCACAGCCTCTACCAAATGTCCTTCCAGCAGTGGAACCGCTTTTCCCCGTGTGGCCCGAGAACCTCCGGGACCCCACTCTCCTCCTGGGGATTCGCCCTTCCCACCAGAGCACCGCCAGGTATTGAGCTGAGGAGTTGCAGACTTTGCACTCCCCTTGTTTACAGTCTTAATGGAATTTAAACCCTCTTCTTTCTCCTTTCTCCCTTTTAGTTCAGTCCCTGCGGCTGTTTCCAATTTTCCACTTTCTCTCCAGCTGCTTTTGGGGAGGGGTGCTTTTCATATATTCTCACCACCATCTCCGTCCTCTCTCCACACGCAAAAGCTCCTGCCTGTCCTCCGCAGCTTTTCTCTCTCCAAGTTCAGCTCTCTGCGCCGTGTACCTGCTGAATTCTGTGGTTCAGGTTGTGCAGATTATTGTGTTAATCCTCAGATCAGTTTTCTAGGTGTGCGGGATGGTTTAGTGTTGGTCTCGCTGTATTTCATGGACATGAGATACACAAAAAAACTTCCATGCTGTTCTGCCATCTAGGCTCCCTACCTCTCATTCTCAAGAGCATTTTAAAACCTAAGATCTTATCATTCTCTTATTTAGAACTCTTCCATTGCTTTGGAAATAAAAGCAAAATGTTACTATGACCCATTAGGCCCAGAATGGTCAGGTCTTTGCTACTTTTCTATTTTTTTCTCCTATTGACTTCTCTCTGTCCAACTATTACACTCCCACTGGCCTTCTTACAGATTTCCAATACCCCGTACTTGTTCCCATTTTGAAGCCATCATACCTGTTCTCTCTACTGGAAAACTTTTTCACTGGATTTTGACATGGTGGGCTCCTTTCCATCAGGTTTTAATGTCACCATGTTGCCCAACTCCAGTGGGCAATTTTCATAACTTTAGAATTGTGCAAACCACCAGTATACAATAATAATGCATATTCATCTCATCAAAGAGGTCTTCTAATCTTAATGAGATACCTCACATTTCCTTTTTTTCCTTTTTTTCCCCACCTCACAATTCTTATAACAATTATAACCATAAATGTATTTATTTGTTTGTTTTGTAATATTGGTCTTCCCCATCCAACTATGCTCTATGAGACTAAGAAATTTATCTTTTTATCACTACTGTATATTAGTATTTGGCACAGAGGCTGGCACATGGCAGCATTTAATATAAATTTCTTTAATAAATTAATGAGCAAATTCTTCCACCTGTAAAATTCTATGATTCAAATTATAGAACTGCTAAAAGATAAACTATTACAAATTTCAAGAGTTTATTTAAGGGGCACCTAGATGGCTCAGTCAGTTGAGCATCGGACTCTTGATTTCAGCTCAGGTCATAATCTCATGGTTCTTGGACAGTGCAGAGCCTGCTTGGGATCTCTCTCTCCCTCTCTGCCCCTCCCTAGTCATGTTTTTGCATGCACACACATGCACACTCTCTTAAAGTAAATAAACCAGCAGCACTATAGACAATAGCCAAAGCATGGAAAGAACTCAAATGTCCATTGATGGATGAATGGATAAAAAAGATGTGGGGTGTGTGTGTACGTATATATACGTATATACATACATATATATATATATATATATATATATATATATATATACACATACATATATACAATGGAGTATTACTTGGTAATCAAAAAGAATGAAATCTTGCCATTTGCAACTACAGGGATGGAACTAGAAGGTAGTATGCTAAGCGAAATTAGTCAGTCAGAGAAAGACAAATATATGACTTCACCCATATGAGGACTTTAAGAGAAAAACAGATGAACATAAGGGAAGGGAAACAAAAATAATATAAAAACAGGGAGGGGGATAAAACATAAGAGACTCTTAAATATGAAGAACAAACAGAGGGTTACTGGAGGGGTTATGGGAGGGGGATGGGCTAAATGGGTAAGAGGTATTAAGGAGTCTACTCCTGAAATCATTATTGCACTATATACTAACTTAGATGTAAATTAAAACAAATAAATTAAATTTAAAAAAAAAAGTCTTCCCAATTGTAACTTCAAATCTAAAGATTCAAGGCTACCACATACTCTCTTTTTAAGCCCTACCTGATCTCAGAGAAGGTAATAAAAATGGAAACATATAATACTTTAAAAAAAAATAGTATTTTTAGAATAGGAGAATAAATTTAATTCTTGGACAGAATTAAATACTGTTCATTTGAAAAAAAAACCCAACACATATATATGCAGCCCCCAAGAGGAGGGCTATGGTGTTTGCATTTGGGTTAATTCTGGTGTGGGGACTTGCCTGTAAGTGTAAAGCAAGAGTCTCAGGAGACAGCAGGGCATACCTATGTAGTAGGGCACATTCAGGGTGCTAACTGCTCTGTGGGCACCTTCATCCCTCCTGGTGCTGAGAGGTGCCCCATGTCCCTGAGGACTAGGTCCTAAAGGAGCAGGACCTCTCTTTAACTTAGTCTTTGTGGCCCTGCAGATACTTTCTAAAAAGGCAAATCATAAAAATACAAATTCTGAAAACAAACATAAAACAGGGTGATAGAGGTGATAGAGGAAAGTTTCTTGAACCATCAAGAAGGGTTTATATCCAGTGTGGAGGTTTCCATTTAAGCAGATAGGAACATTATTTACCTAACTTTCTATTAGAATTTACTGTATGACTGAGTTGAGGCATGGGGAGGGGAGGAGACTGAAAAAAGAGGAATGATGAGTTCCTAGAAACAAAATAGGAGACATGACTGTGGGCAGCAGTGTAGCAGCAGACAATGTGATGAAGGACTTGGGGAGGAATGGGAAAGGAAATGGGCAGAGTAACTGGAGCTGCAAGACAAGCACATGAGCCGCTCTAGGAGATTGGGGAAGGGAGGCCTTGGGTTGGAAGCAGAAAAGAGTACTGCACGAAGGGCACCATCTGGTGATGTGCAGGTTGATCTGGGAGGCGATGGTCCTCATTTATTTTAATTAATGAATCTTTAGCCAAATGTAATCTGGGAATAAGGTAAAATTATTTTAGTCATATATCTATACCTGTCAATATCAAATAGCAAATGTTTGATTTTGTTTAAAAAGAAGTATAATTTGTTTTAAGCAAACGCTGTGTTGTGAATGGATAGAAACTCAAAGACAATTAAGAGATGGTTTTCACTTTCCAGGTGCTTTCAGTCGAGTGACTGGGATAGTCACATGCACCAGTCAATCTAATGCAAGTCTGTCTAAAGAAGGTATGAATAGAACAATTGAGCTTGTACTTTGTGCCCGACTGCGTATTACTCATTTAACTAAATTATTTTACCTATCCTATAGCAATCCTAAGAAGTAGATATAATTATTTCACTTTCACAGATGGGGAAACTGAATCTTAGAAGTTCAGTTAACTTGCCTAGGGACACAATGTTCTGGAAATTAGGGAAGATAGATTCAAATTCCTCTGACTCATACTCATTCCTCAAGGCTTTTCTGCTCTAACTAGTTAATTTCTTAGAGTCAAAGTGTGTTTATTTGATACCTGACAAGATTTAAAATATTTATTTTTGAGGCTTTCATCTACTGGGTTCTATCCAGCAGAGTAAAGAGATTGTGTCATGGAGGGGTGGAACAATAGTAATTCAGTCATTATCCTAATTTTTCGGGTGAATATGGAGAATGAAGCTCAGCTCTGAAACCATTTTACTCCTTGATTTTTTAACTCTCCACTCCCACATACTATCAAAGCAAATAACAGTGTTTGAGTTAGACTTGTCTCATAATATTTCTCCATGACTGTGAAGCAGGTTCTGGAGAAAATACAAGACAGGTTAGAAAAATAGAGAAATAAAGACTAGGATGTCCAAAATATCTACATCTTTCATTACTTTCCTGCACTTTGGTCTATATTTCACATCTTGCTAAGTGTAAGCCAGTTAAAGTCTTAGGACCATTGAATGGCTAACTTGGGAAGTGTCTCCTTTGAAGCTCTCTTCTTTTGGAATGACGCAGTTGAGAAACAGTTAGCAATTTGATTTATTATTAAGTGCCTAGGAAGAGTGGATGGCACTGAGGAAATACAAGGCTATTCCATCGTGAGTGCATTTTTAGCATTCCTTATCTCGAAAAAAATTGTAGAACTACAGAGGTTTCATAAGATGCCATGAATTTATGTGGCTTTTAGTCTGTGTTTGGGCATGGTTTACTTAATCTTAACCTCCACCTGAAGGATTTTTTTGTGGAATAGCTCTCCCTCTCTCCCAAAGGGTTCCACATTTAAGTAAAGAAAATTGTTTGCTTTGAACAGATGCCTAAATACTTCCTAATATCAGGAGATCATACTAAGAGTATGTAATAAATATGAAATCTCCAGAACAATTATTTCAGAATAGCTCTGATATTCCTTTAGTTCAAAGTACAGTGGCCTCTCTGTGTGCCTTTCTGTTCCTGATAGTGCAAACGGGGTATGGCTTGGTGCCTGGTAGACAGGCAGACACTGGTTTAAGTAATGTTGGGGACTTTGCAATTAAAGTTAAATGCCATTAGCAGATGTTTGAAGTAATTTCTATCTCTCTCTTTTTCTTTATTTAAAAAAGTTTTTTTTTAATGTTTATTTTTGAGAGAGACAGAGAGACAGAGTGCGAGTGGGGGAAGGAGACACAGAGAGAGAGAGAGGGAGACACAGAATCTGAAACAGGCTTCAGGCACTGAGCTGTCAATACAGAGCCCCATATTGGGCTCAAACTCCGGAATGGCGAGATCATAACCTAGGCTGAATGAAGTTGGACACTTAACCAACTGAGCCACCCAGGCACCCCAATCTCTCTTTTTCTAAATATCATTTACCTTTTACTCCCTTAATATACCCATTAATTTTCATCACCAAAGTGGAATATTCTGTACTTCTGGTTTTATTCACATGCTTTGAACCATTTGAAGGAGAAAGATAACATAATTAGTTGAATAAACAGTGCAATGCAGAGTAAATCTCACTTGATAGTTCAGTCTATTGTTTTTCTTTTGATGTACTTCATAACCAGGGGAAGTAACCAGTTCTTTATATATTCTTAGACTCCTATGAATTTCAAGGTAGATGTTAAGTGTTTGAGCAGGCAGGCAAATTGGGCTGAGAATCATTACCCAGGTTTATCTTGGTGTTCAGAGAACACCATGGAGCAACTTCAGTGAATTTCCCTGTCCTTTGGGTTTGTCCTTTGTAAACACCTGTGTTTGTGGACCATGGGAAGTAGGCTCCATTTAGTTAAGTAGTTCTTGGCCAAAGTATATTTCTGTGATCAAATTGGCTTGGCTTCTGACTGTGAGTGCTATGCCAGCTGTGACTGCAGGCAAGAATGACAATCTGGCTGCTCCACTCTCTAAGCAAATGCTGTGCTTGAACAGATCCCATGTCCCCTTTTGCTGTAAGGGTGAGGTACTGCTGCAATACTTGCCTCACATATGGGTTTATTCATTCAACAGATATGTGCAGTATGCCTCTTATGTGCTGAGCATCGCAGTGCACTCCAGAGATGTATCCGTGGCTGAGCCATCAGGGTCCCCACCTTTCAGCGTGTTTCCGTATTTTCACGGAGTGAGACTGTGGCAGTCTCTCAGTCTAGTTTTACTTTCTCTATCTTCCTGAGTACTGAAAATATCTGTGCCGAAAGAAATCCATGGGTCCTCTAGCCTAGTTGTGTTTTGGTCTTTCCAAATTCTGTTAAATTTATTAAACAGGCCATTAGACTGAAGTGGTTCCAATACCTTAGCAACCTAGGAAAACAGAACCAAATCTAGGCTTGTAAATGACTCGAAGTTAAGAAATCAAAAGGACAACCCGTCATAAGTAGCCAATAGGCTTTTCCAAATAAGACAAATGCTTAAGCCATAGCCAATTGAATGATTTCCTTTCTTTGCTTCAGCCTTTTCTCCATAAGTCTTTCTCCTCACTCCCAGCACTGGAGCACTTTTAACTACTTCCCATGTGCCCAACTGGAATAGATTTTTACTCAAATAAGCTTTTTTTTTTAAATGTTTGTTTGTTTATTTATTTATTTATTTTTATTTATATCCAAGTTAGTTAGCATTTAGTGCAACAATGATTTCAGGAGTAGATTCCTTAATGCCCCTTGCCCATTTAGCCCATCCCCCCTACCACAACCCCTCCAGTAACCCTCTGTTTGTTCTCCATATTTAAGAGTCTCTTATGTTTTGTCCCCTTCCCTGTTTTTATATCATTTTTGTTTCCTTTCCCTTATGTTCATCTCTTTTGTCTCTTAAAGTCCTCATATGAGTGAAGTCATATGATATTTGTCTTTCTCTGACTAATTTCATTTAGCATAATACCCTCTAGTTCCATCCTTGTAGTTGTAAATGGCAAGATTTCATTCTTTTGATTGCCAAGTAATACTCCATTGTGTGTGTGTGTGTGTGTGTGTGTGTGTGTGTGTGTGTGTGTATAAAACATCTTTTTTATCCATTCATCCCTCAATGGACATTTGCACTCTTTCCATACTTTGGCTATTGTTGATAGTGTTGCTATAAACAGCATACCTGTATTGGTTGGATAAATACCTAGTAGTGTAATTGCTGGGTCATAGGGTAGTTCTATTTTTAATTTAAAAATACTACTGTTAGAAATTAAATATCTTTCCTTATAATTTCAGAATATAAAAAGGCATTAAAAAGGCAAAATAATAATACAGTGTTCCCTGAGGGGCTGCTGAACTGAATAAGCCCACTTGCCCTTTTTTGTTTTGTTTTGTCTTGTTTGTTTGTTTGTTTTAAGTAGGCTCCATACCCAACGTGGGGCTTGAACTCAGGACCCTGAGATTAAAAGTCACATGCTCTACCAACTGAGCCAGCCAGGCCACTCTGCCCTTGTTTGAAATGACTCCAGACAAGTACGTGTTTTGCAGTTTAGGGATTACTTTTTCTATAACTTTCTTTTTCCTTCTCTCACTGTCAGTGTGATAGAAATTATTTTTTATTCTTCTTCTCTAGTTTCTTTCTATTGAATCTGATTTGCTGCTCAACTAACCGAAAGCAATAAAACTAAACTTTTATACCAGCTCAGTTAGGTCTAAAAGAAGAGTAAATAGAGCTCAATGTAAACTTTAGTACCTGGAATCGTGATACAGCTTTGAATTCTCAGTAAGCCCTTTGACTTGATGGATTATTTTCTATTTCCTGAGAGCTGAGATTACTTTGTTAAATAACCAGTGGGTACGTGAAGAGTTTTTATATTAGTGTTCTTGTTGACAGGAAGTGGTGGGGCTGAATCAGAGGACTGATATGTCCTCTAAATCAGTATTAAATAATGTCTGTGTCCGTATGCAAAGACCGTGGGTAGTGGAGATGCCAATTGCCAAACTGCATTACAAAACCAAGCCTTTAATTCCTTCTGATTATTAAGTATTCCACTGAGTGTGTGTGATAACAAAACAGGAGAAGATATTTTCTTCCCAGGGTTCTGCCAATTCTCAGCTTGGATTTAACACTTTGGCTGAACACATTTCCCCTTTCTGTTTCATCTGGATAAATCTTGCTTTTTTCGTTTCCTGTCATATGAAGTTGTGTTTACAAAAGGGCCATATCATCTTTGGGTAGAAGGTATTTCACAGGGCACTGTCAGGCTAATTAGCAAGGAAAGCTGCTTAGTGCAAGCTGCTATGGAAACGCCAGATACTACATTATGTCAGACCGTGTCATTTTAATTGGCATTGAGGGAAAGTAGACCTAATCTCTAGGAACAATTTAAGCCCAAGTCCTTTACTAATTTGACATGACATTTTATTATATTTTATTGTATTGTATTTAATTCTATTCTATTCTTCAGCCCAATTAAAAATGTTTTTTATCTTTTTTTAAGTTTTTTACCCAAATTTTTATTTAAATTCTAGTTTGACATGGCACTTTAAATCTGAAGTGGAAATTCAGTTTCTAGAAGGGGGAAAATATAATCTTTTTATAAACAACATGAAAATGGGACACCTGAAAAGGAAAAAAAAAAAAAAAAGGACACCTGAAAAGGAAAAAAAAAAGATTTAAATTGTGTTAATATGGTTTGTAGAAAAGATTATTGTGTATTTGCCTACCTTTGCTTCTGCTAAGTCTAATCTCGTATAAGGCAATCAAATCCGTATGCTCAAAAAGCATCACTGTGTGGGCTTATGAGAACCTAATCATTAACCCATGGAATAGAGAATCTACCAATAGTGTTTGCATCCCTTTAGTACTTTTCTAATTGGTGCTTTGGTTAAGATTTTTTTATTTGCAAGCAAAAGAAACTGACTGGCTAACCCAACTGAAACAGAATAGGTTAAAATGTTTGCTCTCAAAATCAAAGGAAGGGCAGGATTCATAGACCTTGAAGAGGACAGAAATCAGAGCAGATGCAGGGAAATCGTCATAACTGGTTGTTCACGAACCCTCTCTCTGGGATACTCACGTCAGATGACTCAGCTCTGAGAACCTTCAAATTTTACATATCTCAATTTATTTTCAAATGTCTGGAGAGGGAATATCCGATGGGCCCAGCTAGATTTAGCATCTCTAGTTTTGGATGAACAGCCAATGCCAAGGATAAGGGGAAGAAAGTGAAAGGGAAGGCAGTACAGTCAGGGCCACTTGGAGAATCATTGTGCACTGAGCAGTAACCCCACTTTGCATCTGTTATTGGTGAGCTTATAGTCAGGCTTTAGATTCATGTAGTTATAACTGAACGAACATTGATTTTCCTATATTTTTATCTTTTAAAATTAAAAAAATAATTGCAACACTTTAGTGAGTACCTATAGTATGCCAGGGAGAAGACAAATTCCAGATATAAAAAGGCAAGCTTGTACTCCAGAGAGAGATGCAGATGTGTAAGTAATGTAATTTGTATTATAATGGATATAATTCAGGCTTGTGCATATTTAGGAAGTTACTAGAAGCTTTGAAGGAAAGTGTCAATCTACATACACCTGAAGATGTCAGGGAAATCTTTCTAGAGGAAAGACTATTTGAGTTGCATCTTATAAGATAAGTGGGAATTTGCTATGTAACGGGAAGAGAGGCATGCCTTACAGAAAAAGAGCATTTTTAAAACATGCAACACCTACAACAGATAGAAGAAAAAGACATCATGGTTCATTTAGGAGCTGTGAGTAGATTGGTATTGTTGGAGTTTCAAAATCTGAAGGAGAAGTTGCTGAAAATAAGTCTGAAGAGAGAGGAAAGTCCCTGAAGTTTCTATTATGAAACATTAAGGTGAATAGACTAAATGCTTTAGATAATGGAGAGTCTAAATGATTTATGATTTGGTGAAGTGACATGATCAAGGTTGGTTTTAGAAAAACTACTTCAGCAGCAAGGTGGAGGAGGGTCTCAATAGGAGAAGAATACCAGCTTGAGGACTGCTGCAGGAGAGCGGAAAGGGAGGTCCATAGGAATTCAGTCTTCTTTCTCTGGCAACAGCCTAGATGGTGGGCTCACTAATGGAGATGGTGGGCTCACTACTGAAGAAAATGTTCCAACTGTTTAGAGGTCAAGTGCTTTATGAGAATATAGAAACACTAGAGACTTGTATTTCTGAGTCAGATATACAATTTAGCTATCAAAGTGTGGATATTTATGAGGTTTCACATATAGAATATTTAGAATAAGCACAGGCCTTAGGATGGAACCTTGGAGACAATTAAGGGGGATGGATCAAGGAAAAGACTGAGCTGGAATTCAAGAATAATAGGAAGAAGATCAGTAAGGGGCAGAAATCACAGAAAGTAACAAAGGAAAGGGAGGGGAGTTCCAAGAAAGTATATATTGGTTAGGATTAGACTTAGCTGCATATTACAGTTCTTTCTCATCCAGACTAGATGTGGAGTTAGGCAGCTGGTGCTAGTGCAGGGGCTCCATTATCATCCAGTTCTTTCTAAATTCTACTCAGCATCTTGAAAGTCTAAGTTGGTTGGCCACAGTTCAGCCCAGTACAAAGGAGGACATATTGAAGAGGGGAGGGAGCACCAATCTTTTAAGATAGCGGTTTACTCTACATTTTGTACAATACTTCTACTTCCAGTCCATTAGCCACATGGCCACATCTGACCTCAAAGGAGCCTGGGAAATATACATCATATTCTGGGCAACCATGCGGCCAGCTAAAAATGGGGCTCTGTTTTACTAAGGAAGAAGGGGGGAATAGACCCTGGGAAAAAACTGGAAGTCTCTGCCACAAAGGAATTGTAAATAATGACATAAAGTGAAGAGAGTTCTTATAAGATAAGGTCTGAAAAGTGTTTATTGTGACAACCTTGGCAAAATTAGTTTCTTAAATGGTGAAAATGTAAGTCAAATTATCAAATTGCAGTTGATGGAATCCTGGCTTTACAATCAGGAAAATGAAGATGAATATAGATTCCTCTTTCAACAAGCTGGTCTGTGAAAAGGAAGGTAAGAGGTAAGATCATAGTTAGCCCAGCCCTCTCAAGAATGGAGTTGATGGACACTCAGGGCTAAGACTTTGATGGCCTATGTGCAAGCTGGAGTGCAGGAAGCCAGCCATGAGAAACAAGACAATGGCACAATCTTCTCCTGGAAACTGAGTCCTCTTCCCACCTTATCCCAGTTTTTCTGGTTTTTTGGGGGAAGGTGTATTCTTATATGACCCATTTTCTGGTCAAGATTAATTGGTAGAGGATAAAATTGGTCCAAAGAACCCTACCTCAAGAACTAGTTGAATAAATGAAGAGTGGTTAATTTACTTAAATGAGCCAAAGTATCTCTACCATAGGATTTTTAGATTTCGTACCAGAGAAAATATCGAGTCAATTTCATTCCAGTGATTGAAACTATAAACTTTAAAATAAGTTTGTGGTCATGTGGGTTTTTGTTTTTTGTTTTTGTTTTGTTTTGTTTTATCATGTGTTGAAAAGCAAACTGCAATGAAGAAGACAAATGAAGCCAAGATTGAGAGGAACCCAAAGGTACAAAACTGACAGAAAGAAAGAAAAGAAGATCAGAGTCCTAGCAACATTTAGATCCTTGATTCTGGTTGTTCCTGAGATCCAGCAACATTCTTTCCCTAGAGATCAATGAGATCGTTAGGATCCTTATAATAAGATTCCCTCTTAAAAAAAAAAAAAAGGATTACCCCTTTCAGCTTAAGTGAATTCTAACTGGGCTTCTGTCATTTACCATCATAAGTGTTCAATTAATACTGAGAAGAACATGTTTATATGTTTAGGAAAGAGATCCAAGAGAAAGGTTGAAAATACAAAAGACAGAATTGGAGTGTAGCCCAGACAACAATCTGGTTTCTATATAGCTCCCTTTGAAGTAAAAGTCCCCTGTCCCAAATCCCTCTTGTCCCTGTGACCTCAATCCCTGACCAGAGCTGTTTGGATCATGAGGGGGTACCTGACTTCCCTCTATGTCCTAAATGAGCTGGTCTGATCAGATTCTCTTGTATGGTTTGGAATTGAGATGTATAGAGACTGAGCTCATAAAGAGTCAGGGCTGAGACTATGTTGGGCCACGTGCAAGCTGAAACTGAGGAAGCCATCCATTGAAAAGAAGAGGAACACTCCTATAGAGAGAAGCAGAAGTGACTGTGGGACCCTGAAAGAGAGGGCAATGGAGGGAATAACTGCCTTGATTAGTGTTAACTCGTATAATGTTCAGGAGTGTGAGTTTCAGAATCAGAACTAAGTTGGAGCTCTGGCTCCATATCAACTATTGTGACCTTGCAGAAGTTACTTAATTTCTTCAAAGCTCAATTTTCTTATCCATAAAATGGAGCTAATGGTAGCATCATTCTCATAGGGTTGTCGTTAGAATCAAAAGAAAGATGTGTATAAAGTACCGAGCAGTGTCTGACCTATGGTAAACTTATAATGTTAATCATATCTTAAATATAATATGATAATCATAATAAAATGACAATAAAAATTCTGATTCCCATCAATCTCAGGTCCTATCTTCATTTCTCAATGAAATCTATGTATCCTCACAAAAGTCTCTTTCTCTTTGATCTGAATAGATTGAGATTGTGTTCGTAGCTAACACAGAATTAAGAATTCTTGGCTCTCAGTCCCCAGGATGAGTTTGGACAAGTTACTCCCTGAATTATCATTTAGCAATATCCTCCCCCTCTGCCCATCCTGAAGCACTATTGCTCTTGGCTTCTGTGATTCTACTCTACTGGCTTTCCTCCTACTCCTCTGGCCATGACTTCTCCCTTGCTGGCTCAGTCTCTTCTGCCTGCCCTTTAAATGCTATAAATCCTCAAGGTTTATTCCTAGGTGTCCTCATTTTTTTTCACTCTGTATTTTCTTCCTAGGCAATAATATAAGTGCATGGTGTCAATAATCATTTTATTGAACGCTTAAGTCCCAAAAGGTTATCTTTAGCCTGGACCTCTTCTAATCTCCAAATCTACATATCTCACTACCCACTCAGCATTTTACTTAGAGATCTGAAAGGCAACTCACAATCTACATGTCCAAAACCAATCTCATAATCTTTTTCCTCCTAACCTGCTTTCCCCCCAGTGTTTTCTATCTTGACCTACCCACCCATTCAGTTCTGCAAGCCAGAAACCTATAAGTTACACTACAGACCATTCTCTTCCTTGTGCCCTGGTTCATCACTAAGTCCTGTTGATTTTACCATCAAAATATTTCTTGAGTTTTTCTACTTCTCTTACTCCTTGCCATCACCCTTGTCCAAATCATCATCTTTCACAGGACCCTGCAACAGAAGCTATTTCATTACATCCTATCATATTTTTCTCCAATCTTTTCTTCATATTATAGCCAAATATGTATTTTTAAAAATACAATCCCTTCAATGACTTTCTGTTGTTCCTTAATATAATAAGCTCCTTATCATGGCATATAAAGCTCTGGATGATCTGGCCCTTGTGTGAGAAAAGGGGTGTGTCTTAGCAGGCTCATACTGGGAGGCAATGGCATACAGATGGTTAAGTTTTGCGGAATTTTGTAAATTGATTTTTGAATGGTTGGTAGTTTAAAGTTGGATGCGGTAGGAGAAATTGGCAAATGTTACAAAACACAGCGCCCCCCCCACCCCCCGAGAACCAGTTTACCAGCACACCACTGCTTATCTCTCCCCTGCAGCCTCAGACTCCCTTTAGCATTCTGTGCTTTCACCACACCAACTAACTTTAAGTTCCTCTAATATGTCAGACTTCCTCCTATTTAAGAACTATCAAATATACTGGCCTTTCTTCCCCAGGAAACTATAAATTCTAAGAGGTTAGTGACTCTACCTGTTGGCCCAACATTATATTCTCAGTGCCTACCAGTGCCTGCCACGTGGTGAGATGCTCAATTAATACCCGTTGAATAAATACCTGTTCTCATGTGGATTTTATAAACCTTAAAACAATGTGGTACCAGTGATAATGATTTGAAAATGATAAAATAATATTTAAATATCATTCTGGATGTTTCATTTCTTGAACAAATGTATTCCTATTTTCACTAGCTTTTTTTATTTTCCACTTAAGATAGTATCACAATTCATCTGTTAAATGATGAATTTTTATTTCTATAAAATAGTCATCGTTGAACCAGGATATTAATGTTTATTTAACTTGAATTAGGATTTTTATTATCATAACAAAATTACATCAGAATAGAGGAGTGTGATATTTTACAATGAATTCTTTGAAATTTCTTCTTTCCTATTTCAAAAGTCAGCTTTCCAGAAACACATATTCTTCCTCTTTATACAATGAGGTAGTTAAAACATAATGTTAAACTATTTCCTCTCAAAAGAGATTGTTTAAATTATCAGAACTCTCTTGGAAAACATTTCCAGTAACTTCTAATGAAGTGAAAATTGCATCATCATCATAATTACTAAGATTATATCTACCGGTAGAATTTTCCATTTATATGGAAAAGAAGTATGTTCATGGCTATTTCCCTATCAATACTTTTAACCACTCATGTATTTTCCATGCTACTCTCTTCCTTACAATGAATATTTTTCTTTTGTCCTTAAGGCACTGTATGCAAATCAGAGTTGGAGCACCTTGGTGTCTCAGTTCGCTTAGGTCATGGTCCCAGGGTCATGAGATTGAGCCACACCCTGCATTGGGCTCTGCAACCGAATGTAGAGCCTGTTTAAGATTTTCTCTTTCTCCCTCTGTTCTTCTCCCCAACTCGCATGCTCTCTTTCTAAAATACAATTAAAAAATGAAAATGAAAAATTTAAATGTAAATTGGATTGATTTTACCATATGAGCTAATTAGCCAAGGCAATACTTTTTTATAAACATCATAGTTTTTTTGGATATATTATTTCTTCCACATAATTGCAACTTAACTTGGGAAGACCATTGCTCCATCATAGAATAATATGGGATAACATTGTAAAATGTAAAGTAATATGGAGTAAGTAGCTATTCTTTACCATAATCACTGGTTTTTGTTGTGTTTGGTGTTGGTACCAGATGTGATTCAGTAATTATCTTCTAGATTAATATTGGGGATCTGGTCAATCTTCTCTGGCTCTAAGTTCAAATTATCCCCATCTTAAGCATAACAGAAATAAAGATTCTATATGGAATAATCATCTCAAGTTCACATGGAACATTGAGCAAGATAGAACACATTCTGGGCCATAAAATATATCTTAACAAATTTAAAAGAATACAAATCATACAGTATCTGCTCTCAAACCACAATGGAATTAAACCAGAATAATCATATATACTCAACTCGTAATCCATGTGTTGGCCTCTCCCCACTGGTTTTCTTATTCTTGTATCTGGATGTGATCCAACAATGCAGTCTCCCTTGGTTGTAAAATTTCATCTTTGTACATCACCTTATTAAATTTGCTTGTGTGTATATCATTCAAAAAGTGTCTCCTGTTCTCCCATGAAGCATTTTTTTAAATTTATATTGTCTTTCCTTGTCAGCATACACTATTAGTTGTAATTAGTCTCTAGTTCCAAGTATATGTGAAGTGAACGGATACTTGCAGTCTTTCAGTTATATCTGATCATTGTGGACAACAAGTCAACAATTTAGACCAAAAATAACTTCAATCTTTTCCTTAATAAGAGATATAGTTTGTAGTTTTTGTTTGGAGTTTTTAAATATTTCAGCTGTCTTCATATATTTGTTTATGTTGAGTTACCTTATAGAAACGTTTTCTCTGCTTTTTTCATTTTGAGCTGAGTATTGTAATTTAAATACTAACAATGTTGTTTTGGTAAGAATTTAAGATGCTTTCCTTTTTATAAGACTCATGGCTTATATAGTTCACTAGACACTACTGTTTGGTACTTCATCCTAATTCAGTGTCTTATAAGATGCTAAATATTTTTCAGTTTACTGTATTACTTCACTTGATTATTTTATATATACCAACATTTGTAACTGCTCCCTCAAGCCCAAGGGCCACATCAGGCAGAAAGATTTATACAGAAAAGTATTTAGGTTATGGTCTTCAAAAACCAGCTCATTGTAAAATCAGTTTTTTAAGTTGTCAAATACTATATCCAACACATCTCTGATGCTCACTCCATTCTTACCCTTTCTACAATCTTCTCTGACCCCACAGGACTAAGTCAAATATCCTCATGGTATGCTCTTATAACACCACATTCTTTTGTTACATAACTTTTATCTCAGTTTGTAATTATATATATATATATATTTTGAGATTAGTTGATTAACATCTAAGTTTCTTTGTAGATTGTAAAATCCATGAAGGCAGGGATTGCATTAATAAAGGTACAGAGCAAAATGCTTTAACAAAGAGAACCTCAAATAATAAAACTTATACCAGTTGTAAGCCTATTTCTCATTCATATAACATTCCACGTTAGGGCAATATGGAGTTTGTGGGATGGCTCAGCTTTCCTCAACACATGGTTTCCATCCCTAAGTCGAGGGAACTGACAATTTCTTATCATCTCCCTGTCAATTACAATAGAAAGGGACCAGAGCAGTAGCACAAGTTCAATACTTTAAAGGATGAGACTGACCCCTAAAGGAGCATACATTGCTTCTACTAACAACTCACCAACTATAACCTAGTCGTATGACCACAACTAATTGCAAAAGAATCTGGGAAATGTAATATTTAGCGGGTAATCACCTATTCCAGGGAAGAAGGAGGGATTAAATCTAGGAGGACAGCTAGCAGTTTGTTACAATGTCTCTGTTATTACTACACATTATATCTACAGAACTTACTCCAGTGCCTGTTCTATAGCAAGCACTCAGTGAATATTAAAGGATGAATGAATGAATGAATGGATTACACATTTTCATACCATCACTGACCTTTCCCCCAACCTGAGACAGCTGTGGACCCAGAAGAGCAGGAGGCCCAGGGGAGTAACAGTTATGGGAAAGTGACTGTACAAACAGCCCAGGAAGCTAAGGGTGAAGCTGGTGAGATAAACTGAGACTCATGCTGAGATTCACTTAGTGTGAATCACTAATCCCTAAGATAAAATGAAGATATTTCAGAACCTACCCAGGTGGGGGCATCTTCCATTGCAGCATCACCCATCAGTCTTATGTTGAAGGTGTGCCAATTTCTTCTTTCAATTGAACACAGAGGATTGTTGAAAGGGACACACACACCTCCAAAAACTAAATATTAATTCTGAGAGATGGCACAGTACAAATACATATGGAAAAGAAACATTTTTCTCTTTCACAACTGAATTTTTACTTCCCGTTATCAATGGAAATAAATGAGAAATAAGACCATGACTCTCCAAGGAAAATTTAATTGCAACTTTCTCCATGCCTGCCTAGCACCTTCTATAGCACTTTTCACATGCTATTATTGTTAATTACATTGTGAGATATTTGTGGACTGAAAGCATATCTTGTTTATATGTATATATCCCCCAAGTACCAAGCAGCACATAGTAGTACTCAGCAAATGCTTTTAAATGAATCAGTGAATGAATGAGGAATTAATGAATGCATAATAAAGCTCCTGAGCTATTGTATTATTGGAATATAAGATAATTTGAAGAATAAAATCTCCTCTCTCTCCTCAAAAGAAGTTGAAGGAATCTCAGAGCTTTGGTAAGGCCTTTGTGAAGAAAAAGTGTTGGCCATTAAAAAAAATATTGGAAACAAGGGAAGAAGGAAAATACTATTTTGTTTTTGCTTAGCTTAAAAAACGTGAACTATTAATTTAATTATGGATGAGAAAAATGTTTCTCTATTATAGAATTGGATTTCACTATCAGAATTATGTGCTTTGGGAGGTTGTGTGTGTGTGTCTTTGCGTGTTTTAAGTATTTTTCCACGCACAATTGGGTGGAGAAACTGCCATTTTGTAAACTTACATTGCTCTCATGGAAGCTTGTTACCAAGCTACTTAGGGAGTGTCAGCACAGATCATTGACTCCCCACCTCCCACCCACCCACCCACCCACCTGGAATGTTACTTTGAAATGAATGACTCGGATTTGGGAAAATGTACTTTTGTGAAAAGAAGAATGGATTGTGGGAGGAGATCAACCTCTGTAGTTAAGAGGCATGATTTCCCATAAGGAAAGCAAAGATTTGCAGGGCAGAAGTCAGAAAAATAAAGCATGATATTTAAGGAGTCAGATTAGAAACATGGATGCGTCCATGAGGGGTTCCCCGTGAGTATTTTAGCCTCTTGCGTGCTGTTTCTCTCTGGACCTTGGGAAAAGCCATATTTGGTGCACACTTGGTAACAGCCTTGACTTACACCGAGCTGTGTAATAAAGTTCGAGAAAGCGATTGTGTGTATTATAGTGGTGGTGTCAGTGAAGAAGAGTGGGCCTACACTCAGTTAAGCTTGCCCACCTTGGGCTCATGGACAGAGGTCTACTGCCTTTCCCCAGGCCTGGGGTAGAGCCAGAGGAGGGCAAGGACGATACTGGGGACCACTCCTACACAGAGGGAGGCAAGATTTCACATTACAGAAAGAAGCTCTTCCTTCCCCAAAAAGGCAGATTTTTTTTTTTTCTCTAAAATGCTCCTTGTTTGAATCTCATTTGGGTTAACTTGTCAAAAAGTTTAAACATTTCAGAATTCTGAAAAGACCGTAACTCTAGTTCACTTTGTCCTTAATATTTTCATTTCCAAAGAGTTTGCTTATAGGTAAGAAGCCAGAGAGCCTACAGCTATTAAGCAACTTATGTTTGTCATTGTTTTTGAGTGGTCCCAGAGATTCCTAAGATCATTGGTGGGAGGCAGGGTATCATGATAATGCTCTGCATTTAAAGAACATAGTACTCTACGGACCTAAAACAGTTTCATGGTGGATTTTTATTAAATGTCATTGATTTCATAAGCTTAATGTCACAGTAATTTGCTCAGGAACTATTTTAAAAGATTATAAAATGCTTTTTAAAAATCACGTTGCTTTCTTTTTTTAATGTTTATTTATTTTGAGAGTGAGAGAGAGAGAGCATGTGGGAGCACAAGAGCAGGGGAGGGATCTGGGAAGAGAGGGGCAGGAACATAGGGAAACAAAGAATCCCAAGCAGGCTCTGCACTGTCAGCACAGAGTCCGATACAGGACTTAATCTCACAAACCGAACCGTGAGATCATGACTTGAGCCAAGGTCAGGAGTCCAACGCTTAACCAACTGAGCCACCCAGGAGCCCCTCTATTGCTTTCAGTAAAAACTGATTATCACCTATTCTCAATTTGAATGTATCATCTCCAGTCCAGACACTAATTCAAAGCTACAATAGCCACTTGGCTATCACTATGCATTCATTTTACATGGCTGTGTATATTTACATACAATTTTTATGTTTAATATGCAACTACTCATTTCTCTGTCAAATCTCCTAGAAAGTCTCCATTGTTTTTCTGTGGTTTATAAAAGCTGCATATTCTCTAGCTAAAGAGCAGATAACCAGCAGACACTCAATAATTACACATTGATGATCACCATGTTAATGGTAATTTAGGATGTGAGATGAGTTAAATTCAATAATTTCTTCTCATCCAGCAGAGACAGATTTTCTCCTCATGGAAGAATTCCAGTGGCAATGATGAAATCTTAAGGCTTCCGCAGCAGAATTTGCCCTTCATTTGTCTGAACTTCTCTTCCTTTTGCCTCAAGCCTTCTTCCAGGACTTCTTTCAATCAGCTGTACCTATGGTCCTGCCACAGTTCCTCAACTGCTGTTTGGAAGTGGATTAGCTAGCCATCTGGCCAGAGCCCGCCCCCACCCCCCACCCACCCCCAAAACCTTACTGTCAACATCAACTAGAAACAACTCTCAAGACTATTTGTGAAGGTGACACAAGGTCCCAGCTCCTTGGAAAGTTCCCTGGCTCCCAAAATGCTTAGGTAGATGGATAGATCAGTGCAGTGCCATCACTGATAACATTCAGGGAAATGCAAACCAAGTTGTACAGAGGAATCACCACTTTTGTGTCTGACCAGGTCTACATATCCACCAACAATTTGTCAGGAAGTCAGTTGTGAGAAGTTTCCTGAGTTAATCTGATTTTTCCTCTTAAGCTTTAAGCCAGTAACCTTACATTCTCTTCTTACAACTTAAGTAATTTTTAGTTGAACTAATTATAGAAGTAAGTTTGGTTCTACAATAAAGGCATAAAGCTGACCTGGTCTCTTTGGGAACTCTGTCTTTAATCTCAACTAAAACTGTAACATATACATTCTATGCTGACTGACTTGTGGCATTTTTCCCAGGTACCAGGAAAGCAGCACTGCATAGAGAGGATTCAGTATGTTGGATGGGCCATGATATTGTAGCTTCCTATTTATCAGATTATTTCCCATCTCCACCCTCAGAATACACTTGAAGTCTTAAAAAGGTTTTGCCTGGCAAATAGTAGAGCATATAAATATTTCTTAAATGAAAGAATCATCTTTTTTTTATATTTTATAGGATAAAAATTTTTTCATTTATTATTTTATACATAGGTTTTCCAAATTGTGTACTCTTTTGTTTTAATAAGTAGGACAATTAAAGGGCTTCAAGAAGCTGCAAGTAGGGTAATGTTAGAAAAGTTTATTTATTGAATCATTTGGGAGAACTGGATTGTTTAATTTATAATAATCAAAATAAGGTATTTTGCAAATGTCCACGATATGATTTATTTTATTCCCAAAAATTCAGTGTTAATTTTTCATTGACCATCATAATTCAATATGTCCTGGCTAAGCTAATTAAAACCAGATAATCTGGGTTTCCAACTACTAGGTTTCAAACCAAGAGTTTTCAAATATGACTAAAAATCATTCTAAAGTTAAAGACCTGATAAGTTAAACTTTAAATCATTCTAAAATTAAAGGCCTAATGAGTTAAAGTAGCCTAGATTTATTAGAAAATATAATAAATGTACCTCTAGGAGTTATCTAATTGTGGGTTTTCTTTTTCCAGATTTCTAATTTGTTTTATATTTTCTACACAGCAGTAATCATATTTATTCAATGATATACTGTTTTCTAGTATGATATTTGCAAGGCACTGGTTCTTGGTATTTTATAAGAAATGAAGATGGCTAATATGAGGAAAATTTATCAAAGACCTGGAGATGGCCAGGAGGTACTACTGGTGTCTTTTGAGTGGAGACATTGGTATTAACAGGAAGACTCTCTAGGGATTATCTGATTGTATAGAGGTGTGACCTTTGACTCTGTTTGGTTGACTAATGTTTTGCAACTCTGTGAAGACAGAGTGGAGATGTAGAAAACTGATTACAATGTAAATAATTTATGTTCTTGCCAATGCAAATTAGTTTTGTCCTGTAAAAATGTAAATCTCTGCAAACCAAATTCTTATTTGAAACAGTTTTAACATCTTAGTGGTTCATTAATGACTTAAGTAATTTTTGATACATGTTCAGTTTTCATTGGTATAGGGTCAGTGATTTCACTATTTTAAAAATTATACCTTAACAATTAAATACATCCCTGCCCTTTAGAAGTTTATAATCTGAAGTGAGGAAATATATATATGTATCATATCTATAACATACATGTCAAATATTGGTAAATTCCCTGTAAGAATTGTGTGTTCAGTAGAGAGATTATTTTTACTTGGAGAACAGAGATTTCAAGCAAAGATTCAGGCTGGTATATTCTGATGACAAAGATAGAAATAGAGGAAAACATTTCAGGTAACAATACTATAAACAAATACACAAAGATAGACAAAATGAAGGTAATGTTGAAGTAACAGTAACCAGGTCAGTTTAATTAGAGCATGACTGTATATAAGGAAGTTGTAAAATTAAAGGCAGTAAAGGGGAGATGGCTATTTATCGGAAGAAGAGGCAGGAGGGAAAGAGCAACTGTTTTGGGGGGACATTCCTCTACAGTCATACTATTTTACAGTGTTTAAGGTAACAGGTTCACATGATGACTTTTAAGATTGAGATAAAAATACATTAGAGGGAGAAATGTGAAAGCAGTAGCGGTATGGGACACTTAAAAGTCCAAAGTGTTGCCATTTTTATATACAACCCATCCGCTTACTTGTGCCCTTGACCTGCCCCCCACTGGCAGTGCAGCCTCTTTCTCCTGGCCCAGGCTCTCCCTCTCTGATGTTAGAATGTGGCCATTTCAAGGTAAAAGTAACACTGTGATAGCATATTCTTGGCGCCCAGGAAAACACAAGCGACAAGCGACAAACACTCAGGGAATCAGAAAAGACTGTTTATTTCGCACTGGTGCCTGCCCAGTGGAGTCCCCTCCAAAGACTGAGCATCTGACTCAGGCTTTACTGGTCTTTTATACATTTGTGCTTCTGCGATGGGCAGGGCTAGTACAGTCAAGCTTCTGGTTCCTGGCTACAGGCTGATAAAAAGAGGCAAGCAAGATTTGAAGAAGCCAAAAGCATGCAAGGGGAGTATCTGGCATCAGACATCTGGCTGCCCCTTTTTATCTGCTTTTTTACCAGCTTTCCTTCTCAACACCATGATGGAAATATTATGAGTGTTGACACAGATAGATTTAGGTTCAACTCTTGACTCTGCCACTTAGTAACTCTGGTGTTGAGAGCTTCAGGATCTTCTGTAAAATAGTTGCATCTGAGTCTTAAGGTCAATACCTCTGGCCTTAGGGTGGGAAGTCTGAGGGATAGGGGGGTTAGGGAACGAGAAGATGTAAAGACATTTGGCATTATTTTTCTCCTAGCTCAGCTTTCTCACACAAAAACTGAAAGAGTCTCAGTAACCTGCTATTGAATTGGCCCATAGGTGAGGAGTTTTGTTACTCTACACAGAAAATTCCAAGCCAAGTTCCAGAAGCCCTATCTATGCTCAAGGTTCTAAAGATAAAATCCAAATGACACAGACTTAGGGAGAGGGGGTGGCATTTCACACTCTATTCTAGTTATTAAAGAAATAAGGAGTTGACCAAATGTCCATCCATAAATGAATGGATAAACAAAGCATGGCATATACATACAAGAGAATATTATTCAGTCCTAAAAAGAAAAGAAATTCTAGCGGACCTGGATGGCTCAGTCAGTTAAGCATCTGATTTGATTTTAGCTCAGGTCGTGATCTCTCAGTTCATGAGATCGAGCCCCATGTTGGGCTCTCTGCTGACAGCATGGAGCCTGCTTGGAATTCTCTCTCTCCCTCTCTCTCTCTGCCCCTCCCCTGCTCTACTCTCTCTCTTTCAAAATAAATACATAAGCTTAAAAAAAAAAAAAAAGAAAAGAAAAAAGAAAGAAATTCTAACATAGGCTACAACATGGATGAACCTTGAAGACGTTATGCTAAGTGAAATAAGCCAGTCACAAAAGGACAAATATTGTGTGATTCCACTTACATGAGGTAACTAGAAAAATCTAGAGGTGGATGGTGGTAATAATGGTTGCACAACAATGTGAAATGTACTTAATGCCTCAGAACTATACATTTTTAAAATGGTTAAAATGGTAAATTTTATGTTATGTAGATTTTACCACAGTAAATAGAAAACAGTATAGAGTTGAGCTGCCCAGTTCTTCAGGATGCCCTCAAATGCATACTTCCTAAGTTAGAGATCATTCTATAGTAACCCTCTCTCTGTTTCTAATGCTCCTATCATCTCTCCACCAAAGTCTCCAGTTTCTTCATCATGTTGCTCTTCCCCCCTCCCCACTTCCTGGGTACTGCAATTTCCCCAGCAGCTAGCTGTTCATAAGCTTTCTTTAGCACCTGGGAAATTTTGTTTTCTTCCAGCATTAGTTGTGAATCATAGTCATTTCCTTCCTTCGCCCGGTTTTCACTGCCGGGTACTGAAGAAGAGGAAGCTTCAAGCTTCAGGATGGGGGAGGAAAGGAAAATAATCCTCCAGTGTGAACCAGAGTTTGGGTCTTTGGTTTGTTTTTCTTTGGTTGTCCCAAAGAACATGAAACAAGTTAGATAGCCTCCCTGAAGCTACATAAGAGATTCATATCTCTCCTACTAGCACAACTTCAAACCCTTGTGTTAAAAGAAGAGCTTCATCTTTCCTTGGTTGCATTTCAAAAGTCTCTTCCATTGATTCAGCATGGGAGGACTCCATGACCAACTGTACCTTCCCAATAACTATAAAACACCCACCCACCCCACCCAAGTCAAGGGATAAGGGATTTTTGGTAGTGTCTTACCACACTGACCTAAGAATGAGAATAAAAGATAACACAGGTGAAGTCTCCACCTGTTCTTAACATGGAAGCTCAATAAATGATACATATTTTAAAGACCAGAACCACATGTAAGTATCATGGAAGAACTTTAAACATTACCTGAATCTTTTTAGGATCAATGAAGTTGGATGAACAAGGGAATGACATGTTCGTAGCTGTCCTTCAGGAAGATGAAATTAGCACCAGTGAGGAAGGTGGGTTGGAAAAGAATGCAACTAGATGCTGAAAAAGTAATTGGAAGGTAAGGGGTTTTTCATGTAACACTTCTGACACTAATGCTAGAATGTTTTCCAAAACATGAAGCAGCCAATTCTCAGATTCTCTGGATACCAACTGGATGTTCAACAATTCAATTCAATACTGATATGTGACCAAAGTTCGTGCAGCCTCCACAGGTTAAGGGTTCAGTACCATAAGGCTGTCCCCTACTTCAGATGCTAATCACAAATCCTGAGCCTCCCCCCATACTTGTGACCAACAGGCTACGAAACCATGGTTGCCACTATACCTCTTCAGGTTTGATAATTTGCTAGAACAGCTCACAGAACTCAGAACACACCTTACTTATATTTACTGGTATATTACAAAGGACATTTTAAAAGATACAAATGAATAACCAGATAAAGAGGCACATAGGGCAAGATCTGGAAGGGTCCTGCCCAGGAGTTTCTGTCAACCCTAGAGATGCAGCGTTCCATTCTCCTGGCATGTGGATGTGTTTCGCAACCTAGAAATTCTCTGAACTCCATCATGCAGGGGTTTTTACGGAGGTTTTATTACATAGATACAGTTGAGAAAATCATTGGCCATTAGTGATTAATTCAATCTCCAGCCACCCTCCCCTTACCAGATTGGAAAGGTGAGGCTGAAAAGTATAAGCTTCCAAGTAAGGCTTGATGTTTCCAGTGACCAGCCCCCATCCTGAAGCTACCTAGGGTCTCACCAAGAGTCACCTTTTTAGAACAAAAGAAGCTCCTATCACCTTATCACTCAGGAAATTCCAAGGGTTTAGGAAGAATGCCAAGAATGGGGGACAAAGACCAAATATCTTTCTATGATACCAAAGGAGAGTATTGCAGAAGCTTCTAGGGAAAAAAAAAAAAAGAACTTTGGTTGTTGGTGTTGGAAAATACCGCAGCACTGATGGTTAGAAGTTAAGGACTTGTCCTAAAAAAGTAGATGCAGTAATGGAAAGGAGAAAAGCAATGTGAGAAACACTGTCAAGGTAGCATTAATAGAATGAGATTGCCCATTAAATATGAGGAAGTGGGGGACTCAAAGATGACCCTTAAGTATGAGTCTACATTGCTAGGAAGATATTAATGCTGCCTACTGAGAGGTAAAAATAGAGTAGACTACTCTAAAGATATTCAATTTTATACATGCTGAGTTTGAAATATCAGTAAAAGATTCTAGTGCAACAACTCAAGTTGGGAAATGAAAATATTAGGGTACAGTTAAGTAACAATTTTATACTGTATTGAAAGAACTGCTTCTTTGAGATTGGATCAACCCAGATAAAACTTTGGGACATATTGATATTTTTTCCTCTCCATGTGATATCCTCTCCATCTTCAACTTTTGAAAGAAACACACACATTTGGAAATAATTTTCACTACTAAGTTGAGAAACAGGCATACCCCAAATAAGAAGAAAATATAAAATATAAATGAATCCTTAAAACACTTACCTTTAGACACTTTCCAGAGAAATGTCTATCACTGACCTAGGGGCTGGAGAATGCTTTTGTCTGTGTGGTATGCTAATTATAGTCATGTTTCTGAAGATGGGTTCATATTTACCTTTGCCCTTTCATTTAGTTTTGAGAGGTTTTCTTTTCTTTCTGATTTTCTGTATTCTGAAATGTACCCCTTCAAAACTTGAAAAGAACACGTAGCTTGGCCATGTTCTTTAGTATACTTAACTTTTTGAGTTGTCAACCATTTCTAATAGAAATAGAAAGTTGGCAGTAGAGAGCTGGCAAGATGTAGTGGGAAGGGGAGAGAGGAGAGGAGAGGAGAGGTTTTGAGGCACACGAGGCTGGTGGGTAACTTCTGCACAATCTCAGACATACTATTTGGCAACAAGCTCTGGTTCTAGTAATTAGCATTAATGTTTTCAACTTTGCTGAACATTATCTAAGGCTGTTTAAGAAGCCTTGACAGTTGTGGAATGAAAGGTAATTCTCTCCTAACATGTCAGAAATTCTTTCATCCATTCTATCTTGTTATAAAAATAAGAATCAGTAAAGCATGGATCCCTGAGATTGAATGGCTGACTTGCTCATTTCATAGTTGCCTGATTTAGAGTAGCATCCAAAAATAATCTAAATAATTTGCCTCTGTAGAACAGCTATTTTTACTGCACATATATAACAATTGCTGGGTACTTATTCTAGGCTCCACAACTTACATGCACAATTTTGTGTAGGCCTCACAACAATCCTATGAGAATGGGATATTGTCATGCACACCTCCATCGTCAGTGTTAACCTGAAAACGAAATCTCCAGAGACTGATAATTGTCACTCTCAAACTTTCTCTATACCCTAATTTAGAAACTCTGGCTGGATATTCTCTCACACTTGAGCTTGAGCCCTCATTTTACTAGTTTTACCACAGTTAAAATCTCCTTGATGTAGTCAGTCCCTAAATCTGCCATTCTGTCCCTCTGTCATTACTGATACACAAGTTTGTGAATGAATATTTTCCCTCATCAGACCAGAGGCTAAGTCTTCCACTGACTGGGGTTTGAAGACTACTAATCCCATGAGACTCAACAAAGGCCATTTTTCAACTCATATATAAGATGAAGAAAGCATATGGCACTGCCCCATTAGTGGCTTTTTTCCCTCAACCACAGATGCATGCCCATAATCTTTCAGTGGCTTTCTAGAAGAGCAACAAAAGAAACTACAGCATTGATTCTTCGATGACTTTGGCTTTTCAAAACCGTATGTCTCAGATTCAGCCTTTAGGCTCATAAAATATTTAGACATAAATCATTGACTTGTTTCCAGTGGACTTTACACAAATTTAATCATTGGTTTAAGTCATTTCCTTTATATTGACCTAAAGTAACTTGGATTCTGTTGAACCAGCATCAAAACATCACAAAGTTTTGAGTTCTTATGATTTCTGCAGAACTTGCAATCAGGCTTTTAAAAAATTCCAAAACAAGAATGAGTTTTGAGTTCAGTTGTGACATCAAGAATTATGTGAGCCAGAATTTTTCAGTGAAAAACACAATTCGTGTTTCCTGTAAGCAAAAGAAAATAATATTATCTTTCAATTTTATGTATGTCTTTTAAAAGTACAAAATGCTATGGTAAGATTGAGACCAACAGATGATGAAATTCAAGTAGAAACTCTGGTTGCTGCCCAGAATGAACCCATCAATTCAGAAAGGGAAGAGAATTATAGAGGCCACAGGCTTTTATAAGGAACACCTTGTTCTGTAGAAACCTCTCTGCTGCACTCAATTTGTTTTAATTAGTTCTGTTTATGGCAAAACACTAAATGCATATAATATAAATTGAAATTTGATACTTCAGGAGCCTGTAAGATTTTCAGATAAAATCCCAGACAGAATGAGAGACAAGGTCTGTCCTTAACACAGTTCAAAGAGATTTCTCATGAGGAACTCCAGGATAATTTCCCATGATGAGATGGGCTACTTTATTAGCGGTAAGTAGCACAACACAATGTTCTATGGAGAGTTCATATTTTTCCATGTAGCATGTTGTCATAAGTTCTCTAGAAGAACTATATCTACTAAGTTTTTTTTCTACTAAGATTTTTACAGAATTTGTTTAAATACTATTTTACCATTTCTAGCAATTTAGAGTCAACAACAGTCACTAGAAACTCATTTGTACACTTATTTATTCCTCTAATAAAAATGTATTACATACCTACTATGTTTAGTTGTTTTATAAATTTTATGGATTATTTACCATGTGTCACATGTTGAACATAAAATATATGTGTGTGTGTGTGTGTGTGTGTGTGTGTGTGTGTGTGTATACATATATATATATGGCTATATATAAGGCTGTGCCCGCCTCCAATTTACATAGTCTCATTAGGCCAAATCATGAGTGTTATTAAGACAGTTTTTAAAATAAAAGAAGGTAGGAGTGCCTGGGTGGCTCAGTCGGTTAACTGTCTGACTTCGGCTCAGGTCATGATCTCACAGTTTGTGGGTTTGAGCCCTCATCAGGCTCTGTGCTGGCAGCTTAGAGTCTGGACCCTGCTTCGAATTCTGTGTCTCCCTCTCTCTCTGTTCCTCCCCTGCTCATTCTCTGTCTCTCTCTCCTTCAAAAATAAATAAAAACATTAATAAAAATTTTTTTAATAAAAGAAGGTAGAGGTCTTAATTTAAAATAATGTTAACTACTATTTATTTAGATTTTGTCATATGCCAGTCACTGAGAAAAATATCTTGTTTTTTTTAAAATACAATTTATTGTCAAGTTGGCTAATATATAGTGTATACAAGTGTGCTCTTGGTTTTGGGGGTAAATTCCCATGGTTCATCGCTTATGTACAACACCCAGTGCTCATCCCAACAAGTGCCCTCCTCAGTGCCCATTACCCATTTTCCCCTCTTCCCCCACCCCCAACCCTCAGTTTGTTCTCTGTATTTAAGAGCTTATGGTTTGCCTCCCTTCCTCCCTGTTTGTAACTATTTTTCCCCTTCCCCTCCCCCAAGGTCTTCTGTTAATTCTCTCATGTTCCACATATGAGCAAAACATATGATATCTGTCTTTCTCTCACTGACTTATTTCACTTAGCATAATACCCTCCAGTTCCATCCACATGGCTGCAGATGGCAGGATTTCATTCTTTCTCATTGCCAAGTAGTATTCCATTTTATATATAAACCACAGTATTCATCAGTTGATGGACATTTAGGCTCTTTCCATAATTTGGCTATTGTTGAAAGGACTGCAATAAACATTGGGGGTACATGTGCCCCTATGAATCAATACTCCTATATCCTTTGTATATAAATTCCTAGTAGTGCTATTGTTGGGTCATAGGATAGTTTTTATTTTTAATTTTTTAAGGAACCTCCACACTGTTTTCCAGAGCATCTGCACCATTTTAATATGACTTCCATACAAACTTAAGTGGTAAGTTTAACTCTAGTTTGTAAATGATAAAACAGATTTAAACAGATTTATTACCATCTCTCTTCACTTAGTGACCACCACCAAGCACCCTGCATTTTACCACTTTTGCCAGTTAAAATATTTTTAGCTTAAAGTAGAATAACTGGTAAAAGTGTCTTAAATCATAAGCATGTTCAATTAAAGTCTGGAGACAAGCAGTTGCAGGGGAGGTTAAATTTTCAGCTTAACAACATGAGGGTTCTGTCTGTTTCTCCATGGTTCTCCTACCTTTCACCTCAAGCCCACAAGATGGCTGGAACAGGTTCAAGTATCACATCTTTACAGGACAAAATCCATGAAAGGAAAGGATGGAAAACTTTTTCTGGTTTCTGGTTTCGCTTTTTTTTTTTTTAATGTTTATTTTTTAGTGTGGGGGAGGGCCAGAGAGAAGGAGTCACAGAATCCCAAGCAGGTTTCGTGCTGTCAGTACAGAGCCAATCTCCAGGTGAGATCATGTGAGATCATGACCTGAGCTGAAATCAAGAGCTCAAACTCATGAACTGTGAGATCATGACCAGAGCCCAAATCAAAAGTTGGTCACTTAACCAACTGAGCCACCCCGGCACCCTTGGTTTCTGTCTTTTAACTGAGGAGAACAATCTTTCTTAGAAACTCTACACCAGATTTTCCCTTACATTTCATTGGCAAAAACTAGATCACATGCCCACCCCTAGGTTAATCACAGCCAAGAAGCATAGGATTACAGTGATTAGCTAAGATCAATTATGATTCATCCCCTGAAGTTGGAAATGATTTTGCTTTTTACTTAAAATTGGTTTTTGCTTAGCAAGGGAGAAGGGAACAAGCAATAGGATCTCCCTTGTGCTGAAGTGCCCATAGATTCTATGTAATGAAGACTTTTCTAGCTTGCCACAACACATATCTTCCTCCATAGGACTAACACAGACAGGAATTTTGAATGACCAATTAACCTAAAAATGTAGGACTGGAGAGTAATAAAGATATAGGGCATCTTTGTAGATTTTAAGTTGTGAATGGGGTCAGCCATTGAAAAAGAAGATTTTGCATTATACCATGAAACACAATGAAATGTCACATTTTTGTTTTAAAACAATTTATGTCATTAAGACAAAGATTTATAAGTCAATCTCTTTCCACACCTTTCCTTTAAATTTTTTAAAAGTAAACAGTCTTATCAATTCAGATTTTTTTTTTCTTGCCTGCCACTGGCTCCAATTCAGATTTCTTGACTGACATAGTATTTATTTTTAAAAATCTTTGCAACATATATTTTAAAATTCTTAAATGTATTGGGGTGCCTGGGTGGCTCAATCGATTAAGTATCCAACTTTGGCTCAGGTCATGGTTCATGAGTTCGAGCCCCATATCGGGCTCTGTTCTGACAGCTCAGCCTGCTTCAGATTCTGTATCTCCCTCTCTCTCTGCTCCTCTCCTGTTCGTACTCTGTGTCTCTCTCAGAAATAAAAATAAACATTAAAAAATAAAAATAAGTAAAAATAAGTTCTTAAATGTATTGAAACTTAAGCTTCTAAGATAAGATGCCAGACTGAACAAAGCCCCTCTATTTAAGCCCCTCTTCTGGAATCCAACTAAAACTATCGCAGAGGAAATTTTTACATAAATAACTCCATAAGGAAGGAGGGAAAGAGGAAAGCAATAAAATATTAGAAACTGGAAAGTGAATTCATGAAAGGTAACTGATTAGCACACTCAAGAGAGTGGGTCCCTAAACTAAAAGTGGAAAAGCTGAGAAGCAATCTGGCTTCTAACGCAGACTGCTCAGAGCATCACATAAAGTCATGGAATTACACAGGCCTGGAGAAGGGGGCGGAAGTTGCAGCACTTTAATAGGGAGGATAAGTGAAAATAATGTCTAGCTTCCCCATTCTACTCTTCACCCATAGTAACTGCTCCTATCCTATGCTACTACTGATTTCTGGGAGACATCAGCACAGTTGGGATTCTACACACCATGTGAAAATAAGAGATTTAAATGTAATTATATGTACCTATTACTAAGTGCTGAGACTGTGCTTTCTAGTCCTTTTCCAGCTCAGCTCCCAGTAACCAGCAGTCAGAACCTTGCCCTGAGAAGATTAGATTTCCTTGGGGAACCTGACCAGCCCAAGATGACAGATACACAGATTTTAACTTTGGGAAGTCCTCAACAAGTAGCCCACCCATATCACCATATATAGTAATCCCCCCTAATCCATAAGGTATTCATTCCAAGACCCCCACTGGCTGCCTGAAACCACAGATAGTACTAAACCTTACATATACGATTTTTTTCCTATATGCACACACCGATGATAAAGTTTAATTTATAAATAAGACACCTTAAGGTATTAACAACAATATCTAAGAAAATGGAATAATTTTAACAACATACTGTAATAAAAGCAATGTGAATGTGGTCCCCCTTTCTCTCTTAAAATCTCTTATTGTACTGTATCCACCCTTCTTCTTGTGATGTGAGATGATAAAATGCCTATGTGATGAGATGAAACTAGGTGAGTGACATAGGCATTGTGACTTAGTGTTAGGCTACTACTGACCTTCTGTCAACATGCAGGAGGTTGCTTCCAGACTGTGGTTGACTGCAGGTAACTGAAAACATAGAAATTGAAACTATAGATAAGAGGGACTACTCTAGTCAGTTTTCAATTTCATAAACCTCATGCACACATTCAGAATTCCCATCAACTTTTTGATTCATTAATCATAAGCAGACAGTGAAGGCTTACAAAACATCTGAGAAAAGCCCTACTTCAACATGGACAACAGAAATACAAGTATAGATATTGAATCTATGAGCCAAAGAACATGTTACTAAAAAGTAATGCAAATAAGACCTTGGAAATTAAAAATATAATAATTAAAATGAAAGAAGAGGGAGGCATGAGGAAATCTCCAGAGTGTAGATTAAAAATAGGGAAGAAAGAATAGACTCAGAAGACCAGTCCAGGAGGTCCAACACCAAAATAATAAAAACTCTAGAAAAAGAAAACAACAGAAACAGAGAGTAAGAACTTACCAATGTAATGATCCAGAAAAATTTCCCCAAACCAAAAAAAAATATTTTCTATAGTGAAAAGGCTCATTGAAGTTCCAACACCATAAGTGAAAATAAAGGGAAGCTTAATTTTTTCCCTCATCTTAACGTTTCAGAAGTGCCTTACTTAGAAATATAATGCTGAAGCTTTATTCTCTACAAACTTATTGTGTGACTTTTCTACATTCAAGTAGTTTGTTTCTCATGCTTCTAAATGAGCCCTTAACTATAAGCTGGGAAACATCCCAACATGCCTAAGGCATTGGCATAGAGCTGACACTTAAGCAAAATGACTTTTCTTACCTTCCTACTAGCTTCACATACAAGAAATTGAACAAGGCAACTGAGAGGGATATCATCTCCAAAAACCCCGTCTTTTAAGCCTAATGGAAAGACACAAACAGAGCCACTGCAGCACAATTATTTCCTTCACAACCACATCATTAGCCTAGACAACAAAACATGGCATAAATAGCAACATCAAGGCTCTTGCTTGTCCGGACATCTGGTGGCTCTCAGGTCATGATCTCACAGTTCGTGAATTTGAGCCCCACATTGGGCTCGCTGCTGTCAGCCTGTCAGCACAGAGCCCACTTTGGATCTTCTGTCCCCCTCTCCCTACCCTTCCTCCTCACGTGCTCTCCCCAAAATAAATAAATATTTAAGGGAAAAAAAAAGATTCTTGCTTGTCAAGAATTCCCAGGGCTTTCTTTGTCTGCTAGGGTCTCTGACATCAGGATCATAATAATCCAGCTCTGGAGATTACCTGGCTACGTCTAGTTTATGGTCTCTTGTGAAATACTGATCCTGTCCTTTCAGGACAAGTTGCTAATATGGAGGCTCACAGTATGACATCCTGGGATAGAGTTTGAGATCCTTCCAGATTGCACATTTTAGCTCCAATTCTAGCATGGAGATGAGTTGATACCCACAGAAAGAAGTAAAAAAGGGTGGCCTTCATGAATGGGCCTGCATGGCTTTAAGAGATTACCACACAAACCAGGAATTGAATTTATTAACTAGGAAGACCTAGCTTCGTGGGTTGAATATTAGCTCCCCTAAAGAATATCTACTTGGAACACTAGAATGAGATCTTATTTGGAATAAGGGTCTTTGTGATGTAATTAAGGATCTCAACATGAAATTGTCCTGGATTTAAGGTGAGTTTCCTTTTAAAAGAGAGGAGAAGGAGATTTGACATACAGAGAGATAAGGGGAAGAAGACAGAGGCCAATACCAGAGTGATGCAGCTACAAGCCAAGCAAAGTCAAGGATTTCAGCCATCACTAGATCACATCCTCCCCAGAAAGAACCAATCTTGCCCATACCTTGATTTCGGACTTCTATCCCCAAAGCTGTGAGAGAATAAATTTCTATTTTTTTTAAGCTACCAAATTTGTGATAATTTGTTATGGCAACCAACCCTAGGAAGCTAATACACCCTCTTAGAGATATTCTGAACCTGCTCTGGCTAGAGAGAAAGTGAAAGTTCCTCAGGTGTCATCTGCTGGGCTGATTTCATGAAACAAGAGTTAATATCTCTAAGGCCCTATTTATACAATAGAGATGGATTACTTTTAAACTTCAAAGTACAGTCATACAAACTAATTAATTTCCATAATTCACTTGGGTCAAATAGGCAGGTGTCATTAACTGCACTTCAGAGTATAGCAAATAAGCCCCTTGCATAACATCATCAAAGGAATTCTTGACAGATGACTTCAAAACAGACACTACTTAAAGTAAATATTATAGGAAAGTAAAGCACTCATGGTCAGGAGTGGTACAAAAAGAATTGAAAAGCAGAAGATTTGCTATACACACATTCTAGAAGGCCTTATTTCCATATATGTATATGTATATACATACATATATATGTATGTATATATAATGTTAATACATATAATAGGAAAAAAATATATATCATAGAAAAAAAATATATATATATATATTACAGAAAATTCATGCTGCAATTTTCCCTTGAAAGACAAATGTTAAAATCCTGGCTTTTGCTACCATCAGCCTGTTGTGGAACAAATGTCAAAAGTTTCCCTGAGAAGTTTTATTGACCTGACAGACTTGTAGAGGGGATATCTATCCCACATTGTCTTAGAGTAGGCATGTCTCAAGCCATAATTTATAGGAAAGACTTAGGAGGTTGAATTGTGCTATGGTTCCAAAACAACAAACAAAACTATAATATTTAGAATAAGGGACATGATAGCTGGGTTCTACTCTGCCACAATCAGACCATATCTGGAAAGTCTACATTGTCTACAGCATAAAAATCGGGGGTTTCTTAACATAAAAAGATCCTAGTGAGGGGTTAAGGAATCAAGGTTTTCAAAAGTAGCAACTCCTGAATACTGGGCAGGGCAGCACATGGGGGGTGAGGGCAGCAGTGTGTAAATCTGGAGAAGTGAAGACTCAGAACCATGAGATGGCTATCACCAAAAATCTGAAAGGATGTAATGTGAAGAGAAGTTTACTTGATAGGTAGAAATCACATTTCATCTTCTTGTTAAGAAATGTTTTTGAAAGGCAAAACTCTCCAAAGATAAGACCAATGTCTTTAACGAATAGTGACCCCCTACCCTTGGGACTATACAAGCATAGGCAGGTGAGTTACTTTATGGGAGTGCTGTAGACATTTAAGCTTTTCTCTAATTCTAATATTAATCAATTCTCTAAATCTAATATTAATCTAAATCTAATATTAATATTAATTAATCTAATATTAATCTAATCTCTAATTCTAATTATTAATCAAATCTGTGGTCTTCTCATCTACAATTTAAATATCTACTAGGTCCCCAGAATCTGAAGTTCTGATGCTGAATCTGAAAAATGTAAATGACTCCTATGGAAATAAATCCAGGAATTACTTTGCCACATACTGTGTTGCTGTACCTATCCTGCTAAGTTGAATATGTTATTGTGTAAGTGTGAATAATGTTTAACAATATGCCAAAATGAGATGGAACATGAAGACCTGCAAGGGGTGGTCCTTAGTTGACAAGAATAGGGTATATGAGTTGGCTGAGAAAAATCGGAGTTCTACAGAGAAACAGAACCAATAGGACATATATATATATATACGTATATATATATATATACGTGTATATATATATCATATAGGAAGACGAATAGAGGAGAGAGAGATGGGGGCGGGAGAGAGAGAGAGAGAGAGAGAGAGAGAGAGAGAGAGAGATTGATTGATTTACTTTAAGGAATTGGCTCACATGATTATGGGGGCTGGTGAGTCCAAATTCTTCTGTGGACTGGCAGGCTAGAGAGTCACTGTTGCAGTTCAAGTCCAAAGGCCATCTGCTGACAGAATTCCTTCTTGCTCAGAAGAAGTCAGTGTTTCTATTAAAGTCTTAAACTAATTGGATGAGGTCTAAACACATTATGGAAGGGTACGTGCTTTATTCAAAGTCCACTGATTTTAATGTTAATCTCATCCAAGGAACACTTTCACAGAAACTTCCAGAATAATGTTTGGCCAAATATCTGGGCATCATGACTCAGCTAAATTGACACATAAAATTAGTCATCACATCAGGGGATGGATCCTCACAAGTGGGAAGTCCTTTGATGTATATGGGTATCAACTTGGAAGGATGAGGAGAGATGGGGAGAAGAGTTGGCTAACAAATGTCACTAAACACCTTCCCACATTGCCCCTATGCTTTCTGAAAGGACATCTCCAAACCCAGGTCCTTTAAAAGTCTAAGTTAAATAGACATATTTTGTATATTGATTGATAGTGGGTGGGTGCCATAACTGGGATACAGTCCACTCTGCCACCTGTTACCCACACTTTATACACACAATTACGTAGTTACAGATAAGTCACATTTTTTAAAGTTTATTTAATTATTTTGAGAGACAGAGAGAGAGAGCAGGGAAGGGGCAGAGAGAGAGAGAGAGAGGGAGAGAGAGAATACCAAGCAGGCTCCTCGCTGATAGCACAGGGCTCGATCCCACCAACCATGAGATCATGACTCTGTGAGACCATGACCTCAGCTGAAACCAAGATTCAGACGCCTAACCCACTGAGCCACCCAGGTGCCTTGGTAAGTCACATTAAAAAAAAAAAAATTTAACATTTATTTATTTATTTTTGAGATATATAGCACGAATTGGGGAAGGGGGGGGGGGGGGCTCTGTCAGCACAAAGCCCGATGTGGGGCGTGAACTCACGAACAGTGTGATCATGACCTGAACCAAAGTTGGATGCTCAACTGACTGAGCCACTCAGGCGTCCCTTGATAAGTCACATTTTAATCAAATGAAAACATAGTAAACTTGTTCTTCTAAAGCATCTCAGAATTTAGAAGAAGGAGTACAAAAGAAAATAACCTAAAAACTCATGCTTCAAATAGCTTTTAGGTTGAAAAAATACAAATAGGGAAAAGCTAATCAGACAAATGGGGTTATTCTTTTATCTTCAGCACCAATGTAAGGACTCAGGAATGAAGAAGAGAACGCTTTTTTATTTTAATTGTTAACTTTTATCACAAAATCACCACAAATTCAGCAGTAAAGGGTGGGTGCAGAAAAAAATGGAAGAAAGGGGGAAATATCATCAATGTATCAAACCATGCAAACCAAAACAGAGCTTTGGCTTTACACAACAATTTTTGTGTGATTTTTAAAACTAAGTACTATCATGGGCACTTATTTATACACTATCTCATTCAAGAAAGAAAGTTACCATGGGCATTTCATCATTAATGTTCCATAATGTGCTTGATTTTTTTTTTTTAATTTGGGAGTGCTTTTAAAAGGCTACTTTTTAAAAAGTTTGTACTTCTGACATCTGTTCTTCAGCCACATCAGGGATGCAAATATTAAACAGCAATTGTAAATGACATGTCATTTTCTCAAACCAAACCAACCTCAATTTGAGATATATTAAAGGTATGTAAAATAGAAGTCCACTGAGAACAAAGAGGCACACATAAATATAATGCATATGTGGAGACTTCACCAAAGGGACCAAAACCAAGTATAGGCTGATGGCCATTGTTACCAAAGGTAATGGAAAAAACACCTGAAAAAAAAATTCAAAAAATAAAATTAGATGTGAAAACCTATATAAAGTACTGCATATTTATATAAACAAAAATAAGATATAAGTGAATGAAAGAAAATGGGTTAAATTATCTGAGTTTAGAATGTTGAAGACTCTCAACGTCAAGGCAATGGTTGAAGGGAATGAACATCTAGTGTTTGCCTGTTCATGAGTGGAAATAATCATGATCATTGGCTAGTAAGATAACCATCTTCTGATCTAGGCAGCATGAATTCATTAAAAGGGAGTTCCTAAAGCTCAGAAAGTCACAATTTTCCCAAGAAAATATCTCAAGGCAATAAGAAAGTCATATCAAAAACACAGAATATCCCTAGGCACTCTGTTATTCAGGCAGATATTAACAGGTAAATATTATGACTTTGTAGGCTCAGTACATTAAAAAAAATTCAAAACAAAAACTTTGGCCAAGACAATTCTACTTTTGGTGGGTTTTTGTTTTTGTTTTTGTTTTAGCCAAAAAACTTGAAGCCCTATTCTTGGTACCTGCTTTGCATTAGGATTGTTAAGGGTCCTGCACCAATATTACCCAACCTAGGGAGAAAATTCAATAGGCAGTCACTTTTGATATATATCTTTAATAAATAGATATGAATCTATATCCCCAAAATATAACATAGCTATATTCATATTTATGAAACCCTTTAATTAAAAGATCATTCCCTTAGGGACTTAATTAAAAATTGCTTCTTGGGGCACCTGGCTGCCTCCGTCAGTAGAGCATGCAACACTTGATCTCACGGTGGTAAGTTCAAGCCCCAAGTTGGGCATAGAGCTTACATTAAAAAAATAAATAAATAAATAAATTAAAAAAAAAAAGAATCTCCTCCTAATTTGTAAAACACCCCTAGGAAAGATGAAAGATAATTTGTCATCTCACAACTCAGTATCAATTATCAGATAACTGAGGGAAAAGAGCATTCATGTGGCATTCAAGACAAATGTTAATTACTTATACTTGTGGTTGCCCTTGCCTTCTTTTTAATGCAAACATGTATCAAATAATGATATAAACCATAATAACTATCAATGTCAGACTCTGGATTGTTTGCATGTCTTAGCTCATTTAATATATTCCACATTCCTAGGAGGTAGGCGTTATTTATTCCCATTTGAGACCTGAAGACACTGAGGATCAGAGATTAAAGAACAAAATGATCCCTCCTTCCCCATGTATTTTTTTTTTGAACACCTTCTGGAGGCCACCATATGGCAATAATCATACTATGAATTTTGGTTCACCTGACTGTTCAGATAGATTATACCCTGCCTAAGGGCAGAAGCCAAGTCTTACTCCTTTTTGCACCCAGAATACTTAGTAAGGTGCTTAAAATATAGTTGCTTTCAATAACTGATACTCAAATACGCAACAGTTAGGGGATGGCTGGATGGAAGAAGTAGAAGGGAGGATGGAAAAGGAAGGTTGGTTGTAAGTCATTGGAACATTGCTTTCTTTCTCCCTGTGTTCTTTATTAAATTGTTTATAGTATATATTTCTTATATTTATTTGTATGTTCTAAAAGGCAAACACTCCAAAGGGACTGCCTAGATTTCAATCTTGACTCTACCACGCAGTGTGAGGTTGGGCAAGTAACAACTTTTCTAAACCTGTTTCCTCATCTGTAAAATGGGGATAAGAGTAGTATCTGCCTTTGGTATTACTGAGAGGATTAAATGTGATAATCCAAGAAAAGCTTTTAACATGAAGCCTAGCTCACCAAGACTATTCTGATAATCAGAGCATCAAGGTCACTTTTCTCCAATAGTATCCCTACACTGCCAAGTTTTTGTTTATTTTCTTTCCCACCATTAAAGGGCTCTCCTGTAAAACTCCTCCTCATCCAAAATGAAAGTAAGTTTAAAAGAAGTAAAGTGGAACAGATGGAATTTGTTGGTGATCAAATTAAGTTAGGTCGATGTTTCAGGACAGGAGATGTTATCACTTGCCTCTTCTATTTCCCACCTGCTAAATCTGACCCTGACTGTACAAGATACCAGTGTGCATAGGTAGCTACATTAGTAAATTAAATAGTCTCTGGTCAAAAGACTCATAATGATCTGCCTCACCACCCAGAGGTTTATCTTTCTCTCTAGTAAACCTAATGGAACCCAAGAGATTTTAAACTGAGTAAAATCTACCCAATAAAAACTAAGACCAGATTACCTTTATGGGCTTCACAATTTGTTACTAATAAAAAGACCTACCCATATATGTTCTGAATATAGTCTTGAAACATGGTTACACCCAGTATATTTTATTTCACATGGAAAAAAATTACCTTGTAAGGTCTAGGTAGATTTGGCTCCTGGTATCTCAGTTTTAGTATTCCTATCATTGATAATACAGACCAAATAAAAACTACAAAATAAAGATAGTTTATCAGGTCAGTGAGGTTTGTTGAGACAATGGCAATTGATGCCATGGTGACAAGTACTAGCACAGATATAAATGGAGAGGAGTGAATATTAAGCATATTAAATAGCAAAGGCAGTTGGCCCTCTTGGCCAGCCATATATGTTACTCTTGATGATTCAAGTACATTAACCAGAAGGTTGCTAAATATTGAGGCAGAAATACCAAAAGGAATAACCCATGTTAATGAGGGGATTACTCTATCAGTCCACGTGATAGCCACAGCATCTGCAGAAAAATAAGAACACACAAAAGACAATGTATTAAAAATAAGAAATTAATGATAAACCTTTAAAGATTATCTCTAAATGAAAGCAGGAAATTCAAAAGGGAATTAAGAAAGTTAAATTTTGTTTAATTTCATTATTTACTTTACATGTACCTAACACCATTTGCATGTGTCCATTTTAGCCCTATCACACTGTATCATAAATGGTTACCATCTCATGCATCATCCCCAACAGACCAGAAACTTCACTTCTTGAGGTCAAGTATCATTCATTTCTTTACTAGAAAGGCTTGTACTTCAATAAGTCTCAGAAATGTTTAAGTTTTCAATAATAATTGTGAAATGAAAGGTTGAATTGATGATTGCATGCTTATTTTCTAAAACTACAGAGTGCTAAGAGTTGCAATCAGAGTAAAAAAAAAAAAAAAAGCAACATTGCTGACACAGGAATGAGCCTTACAAAGCCCCCATGTTGTGGTGCAATTTTAAATACTTAATAGGAATTTAAAAATCAACCCTGTAGACAGAGAAAACAAATTACACACAGATTAAAACACTCAAGACATTTGGGTGCTTGTCTAAACTATAGACCAGTGGTTCTCAATGGGAAGTGATTTTGCTCCTCAGGGATCTTTTGGCAATATCTGGAGGCATATTTTGGTTGTCACAACTGAAGAGGTTGTGAAGAGATCTTCTATTATAAACACTAACTCGTTACAAGTCAGTAGATTAAAAAAGGTGCCAGTGAAGAAATGCACCCACTGCCTATGAGAAACTGAGTCCAATTCATATTATGTAGACATAAGGTAGGACAGATCATTTAGACACAGAGAACAAAGGTCTCAGTCTTTCAGTGGAATGAGCACACGAAGACCTAGTGTCCTTGGCAGTCATGCTCTGGGGCGTTGCTCTGGGGCAGACGTTGCCTCTATGGCATCAACATAATGGCTTATAACAAATAGTAAAACTTGTTCAAAATGACAAAATTAAATTATCATCAATGGTCCTTGTTCTTAAAAATATTTATTTTTGAACCCATTTTAAACAGCCTTAAGTGCGTGCCTACTTCAGCAGCACATATATTAAACAGCCTTAAATGCTATTGTCACTTCTCTCTTTAGTGCTATTCTACAATGTTGGGTCTTGTTTTAAAGTATTTCCTGTCTCACGTATTGTTCATTTCAAATAAAGTATTATTAGTTGTTCCTCCTGGACACCCACACCTCCACACATTTTCCATTTTCAAACACATATCAGAAATACTTATTTCTGGTAGTAAAGTCCTCATTTCCTGGTCTTTATTTCCTGTCATGCATTCTACAAACCCGGTTATAATTAGAGGAGGTTCTAGTTCAACTCTGCTACATAATCTTTATCTTTATTCCACAACTAATTTTTTTCTTTTTTTATTCTCTTCTTCATGTCATTTATTTTCTTTTATAATTGTATTATATATGCTTTTGGTAAGAAGTAAAATAAATAGCACTGAAGCACATAAAGTAAAAAGTAAATGTCCCTCTCCTCACCAATCCTTCATTCATGCACCCCAGATGTAACTACTGTTAGTATCTTTTTGGATATGCCTTCAGAAAGTTTCTATGCCTATATAAGCATTCATGCAAGGGGGGTGTGTGTGTGTGTGTGTGTGTGTGTGTGTGTAGGCACACTTAGGCTTGATTTTTTTACTTTCCAATATATCTTGATCATATTGGTACATATGCATCCATCTAGCTATTTTAAAGAATGCTCAATATTCTATTATATAACTGTAAGTTAAATTAGTTACCAATTGGTGGATTTTTTAAATTTATTTAACATTTATTTATTTTTGAGAGATAGAGAGACAGAGCATGAGTGGGGGATGGGCAGAGATCGAGGGAGACACAGAATCTGAAACAGTCTTCAGGCTCTGAGCTGTCAGCACAGAGCTGGATGCAGGGCTTGAACCCACAAACCACGAGATCATGACCTGAGCCAAAGTCGAACGTGTAACTGACTGAGCCACCCAGGTGCCCCTGCACACACCTCATTCTAGAAACATCCTTCCCACTGTGTTGTAAAACTTATTTAAAATTATGCCCATTTTTTTTCTAAGAGAACAATCAGCAAAGAAGCAGGTCAGAGCTCTAACACTGATCAAAAAAAAAACAATACATGATTAATAGCACTGGTTCTTTCTCCATATAAACCACAGAATCTAATATGTATCACAGCTTGGTATAATTTTTTTCAGTGTTCATCAAAGAAAATGTAGCATCCAATTCACACCACATCTTAGATACTCTATATTCCTCTGGAACTTTTCATGTCTTTTAAACACACTCATTTGATTGAAAACACTCCTTAATCCTTACATTTCCTTAATTTAGAAATCTATTTCTTTCACTTATAATTTATTTATTTCACTATATAAATTATACAGTTCATTAAAGAAAATTTGGGAAATCCAGGAAAGAACCAAGCAAAAATCACTCACAATATCATTCCAACAGATCTCCACCATTAACTATATACTTTCTGTTTTATATCATAATATAGATCCTGCTTTTCCATCACTGTTACATTATAAACATTGTCCCTTTACTTTAAGTATTTACAACAATATGGTCTTTGAAAAAACTCAGAATGGGCCTATTATTTGGATTTCGCTAAATTTTTTATTTATTTCAAATTTATTGGATACTTTGGTGATCTTTAATTTTTTGCCCTCATATGTAATGCTATGATGGTCGTTCCTATACATACGTTTTTAATGTATAGCTCTAATTATTTTCTTAACTTAAATTCCTAATACAATAGAAGATAGATATTTGAATTCCAGAAAATTATTACAGGATCTAAACAAGGTCTGAGGATTATACGCCTAGAGGAGTAAGCATTAAAAACCAAATTACAAGTAACTATAGTCAAAACACTTCATTGGTCTTCCTTCATGGGACTTCCACACGTGTGGAACAATTGTGCCACCCATAAAATTGCTGCAACTATTAGGACACCTCAGAGAAGATAATCATAATTTTTTAACAATGAGTGTGACCAGAGAAATGATAGTCATAACCAATGCCAGATTCAATGAACCATAACATCTGGGTCACCTGGGCAACAGCCCTGACCACACCCTAATTAATTTTATAAATTTATTCTCTGCATAATCAAAGTAGTTAATAAATCACTACTTGTTCTTATCTAACTTAGCCTTTGGTTTGTTCCCACAAATACTCAAAATCTTGATCATATCTAGTTTACATGTCCCTAAGACAACTAGAGCATTGTGAATCAATACTGATACCATTCAGGCAGATTCCTGAATGGCAGTAACACAAGAATCAAGGCAAAGTGTGTTAAGACTTTTTATTAAACCTCTCTTAGATTTACCTCCAGTGCCTCAAAGATTTATCAAACAGTAATAGCTACTCAAAAGAGATTATTCCTAAAGGTACTGGATGATAGTTTATATCGGAAGTTTATGTCATATTTCCAATATGTTCAGGACCCCTTTGCCACCATAAACTTTAGAGTAATTTATAATAAACATTATTATATTACATATTAATACTATTAATTATATCCAGTAATTGACCCTAACTTCTACCCTTTTAACTGCTAATGTCCCACATTTCAAGTTTATCATTCTTTATGTCACCTAGAAGAATATTTAGAAAATCATTGTTGTAAAAGTTACGGGCTTTTTTGTAAAAGTTTTAACAGACCTAAGCACTGATTGTATGGTGTCACTCTGGTGAGGAAAGATCATGAAAGGGATACAGATATTTTGAACCTAGTCTGCATCATATATCAGCATTATGGATATTTTTCCATATCATCAGAAACATGGTTTTCCATAGTATCATGCTTAAATCTAAAACTCTTTCCTAAGCCAAATCATATTCTTTGGCCCCTTCAATATTTTGAAAATTACAAGGTGACTCTATATAAAATAATGAAAAGCAAACAGTAGTCTGACTGGTAAAGTGATACTTACTTATACTAAATGGACTAGAACTGTCATTATTATTTATTGCCTTAGTCACTTGCATACAAACCTGAAGAAAGAATTTCCCTGGGTGTCAGAACAGTCAGGTAGGAAATGTTAACCAGCAGATAAATGATAGTTACCAGAGGTAACGCAGTAAATATGCATCTTGGGATTGTCTTTCTGGGTTTCTTCAGCTCCCCTATAACATATAAAAGAGAAAAATAACAAGTGGTAAAAAATTATGTCTTAAATTTATCTTTAAAACTGCTTCCTGCATTACCAATGGGGCTGAATTCTTCCTATCCACTCTGGCGACTATCACACTTATTCATACACATAGGCACAAACACATTGATGAACTGCTACACACCTATCTCCTTTCTTGGATGATCTTGGTGTTAAGTGTAAAAAGGGGGAAATTTTCTTCCTTTTCCTTATAGATGATAACATTTCTGAAGAAAGTCACAAGAATGAAAATCAAAGATGAGTCCATAAGACCCTGTATAGGTTTGGAGACTACCTGTGTCTTCAGCCTTATCTGTTAGGTACAAGGCACTTAATCTGGGTAGTGGAATACGATAGTGAGCAAAAACAAACATAAAGTCTAACCTCAAGAAGAGCTATATACAAATTAAATAATCATATAAATAAAAGTTATAATAGTGACTGTGGTAACTGTCCATATGAAAAGAAATACAGGGCTATGAAAATATATAACATGATAATTTGATGGTGCCCTGTGCTATCTGTGTCATAGGCCTACAGGTTTCAGTTTTTCAAAAATGTCATGCCCCCTATACCCATACTCTCATGTGGAATGTTCTTTCCTTTCCTAGTTGCCTGGTTTACCCTTACTCTTATTTTAGATTTCAGCAAAATTATAACTTGGGAACATAGGAGAGGAAGCTCTCCTCGGCTGGCAAAATTGTCCTATTATACATTCTCACAGCAGGGCGCCTGGGTGACTCAGTCAGTTAAGCGTCCAACTGTGGCTCAGGTCATGATCTCATGGCTCTTGTGAGTTTGAGCCCTGCATTGGGGTCTCTGCTGTCACCACAGGAGCCTACTTTGGATCCTCTGTCCCCCTCTCTCTCTGGCCCTCCCCTGCTTGCTCTCTCTCTCTCTCTCTCAAAAAATAAACATTAAAAAAAAAGAAAATGGACATTCTCATAGCATATATGTAAAAAGTAAAAGAGTAAATCATAAATTCTCTTTCCCTGTAGGATCTTTGCCTTCCCTTTATGTCAGTATTAAGTGCAAAAAAGAAAAGGTCATGATTTAGCATCATAGATAATGGATTTTCTAAGACAATCTTATTCTCAAATATTGTTCCATTTGTCACATTGTTTTCCCAAATTTTGCCATTCTCTGAGAATTATCCCTGACATAAATAATTGAGCATTATAGTTCTGTGTATATAATGTGACCCTATGTCCTGGCTGCTGGTGAGAGAACCAAGTAAGACCTCTGACTCACTGGAAGCCAATCGTTGTCACTACACAAGAAGATTCCTCTCAAGAATTTGAGCCAAATGTTGACAAAACTGAGAGAATCAGGAAAAAAAGCATCATAATGGTGGCAAAAAGAAGAAAGGTGACTGATCTAGTTTTTAAGTCCTAGAGCTTCCCTATCTCCTGTTGCTCCTGAAGATTGATTACTCAGGTCTTCCTTAAAATACAGCATTATTCTTCCAGCAGGTTCCTCTTTTATTGTTTAAGCCACTGTGTGTGGGTTTCTGTTACTCAAAGCCAAATCCCTCTGGTTAATAACTATCTATCCTTCAATATATGTCAAATCTGTTTCATCTGTATCTGCCCAGGGGTGGAATATAATGCCCATGATATATAATAATATGAACTGCTTAAGCACTTAAAGAGTAAAGAATTAGAAAGTTCTCATTTAAATGCTGCCTGAACCATTTACTAGGTGTGGCCTTCTGGACAATTTATTGACTGCTAAGTTTTCAATTTCCTGACCTGTATTTTGGGGAGAATGGAAAATATAGAGACAATAAAATTCCAATCAAATGCCTAGCACTCAATAAGTTATTAATGACTATGGTTATTAGTCAAAGATTTTGAACAAGCAAAAAGGCAACTTTTAGGATTAACTATACTTTCCTCTGGGCCTTTTACTCTTTCTTATTGTGTATCAGATTTATAGAGAGAAGGTAAGGAATATAACATAACATAACATAACATAACATAACATAACATAACATAACATAATTCAAAGTTATTATGGCCAGACAGTGAATATCCTTAGTCTTGAACTTAGAAGTAGATGTTCCTACAGTGTGCTAAGTCAGCTGCCTATGTATCATCTTTTTACAGGTAAAAGAGTTACTTAGAGCTTAGCTGTATTTAAAGTTTATTAAGTGAATTAACATCCCAGCATACACTGAAATTCCTTCACCTTTGTTTACTGCCAGCTGCTTGTGAAGAATTCTATAATAGTTTATAGGTAAGTAAATTTTGTGAATCATTTTCAGCAGAGAAAAATTATCCAGCAGTGAAACATCTCTGGCAATGGAACAAGATGAATAAAATCAAAACCAGAGATATCTCTTCTATCCTTATAAGAGAGAGAAAGATGAAGTGAGACACAGAAAGGGAAAGTTGAGCTAATTATCCTAGTCTTTTCAATTGCAGTGGCACATTTAATCACAAACTGCTTAAGACAGTAATCTCATCCCATAGCTTCCTTTTCTCAATACTTCACATTTTAACTCAATGCAGACTGACTTTCCTCTTGTATCCAAAGTTCACCAATGATTTCTTAGTGAAATGGCTTCTGCTCAATCCTCATACTCCTCAACTTTTGGAAGCACTTCACCATGTTGATTACACCCTCTTCCTGGAACATGTAGTGATTTTCTTTTATAATTCTCTAAACCTCCTCTGACTTCTTCATTGCATCTTCTTTCTCCACCTACCCTCTAAATTTGGACTTCTCCAGTCATCTGTCTCCACTCCTATGTCATTTTGTTCTACTTCTCTTTATATGCTTCCCTTAGTAATCATATCTATTATCCAGCCCATCAGATGGAAACCATTTTTAAGTCACCCAAAGTTACGTGCTCTGTCTTATACGCACCTTCATACTTCTGGTCTCCACAGCCTCACTCATTTATTTTTACTGGTGGACTTTTTTGAGTTCAGTGAAAGTTGCCACCTTTTTGATGACACAGCTAAAGGTGATTTTACCATCTACTGAATTCTCATAGTAGTCATACTGTTCCCCCTTAAAACCACTTATTAAATACTATCATGCTGTTACTTATAAGCACAAAATCATAGTGATTTTAAGTCATAATGACCATTTTTTGGATGGAGAAAAAAAAAAAAAGTAAGTCCAGACAGGTAAAGATACCTGCCACAGTTCATAAGTGCTACAGGTCAGACCAAAATCTAGATTTTACCTCTTCCATTAGACTTTAGCCTCTTTAGGATAAAGCGTCCATATTACTCATCTTAAGGCACTACTACAGGGCTTCAAAAATAGTCAGTGTTTAATAAGATATTTGCTGACCAAATTATTTAATGAGTAATGGACACATCAGTGACTCGGGGTCCTAAGATTAAAGGAAATATCACATGTGTTTTAAGAGTAGAACCCACTTCACATTGAAAGGTTAAGGAAAAGAACTGGTAAAAAGGTTGAAGTTGAAAAAAATTAATAAATGGGGAAGATCCCTTAGGAGGTGAGAGGGAAAGGATAGAATTCAAGGGAAGAGACTGATTTTATTTTATTTTTTATTTTTTATTTTGTAATGTTTATTTATTTTTGAGAGAGAGAGAAACAGTCCAAATACAGAGGGGCAGAGAGAGAGGGAGACACAGATTCTGAAGCAGGCTCCAGGCTCCAAGCGGTCAGCACAGAGCCCAACGCAGGGCTCAAACTCTGAACTGAACTGCGAGATAGTGACCTGAGCCTAAGTCAGACACTCAAACAACCGAGCGACCCAGTCACCCTGAGACTGCATTTTAAAAATGCAGAGAGAAATCTTCTGTCTTGACACTGAAGGAAAGAGCATTAAATCCAGCCTCAGAGTAATTTAGTCCATCTATGATTCTCTTCTCTTTAAAAGTACTTCAGAGCATAAGTATGTCACACCCACTCACAACACAAACACAGTCTGGCATTGGATCATTTCTGGATTCACAGTTTCATGGGAGGGGACTATTTCCACAATCCCAGAATTCATCCGTTAACAGAAAGGAAACTAGATTGACATGGAGATCCCATATTTATGGCCCCAGAAAAGAAAGTGGAAAAAAAGAAGTCATTCAATAAAATAAGCACCTTTGAATGAAGGGGGGAAAACATTAAGACTGGGTGATAAGTGCAAGACTGCCATATTCTGACTCAATTTAGTAAGAATAAACATTGAATCATCATGTATTTAAAGTAAAACTCAAAATATACAAAAAGAAAGTACATTTCACATTGCATGCAGTAAGTCATGACTTGAGATTTTCTTTCTCAATGAATTGTTAATTACCTGCTATATATGTAAAACATCCCCCGCCTGAAAACGCAAAATATCCTTGGAAAATGGCTTCTATAAACTCAGAAGCTTCTGGAAAATCAGTATCAAAAGAGTTCTGGAATCTTTCTACATTCTCCTTCCTTCCTCTCACCAGCAGCATGACTCCACTCAGGGAAATAAGGCCGAGTATAGCCATTTTCAGCACTAGACTGGCTGTCTGAAGCCAAGTCACCTCTTTCACACCACGAGAATTCAGAATTCCCACGGTCCACAATACGGCTAGCGCCAGACATTTCTTTGGCAGCTTTGGAGCAGAGCAGCTGGGATAAAAAGGCTCGATGCTGTACTCGGCGAGGAGTAAGGCTTGGCTGGCAGCTAACCCTGGTCCCAGAAACAAGCTTGTCCAGAGATTCAGGAAAGAGATTAAGTTGCCGAAACATCTTTTGAGAAAATAGTAGTGAGCTCCACTGCGTGGGAAGGTTATATCTATCTCTGCTGAGCAGAGAGTGGTCATCATGGACAACGGGGCACAGGGCACAGACAGTCCAAATACACAGGGAGAGCCCCACATTCATGCAAGAGTATTTCAGTACCCCTTTGGGGGCCACAAAAATTCCTGTCCCAATTACATTAGTGATTAAAAAACTTGTGCTCCAGCAATATCCAAATATTCTCTTGAGTTGTATCTTCTCTTTATCCATTGTAATTGAGGTATTTTTTTAAATATAAAAATGTATATAAATTATAATTTCTGAATTTTCCTGCCCATCGTGCTGAAAAGGATATTCATGGATTCTCTGAAATAAAACAGTCCTGTCCTTTTTGTTCCACCTTGTTAAATAGAGCCTATTTTCAATCATTAACAAAATATATGCGATGCATCCAAGTAAAATAGTGTGAAGTTACTTGGAAGTGTTTACTTTGACTTCCTTCTTAATTATTATCAAAATAATACATTCAGATGGAAAAAAAGGAATTTCAAAAAACAGGGTATTACAAAAACAAAAACAAAAACAAAAAAAAACCAAAACAGGGTTTCTTGCTCTACTTCACTCTTTCCCAAATACATTTCCAGTTCTTCCCTCTGGAAACAATAATTCATGTATGGTTTTAGTTCTTTTTGGTAGTTACATCCATAACTCTAAATAATATGAGAAGACTTTTATTCTTAAATAACTCAACTTTAGAAAGCATCTAATGATTTCCTCCCAGAAACATGGAGGAATTAGCTCACTTACTTTCCTATTACTTAATCTATTTCCTCTTCCTCCCATTTTTAATCATCAGGCTCTCAAGATACAAAGTATTTACCTTTCATCAGGCTCATGGAAGCCAATTAACAAGGTAGGAAAGTGAAATACCCTGCAAGACAAGACTGTCCTTTAAACAGCCGTCATTCTGGTAGCCTGGGTCATATTCAGAACAATGTGAACAGGAAATACAGGAGAAAGCCTGACCCCACAAACAGAAGGATGGAAATTTCTGAATATCTGAGCAAGGCCTGGGCCTTAGTAGCTCTTAAGTATATTGACAATGCAAAGCATTGTTCTGAGTATCTCCAAAGTCTTATGAGCTTGGGGCACACCCCCAGCCTTGGAAGTAAATTATTTCCCAATTATCCTTTAAGAGTAAATGAAAATGAAATTGTTTATGTTTTTGCTTTGGTTGTAGCTATTTTCTGGCAGATTGCATCCAAGAAAATCCACTGATAACACTGTACAGATCTCAATAAACATGACCAGGTCCCCTCCCAAATGAAACCATGCCTCTAATCCCATATAAGAGAGCAAAGACCTGGGAGTGAGGGAAGGAGACCAGAAAGTTTACCCTAAGAGAGAAGCAAAGAATGAGAAGTAAACCAGACACAGAGAGACAAGTACTACATGATTTCACTTATATAAGGTATCTAAAATAGCCAAATTTGTAAAACCAAAGACTGGAATGGTGGTTACCAGAGGCTGAGGGAGAAATGCAGAGTTATTAAGCAATAGTCAATGTTTAAGCTAAATAAAATGAATAAACTCTAAAGATCTGCTGTACCACTATGGTCAACAATAATGTACACTGAAAATTTGTTAAGGGGATAGATCCCATATTAATTGCTCTTATCATAATAAACTATTTTTTTAAGTAAAATACAATTTAACTCATGGGGGGAAAAACACAAAGTAGAAATAGGAGGCAGAGTTAGCCAATGTCCTGCCCATCAATATCCCACCTACCTATTGTTTTAAGAAGAGGCAGTGAGGGAATCCATTACCCATGACCTGAATCTCACAGCAGGAAAATAAGATCCAAGGAAGAACCATGGCCTCCAAATAGGAGTGTGGTAGCTCTGCAGTATGTCACTTTGGCTAACCTGAACTACATTTCCCAAATTTCTCAGTTAGAATAGACCATCGGGACAATTCTTCTATGAGATTTGAAGTACACAAGTGTAATAGCAGTTATTTTGATAGTTCATATTGACAAGGAACCCCTCCTTGACCAAAATTTAATCAGGCTCTGTTGAGCCCTCTTCTCAACTAAGCTGCCTCCCTGGCCTGTTCAGCATAGTTTAGAAGAATGCCCACACCCTTGATATCTAATCAAGTTCCTCTTAGTTATCTTCCATCCACTGACACCCTCATTCTGCCTATAGGCAGAATCCTCAGCTGTCTTTGCTATATTTGGAGTTAGGCTCAGTTCTAGACTGAAGTCTCTCTTTTCCCTATATAATCTTGAATATAATCTGTCCTGCCATTTTTTAAAAAATTTTATTTTTAAGTAATCTCTACATCCAATGTGGGTCTCGAACTCACAACCCTGAGGTCAAGAGTTGCATGTTCCATGGACGGACCCAGCCAGGTGGCCCTGTCCTGCCATTTTTAATAAGCATTTTGTGCAATTTTTCTGTTACCACTTACATTGTCTTCTATACAATGGCCTACCCCTTTACTGTAATTATAATGTAACTGCTGGCTTACTTCATTGGTGAGATGATGACCAAGCCTTCAAGGGCTCCACCTTCACCAAGATCTTCTTTCAGCTTCACCACCTTCAGGTGTGTGTTTAGCTCCGTGATGAAGGACCCCAACTTCTGCAGTATAGCCACACCATCAAGGTTAGTGGTAATGAGAACTGACACAGATTTCAGTCTGTTCTCGTGGGCTCCAACTCATGCCTGTACATTCCCGCCTGTCCTTGTTTTCCTCTACTTTTACACTCATTATTCCTTTTGGATTACTTGAACTTTAACTTTCCCAGCAGCTCCCACAACTGCATAAAGTCAGATCTCTATAACAAATAAATCCTTGTAATTATATGGATATGTGATTAGATAGAGATAGAGATTCAGATATAGACACAGCTAAAGATAGAGAGATAAATAGATACAGATGTACATGTAGATAAACAAAGATATAGATATAGATGTTCTAGTGATTCTGTTGCTTTGATTGATACAAAGAGCAAAAGCTATGCTATCTCATGCATTCCTGGAGTCCTACAGTATTCAGGTATGTTTGTGATTCTAAAAATGAGGAATGTAAAACAAGAGACTTGGTCTGGGTCTCTTTTGGCTTTCTCAGGACTATCAGAGATTCTCCAAACTCAAGAGAAGCACTCTCTAAACAGTACCCCTGGTCTGGGGGGGTGGGGTTGGGGGGGTGGATGCACTTGAAAATTCTATGTGGAGCTACTACATCAAAAGGGAAAATGTGCACATCATCCAATATTAGGCTCACTGACATCACTCTTGCAGTGCCCAAAGGAGTGTCTTACACACACACACACACACTATATATATATATATATATATATATATATATATATATAAGCTCAGCCATTGAATAGAAACTCTAGAAGGCTAATGAGAAACTGCCATGCTTGTGCCCTCTTACACATAACTTAAGAAACAGGAGACTGAGAACAGCAGAGGAGACATTTTGAAGAACATTCAATTTTACAGTGACATGCCACCCTGAATGACTTACAGCTTGTCTTTATTGTTCTTTCTCTATAATTGATCCACTAAGAGAAGATCTGTCATATGACAGATCAAAAGGTGTCAGTCTTATTGAGTGTATATCATTAACTCAATTGTACAGATATGCAAAAAAAAGGCTTATAGAAGTTAAGGAATATGTCCAATTCATGTGCTTCCAGTCCTATCTTATTCCACAGTTCATGATAGTAATGTCTAAAGTATACTTTTTGTAGTCCTGACTTAAATATAAATATGATATTGGGGTGCCTGCATGGCTCAGTCGGTTAAGCTTCCGACTTCGGCTCACATCATAATCTCATGGCTCACGAGTTTGAGTCCCGTGTCTGGCTCCATGCTGACAGCCACACAGCCTGCTTTGGATCTTCTGTCTCCCTCTCACTTCCCTTCCCCACTCATTCTCAATCTCTCTCTCTCTCTCAAATAAATAAATATGATATAACATATATTTTATATATATAATAAAAATGATATATATATATATATGTATATATATTTGTCAAAATCAACCTTTTCTTTAGTTTAGAAACTAATCCAAGATTTGTAACAATCTGAGGAGAATTTATTCAGGAAAAACATCTGAACTTTGTGGATTTTTTAACTTGGCCTACTCCCATCCTATGGAGGCCAGAAGCAATGGGATGACATATTTGAAGTACCAGGGGTTTGAGGGGAAGACCATCAACCAAGAATTCTACATCCAGCAAAATATTCTGCAAAATTGTGGGAAAAATTAAGATACTCCACTGTAAACAAAAGCTAAAGGAATTCACAACCATCACTTCTGTCCTAATGGGAGTCTTTTCAGTCTAAAATGAAAAAACACTACAGGGTAATTGAAATCCACATAAAGAAATAGAGTATCAGTAAGGTAACTACATAGATAAATATAAAAAAAATACAAATGAAATTTTTGTAGCTTTTTTCTTCTCCTGTCTGATTTAGAAGACACCTGTATAAAGCAATTAATATAAACCTGTGTTGACGGTCCTATAATGTATAAAGATATAATTTGTATAATGATAATATCACATAGAAGGGAGGGAATGGAGCTGTATTAAAGCAAATTTCTGTATACTATTGAAATTAAGTTAATATTAATCTAAGCTAGATTACTTTAAATTGGGAGGCTAGCTATAATGCCCCAGGTAACCACTAAGAAAATAACTTTAAGAAAAGAGTAAAAGAAGCACGGTGTGACCCTGGTATCTGAGCAAGGGTGGAGTAGGGTGAACTGACCTCACAGTTTCCTTCTCTCCTCTTCTCGTGGGGCCAGCTTGAGCTTCATCACTTTCAAAGGTCCGGTGAATGGAGCCTAAATCATGGAGCCCAGGAGAGCAACAATGGAGCAAAGACCATGGGAGAGGTTGTAGGGTAGCAAGTGTTCAGTATCCCCATGTCCAAGCCCACCACAGGTCTTCCAAGCATATAGCTCTGGCTATTTCCCAGTGCCAGGGACCTTTGCAGGGCACTGACCCAGAGGATGGTTGTGACTCGCCTGATGTGCTACACCCACAGATGCCTGGTAAAATATTTTTTAAAAAGGTGGGAGGAGGGAATTTAAATGGTACACTTGAAAATAGCTATTTAACACAACAAAAGGCAGTAATGGAGGAACATAGGGATAAAAAAGACATACAGAAAACAAAACAAGGGGTGCCTGGGTGGCTCAGTCGGTTAAGCATCTGACTTCGGCTCAGGTCATGATCTTACAGTTTGTTAGTTTGAGCCCCGCGTGGGGCTCTGTGTTGACAGCTCAGAGCCTGGAGCCTTCTTCGGATTCTGTGTCTCCTTCTCTCTCTGCCCCTCCACAACTTGTGCTCTGTCTCTCTATGTCTCTCTATAAATAAATAAATGTAAGAAAAACATTTTTTAAAATACAAAACAAAACAAATAATGAAATGGAGGGCATAGATCCTACATTATGGGTAGTACATTAAATGTAAAGAATTAAATGCCCTGATCCAAAATGCAGAAACAAGTAGAATGGATTAATAATAATTAAAAAAAAACCCATGATCAAATTATATATAAAAAACACCTTATATTAAAAAAAATAGGTTAAAAGTAAAAAGATAGAAAAAAACCATGTAATAGTAACAGTACCCAAAATAAGAGGTGAAGAGCTATAATAATAAACAGATGTTGAGAAAAAGTTGTTACTAGACAGAAAAGACATTTTACAATGATAGATGAATCCACTTAGTAGGAACAAATAATAAACTATATACACCTAACAACTGAGTCGCAAATATATGAAACTAAAATTGACAGAATTAGAGGTAGAAACAGAAAATTCACTGATAGTTGTAGCGTTCAATACTCTGCTTTCAAAAATTGATAGAAAAACTAGGAAGAAAATCAGCAAGAGTATATACAGCTTAAAAAATATCAAGCCACTTGACTTAACACCATTAACAACAGATACAAATTCTTTTCAACCACACTTGGAGCATTCTCTAGAATAAATCATATGTTAAGCAATGAAATAAGTATTAATAAATTTAAAAGGATTTAAGTCATACAAATGGAGTTAAATTAGAAATCAAAAACAGAAGGAAGCTACAGTAATCAAGACTGTGTGGTATTGGCAAAAGAATAGACAAATAGATCAAAGGAGCAGAATAGAGAGTCCAGAAATAGACCCACACAAATATAATCAGCTGATATTTGACAAAGAAACAAAAGCAATTCAATGAAGAAAATAGAATTTTCAACAAATAGTGCTGGAACAACTAGACATCCAAATGCAAAATAAAATAAAATAAAATAAAATAAAATAAAATAAAATAAAACAAGCCAAAATATCCAGACAGAGACTATACATCTTTCACAAAAATTAACCTCAGGAGAAAATATCTGTAAATCACATATCTGATAAGGAACTTCTATCTAAAATACACAAAGAACTCTTTAAACTCATCGATAAGAAAACAAACAACCCAATTAAGAAGTGAGAAAAGAGGGGTGCCTGGCTCTCTCCTTTGAGGAGCATGTAAGTCTTGATCTCAGGGTTGTGAATTCCAGCCCCATAATGGATGTAGAGATTACTTAAAAATATAAATCTTAAAAGGAAAAAAGTGAAAAAAGAACTGATCAGATACCTTATCAAATAAGATTTACAGATGGCAAATAAGCATATGAAAAGATGTCCACATCATAAATCATTTGGGAATTGCAAATTAAGGTAATACTACACACTTATTGGAATGGCAAAAATCCAGAGCACTGACAACACCAAATGCTGGTAAGGATATGGTGCAACAGGAACTCTCATTCATTACTGGTGGAAATTAAAAAACTGGTATAGCCACACTGGAGACTGATAGCTTGACAGTTTCTTAAAAAACTAAATATTGGCCTACCATATGATCCAGGAATTGCACTCCTTGATATTTACCCAAATGAGTTGGAATCTTACCTCCACGCAAAAACCTATACATGAAGCTTTATTCATAACTTATGTAACTTGGAAGCAACCAAAATATCCTTCAATAGGTGAAAGAATAAACAAACTGTATATATTAGTACAATGGAATATTATCCAGTGGTTAAAAGAAATAAGACATGGAGAAACCTTACACGCATAATACTAAGTGAAAGGAGCCAATCTAAAAAGACTGCATAGTGCATGATTCCAACTATATGACTGTTGAGAATTTAACTAAGTTATTCCATGGTATTGCTGGCTCAGCATCCATTCTGTTTGTCAAGTGACCTTCAGGGGATTTAAACTGACATTAGACCCTCATGCAAGCTCATGCCCCATATAACAATCTGCAATGTCACAAGTAAATTTAAGTTCCTGATACGATTCCCCAACAGCTCTTGTCATAAAGTCTCCCCTACACCTTGTGCACCCTTTAGATAAGACACTGTGTATCTTATCAAAACCCTGTTGTTTTAGTGTGAATGACCAATCTGGCCATAGCCTAGGAACCCCAAAGTACTCCACCCCTGGGCCTTAATAAAGGTATGTGCACCAGATCCTGCCACTCTCTTTCTACACTCTGCCTTGACTGCTTCAGGTAGTCCCACAAGGTATGCTGTGTACTTCCTCCATAACCTATGAGTAATAAACTTTTCTATTTGTCTTTTTCTTCACACCCAGTGTGGAGCCCAGTGTGGGGCCTGAACTCACGACCTTGAGATCAAGGCCTGAGCTGAGATCATGAGTTGGATACTTAACTGACTGAGTGACCCAGATATCCCTAAACTTCTCAATTTGAATTCTCTCGTGGTCTTTTGTTGAACCAGGTCTCACCATTCAACACCACAAGACTCTATGTAACAAATGCTCATTTTACAAAGCTACAACAAACGTTCCAGAAAAGGCAAAATTACTGAGACAGTAAAAAAGAAAAGTGTCTCAGGACTTTGGAGGGAGAAAGCTGTAGCAGGGGGGATTTTAGAACAGTGAAACTATTTGTATGATACTATAATGGTAACTGTATTTGTAAAAACCCCAAAGATAGCTGAAACTAATGTAATACTGTGTGTCAATGAAATTAATAAATTAAATTTAAAAAAGGAAGGGGCACCTGGGTGGCTCAGTCGGTTGAGTGACCAACTCTTGATATCAGCTCAGGTCATGATCTTACAGTCATGAGACCAAGCCCTGCATCTAGCTCTGCACTGAGCTTGGAGTCTGCTTGGGATTCTCCCCCTCCCTCTCTCTCTCTGCCCCCTGTCCCCTTCTTAGTCCTCATACTGTCTCTGAAAATAAATAAATAAACTTAAAAAAAAAATAGGATGTACAACACAAAGTGAACCCTAATATAAACTATGGACCTTAGTCAATAATAATGCATCGATATTGGCTTATCAAATATAACAAATGTATCACACTAATACAAGTTGTTAATAATAGGGAAAACTGTAGGAAGGGTGGGGAGGTGATAGGTAGACGAGGTACATGGGAACTGTATTTTCTGCTCAATTTCCTGTAAACCTAAAACTACTCTAAAAAATAAACTCTATTAATTAAAAATAAAGTACAGCATCAGGCACCTGGGTAGCTCAGTCGGTTAAGCACCTGACTTCAGCTTAGGTCATGATATCACAGTTCATGAGTTCAAGTCCCACATTGGGCTCTGTGTTGACAGCCCAAAGCCTAGAGCCTGCTTCAGATTCTCTCTCTCTCTCTCTCTCTCTCTCTCTCTCTCTCTCCTCTGCTCACGCTCTGTCTCAATCTCTCAAAAATAAAAGTAAACTTAAAAAAATTTTTTTTAAAAGTACAGCAAAGTTGCTAGACAGAAGATCAAAATACAAAAATCAATTGTATTCCTATATATGAACAAAATTAAGAATATAATTTCATTCACAACAGTACTAAAAAAAATAAAATATTTAAGAATAAATTTTACAAAATAAATTCAAAACATACACTGAAAATTATGAAACTTTGCTGAAGTAAATTTAAGAAGACCTAAATCAATAGAGAGAGGCATTTTGTGTTTATGAATTAGAAGAGTCAATATTGTTAAGATGACAATTCTCTCCCAAATTTATCTATATATTCAACACAATCCCTATCAAAATTCAATAATGTGATAGAGATGCTAATTATGACTACAATTGCAGTCCTATTAAAATATATAAATGAATCAAATTAACATGTTGAACACCTTAAATTTACACAATATTACATGTCAAATATATATCAATAAGAAAAACTTCTGGCAGCATTTTTTTTTTTTTTTTAGAAATTGACAAGCAAATCCTAAAATTTGTATGAAAATGCAAAACACCTAAAATAGTCAAAGTAATTTTGAAAAATAAGAACAAATGGGGCACCTGGGTGGCTGAGTTGATTGAGCATTCATCTCTTGATTTTGGCTCAGGTCATGATCTCATGGTTCAAGAGATTGAGCCCTGCATCAGGCTTCATACTGACAGCATGGAGCCTGCTTGGGATTCTCTCTCCTTCCCTCTCTGCCCCTCCCCTGCTCATGTGCTCTGCCTCTCTCTCTCTCTCTCTCTCTCTCTCTCAAAATAAATTAACTTTTAAAAAAAGGACAAAGTTAAAAACAACAACAAAGTTTGAAGACTTCTACTTTCTAAGTTCAAAACTTATTATAAAAGATAGAATAGGGGTGCCTGGGTGGCTCAATCAGTTAAGTGTCCAACTCTTGATTTCAGCTCAGATCATGATCTCATTGTTCTGTGAGTTCAAGCCCTGCGTAGAGCTCTGCACTAACAGCACAGAGCCTGCTTTGGATTCCCTCTCTCTCTCTCTCTCTGCCCCCAGGCTGCTTGTGCTCTCTCTCTCTCTCTTTCTCTCTCTCTCTCTCTCTCTCTCTCTCAAAATAAATAAACTTGAAACAAATAAAAAGATAGTGTAATCAAGACAGTCTGATACTGGTATACAGACATGTAATTATATAGATTTTTAGAATAGAATTGAGGACTGCAAAATAAAGCTTTCTATTTTAGTCAGCGATTTTTTTTTACAAAGATGCCAAAGCAATTCATTTAGTGAAAGGATAGTCTATTCAATGAATGGTGCTGGGACCATTAGATATCCACATATGAAAAGATTGACTTATATCTTCATCTCAGACCATAAACAAAAATTAACTCAAAATGGATCATATACTTGAATGTAGGAGTCAAAATAATAAAACATTTAGAAGAATATGTAGAAGAGAACTTTCAAGAACTTGTGTTAGACAAAGACCAAAAGCATAGGTCATAATAGAAAAAATTGTTAAAATGGACCTCACCAAAGATTAAACCTTTTGCACTTCAAAGACACCATTAACAAAATGAAAAGACAAGCAATAAATAGGAAGTAAATATTATCAAAACACATACCCAACAAAGGACTTATACCCAGAATTTACAAAGAATGCTTACAACTCAATAATATGAAGATAGCCCATCAAAAATAGGCAAACATGTGTACAGATATTTAGAAAAGAAGATACATGAATGGTTAATGCAAAAATGGCACAAGAAAAGATACTGAATAATATTAATTGTTAGGGAAATGCAAATTAAAACCAGAATAAGATATCATTTCACACCTACCAGAATGGCTATAAGTCAGGCAGGCAATAACAAGCATTGGCAAGGATGTGGATAAACAGGAACCTTCCTACATTGCTGATGGAAATGTAAAATAATGTAGTCATTTTGGAAAACAGTTTGGTCATTTCTCAAAATATTAAACATTAAACTACCATTTAACCCAGAATTCTACTCCTAAACCCAAGAGAAATGAAAATACATATCAGTACAAAGACTTGCACAAAAATGCTTATAGCAACATTTATAATAACCAAAACTTGGGATGCCTAGATGGCTCAGTCAGTTCAGCCTCCAACTTCAGCTCAGGTCATGATCTCATGGTTCATGACAACTCAGGTGAGTTCAAGCCCCACATCAGGCTCCCTGCTGTCAACACAGAGCCTGCTTTGGATCCTCTGTACCCCCCACCGCCCTTCCCTGCTTGCACTCTCTCTCTCTCTCTCTCAAAAATAAATAAACATTTAAAAAAATAACCAATCAGTTGCATTTCTATAGGCCAATAATGAAACAGCAGAAAGAGAAATCAAGGAATTAATTCCACTTACAATTGCACCAAAAACCATAAAATACCTAGGTGAAAAATCTATACAATGAAAACCACAGAAAGCTTATGAAAGAAATTGAAGACACAAAGAAATGGAAAAACATTCCATGCTCAGGCGTTGGAAGAACAAATATTGTTAATATGTCGATACTACCCAAAGCAATCTACATATTTCGTGCAATCTCTGTCAAAATAACACCAGTATTCTTCACAGAGCTATAACAGACAGTCCTAAAATTTGTATGGAACCAGAAAACACCCCAAATAGCCAAAGAAATCTTGAAAAAGAAAACCAAAGCTGGAGGCATCACAATTCCAGACTTCAAGCTATATTACAAAGCTGTAATCATCAAGACAGCATGGTACTGGCACAAAAACAGACACTCACATCAATGGAACAGAATAGAGAACCCAGAAATGGACCCACAGACCTATGGCCAACTAATCTTTGACAAAGCAAGAAAGAATATCCAATGGAAGAAAGACAGTCTCTTCAGCAAGTGGTGCTGGGAAAATGGACAGCAACATGCAGAAGAATGAACCTGGACCACCTTCTTATACCATACACAAAAGTAAATTCAAAATGGATGAAAGATCTATGTAATACAGGAAGCCATCAAAATCCTAAAGGAGAAAATAGGCAAAAACCTCTTTGACCTTGGCTTCAGCAACTTCTTACTTGACATGTCTCCAGAGGCAAGGGAAACAAATGCAAAATATGAACCATTGGGACCTCATCAAGATAAAAAGTCTCTCTACAGCAAAGGAAACAATCACCAAAACTAAAAGGCAACTGACAGAATGGGAGAAAGATATTTGTAAATGACATATCAGATAAAAGGTTAGTATCCAAAATCTATAAAGAACTTATCAAACTCAACATCCAAAAAACAAATAATCCAATTAAAAATGGGCAGAAGACATGAAAAGACACTTTTCCAAAGAAGACATCCAGATGGCTAACAGACACGTGAAAAGATGCTCAACATCACTTGTCATCAGCAAAATACAAATCAAAACCACAATAAGATACCACCTCACACCTGTCAGAATGGCTAACATTAACAACTCAGGCAACAACCGATGTTGGCAAGGATGTGGAGAAAGAGGATCTCTTTTGCACTGCCGGTGGGAACACAAACTGGTGTGGCCATTCTGGAAAACAGGATGGAGGTTCCTCAAAAAATTAAAAATAAAACTACCCTATGACCCAGCAATTGCACTACTAGGTATCTGTCCAACGGATACAGGTGTGCTGTTTCAAAGGGACACATGCACCCCAGTGTTTATAGCAGCACTATCAACAATAGCCAAAGTATTGAAAGAGCCCAAATGTCCATCGATGGATGAATGGATAAGGAAGAGGTGGTATATATATACAATGGACTATTACTCGGCAATCAAAAAGAATGAAATCTTTCCATTTGCAACTACACGGATGGAACTAGAGGGTATTATGCCAAGCGAAATTAGTCAGTCAGAGAAACACAAATATCATATGCCTTCACTCATATGAGGACTTTAAGATACAAAACAGATGAGTATAAGGGAAGGGAAGCAAAAATAATATAAAAACAGGGAGGGAGACAAACCATAAGAGACTCTTAAATACAGAGAACAAACTGAGGGTGCTGGAGAGGTTTTGGGTGGGGGGATTCGCTAAATGGGCAAGGGACATTTAGGAGGGCACTTTTTGGGATAAGCACTGGGTGTTATATGAAAGTGATGAATCACTAAATTCTATTCCTGAAATCATTATTACACTATATGTTAACTAACTTGGATGTAAAGTAAAAGCAATAATAATACAAATAAATAAATAAATAAAAATAAAAAAATAAGTACAATTATCCTATTTGAAAATAAAAATAAAAAATAATAAAAAATAAATAAAATAAAAATTTCAGACAAGCAATAAAAAAGTAACAAAAGTTGGAAACAACTTAAGTGTCCATCAGCTGGTATGTAGATAGGGAAAAAGGTGGTATATCCATACAATGAAATACTATTCAGCAATAAGGAGGACAACCTACTGATACATGATCTGTCATGCATGAACCTCAAATACATTATGCTATATGAAAGAAGCTAACCAAAGAGAGCACGTATCATATGATATGAGTGTTTAGAATGTCTTTGTTTATACGAAATGTCTAGAAAAGAGAAATTTAAAGAGATAAAGAGTAGATTAGTGGTTTTCTGGGGCTAAGGGTGGGAAAAAGAACAAACTATATATAAGCATGAAGGATCTTATTGGGGAAAAGGAACATGTTCTGTAACTATTTTATGGGAATGGTAACACTACTTGATAAAATTGCTAAAAACCATTGAATTGTACACTTGAAATAGATGAATTTTATGATAAGTAACACACACCTCAATAAAGTTGAAAAAAAGAACAAAGTATGGTAATGTGACATGTGAAGTATTAATTGGTATTTTCCCTTATCCTTCCTGGTTTCCTATTGATCCTTCCAAATATAACTACATGTGGAAAAAAGTGTGTATTTCAAGAGATTTTGGAGGTGAAAGGGAAAAAAATGGATGTCAAATTCTCATTTCTAAGCTGCAAAGACCATTTCCAGACAGAAAATATTTTAAAGGAGAAAAAGTGATCTGAACAAGCCCTCATTAGATACAGAATCTTCTGAGCAAGAAGTAGGAGACTTTGGACAGGAAAAAGAGAATTACACTGAGAAAAAGAGAATTACACTGTCTACAGAGTGTCTACAGTGACCATCTCCAGGACTTTCTGTATTTTCAAACTGAAACTCCTGCATCCTGGGAACCCTTTCATTCTCATCCAAATCCGGAGATTTAGTCACGCTACTTTTAGTTCATACCTTCTGAGTCAAGTCCTGGGGGATTGGTGTTGGGGTGTTGGTGGGAAGCCAAGAATGAAAGAAACTTATGTTCTGGTCTCTACTTGGGATCTCTGAAAGTCAGGAGCTTATTACACCCTCAAGGACATAGAAAAAGGATGGGGAACTAGACATGGTAGTGTGGCACACTTAGGTATGAAAGAGACATACACACCATCCCAAGATACCTATGGCAACTGTGGGGTGCAGAAGGGGTTCCAAAAGTTCCTTTTGGCCCCGCACATGGCATGGAAGCTAACTCATTGTTACCCTTGCAGATGTCCTACAACTGGGATGAAGAAGAGGTGTATCCAACGGGGCCTATGGGAGCCACCCTCAAAAGAGAAGTGATAAGAATGGGCTCAGGGAGTCACCAGTGGTATGAAGCAGAGGAGATGCCAGGATAGTGCTGCATTCTACCCAGGTTGCCATTTGAGAAAGGATCATACTTAGCTTTTGCCATGAATCTGATAGGATAAATTATTATGTAGAAAGTAAAGATCCAATTTGGGACTGAGCAAATCAAGACCTGGATGAAATCAATCCTCTCTCACACCACCCAGAATGGCATATGCATAAGCCCTTAAAATTGAAAAATCCACCCAGGGTAAAGGATAACAAGAAAAAACTGAAGGCAGGGGGAGGGGAACATCCTAAATATAATTAAATTTCAAAATTCAATGACTGAAAAACGTCTGAATTTATTTTTACTTCAAAATGACTAACCTAACATTTCTGCCTCAGGCAAAATAAGGACTTTGAGACAAAAACCAAAGTGAATTATACAGACAATAAAAGAATGGACATTTGAGAAGCTTCTAAAGTAAGAACTCTGCCCTCCACTGAGGTTCTCAAACTTTAACTTTTAGAGAACGTGGCAGAACAGTTGGCTTGTCATTTGCATGAAGACAAGTTCTGGCAGTCATTGAATCCCTGTGTATCCTTTGCAAATAAATCTCAAAGTGCCAGCACCATCGCTAGTAATGAGGTACCAGAGAGTGAAATACACCGGGAAACAGCTCATTGCATGTACGAGAAGATTTAATGAGGAGACCTGGGAACTCATTATATACTCATTTTAATAATTTACAGACTGGGAACAAAGGTTTACTTCTACAAACAGTGATTTTAAAATTAGAGATCTTTCAGCAATCTTGCCCCTGAACTTTGGATTCTGGTTAAATAATGTCTGTTCGGGTTTTCAAATTAATATGAGCAGAGAAACATTGTTTTCATGCATTATTCTAAGCTTTCTTGAATTTAGTGAAAACTGGAAAATATGTTCTGTTTCTCTTATTAATATACTAAGTGACTGTTCTTGTGCAATGAAATGGTATGGGCTTGCTTTCAATATGTTTTATTGAGTATTAAGCATTTTTTTTCTGATCCTTTTCGGTTTAAAACATTTAAACATACCAAATTATGTTGCTAAATCCTATCTTGTTTCTCAGACACCGATGGAGTTATATCTTTTAGCCAGTATGTATAACATTAAAATACATGGTATTTTTATACATGTGAGTGGAAAAATTTTGGCAAATAATCCAATATAATTATCATTTGTGATCTCATATTTTGGCTTGGATCAAAAATCCACAACTGTCACATAATGGTATGTACTTCAAACAAGGATTGTGTTTCTACAGAAAAAAAAATGGGGGAAATTATTTGAAACTAAAAAATTTTCAAACTTTTCCATTACTGGTTCTTTTGTATAACATGTTGGCAAAATCCCCACAAAATGCATAAGAAAAAATGTCTGCCACAAAGGGACATAAGTACTAAGAAAAATATTGATATTCTTTATGAAAAATATATCACATTACACTGGTAATCAAAGAAAGATAGAAAGGTGGAGAGTGAGAAGATTAAATAAAGAAACCACTGAGAGAGGAAGGAAAGAGTTGAAGAAAAAGAAATTAAAAAGAAAGAATGGGGAAAGGAAGGAGATCTAATTTATCCTTTTGCTATTAATTACATTTTACTATTCAAATCTCAGGAGTTCTTTCAAAGTTTCTTTCATTTTATATTGATTTATAATAATGTTTTGAGGGAAATGGCCAATTTATAAAAAACCACTGCCTATAAAACAAATACAATTTGCCCAGTTCATATAGGTGGTACTTACAATTAGACTTAAAAAGACAAAAATGGTAAATGGAGGGGTGCCTGAGTGGCTCAGCTGGTTGAGCATCTGACTTTAGCTCAGGTCAGGATTTCACGGTTCATGAATTTGAGCCCTGCATCGGGCTTTCCGTCAGCACAGAGCCTACTTCAGATCATCTGTCCCCCTCTCTCTCTGCTCCTCCCCCCCTCATGCTCTCTCTTTCTCTCTCTCAAAAATAAACATTTTTGAAAAATAGTAAATAGAAAGGGGAAATGGCAAACTAGTAAATGCACTTTTCAATTTTGACACTGGTATAGAAATGTTTCATTGCATTGAAAAAAATGGGACAATGTCCAGTCTGGCTTCAATATCATCATGCTTTAAGTCTTTGGTATAGTGATATTTGGTATAATTATATTTTATTGTATGAGTTAGGAGTATATACAAATCAAATTCTAGGAAATCTGAGTGGCTTTTAAAAATATAGTCTTCTTTCTGCTGGCATCAGAGGAAAACTGAGGTAGACATCAATTTAGTGGCTTACCTCTGTCAAGTTTCCTAATGGTCACAAGATGGCTGCTAGAGCTTGGGCGCAGTGCCAGCAACAAGGGCAAGAGGAAGAGGAGAGTAGCAGTGCTCCCTCACATGTTTCTTTCGCCAGAGAATCAAGAAAATTCATGAAAATTCTCCAACTCCAGGGGTAGGAAGAACTGTTGGATCAGCCAACCAACAGTTGTCAGCAATAGTTTTTTAAGATCTGTTTTTAATTCTTTGTGCTAAGATCCTAACTGTGAAGCAAATCAAGTTCAAGAGCTCCACAATAAATTATAAGAAATCTATTTCAAAAGAAGTAAATATTCTAGGAAGTAGGTTAACCTTTAGGTTCCCTAAATGCCAATTATACCTAGTGTTGCAAACCTCTTTCTATGAGAACTCGCTTTCCCTCAACATCTGTGTCTACTAGGAAAATACCTATCAGCAAAATAAATAGTGTTAAATTCCAACCAACTCACCTAGAAAATTAAACCAAGTCCCTTGTTGATTAACAATGGTATTAAGAAGATCAAGGCCCAGTATTTCATATGAATATACCAAGTTCTACCAGGTGGGAACTTAAAAAATCCTTTTATGGAAAAGAACATTGAAACGTATTTTTTTCTGGACCAAAGTAGTATTAATTTTTTAAGTAGAGAATAATGCCAAAGTTTGGCTCCCTAAGTATTTTGAATATTTATCCTTAGTTTTATTTCATTTCTTTTTCATGTTTTACAATATTTCCACATGATTAGCATTCTAGAAAATATCTCAGCATTGCAATCATTTTTCTTCTTCTCCACTAGTTTCACATACACATATTGGTCAGAACTGTTCTCAGGGGGAAAGTTCATAAAATAGATTTAGAAATGCTGGAACCTATCTTCCAGACCTACCAAGAAGTGAGCAGAGCCATTGGATTGTATTGGTACTTCTTCCAGTAAACTATTAGACAAGTTAGGTAAAACAAGTTAATGAACAATATCAAAGTTTCTTAAGTTGTCTATAGAGGAGTCCTCAGGCCTCTCTCCATGGCTGTCTCTGATTCTGGCTAAATATTCTAATGGAGGCAGGACTTGGCCACTGAGGCCCCGGCCCTATTCCTCATCTTAGAAGTATTTTGTAGAAAGAGTGATTCCACTGAATTCAGGGAAATCCATGGGCCTCACAGGGTTGTATACTAACCCTATGTTATTTAGATTTTTAAAGTGTAGTTCATATTTGAACAAATCATGAGTTTTGCTCTTGTCTCCAGAGACGGGCAAAGGCAGAATAGTCTTTATGGCTCAGTTTCTGTGGCCAGGGAAGGTCACACACATAAACTAGGAAACTATTTTTGATAACTTGGACTTGGAAAGACCAGCTGAGCTCTCTGTAAGCTATTTAAAACCTGCTCTGGATTCTCAGGCAGCACCAGATCTTCTGATTACATGTTTACAAGCCAGTCCTTAAAGATCTGTGTGGCTCTCCAGTCCACAGCCAGGACACCTAATGCTATTCACCTTTAAAGTGAAATCCAGATACTAATGGAATAATCTCCATAAATATCTATGTATGTAAATGAGTGCACTATTTTAGAGACCAGCCAATAAGCTCTTCGTCTAGTGTTACCAGGAGGATCCACATTAAATCTGAGTTCAAATCTTACACTTTTCCAACTTAGTCAAAATGCTCAGCATGAACTTGATGTCCTGGAAATAAAGTATTTGAAGAAATATAAGATAGATCCTGAGGAGCATGAGAAGGTGGTAGTTAAGTTCATAGATTCCAGAATCAGACTGACTGTGACCATTGGCAGTTTGCTTGCTCTTCCTTTGACTTAGTTTCCCCATTTTTAAATGGGACAGATGGTAATAAGCATGCAATAAATTTGTTGTTAGAACAGAATGAGTTTAATGTTTGTAAAATGGTAAGAACAACTCCCTGGAACGTTGTGACTGCATCACAAGTATTAGCCATCATTAGCACAAAGCAAGAGATCTTGTTCTCAAAAATTACTTATTTCCCAAAAATAATTTAGTTACATATTCTCTCTGAACAAAGAGAGAATTGCTTTTCTGTGACACCGATGATCTATTTCTTTTATCTTGCTCTGGAATAAAGATGTTCCTATCAATTGTGAAATAGTGGGTGTGAAGATTTGTAACTACAAATATTTCAAAAGTCTATAAATAACATTTACTTCTCCACAACTGAAATTAATTTTACTCTCAAGCCCTAATTTGCATCTGTGGTAGAAAGTTCATTCTTGTCCATTCAAGGTAACTTTAATCACTTTTAGTTTAAAACTCAGTCTCTTATGACTATCTCATCTTTCTCTTCTCCTTTGCCCCCCTTACCCCTGTGTAAAGTTTCGAAGATTTTTTAAGTTCCTGAGATATTTGTCTGCGCTTGTGGGAGAGGAAGGGTGTTCTGAGCTCTCTCTGGTGTGACTTCAGTGAGGGTAAAGCTTGGGCTACTTTACCTTGGGCATTGCTTTTGTCTCACTTTTTTCCATACTGTCCTCATCTGGTGTAACATGCAGCCCGTTGCCTTGGCACAGCTAGTCCATCCTGCGGACCCTGTTACAGGCTCCATAACTCCCGCCCTGGATTCCTCTCTCAGATCTTAGTGCTTAACCAAAAAGCACTAAAGGGTGGGGATGAACTAGCTCATGCTGTTTTCGCTCAAGCATGCCACATCACCATTTCTGTTGAAACCATCTCTTGTTGGTGCGACACTACATTAGTCGTCTATGGCTGCATAACTCATTACCCCAACACTTAGTGGTTTCAAACAACAAATACATATTATCTCACTTTCTGTTGGTCAGGAATTCAAGAGCAACTTAGCTGGATGGTTGTTGTTCAGGGTCTCTCACGAAGCTGCAGTGAAGAGGTCAGTAGGGCTGCAGTTATCTGAAAGTTTGGCTGAGGTTAGAGGACCCATTTCCAAGGTCACTCATGTCATTGTTGGCAGGAGGCCTCAGTCCTCACTGACTATTGGCTAAAAACCTCAGTTCCTCTGAAGATTCCCTAGGACATGGCAGTCAGCTTATCCCAGAGCAAGTGATGTGAGAGACACAACAACAATCTTAAAAGACTAACATGTTTTACTTGTAAAATAATGTTACACAGGACTCAATGGTTTATGTGGCTTCCAAAGCTTTTAAGGGAAGTTTGATATCTAGAATTAAAGAGATGATAACCCTGCTCTATGATTAGTCTCATTTGTTATTTACTTATTTATTTATTAAAGTTTATTTTGAGAGAAAGAGACAGCACAAGTGGGGGAGGGGCAGAGAGAGAGACTCCCAAGCAGGCTCTGCACTGCCAGCATGGAGCCCAACAGAGGCTCGAACCCACAAAGAAGCGATGAGATCATGACCTAAGCCAAAACCAAGAGTCAGAAGCTCAATCCATTGAACCACCTAGGCGCCCCTCCATTCATTATTTAAATAACTGCCAGACATTGTGAATTTGAAGCTGTAAGACTGAATCTGCAAAAATGGGGATAATAATGACAAACTTTAAATCACAAAAATCAAATTTTGCCGTATAATTATGGTACTTGAGCAGGAAATTGAGATGAGTATTATTTTAAACTGAATATATACACAAAATAACATTGTTTCTATAAGGCATTTGAAATTTTTTTTTTTTAATGCACACACAAAAAAATAGAGATAAATATCCTAACATATCAGCCTTCTTCCAGGAATGAAGTAAGGGGAAAATGTTGATTGGGCATGGCATTACCCTCATCCTAGTATCAGTAGAACCATTCAGGAAACCTGAGAGAACATTTCATTTTTTTGTAATTATTTTCTTTTAATCAAGCATAATTGAATTTACAAATTCAACAGAGAAAATACAGGAAGAGAGAGCTGAATATGAGCAACTCTTATTTAACAAAATAATCTTGCAGATCAATATTAAAGAGATACATATTGCTTAAAATAATATGAATCTACAATAGAGGTATGAATTTAGGTCTCATTATACTATTTTCACCATTATTGATTTAGCAGACACTTAATCTTTCTTAGGAATTTGGACCATCCTCACAAAGCTGTGTTGTTGTTTTTTTACAGCTTTCTGTTCTGGTAGCAATTTATCAGCTACATCAGATAAAGAAGCATTTGAAAGCAATTATAAATCAATGATTTTCATCAAAACAAAATGAAATAGAATTTAAATATACTAAAAGTAAATAAAACATATCCCACAGAGAAAATATTACACATAGATCATCTGGAGACGTGATCATTGGTATCCAAAACAAAATAGGTGAACAGCTTAAATAGGAAAGCCCATAGAAAAATATCTGCATATTTCTCTGATGATACAGAAAATGGCATCTGGGTTAATGACCTAAAGCAACTGAAGCCATGTCTGAAGTTGTGCAATGAAACTGAATAGAAGGAGATGATTTCAGAGGGCATCTTTGTCAGAATTTTGGTTAAAAGGAAGGAGCACTCCTAAGTCATTAAACCCCATGCATGTGTCAGGATTATGACCACTTGCTGCCCTCGCCAGCTTGTGCTTAAGGAGATTTTCTTCAAGGCAGCACAAGCAATCAAATCTCATGCTAGAAAAAGTTCAGGTTATAAACCCATAGACATCATCCTGCTGTGTGACAGTCCGGATGTAGCAGGTTATTGGTGTGATTTAAGAGGCGTGTGGTGGGAGGTGGAGAATGCGAAGAGGTGCTTGGACCAACAATTCGCTGAGTCAGTTCTGAGCTTCATTAATTCCCCTCCCCCAAACACCTCCACTGCTGGTGCCACTGTTTCAGCTGCTAATCTCAAACGACACAATTAAGGATTTATCCTTCTGGTGTTGAGTCATTCTGCATGCAGGCATTTTCTCTTCATTTTGAAATAACAGTGTGAAAGGTAAACCTTTCACCTAATAACTTTTAGGGGAGTCCAAAACTGAGAATAACAAAGAAACAGGAATGGACAGACGATAACTAAATAAGGGTGCACAAGACAAAGGTTAGCTAATTTTCTCTTATAACTAAGGCTAGCTTTGCCACTTAAAAAAATTTTTTTAATGTTTATTTATTTTGGGGGGCGGAGGGCGGAGAGAGAGGAAGACACTGAATCTGAAGCAGGCTCCAGGTTCTGAGCTGTCAGCACAGAGCCAGACTTGGGGCTCAAAGCCACGGATTGCGAGATCATGACATGAGCCAAAGTTGGATGCTTAACTGACTGAGCTACCTAGGCACCCTGCTTTGCCACTTTCAAAATGCAAATGTATGTCAGGTAATAATCATAATCATAAAAATTCATCTTTATTGAATGTATACAATGAGCACTATACTAAGTGCTTTGTTGTTATTTATTTATTTATTTATTTATTTATTCAATTACTAAGTGCCAAACACTATTCTTCGTACATGGGTTATAGTAATGAAGAAAGCAGATACTATCCCTGTTTTCCCAGAATGTAGAGGAAGACAGACAAGCTGATAAACCATGTATCAATAGGTGGTAAAGGCTATGTTGAAAATAAAGGGAAAGATGGTTACAAAACAATGTCATTATCTCATTTAATATTCACAGCAAACCTAAGAAGTACAAATGAGAAAACATGAGGTTCTGAGAGGTTAAGCAACTATACCAAAGTCACAAAATATTTTTTTGACAGTGGTTTAACAAAATTCTTTAATAAAATTTATAAAAATGAATATTTAAGAATTTTCTCAGCTTGAATCATTTTGCTTTCCCACCCCCAAAGAAAATACAAAAGTATTGGCACCCACACACATATACACTCAAAGGACAGTGAGTGACATTCCCTACACAGGAGTCTAAATTGCTGAAAAGCCAAAACAATTCCAAGAAGTGATTAAAGGAATTTTTTTTTCTTTGAAAAACAGCTGACAGTAAAGCTATTTACATAAAATTATTTTCTGTGGTTTTCAAGTTTCCTAAAGGTTACATTTCAACCAAAATTAAATCCAAATCAAAATTCTCCCTCCCCTCCCCTTGTTAACACCCTTTAGGGCTATATTTTCTTCCTACTTCTAAGGGAAAATAATTGGATTTCCTCATATTTTCAGTTCTCTATGCACATATGAAATTTGGGGCAGATGTGTCCCAGATCAATGTGAACTTGACTCTTAACCATTGTATGGCTTTCATGGTTATTGTTATGTAATTATGTTCACTATTTGATGAAGAAATGGGACGAAGAATAGCGAAGAAAGGGAGGGACAATACTGTACCTCTTAGAATTTCTAAAGAAGGATAAATGATAGTGTAGTGTCCCCACTGCCAGTGATAAAAACTTCTCCACTGCTAGATGTGGGGTACCTAGCACTCTTTGCTTGTCCCTAGATGGTCCTTACCATGCTATATTTTCAATTCTTTATTTTCTAACGGTTCATTGAAGTACTTGATGGAAGGGATTATTTTTCATTCATGTTTATATTCACAATATCTAACCAAGACCAAATTTGGTGGCCAGTAAATAACTGTTGGATGAATAAATTAGCAATTAAGTTAGAATTTGAGAGAAACCATTTTTGAAGCAGATAATCTACAAAATCTTTGTTCCAGCTCTTCTTTCCTGCAGCCCAGAATACTTACAGAGATTAGGTTAAGAGCTCTGACAACAAAGTCAGAAATCCAAGGTTAGATTCTCGGCCACAGGACTTGTTAGTTGTATGCCCATGGCTCTTTACTCAATTTCTCTAAGCCTCAGTTTCTTTATCTGCAAAATATAGATAATAAAAGCATCTAACTTTTTGCTGATGTATTAGATATAATAGTTCATCTTAAATTCTTAGCAATGTATCTGATATTTTGTAACTGCTTCATACATATTTCTTGTTATTTTAGGTACTTGACACAAGCTTATAATTAGAGCATCTTGTTCTAACTAGTTTAAGTCAAGAACTTTTTAAGCAATAATTCTCCATAATAAAACCATTGTTACCCACTCGTTCTTTCTGTTGAAATCCTCCTATCTTTGAAGCACTAAAGACCAGATAGTTTTCCAGGCCCTATGGAAGAAGACTAAGATGGAAACTGTAAGTTGGCAGGTTGACATTTTGGGGTAGTTCTCAGAGCACCACTACGATTCTACTTGCTATATGATGAAGAAGAAACACAGGGTGCTAATTCATGAGTGACCCATTAGTGCTTTTCAAACTTCTATACATGACTAGCTGCATAACTGTTCTTCAGAAATAGAGTTAGACCCTAGGTTACAGAGTTTCCCCGGGGGTGTTTTGGCTCTGTATGGTCCTCTGAGGAATTCAGAGGCCCTAGTTTGTCTTTGATGGCATCAACATATTGGCCGCTCATAAAAATATAAAAATTTTCAGCATGATGAAATTTAAATGACATCATATAGCTCAGACACTTTAATAGCTTCATTGAGTTCAATTCTTAAAAGCTTATGAGTTATTTTTGTTCTCTTTCTAATGCAGTATACAATAGTCGCATTCTTATTTAGGATTTTCTCCTTTCTCACTTGTTCATGTCCAATAATGATATCAATGCTGGCTGCTCCTGGATATCTTTATTTCTACACTTTGCCCTTCTACACTTTTCTACAAGATCATTGTCTACAAAGAATTTTGAAACAAAACAAAGTGACTTCAAAACTGTGTCTCTACAACATTTAACTACTTGAACCCCCCAAAAAAGGAACACAATTAAACCAGACAATGAAACAGATCCCATCTAATATTCTGTTCTTAACAAAAATGATGAGAAAAAAAAAATCACAAGATACTGAAGCAAAATTGGGCAATGCACTGTGGTAAGCCTCATAACCCTCCTGTTCTAACCATTTCCTATTCATTTCCTTGGTAAAGGAGGGATCCTTTAACCCAAATAGTATGATATGGGGGTGCATGAGTGGCTCAGTTGGCTAAGCATCCAGTTCTTGGTCTCAACTTGGGTCATGATCTCACAGTTTGTGAGATCAAGCCCCATGTCAGGCTCTGCACTAACAGTGCATAGCCTGCTTGGGATTCTCTCTCTCCCTCTCTCTCTCTACCCCACCCCACTCACTCTTTATCTCTCAAAATGAATACATTTAAAAAAATAATTTAAATAGTATGAGATGGCTAAACACATGACACCTAAGACTGGACAGATGTGATTGACAGCAGTTATCAGTCATGTAACTCACACCCCAGGGGAGGGGGACACCATATGCCCTGCAGGGCCACAGGGATTGCACTCAGGAACAGAGTGAACCAACAAGAGCTGTGGGAGTCAGGTTCTATAATAACAAGTGGATGAGGTACCATCTGTTTTCCACTGGAGGATGTGATTGTCTTGTTGGAAAAATTTTGCAGGCTGACATGAAAGTAAAATCATTAAGTTGATGACTAGGTGTGGCACCACTGGTCCAGTTGGAAGGGGGACTAGTCAAGTTGGAAGCCTCTCCTGTTAGATGGGAGGCCTATCTAATGAGAACAGGAGAACTCACAGTAAGGCCTTTGGGGTTCATTGATGTCATGAAAGCACTTGAAATTTTATGTCTTACCCCTCTATACTACTAAGTCAACAAATCCCTTAGAATTCTCTCTAACACTCCAATACTTAACTTTTGGAGTAAAACTAAGTGAGTCATCTTGTTTTGTCATAGAAATGAGTGATGGCAGAAACAGGTTCAGTAGGGGAAACCATCCATGGTGAATCACATTGGATTGAAGAACTGATCAGCAGCCTGATGGTACTCACTCTTCACAATTATTTTGTGATCACCAAAGCAGGGGGTGAACCCACGTTCACCAAAACCATCTAATGCTCCTCTGGAGCACACATTTTCTCTGCATCTTCAAGCCACTCTGCAACTACCTTGGGGTCATGAAACTGAGATTCAGCCAATGGAATGTGGGCAAAAGTTACAAATGCCACTTCCAGACCTGTATTTTCTCTTCCCTTTCCATAATGACCATAAAAGTCACAGGTTGAAGATCACAGTCTCACAAGATAAGAGGAGTTTAGTCCCTGAACGACTATGATTCTCTTCTCCCACAATATCCTCATTGGACTAGGACATACTGAACTATCATCACAAACTTTTATTGTATTAAATCTCCAAGGTTTGAGAGTTGCTTGTTACAGCAGATAGTTTATCCTAATAGATAAGCCCAGTACAGAACATGAAGAAAACAAAAGATATAAGAGCACAGCCTAGGTATTGTTGCAAATACTGGATACCATTTCTTCTGATACTGATACCATTTTCTCCCACCATGCTTTGTGCTATACAAAGCATCTCTAACCAGTATCACAGAAAAGAAAGTCAATTCCTCATAGGGAAAGTGGAAAGAGGATCAAGAATTAAATATAATACAGCAAAGATAAGTTCTGAACAATACTACCCAAACAAGAATAAGGTGAAAAGATATGGGAAGACAGTCTACTATATTAATAAACAAAATAAGAACTAAAAACCAAATGATAGGAAAAGGACCGGAGAATAAAGAAGAGATTATAAGAATTTAACTGAGGGTCAAAATAGCATGATTATAGATAAAGCAAATAAATTAGAAACAGAATAGACAGAGACGAAAATTGAATTACTGAGACAAAAGATTTGAGCAAATCACCAGTAAAATCAATCACCAGATAAAAAAATAAGAGAGGGGAGATGGGTATTAAAACAGTCAAATGTAAACAAATAGATAAGGAGCATACATATCCACAATTCAACAGAAGGCTCCTGAAAGTAGAGAACTTAACAAACACGACCAAAAAGCCTCCAAAGAAGTACTACCAGCAAATAACCCTCAAAAAAAGAATGATTCCAGCACACTGAACACACATAATCGACACTAATCAAGCCATAGCTTAGTACAATCACCATATTTTAAAGATTAAAAACCAAAAAAAACAAAAAACAAACAAAAAAAACCAGATAAAAAGGCGGGGAGGAAGAGGTAGAGAAAGAGAGGAACAAAGAAAGGAAAATTTTGGAAAAGAAGAAATTCTTCAGGCATCAGGCAGAAAACAAAAAAAATCTCTGAAAAGAAAAAACAAAATGAGGGACAACATGACCCAAGCCAAAATATAGGGGGGAAACATATGAAAACAATTTCTAAAGAAAAAACAAAACAAAACAAAACATATAGCCCAAGGAGATTATACTTAACCAAGATGTCAGAATATCAAACAGACAGTACAAATTTGAAGGAATTCTAGGAATATAGGACTCCCAGGCTCTTACTGGAAGGGAAGAAAAAAGAAAGAAACAGTAAAAAAACAAAATCGAATTACTGAACTCAGAAATGGAAAATCCATATAAAGGGCCGTCGGATGGGATGAAATTCACCTAATCATGGAATAAATACTAAAGTAGTGTGGTCAAAAAACAATGGCATGTAAAACAGTATAAGTAATATACATTCTGACCGTAGGAAACAAAAGAGTTCCACGAACGAGTGGGGATGCAGGCACCAATGTGGAAGGAAGCAGTGGGAGTTAGCACCCAGGGCTCTGGGCCCAGATCTGAATTCTCACCCTGCTGCTTTCTTTGTTGTGTGGCCCGGGGCAATTATGTGAATCTTCCTTACCATAGTTTTCTCATCTAAAAATGAGGATGATATGTCTACCTCATGGGGCTGTTTTAGGGATGACATGATTTAATACACTTAAGGTGTTCAGAATAGTGCTTGGCACATTGTAATCACTCAGTAAGTGTTAGCTATTGTTAGTAATGACCTCATTTCCCATAGCAGGGACTTCAATCGATACTGTTTAAAATGGAAATAAGTAATTTTTAAGAATGACTCTGACTTCTTAATGTGTTTTATTATCTCTTTTGAGCTTAGAGAAATCTTAGAATATAATATTCCAGCAATTTGATTTCTCTTAAACTCAAATTTAAATTTAATATTTTAATTTAGACTATAATCTCATTACAAAATTACTTCCATCAATTTATATACCTATGCTTCCCTCTGTATATATATGTACAAAGACCTCTGGGGTAGTTATTTTTATATAGCAGGATTGGTAGTAATTTTTTTTTCTAATTTTTTTTTTTTTTTGAGAGAGAGAGGGAGTGCACTTGTGGGTGCGTGAGTTGGGGAGGGGCAGAGGGAGAGAGAGAATCTTAAGCAGGCTCCATACCTAGTGCAGAGCCCACATGGGCTCAGTCTCACCACAGTGAGATCCTGACCTGAGCTGAAATCAAGAGTCAGAGGCTTGACCGAATCAGCCACCCAGGGCGCCTCAGTAGTAATTTTTGTTAAGCTTTTTTCATTATCTAACTTCTTTATATTAACCCCGTGTTATTAAAATAAAAATAATATTACAATGAGAACAAGAAAAGCTGTTTGTTGCACTCCTTAGATTATGTATCTTTGGGTATTATATACCTAGGTATGTTTAGTGTTGAAATATTAAGGGATTTATGCAATCAAACACTATGCCCTTGGCAATATTACTTGGTTTATAGTCAATAGATCTTTTGTTCACCTCTTTATCCTAGTAGCTCCTTCCCTTCAGGAGCTTCTTATCACATTTGTTTTTGTCTTTTAAAGAAATCTTTTTAAAAGTGCTTTACTAGAAAGTAATGTAAACTCTTGGAAAATTTCAAAGAAAAGAAAACGTATTGAGAAAAGTAAATCCTATCCCTGACAATCCTCTTATTCTCATTTCTATCACAACAAGTTCTTACTATATCATTTCAGAAGTTTTCTAGGCATGTACAAGTACGCAAATGTGTGTGTAGAAAACATATGTTGGTTCACCACTTTTTACATATATAAGATAAAACTACACATATGGTTTGCTGCCTTAAGATCACAGAGGAGTGATCTCAGGAACACCTGTGGGAGGATAACGGAAACAGATTGACCAGAGTGGGGAGTTGAACTCTGATACTGAAAGCATTGGCATACAAGCCACTCTTGGCAACCACAATGATTCTACACAATTTTATCCTGACCTAACCTATACCACCGTTGCTACCAGAATTTACTTGTGTATTAGATTAATATTCGATTCCATTAACGAAGCAATGTGTGAACAAACAGGTCACAGTTCAGATCCTGTGCCATATAAAAATCCACAAGAATGACCTTGTATCTTTTCTTTTCAATCTTGTTTATTTATTATAGCTTTAGATAAGCTGATCAAGAGAAACACACTATGTATTAGTTATTGCTACTATAACAATATATAACAAATCAAACCAAATTCAATGGCTTACAAAAAGAGGCACTTACTCTCATGTCCAAAGATTTACTAAAGATCAACTACAATTCATCTGTTTAAACTGGACTCCACTGGGTGGTTCTACTCCTGGCTTGGGTTCAGGCTGTAGGATAAGTTCAGGTTTGTCCTATATGTTTGTTCTACCTGAGGTGTCCTCCCCTCATGGCATGTAACTGTAATGTCAGGACAAAGACATTTAAAGCTTTTACTCACATCATGACTGCTGGCATTCTATTGGTCAAAGCAAATCACAAGGCCGAGCCCAACATCGTGAGACGAGTGAAATATACTCCACCCACAGTGTGAGGGGGAGGAGAGTGAACACTTGCTGAACAACTATTCAAATCACCACAGACTACTTCACTCAACATTATAGATGCCACCTCACAGTTCTTTGATGTCATTGGTTGTTTGAAAACATTCACTCCAGCATTTTTTTAAATTTGAGGAAAAACTGGATTGGAAATACCTTTTCCAAAATAAGAAAATAATGTATGAATAATTTAAAATTATAGTATATGGACACCTGGGTGGCTTAGTTGGTTAAGCATCCAACTTTGGGTCACGTCATGAACTTACAGTTTGTGGGTTTGAGCCCCACATCAGGCTCTGTGCTGACAGCTCAGAGTCTGGAGCCTGTTTTACATTCTCCCTCTCTCTCTGCCCCTCCCCTGCTCATGTTCTGTCTCTGTCTCTCTCAAAAATAAATAAACATTAAAAACATTTTTTTAATAAAAATAAAAATACAGCAGAAATAAAAATTGCCCATAATAACATGAACAACAGGTCATTACTCTTAAGTTTGGTAAATCTATTCTATATCTTTGTTTATATATTTTATGGCACATCTCAGTTATCATTATGACTATTTTATTAGATCATTAAATATTTTTCATTAACATGGGCTGTATAATATTCCATCACATGTTGATCCCTAATGTCTTCAATAATTCCCATTATTGGACATCAATGTGCATAAATTGTGCACCTTTCATTTTTTTTTTTTTTTTTTTTACTACCTATTGCCTTCTCACTCCTTACTCTCTTTGCTCCAGCCACACTTGTCTCCTTGCTTTTCCTCAAAATTCCGGGCACATTCCAGCCTGAAGTACACTGCATTGGCTGTTTTCTACATCTGGAATACTCTTCCCTGAGATACCTCACATGACTTCATCTCTTACTTCATTAAAGCTTTTTCTCAAATGTCAGCTTCCCTATAAAGCCTCTTGTTACACCCCTTCCATTTGAAACTGTAACCCAAGCTTTGTCATTTTCCCCATTTCTTCTATCTTGCTCTTTTTAAAAAAATAATACTTAATATATCCTAATACCATAAATAATGTATTTATTTGCTATATTGACTATATGTCTCTTTCAGCTAAAATGTAAGTTCCACATGGGGCACCTAGGTAGCTCAGTTGGTGGAGCAATCCGACTTCAGCTCAGGTCACAATCTCACAGTTTGTGGGTTTGAGCCCCCCGTTGGGCTCTGTGCTGACAGCTCGGACCTTGAAACCTGCTTCGGATTCTGTGTCTCCCTCTCTCTGACCCTCCCCCACTCATGCTCTGCCTCTCAAAAATAAATTAAAATGTTAAAAAAATTTTTTTTTAATGTAAGTTCCATGAAAACAAATATTTTAATCTATTTTTATCACTTATTGATCCCCAGTGCCTAGGAAAGAGTCTAGCATACAGTAGGCACTCAATAAAGATTATGAATTAATAAACATCCAGAAGTAGAATCAAAGACTATACTTTAAACTTCTAAAAATTTAATTATGGCCAAACTTGGTCATTAGGCATTTTAAATAAAAGTAAGCTAGGTCACATTTTATTCACTATACTTTATAGTGTTTCTATATCCAAATAAAACTCTTGTACTATATAAAAATTATTTTCTATTCACAATTCATTCTTCTTGGAAGTTAGTTGATCATTATTCATACATAAATGCTTTCAAATTTTGTTACCAGAAAAATCGATCCAGCTTTTATCTTGTTGAACATGTTCCTAGCATGGCCAAATTATTAAAATCCAACATCTTCTACTCTTCACATAATTTAAGAACAGAGATAAAACAAAGCCATTATTAAAGTCTCACATAAACTTTCTCAAACCTCTTAAACATTCACTGAAGAAGTAACAGTCATGTATTAAAAGGAATTTGCTTTCACTGTTCATAGCAGATAAGTAAATGAGATTTAGTGTTTTATTTAGGAAATTACTAATTTCCTACTTCCTTAGTTCTCTCTCTTTTCCAAATTTCCTTATCTTCCTTGGATGTGTTACTCCTACTTTTTTTTTTTTTTTTAATGTTTATTTTTGGGAGAGAGGAGACTGAGTACGAGTGGGGGAGGGGCAGACAGAGAGGGCAACACGGATCCCAAAGCAGGTTCCAGGCTCTGAGCTGTCAGCACGAGCCCCATGTAATGTTCCAACTCGTGAACCACGATCATGACCTGAGACAAAGTCAGATGCTCGCTTAAGCGACTGAGCCACCCAGGCGTTCCACTCTTATTCCTTTTTTTTTTAATTTTTAAATTTTATTTATTCTGAGGGAGAGATAGAGGGCATGAGCCAGGGAGGGGCAGAGAGAGGGAGAGAGAGAATCCCAAGCAAGTTCCACACTGATAGCCCAGAGCCCTATTCGGGCCTCAAACTCATGAACTGTGAGATCATGACCTGAGCTGAAATCAAGAGTCAGACGCCTAATTGATTGAGCCATCTAGGTGCCCCACCCCACTCCCATTCTTAATATATGTTCTTACCTTTGAAATTTTTGTGGTGCACATTCTTATTTTTTGCCCATTTTCTATACTTAACAGGGACTCAAATACTGCTCTGATTGTCCTTATTTTAAAGACTCATTGTCAAACTGAGTTTACATTAAATACCCACAAAAATATCAGGAATTATTGATTGTTTACATGTGTTTCTATTAGTCTTCAGTATACACTCTTTCAAAAGCAAACTTTTAAGAAGTAATAACTTAGAGCTGTTGTTAATAATGGATAATAAAACAGTTTCATATATCCTTGGAGCTTGAACCTAAGGGACAATAGAATAAATGCTTTTTTTTTCTTTTTTTTTTTTTTTGTATCTCAAAAACTACCTTTAAATTATCTTTGTACAGGAAACATTTTATTTCAAATGAAAAATGCCACCCATGCCAACAGTGAACACAGACATTTTTCCAACTGCAGGTCTCTGACAGGTTCATTCTCACTGAAACAGCAGTAGTGGGGAACAGACTAGAGGAAAACTTGTCTGTTAATAACTTTTCTAAAACGGTCTTTAGGGAAAGTGATGTTGACTTCCATTCTGCCCCATCTAGCAGTGGAACTAGAAGAAATTGGCTCTGATTGTAGCCCAAAAGATTTACTGTTATTATGGAAGTTTTCTTCATTCTGCTCTCCCCTCAAATTACCATCCTATCATGCCTTTCTTTCATCACAAATGTCACAAAAATAACTCCCTCTTTACACCATGTAATCCATGCAATGTGGCTTCCTTCTCCTTCATTCTCAGAGATCACTAGAATCTCAAAACAGTCCCAAATGCCCTTCTCCTATTTCAACCTCTTTAATTTCTCTGTGGCATGTGACTCATTTGACCTTCCTTCATAGAACTAGACTAGTTCTCTCTGAACATAATTGTCTACTGTCTTGACTGGATCTGTGTCTTAAGAGTAGGCATTCCCTAACCTATGTCATCTTCCCTTTGTCTCCTTCATCATACACTTCCTTCAGGACTTTAGTCATTTCCATGGCATTATAGATGCCCTATATTATAGCCAGCTTGGTTATATGACAATTTCAGTACACATCCTGTTGTTGTTTTTTCTTGTTTCCACAGCCTCACTTCTATTGTTTGTTCTGGCTCAAAAGATCTCTTTAAGATTATTTTTCAAAACTCAGCTTAAGTAGGCACCTTCTCCACGAAGCCTTCTCCAAATGAAAGTGAACATTCCTTTCCACGAATGTCCATAGTAATTTCTTCCACTTTTTTATTTTTTATTTATTTATTTATTTATTTTTATTTTTTTTTTAGTGAGAACATGTAAGTTCTGTCTTAAAAACTTTCTATTACAGGGCCTCTGGGTAACTCAGTCACTCAAGCCTTTGACTCTTGATTTTGGCTCAGGTCATGATCATGCAGTCACAGGTTCAGACCTCAGGTGAGCTCTGGAACCTGCTTGGGATTCTCTCTTGCCCTCTCTCTCTCTGCCCCTCTCCTGCATGCACACACACACACACTCTCTCTCTCAGCATAATAAATAAACTTTTAAAAAAAGAAAATTTTCTATTATACAATACAGTATTATCAACTATGTTCACCATATTATACATTAGATCATCAGACCTTATGTGAACCATTACAAATTGGGCATGCTGGGACCTGAACATCATCGCTGCTTGCAAGTTTTTTCTGAGCAAGGCTTTCTCAAATCAGGGAACTCCATTATGAGAAAGTGCCCAAAATACAGATGGCAAAGTGAAAATATCACCTGGCTCTCTCCAGAGACTTGGGCAGCCACAGAGGCAAGCAGGAGATGGTGGAGATGGAAAGCTGGGTCTCCCTTTCCACGGTGGGAGCAGGGCAAGAAGGCAAAAATGTGTGAGGCCCATCTGAGCCCTCAGGGGGTGCAGCCAGGATTTCTTTCTATTTTAAGGTTAAAGAATATTCCATTGCACATATACCACATTTTCTTTATTCATTCATCTGTGAGTGAAAGCTTAGATTGTTCCCCTGGCTATTGTGAAAATTCTACAATGAACATGAGAATACAGATAATTCTTCAAGATAACAGCTTCATTTCCTTCGGATACATACCCAGAAGTGGGATTGCTGGATCATAAGGAAGTTTTACTTTTGATTTCTTGAATATCCTTTGCACTATTTTCCATAGTAGTTGTACCAATTTACATTCTTACCACCAATGTACAAGAGGTGCTTTTTCTCCACATCCTTGCCAGCATTTGTTATAATTTGTCTTTTTCATACTAGGTATCCTAAAAGGTATGATGTGATATCTCACTGTGGTTTTGATTTGCATTCTTCTGGAGATTAATGATGTTGAACACATTTTCATGTACTTTTGGCTAATGGAAAAATGTCCATTCCATTCCTTTGCCCCCCCATTTTAAAATTGGATTATTTGTTTTTGGTGTTGAATTACATGATTTCCTTATATATTTTGGATATTAACCCCCTTATTAGTGGTTTCTAAATATTTTCTCCCATTACATAGACGTCTTTTCATCTTGTTGCTGGTTTCCTTTTCTGTACAGAAGATATGTAATCTGAAGCAGTCCTATTTGTTTATTTTCACTTTTGTTGCCTTTGTTTTTGGTGTCAAATCCAAAAAAAAAACATTGCCTAGACCAATGTCAAGGATCTGAACCTCTATATTTTCTTCTAAAACTTTTATGGTTTCAGGTCTTACATTAAAGTCTTTAATACATTTTGAGTTAATTTTTGTGTATAAGATAGGAGTCCAATTTCATTATTCTTGCATGTGGCTATCCAGTTTTTCCAACACTATTTATTGAGGACAATCTTTCCCCATTGTGTATGCATGGGTTTATTTCTGGACTCTCTCTTCTGTTCCACTGATTTATATGTCTTTTTTTAAATGCCAATATCACAACGTTTGATTACTGTAGCTTTGTAGTATAGTTTGAAATCAAGAGATATGCCTCAAGCTTTATTCTTCTTTCTCAGTATTGCTTTGGCTTTTCAGGGTCTTTTTAAGCTGCATACAAATTATAGGGTTATTTGTTCTGTTACTATGAAAAATGTCATTGGAATTTTGATATAGATTGCATTTAATGTAGTACTGACATTTTAACAATCTGTTAGCATGGAATATATTTACATTTATTTGTGTCTTCTTCAATTTTTTCCATCAACATTTTATAGTTCTCAGGGTAGAGACTCATTACTTCCTTGATTAAATTTATTTCCATTTTCCAGCAACCCAATCTGTGGTAGTTTGTTATGGCAGACTAGCAAATTAGTACAGTACCATGGTATTAAAATAGAAGGTACCAATATTATTTAATTACAGAAAAAAATGCCTAAACGATAAAAGTTAATTATTTTTTCTTATCCCTTCCTTTTGACTTAGACTAAAAATTTATAATTGTAATAGCCAACATATGCTCCAAAAAAGAATTCATTTTCTCCAGGAGAGATATTCAAAGAAAGTGGGTAGAAGTTGGAAATCTGGAAATTCTTCTGCTATTGCATCTGCTTCATAGTATGCTGGTAAGAGCTCCTAAACCATCAGAGAAATACCTGTCTGATAAAAAGACAGATGGTGTCAGAGAAAAAAGCTGGGGGAAAACATATATACATATACATATATATGTATATGTATATATATGTATACATACATATATATATATGGAAAATAGTCACAATGTATCATAGAATGAGCCAAATAAAAGCAAGACTAAAAGTTGGAGCTTAAGATAGAAGAATAAAGGAAAGAAGGAAGGAAGAAAAGGAAAAAAGAGAGTGAAAGGAAAGGGAAAAAAGAAAAGGGAGAAGAGAGAGAGGAAAAAAAGAAGAAAAGAGCAGGTTAGGAAAGTGAGAGAGAAAAAGTCTATTAAATAATTTTTCTTCTTCATTTAATGTTACTAATAAAATGCCATGGAGTTCTTCCAGAGTGGAAGTGTTTGTATGGGTTGATAACACTGTTTTGGAGAAAGTGGCCAATGTGCAAAAAAATAATTTTGTGAATGTTTATAAAATAACACATCTAGTTTGCTCAGTTTTTTTGCAGAGGTATTCATAACAGCGATAAAGGGTGGGAAAAAATTGTAAGTGGAGAAGCAGAAGGTCTCAAATATGATGATTTTCCAAAAAATTATAATGCATAGAAAACCAGAGAGGGGTTTATCCTGTCATTAATTGGTTTCCGCAGTATTGTGCCTTCCAAGCACTTGTTAATACTGTTGCCAATACTGTTTAAATTTTTGTTACTGGATGATAACAACTCATGGATGTCTCCTTTTCCAGAGTGTTGCCCTCAGCCAAACAAGAGCCACCTTGCCTAGAAAGATATAAAAAAGGAGACATTAATTATAACACAATTTCTGCTCGAGAGCTCCCCTAGGGGAGACTGAAGTTGAGACCATAATTTTGCTTAGCTTTTTATCCTCTGCCCTATCCTGCTTCCTTCCTTCCCCTTATCCTGAGCATATTCCTGCAGTAAATCACTTCAGTAAGATCCTCAGTCTCAGGTTCTGTTTGTGTTTTAAGATATGGTCCTAAGAAGCAGCCTCTAAGGATGAGATGCTGGAGTTGGACCATTGCTGAAAGGCAATGAGGACACATCATGGGTAAGATGTAAAATACTCATAGTCACGGGCTTGCTATAGCTGTGCCATTGTTAAATTTCACTTTTGGTAAACTGTAAAGATTTGTAAGGGCATACAAAAGCTGATGCTATGTTTTGAGCAGTTGAGAAGCATTAGAGAAACAGCAGATAAAAAGACTGGAATGAATTGCTAAGTGCTATTGATTCATTGAAAAGAAAAACTAACAGTCTTAGATTTATTAATCAACAACTTAAAGCAAAACAAGAAAGTCAAAGGACTTCCTTGGACGTCTTTAAAGAGAACTTCATTTCCTGTTGCTGAAACACTGAAAATTGGGTACAAGATTCGATTATAAAGTGTCAGGGCTAAAGGGAAGGCTAAATTCTCATTCTGGCAAATCCCCTATGAGCAAGTCTGGGTCTGTTGGGGAAGTAGAATCAAAATTTGGGATGGGTATATCTGGGTAGATGCACTTCAGAACCTTCTGCCTCTAAATTCCCCTGAACCCTTTGGGCGCACAGAATTGACCTATGTTCTCTTATCTGAAAGATAGATCCACCTTCAGTTCCTTGCTTGAAGCCTATGTGGAAGACTCATTTGAGGCTGAAGGCTTAGACGACCATATTGCCGTCCTCAAGATCTGCTTCCACCTCCCTAGCTACAGACACATAACTAGGGTCAAATCTCTATATAACCAGACTGGAGATATAGAGGACCTGCTGAGGGAGGAGAGAGAGTATATGTTGAAGGGGCTCTATAGGACCTGACTAATATGTTCCAGCAGGAACTGAAAAAGTGAGTGTATCTGGAGAGGGTTGAATCAAGAGAGATGGAATATAAAACTGGATATGGGTGTTTGTCAACATGGAGGACATTCTCCTGCAAGGCAGAACTGATTATCTTGGTCAGGGCTATGTGTGGCTCCTCCAATATGCTACTGGGATAGTTCCTGGAAGCTTAGAAAAAATAATGGCCCATATTAAACAAAGTAAAGATGTCAGATCTGCCATGTCATTTTAATAGAGGAAGAGACTGAAAGGCTCAGAGAAGTGGGCACACTAGAATGGGCTCACTATATAAGACTGAAAAACCCACCATGTGACCATGTTCAATTCTAGGTACTTCTGATTTTAAAAGAAGTAAATTCAGAATTTAATCTCAGCCATTGCAAGACTCTCAGTTTCCCTTTGATCTTGCATTGTTCCCAGTAACAGTGTGAGAGAGATGGCAATGCATAAAAGGGGGATACTTTTTATAGCTTTATATAGAAGGGGCATGAGGAGCAGGTGTCCCATCCCAATGCCTTCTTCTGGTCCTTAAATGTGTCCACTGCAATATAGCTTCACTAGATTGCTCTTCAGGTTTTCAGATTACTGTCTGAAAAAAAAATCTATTTTTTCCCCCCACAATTAACTGGAAAAGGCTTTAAAAATACTCCTCTATTATCTAACTGTTTGTGTAAAACCAAATTTTCTTTATATACTTCAACTGAAACAATATACTGCAAAAGCTTGAATACAGAATAGATATGAGAATTATCTGTCTTCTATCAATCCAAACATGAAAGATATTTATAAAAATATAAATACTATTATTTTTGTTTGGGACAAAATAGTTGTTTTTCATAAGAGTATGCTATCTATGTTAACATGTAATAAGCCTATTATTGATATTTTAAAATAAATTAATAAACAAATGTTTTTAAATGTGTCACTTTTAGCTTATAATACAGTAAATACAAATGGATATAACCCATATTAACAAAAGTTCTTTGGAGTCCTCATAATCTTTAAGAATGTAAAGAGTTCTTAAGAACAAAAAGCTTGAGAACCATTGATCTATAGGATAGTGATCAGGGTCCTCCTTCTTCCATAAACAAGCTGAACCAAACAGAACCTTGAGCAGAGGATCATAGATTCTGAAAATGAAGAGCATGCATCCCGTTGGATCAATAGCATCCTGACAAGACAATTCCTGCCATGAGCCCATTAACGTGTGGCCTCACTTCTTGCCCATTCTCAAGTCCAGTTATTCAGAATAATGTCCCATATCTTTCCAAAAAGTTGACTTTGCTTAAGTTAGCAGGGGTTAATTTCTTTTTTTTTAATTTTATTTTTTAAATTTACATCCAAATTAGTTAGCATATAGTGCAACAATGATTTCAGGAGATTTCTTAATGTCCCTTACCCATTTAGCCCATCCTCCCCCCCCGCACAACCCCTCCAGTAACCCTCTGTTTGTTATCCATATTTATGAGTTTCTTATGTTTTGTCCCACTCCCTGCTTTTATATTATTTTTGCTTCCTTTCCCTTACGTTCATCTGTTCTGTGTCTTAAGTCCTCATATGAGTGAAGTCATATGATATTTGTCTTCCTCTCACTGACTAATTTCACTTAGCGTAATACCCTCTAGTTCCATCCACATAGTCACAAATGGCAAGATTTCATTCTTTTTGATTGCCGAGTAATACTCCGTTACATATATATATATATATATATATATATATATATATATATATAACTTCTTCTTCATCCATTCATCCATCAATGGACATTTGGGCTCTTTCCATACTTTGACTATTGTTGATAATGCTGCCATAAATATTGGGGTGCACGTGCCCCTTTGAAACAGCACACCTGTATCTGTTGGACAAATACCTAGTAGTGCAATTGCTGGGTCATAGAGTAGTTCTATTTTTAATTTTTTGAGGAACCTCCATCCTGTTTTCCCGAGTGGCTGCACCAGTTTGCATTCCCACCAGCAGTGCAAAAGAGATCCTCTTTCTCCACATCCTCGCCAACATCTGTTGTTGCCTAAGTTGTTAATGTTAGCCATTCTGACAGGTGTGAGGTGGTATCTCATTGTGGTTTTGATTTGTATTTCCCTGATGATGAGTGATGTTGAGCATCTTTTCATGTGTCGGTTGGCCATCTGGATGTCTTCTTTGGAAAAGTGTCTATTCATGTCTTCTGCCCATTTCTTCACTGGATTGTTTTTTGGGTGTTGAGTTTGATAAGTTCTTTATAGATTTTGGATACTAACCCTTTATCTGATATGTCATTTGCAAATATCTTCTCCCATTCTGTTGGTTGCCTTTTAGTTTTGCTGATTGTTTCCTTCGCTGTGCAGAAGCTTTTTATTTTGATGAGGTCCCAGTAGTTCATTTTTTGCTTTTGTTTCCCTTGCCTCTGGAGACATGTTGAGTAAGAAGCTGCTGCAGCCAAGATCAAAGAGGTTTTTGCCTGCTTTCTCCTCGAGGATTTTGATGGCTTCCTGTCTTACATTTAGGTCTTTCATCCATTTTGAGTTTGTTTTTGTGTTTGGTATAAGAACGTGGTCCAGGTTCATTCTTCTGCATTTTGCTGTCCATTTTTCCCAGCACCACTTGCTGAAGAGACTGCCTTTATTCCATTGGATAGTCTTTCCTGCTTTGTTAAGATGAGTTGGCCATAGGTTTGTGGGTCTATTTCTGGGTTCTCTATTCTGTTCCATTGATCTGAGTGTCTGTTTTTGTGCCATTAGCAGGGGTTAATTTCTGTTAGCTGCAATCAACTCGTGCTAACAGATAAAGTGTCTAATAATACTCCTTTATTAGGTTCTGAGTCTAAAATCTTTCAGTTATAGTTCAAACTCTATTGTGTCAATGAGTTTCTGCCTATGGAGGCAAGCATCTGTGACACCAGGGGATCCAAACAACAAATGAGGGATTTAATTGAAAAACTTGGAAAACCCAATTTTGTTCTCCCTGGACTATTTTAAACCAATAATGAACTGTAAGCTCAAGACCTTACCTTTTTTTTAATTATTATTATTACATGTTGACAAACCAGTGATTAAATATCTACTTAGCCCTTTACCCCAGAGTTAGGGTGTCTGTTACATTTTATCTTCAAAGCCTGGTATACACATCAGTGGAATAATCTACACAACAAATATGGGTATTGCTGGAAATGCTATTAGCCCCATTTTGGAAAGTGTAGCAATTAAATCTTTTCCCTCAGGTCCTCAAGAGGATTCATATTTAAAAACTCTGGCTGCAAAGCCCACATCACTCAACATAATCGTGGCTCCCTGAACAAACATGAATGTTCAGTATCTGTACAGAAAGAATTTGAAGACAACAATTTTTCTGAACAAATTTTCTGTAAGGTCTTATTTTAAAATACAATGGGCAATTCATATTGCAAATTTGCTCCAAGACCAATTTTATATTGCTATTTTCTAACATCGTCATCTAATTTCTATATTTTTCTGAAAGCACTTGTTTCATGGGAGAACTTATTTACTAATTTTGGCTAACTTAACAATCATGCTATAGATTTGGTAAAAGATTTGTAAAGTCTATAAACCTATACATGATCTAAGGATCAAAACACTTAATATAAAGAATTAGCAAGATATAATCTTGCTGTAAACCCCCTTTGTCAGACTATGTATAAAGAAATTGCATTCATTCTTAGGCAAGACACATTTAAAAAGTGTATAAAGAAAATTGAACAGGTTGATAAATCAGACCAAAAGTAGATATTTACAGAGAAATTTGGAATGATTAGCCTAGAGAAATGTGGACTAAGGAGCATGATAATGATTGCCTTAAGCTAATTAAATGAAAAAGTCATTAGAGCTCACAAATTCATCACCAATTTATGAAAGCTACAAGCTTTCACAACTTTCTGAAAATAGAGAATTCCTCATCACTGGGAATATACAAGCTGGTCATGCTATAGAAATGTAAGAATCCTTCCAATTCTCAGATGCTTTTACTCTAATTCTTCTTGTTTGTTGTTTAAATGCCTTCCACATCTGGGGGTGCCTGGGTAGCTCAGTTGGTTGAGTGCCCAATTCTGGCTCAGGTCCATATCTCATGGTTCATGAGTTCAAGCCCCACTTCAGGCTCTCTGCTGTCAGCACAGAAGCCTCATCGGATCCTCTGTCTCCCTCTCTCTCTGCCCCTCCCCCGCTCTCGCTCTCTTTTTCTCTCTCTCTCTCTCAAAAATAAAAATAAACATTTAAAACAAATAAATACCTTCCACATCTGAATCCTAAACAAACTGATGTTGAGTTAATGGGAGCAACTATCCAACTTACATCACACAAAATAATTTGGGGCTTAAAGTTAGTAATCTATAAGAATAAAATAGCTCTAAGTATATATCTTATTTGTAATTGTATAAAAATATAGTAATGCTTTTCTCAGACATTTAATACAAGGAAATACACCCAGAACAAATAAATTAAGGTTTAAGGTGGTGGTACTAGAAATTTAACAAGCCAACAGAGCAACTGAAGTTGCCCTCTTAACTTGAAATCAGAGCCCAAAATAGGTTTTCAGAAAGAGAAAAAGATTTTATTTTCAGTAATTTTTAGTAAGAGTGTTGTATAGATTTAATAGAGACAGGAAAGAGAACAGAAGGAACAAATGAGTGGAAGAGGCAGGATATAATTTATTAAGATATGAAAATGGAAGGTCTATGCCATTAAAAAAGGCACCCTTTCTGGGCAGGTGCAGCCTCTACTTGTGGTCAACAAAGCAAATGTGCATGCCAGCTGTTTGGATTGCTGCCCCCAGTAACCTGCACATCCTTAAGAAGTAGTCCTGTGAATAAAGGCATTCGATTTTCATTTTAACGAAAGAAAGTGCTCTCTAAGTATAGATTCTGTGCAGTGCTTAAAAATATACCTGTTACCATATGCTTGACAGCACATATTGTTAAAACAACAAAAAGAAGGACAACAGGCCCAAAATGGAGTCACTTGTACTAAGCCCCATGTCAGCAAACCTTGAATTAATACTTAACTTCATTGAGTTTCAGCCTTTCCCAAGAATGTAACCTTTACCAGTCAGTCTGGAATTACCTGGTCGGCACTAGTGAGGTAATACACTGGATAGTCTGCTCCTGTCCCCAGTAGGAATGTGACTTTGCCTGAAATAATCAATCCACTCTGGGCCAGGAACTCCCTTTTCCCACCCGCTTCTGCCTATAAAAGCCTTCCATCTTGTATAGATCCTTGGATCTCCTTTCTATTTGTTAGATGATATGCTGCCCAACTCATGAATCGTTGAGTTAATTAGATCTTCAAATTTACTCAGTTGAATTTTATTGTTTAACAACATTTAGGTATATAATACACCTAATATAAAATTATAAAATACCTATATATAAAATTACAATATTTAGGTATATCTATAATCTCACTCTTTAAAAAAAAATGTATAGAACTTTCACACCAGTGGTTTCACCAAGGATTTATCTTTATGTAGAATTGGAGAATCCATTTCCAGATACTTCAGAGAGGAAAGCATTCACTAGGAATTTTAAATATTAAGTGGATTTTCCAAACTAAGTGGAATAAAATTGAAAACACTTTAAGTTAATTACAATAAAAATTCTTCTAGGGGCGCCTGGGTGGCTCAGTCGGTTAAGCATCCAACTTCAGCTCAGGTCGTGATCTCGAGGTCTGTGAGTTCAAGCCCTGCATCAGGCTCTGTGCTGACAGCTCAAAGCCTGGAGCCTGTTTCAGATTCTGTGTGTGTGTCTCTCTCTCTCTCTGACCCTCCCCCGTTCATGCTCTGTCTCTGTCTCAAAAATAAATAAACGTTAAAAAAAAAATTTTTTTTAATTCTTCTAGAAAAAGGAGAAAAGCAAAGATTAAAATATACCTAGGAGACCTGATCATTAGGATCAAAGCCAAGAAGAAATTAAGGCATTCTGGCCAATAGAATAAAAACAGTTTGTTTGGTTTTTTTAAATGCTATTTATCCAAATCCAGACATCATTTTATGTATCCCCTCCTGAAGATATAGGAAACAGCAAATGATTTAATAGGGGAAAATGAGCTAATATTAAGTTGTCAGCTAAGACTAATTTTCAAAGAGATATTATAGGTTATTTTTTTAAAGAATGTTGGTCCAAACATAACATTTAAGAATCAGATTCATGAAGCAGCATCTCTCTTTTGGAACTAAACATTTTACCGACCAAAGTAGAATGATCATTTATGAGAGTTCCTGTGGAGCCTGTATACTAAGTATCAATATGTTTCATAGGACAAATCTCAAGGCAGGAAAACATCAATGATGAAAAACACAAGTAATATATTTGTGTCTATTATCATTCACAGTTGAAAAAGATCAACAGCAAGTGGTATAATTTCAGGCCTGTGAAAAGATGGACTGTAGAGAGGAAATTTGGAAACCTGGCCAAAATAACTTTCCCTAATACGCTGCCTATAAAAGTCCCTAAAGTCTGTCTGCAGAAGCATAAATCTCCACTATTACTCTCGCCTTTGATTTTGCACTTAGAGAATCTTGCATTAAACTGTGCAGCCTGGGAAAAAAAACAATGTAGGCAGATACTCCCACATATAATTTGAGAAAAGCAAGCCCTCTCCTCTACCCCAAAATATCTCCACAGTTAGTCTCAGATTTTGTACCCCATAATTAGATGTGCATTCTTTCTGGGTCCTGAAGGGCTTTTGTGTTTTGTTGTCTTGTGCAATTGGAAAATATCACTGGGAAGAGTAAATCAATTAACACTTTAGAGAGAATTAGTTACTAAATAAGGGAGTGAGAGGTCTGAAGCAACACAAAAGGAAGGCGCTAAGCAGGAGACACCTGAGCCAGATTTCAAATCCTTCTCAGTTGTTTCCAAGGCTTTGTAAATTTATGTGCATAATATGGTTAGTAACAATAAATAATGCTAATTGAACACATTCTATGTGGCAATGTACCAACCCCTCACGTGGGTAGCAGATTTGAAATTCACCAGTTGCAATGACCTCAGATGCTCCAAAAATGCTTCATTAATTTTTCTAGAATTAAATACAAACTAGTCCGTAAGTACCTATGTCCACTAATTGAGGAAAAATATAAACATTCCCAATCAAAGTAATTCTAGGCACTTCTAATTTTAAAAGAAGTAAATTCAGAATTTAATCTCAGTTGGTATAAACTTTCATCCTCCCCTTTGATCTCATCTTTTCTCTATTAATGGTGTGAGACGAAGATGGGCTCAACCCAATGCTTTGAGCCATATGGGGCTCAAAAGCCTCCACTATGAAAGTACAGTTTCTCTGGCCTAGTTTTCAGGTTCTCAGGTTATTGTCTCTATTATAGACACTAACTTGCCATTTGGAAACTTGAAGAAAAGCAATACTCTTTAAATCTTGACTGAATCCTCCATCTCTACAACTTCAAGGGTGAAGCCCAGACCAAGTAGGTAAATACCAGGAAATACCAGGAATGCAGAATGTCTCTGTCAGTACTTCACAAGGATTCTTCCATTGCACATGCATTATTTTACTTAAAATTGTCCATGGCTTGGGGCACCTTGGTGGCTCAGTCAGTTGAATGCCTGACTCTATATTTCATCTCAGGTCATGATCCCAGGATCATGGAATCCAGCATGGACCCTGCTTGGGACTCTCTCTCTCTCCCTGTCCTTCTCCCCCATTTGTGTGCTCTCCCTCTCTCTGTAAAATAAAATTTAAAAATTTTTTTTTAAATAAATAAATAAAATAAAATTTTCCATGATCATGGGTAGTGAGTGAAAATCTGGGATTTTCCTCACGTAGGACTGACAGCAAAGTCTGAGCAGTTACCTAGCCCTATTTATATTGTCACTTAGAGGAACAACAAAACCACCATCCACTATTAACACCTCAATTTTTATTTCACTAAGTTCAATGGCTGGTTAAGTTTGATGATCTAACAAAGGTCTAGGACACAGAAAAGCAAAAAAAAAAAAAGGGGGGGGGGAATATTATGTGTTACTCTTAAAGAGAGACCCTAGAAATACACTAAAATGGGGGAGCATGAAAACCTTCCTGTCAAGATTAGGTGCTCTTCAGGGACTGTATCCATTTGGGGAGACAATTCTCTAAGGGTCTCTCATAATTCTGCACTTGTGTACAGAACCACTGATGGCCTTTTTTCTGGTTTGTTTTTCAAGAATTTTGCATAGTAAACAGCCTAGGAAGATAGAAATGGTGTCTTCCTCTACAGAGGGCAGGTTTGTTTGTTGTCAAATACAATGAAGATAATGTCTCCCCTCAGGGTGAAAGTTGGAGAGATTTGCTTGCAGTGCATTAACAAAGTTTTCTTAGCTTGAGTTTCCTTAGCAGTGACACAAACTCATTGTATGTGCAGCATCTACCTGGGCTGTTCCACTTCCCTTGTGACTTTGGGAACAAGAGTAACATATATGAACATGAAGCTTATGCTGCATTTTGTGCTGTGAGTTAGTCCATTGTCTCTGATGCAGGAATCTCATGTCCTCTGCCAACATCCACGAAATTGGCAGGCTAATCTGTTAGCTTGCAAGAAGGGTAAAATCTCAGAACATCCACAGTCCCTAACACCCATAAAATCTTGCTCTTGCCTTAAGGTAGCCTCTACTATAGTGTTATTCTGTTTTAGCCTATTAATATCTACCATGGGTTATAAACTGTTTGAGAATAGTGTATCAGACAGCTTAGGCAAAGTTGTGAAATGGTAACAAACAACCTAAACTCTTAGTGACTTTAAACACTGGAGTATTGGGAAACCTGGGTAACTCAGTCAGTTTCCGACTCTTGATTTCAGCTCAGCTCATGATCTCACGATTCATGAGTTTGAGCCCTGAGCCAGGCTCTGTGTTGATAGTGCAGGGCCTGCTTGGGACTCTCTGTCTCCTCTCTCTCTGCCCCTCCCCTGCTTGTTCTCTCTCTATCTCTCTCTCTCAAAATAAATAAATATTTTAAAAAATAAAAGAAATAAACATTGGAGTATTGATATATATTTAACAATAAGCTTTCCAGGAATAAAGTCTTGATTTGTAGTATTTGGCAATTTCCATAATGTAAATACTCCTACCTTGGCCAATTTTAAGCTGCTAATATGGCATCCTAATGCAGAATTGTGAGGAGATGAGTACAATCATTTTCCACAAGCCAGTGCAAGCCAACTCTAGTACACTACTGGCTTTATTAACAAAGGCTTATTTCTTACTCATGGTACATACTTTTTGCAGTTCAGCTTAAATTCTGCCTAAGGTCATTTTCATTCCAAGATATAGGCTGAAAGAGCTGCCTTTATTTGGGATAGGCCAATTAGTGGTAGAGGAAAAAGAGTAAGAGTGGAGCTGTAGGATGACTCAATGAATCTGCTGGGAATTGATGTAAGTCACTGCTACTCACATTTTATTGGCCAAAGCACATCATGAGGTCAGTGGGTTGGGAAGTATACTCTTCCTGTCAAGATAGATCCAGTAAGGAGGGACAGCAAGTACTTTGACACTAATAAAATCAATAATAATATGTATCATATTATATCTTATTTATATTATATCTTATTTCTCTTTAAATTCACACCACCTGAGACAATACTTTGCACATAGTTAGTGCTAGGTTAATGATAAGACTAAATAAGCAGTTAGTGATCACTGAGTCTTAATGATAACATTAGAAGGGTAGGCTAACGTGTTTGCTGTAATACTAATATTGTGACTTAAACTTGTTTTCCTTTTCCCAATGTCTTCCCAGAGGACTACACAGTGCTCTCCAAGGAATGCAGTATATCTAGTAGTTCAGGCTGTTAATTGTCTTAGTATTTTACATTAAACAAAAATTTCTTGAACTCATACTTTTGGGACAAGCATTGTTTTGGACTTGTGAATAGATAGCAATATGAAGAAAAATGAAGACAAAGGCAATGTGAAGACAAAATTATTGCTCTCATTGAACTTAAAATCTATCAGGAAACCTATCATAAACAAATTAATAGACATATAATATGCTATTCCATGATAAGTTCTATGAAGAAAAATAATATTTCATTAACATTTATGAAACCATTTTTATGAACTTATGAAACCACAGCAAGAGTACAAAGGGAGACTCACCTATATTGTGTCTTTAATTAGTAATTAAAGCTCTATTTAGCAAAGAATATGACATTGTACAGATTAATGACATGTATAAGTTGTGAATTTGATAAAAATAATTTTCCTACTTGTTTTTATTGTTTTGATCATTAATTACATCTTTATTTAATAAAGAATTTGTAATGTGTTTTCACAGATTTTATGTGGCTTGTACTAGATTCATTGTTTCTAGGTTTAAAAATTTTAAGCAGTATGCTTTTTTGGAGTTTTGCTATTTCAGTTTTCTTTTACTTTGGAGGATCGGTTTTGTATTTTCAAATTTCTATTATGTTTTAAACCTGTCCTCATTCTTAATGGTATAAAGAATAAAAATATATAATTGTATTCAATGTACTCATAATTTGAATTTATATTCTATCTAAAAACATAAAAAATACAAAAATTAAAATTATTTGCATTCATGTTTTCAAAAGTGCCCTAGTTTTTTCTGAAATGTTTAGAATTATCCATTAAAATTAAAGGACAAAATTTTAACTATGGTTAATGAATATAAAATTTTAAATTACACTACATGTAGTGCCTTGTAGGCTTTAGTAAAGAATTTAGAGTTTATTTTAGATGGAAAATCTTTGAAGAGTTTTGAGCAAAAGACTGACCTGATCTTATGTCAATTTTAAAATTATTTTTCTGAATGCAATGTGAAGAATGAATTACGAAACAGCAAAAATAGCTACAAGAAGATCAGTTTAAAAGCTATTGCAAAGGTCAGGTGGAAAATGAAGATGGTTTAGATGGTCTAACCACCATGGTTAGACATGATGGATGTGGTAAAAGTGGTCCAATTCCAGAAATATTTTGAAGACAAAGCCCAAAGGATTGGTGGACTCACACCTCCATATTTTTTTTTTTAATTACAAAAAAAAATTTTTTTTAAGTTTATTCATTTTTGAGAAACAGAGTGCAAGAGACAGGGAGACACAAAATCTGAAGCAGGCTCCAGGCTCTGAGCTGTCAGCACAACATGGTATTGGCACAAAAACAGACACATAGACCAGTGGAATAGAATAGAGACTTTAGAATTGGACCCACAAATGTATGGTCAACTAATCTTTGACAAAGAGGGAAAGAATATCCAATGGAAAAAAGACAGTCTCTTTAACAAATGGTGCTGGGAGAACTGGACAGCAACATGCAGAAGAATGAAACTAGACCACTTTCTTACACTATTCACAAAAATAAACTCAAAATGGATGAAGGACCTGAATGTGAGACAGGAAATCATCAAAATCCTAGAGGAGAAAGCAGGAAAAAACCTCTCTGACCTCAGCCGCAGCAATTTCTTACTTGACACATCTCCAAAGGCAAGGGAATTAAAAGCAAAAAAAATGAGCTATTGGGACCTCATCAAGATAAAAGCCTTCTGCACTGCAAAGGAAACAATCAACAAAACTAAAAGGCAACCGACGAAATAGGACAAGATATTTGCAAATGACATATCAGACAAAGGGCTAGTATCCAAAATCTATACAAACCTCACCAAACTCCACACCTGAAAAACAAACAATCCAGTGAGGAAATGGGCAGAAAACATGAATAGACACTTCTCTACAGAAGACATCCAGATGGCCAGCAGGCAAATGAAAAGATGCTCAACATCACTCCTCATCAGGGAAATACAAATCAAAACCACACTCATATCACCTCACGCCAGCCAGAGTGGCTAAAATGAATAAATCAGGAGACTATAGATGCTGGTGAGGATGTGGAGAAACGGTAACCCTCTTGCACTGTTGGTGGGGATGCAAACTGGTGCAGCCACTCTAGAAAACAGTGTGGAGTTTCCTCAAAAAATTAAAAATAGATTTACCCTATGACCCAGCAATAGCACCACTAGGAATTTACCCAAGGGATACAGGAGTGCTGATGCATAGGGGCACTTGTACCCCAATGTTTAGAGCAGCACTTTCAACAATAGCCAAATTATGGAAAGAGCCTAAATGTCCATCAATTGATGAATATTGTGGTTTATATATACAATGGAATGCTATTTGGCAATGAGAAAGAATGAAATATGGCCTTTTGTAGCAACGTGGATGGAACCTGAGAGTGTTATGCTGAGTGAAATAAGTCATACAGAGAAAGACAGATACCATATGTTTTCACTCTTATGTGGATCCTGAAAAACTTAACAGAAGACCATGGGGGAGGGGGAGGGGGAAAAAAAGTTACAGAGAGGGAAGGAGGCAAACCATAAGAGACTCTTAAAAACTGAGAATAAACTGAGGGTTGATGGGGGGGCGGGAGGGAGGGGAAAGTGGGTGATAGGCATTGAGGAGGGCACCTGTTGGAATGAGCACTGGGTGTTGTATGGAAACCAATTTGACAATAAATTTCATATTAAAAAAAATAAAGTCACTTTTCTCAAATATTCTTTTTCACACCTCTAAATTTTTGCACATTTATATTTCTATAATTAAGAACTCATTGATCCTATTATTTTTCTGCCAAATATTCCTATCTATCAAGGCTTTGAATACCAAAAACCTTTCCAGTCTCAATAGAATGAAGATAAAATGCTGAAAATGGTAGGAGGTTAGTTGATGTTTGGGGGACAGGAGATCTTAATCTCCACAAGCAGGTATCTATTCTACTTATTACCTTCTAAATATGAAACTGACTATTGAGTACTACAGAATACATATTCATTAGCAATTCATTAGTTTTTTTTCAATCTCACCTGTATGCATGAATAGATCCACAAAAATAAAAACTAATCTTCTTGTCAAGAGAGACTAGTAATGATCTTTGCCTAACTGCTCCAGGAAACATCTCCCCTCTCATGAGAAAATATTTTGCAGTGAATTACAGAGAACTTATATTGACTAGGGCTTATATATGCTACACACCAATACACTGGAAAATTATACCCTGACTACATTATCACTATTTGTTTTACAACTGGTAGAGTTGTAAATAATTCTCAATATTGAGGTTCTGAATATATTCTTTCAATATTATAGAACTAAAATTGTCTTTTCAAGCAACTAAAATTGTCTTTTTCCACATAAAGCCTATTATGTCCTAAAACTAGTTTCTCAGTTTTAACAGTCCTTTCATTAATTATATAGTCCAAAAGGGATTTGCGAAGTGAAGATAATTTATCAAAGCAAGTAAACTGATATCATAATCAAAATGGTTGCTACAATAGTCATTAGTGATACACTCTTAACTAGGGAAGAAGGAACTTTAAACTTTGTGAATAGTAAAAGCAGCTGGTCCTTTGGGCTAGCAGTTCAATTCAGTTTTGTAAGGAAAATACATGAGTCAGAAAGGCAGTAAATTCTCAGGTGGAAACACCAAAAAGAATGACCCATGTTATTAAGGGGATAACTCTATTAGCCCATAAGACACACAGAATTGCAGAGAAGAAAAAAGATATATTTAAAAAGAATCACAAGTGATGGTTGCTTTGATCTATTGTTAAATGACTGCAGGTAATTCTCCTCTGATGAAGAATACTGACTTCTACTTTCCATGGCATTTAGTTGCATTTAATGCTTCTTAACCACATATCTTGTGCCTAACTCCATTAAAACACTCATATTGTGTCATAAATGTTGATTTTTATCTATTTCTTCTACTAGATTGTGAACCACTTATTGAAATAAGGAGCACTAAGAAAGGTCCTAATAAGGATGTGAGTGGTTCAGTTCTGAACATGTTAAGTTTGGGATGCCAGTGAGGTAGCGGCTTATTTTACTAAAAAGATCTTCCAAGTCTAGGATACATTCATGTTTCCGTGTATGTTGATTAGATGTCTCAGATCATTTTATATAGTAGATGTTCAATAAATATGTTGATTGATTTAATCACTAATGAAAATTTCATTACTAGGTTTTAAAGCTGATTGTTTCATTCTGCAACTTAATAAAATTCACTCTAACTTCCTACTTTCAAAGAAAGAGATCACATCATCATGATGATCAGATAGAGTAGATCATCTTTTACTGTCTACAAAACATACTTTTGTTAAGAGAATGCTCTTTTCACTTTGATTACACCATCTAAAGAAAAGTGCTCTTCAAGAGGGCAGTGTTCATGCTAACAAATACAGTCATACTACACGTCAAGAAGTGCTAGGCCAAGTTGTAGTCATGCAAACAATTTTCTAAGAAAGGAAAAGGAAATAGGGAGAGGAAGGAGGCTGACTCAGTGGGAGGCTGTTTGTTAATTAGTAAATATGTGCTGTACACATATTGAGCCATGTGGCTGCTTTTCAAAAAAGCAAAGTACATGGAGAAATGTGGCTGTTTCCTGAAAATATGCTCACTTACACTTCCCCAAAAGAGAGATTGTTTATTGCCTGTGAGAACGAGGACTTTGTTTTATTGAGAAGAAAGAAAGAAAATGGGGAAGTGAGAAGTAGATACTGTGGAGTCAGCCTGAAAAAGAGAAAAGGTTTATGGCTGAGGGTTTGTTCAACAGAAACAAGTAGATACATATTCTTCTTACCAGAATGTCACAGTCACATTTTTTCTTCCTAGAAAATTTGCAAAATAGAGTTGAAGACAGAATTTGGGCGTGGATGGGGTAGGAGGCTGGTGACAGTTGTTGGCACCCAGTTAAGTTTTCTAAGTATGTTTAAAATGTAGACAGTTTAATCAAGGGCTCTCAGGATCACTAGGGCTTGGACTGTTGTCCAGGTCCTTGGCCCATGACCATGTCACTGAGTTCATGGACTTTTGTTTATTTATTCAGCAAATATTTACTGAGAACATACTAAGAGCCAAATATTGTTCAAGGTGCTAAGAACATAGCAATGGAAAAAAAAACAGATTAATGTCTCTGCTCTAAAGGAATTTACGTTTTACTGCAGGAGACAGGACAATAAGCAAATAAATAGGATTTTCAGATGGTGATAAGTGCCATGAAAAAAACTAAACTAGGGTGATATGATAGGAGTGACCTTGACATTCAGTAGAATAAAATCCTCTCCACGGTGCCAGACTGGCTGTATTGGGGTGTGACCCATTAGAGTCTCTGTAGGGATCATGGACCACTCAAAATCCAAGTCTATGCAGAAGACAGCATATTCACCCATATTGGACAACTGCTCTAAAGGCTCCCGACTGGTCCTAGACCTATGCTGGCTAAAGGCTCTTCATGATCCAGAAGCAACTGCTGTCCAATAGCTCTGAGTTGCTCTGAAATTATAGGCCTCTTTAAGCAGATGCTCTTGACTAAAATAACTGCTCCCTCCAAGCATGCCCTGATTTATGGCCGGCTTAGTTTTCTTGATGGCCTTAATGTTGTTGATATCAAATTCCATTTAACCTTGAACCTCATCTCCTTTCTCTACTGCTATACCTAGACTATCCTGCTTGCTTTCTGTAAGAAGACAAACTTACTTTATCCTATCTAAGGCCTAACTCTGTCTAGTTGTAACTTGGATGAAACACGCTACTGACATGCCCCACAATGATGACATCCTGGCAGAACCTGGTCTTTGCTCTCCCTGTGCCAGCACCAGGACTTTTGCCAACTTGCCTATTCTTACAAATGCTCTAGCAATGCCTCTTAAATCTATATATCTAGGATATTTTGCCAACTGAGGTTAAGATGTTATGCTTTGAACACTTCGTAGTAAATGGGCCGGAATAAGATATCTAAACCAAGATTGTGAATTGGCAGATAAAAACTCTACGTATCAATACCAAAAATGTCAACTGTCTGAGAGGCATACCTGTGGGCACAAGAATTCAAACTAAGTGACAGAAAAGTCTGACTCAGAAAGCAGTAGTTGTTACCAGAGCAGTAGCATCAAGTCTATGCCAAAATGGCTCCAGAGCAAAGCAGAGGCTCATGTTAAACTGAACTTACTCAGAAACAGAAACTCAGAGCCATTTGAAATAAACCTGGCTGCCTAACAGAGAACAAAATGTAGGTATGGATAGAAAGATGCAGAGAAGAGAAATGGTACAACTTGAGAGAAAAAAGAAGGGGGCTGGTCTGAAGTTTTGGGTTTTTTTCCTCCAGTATTTACGAAGCCTAGTGGTACTATCTGCAGTTGGAGTGTGTGAGATTTCCACATAGCCTTCCAATAAAGTCCTTTTCACTTGGTCTATTGGAAAGTTTTTCTCAGTACCCTAGGCATGTAACATTGGAGTGAGAAGCTACATAGCTCTTTCAGGGTATCTCAAATTCTTTGGTATAATAATCAGTCTTGGGGAGTTATTCCCATGCTACCTGTACTTCCTCTACCTGTGCCCATAGGAATACCTCTCAGACAGATGACATTTTTGGTACTAAGGATAGGTAGTTTCTCTCCACCAACTAGCAGACCTAGAGTTCACATATGTTATTCAAGACCCTTTACCATCAAGTATTCAAAGCATAACATCTTAACCTCAGAGTCTCAGAAAGAGAATCTGGTTGGCTCAACTGTACTTTTGATTGTTTTCCTATGAGTTATCTGTCCAGTCAGCTGTGGCAAGACCCTAGAGGTGAGGATCTAAAGACTCTGTGCTACAAACGTGGCAACCATGAGTGTGATCAGAGGAGAGATTTTCTTAGATGGAGGGCAGGGTGAGGTGCTAATGATTAGCCAACAGGTCCAGTCATCACTCACAACTATCAATAAGGCTATACTTTCCAGGCCAATGGCCATAAAGAATCTGTGTCTCCAACTTATATGAATGCTTAAATTGCCCATTGTTAGTGAGAATGTAGTTCTAAGTTAATTCACTTTCCAAAGACAAATCAGACTGTAGATGCTGAAGATAGACATTTTGTAAATCTTGATCTAACATAATTAGTCTAGCTAAGCAAGAAGTTGCAAAGTAATGAACAAGAATGTGAATAGAAAAGAATTATAAGGCGGAGTGCCGGGTGGCACAGTCAGTTAGGTGTCCGACTTCAGCTCAGGTCATGATTCCGTGGTTTGTGAGTTTGAGCCCCGCGTCAGGCTCTGTGCAGGCAGCTTGGAGCCTGGAGCCTGCTTCAGATTTTGTGCCCTGCTCTCTCTCTGCCCCTCCCCAGCTCCCGCTCTGTCTCTCTGTCTCTCAAAAATGAATAAATATTAAAAAAAAAAAAAAGGTAAGAAAAGAATTATAAGGGGCTAGAAAATGGTGGCAAGCTTCCTTTGCACTTGCATATGTTGTTTCTTCTCCCTAGATTGTCTTTCCTTCCACCGCCTTGGCAAAGTCTTACTCACTCTTCAAGACCTAGATTAACCATCATTTCATCTGGAAAGCTTTACTGACATGGCCCACTTTCTTCTCTTTCAGGCAAAGATCATCAGTCTCCCCTTTGATCAATTGCAACGTGCACATCATGTCAATCTTTATTTCAGCAATTCTCACAATAACTTACATGTATTGCTTTACAACACTGCATCTACAATGCTACTTTAAGTCCCTTGAAGGCAGAAACACCATTTTATTTGACTGTGTATTCCTGGGCACCTGCTGGGTGCCTGAAACAGAGTTGGTATTCAAGAATTGTTGACTGAATGAGGAAGACTAAAAGAAAGTATATTATTGATTTGGCACAAGTGTAGTCTGAGGAATGTTCCAGATAATTGAAGTTTACACTTTCAGCAATCAAAACTTTTAAAATGTTTTATAAAGATGGAAATCTTTCAGATTTTTCTGTCTGATTTAAAAAAAATGAAACAATATCATGAATACTTTCTAATTTATTCAAATTCCTCATTTTGAATCAATTATACTTTAATGTATTCTCAAGAAAGCTTCGTTCAGGCACCACCTCCACTAAGAAGCCTTCTCTAACTCTAATAATATATCATCTTATATTATTCATGGGGCTGCCTTGCATACTCTTACAATACTTTATGGAAACAAAAAAATCCAAACTCATATTTACAGAAAACAGATTGCCAGAGGGGTGAGGGGCTTGAGAGTGGAATTGGTGAAGGGGATTATGAAGTACAAACTTCCAGTTATAAAATGAATAAGTCACAGGGATATAATTTATAGCATGTGGGATATAGTTAGTAATATTGTACTAAATTTGTATGATGAAAGATGGTAACTAGAGTTATTGTGGTGATCATTTTGTAATGTATAGAAATGCCTAATCACTGTTATACACCTGAAATTAATATAATATTGTATGTCAATTATACCTCATAATAAAAAATATTGTAGTTTGCAACTATAAGCATTCTTATAGGTGACATACTTGCATCATTTTTCAGCAACAATATCACATATTAATAAATATATTTTCAAACGTTTGTTTTTTAAGTACCTTTTCCATAATACTATTTTTTAAAAAAAATTTTTTTACTGTTTATTTATTTTTGAGACACAGAGAGAGACAGAGCATGAGCAGGAGAGGGGCAGAGAGAGAGGGAGACACAGAATCCAAAGCAGGCTCCAGGCTCTGAGCTGTCAGCACAGAGCCCGACGCTGGGCTAGAACTCACAAACTGCAAGATCAAGACACCAGCCAAAGTCAGATGTTCAACCGATTGAGCCACCCAGGTGCCCCTCCATAATACAATTTTCCCCAAAAATGTTTACTTTCTCATTTTTTTAAATATGAAATTTATTGTCAAATTGGTTTCCATACAACACCCAGTGCTCATCCCAACAGGTGCCCTCCTCAATACCCATCACCCATCCCCCCCCCCCCTCCCACCCCCATCAACCCTCAGTTTATTCTCAGTTTTTAAGAGTCTTTTATGGTTTGGCTCCCTCCCTAACTTTTTTTTTTCCTTCCCCTCCCCTATGGTCTTCTGTTAAGTTTCTCAGGATCCACATAAGAGTGAAAACATATGGTATCTGTCTTTCTCTGTATGACTTCTGGAAAGAGCCTAAAAGTCCATCAACTGATGAATGGATAAAGAAATTGTGGTTTATATACACAATGGAATACTATGTGGTAATGAGAAAGAATGAAATATGGCTTTTTGGAGCAACGTGGATGGAACCGGAGAGTGCTATGCTAAGTAAAATAAGTCATACAGAGAAAGACAGATACTTTCTCATTTACTGTGAAAAAAAAAGTTTTCTTTGCTTTAATGATACCTAAAGGATAAGCAACTTGTTTTTAAATATTTGCTAAGTAGCACTTTATTGATAAGTCTTTTGTCATCAGTGAAAAAATAAGAAAATTTTAAACACCTTTTTGTAAATAAAATACCCAATTTGTCTCTAAATTCAACAGCAGTTTTAAGTAATTTTCAATGAAGTAACCAGTAAAATTCTCTATGGTGGCAAATATTATCATTGTTATTCTCCATTTCATTACAAAGTCATGTAAATACTTGACAATATTTTAAAGGGTCATGTTTTTATGAAATTAAAAACAGTGTTGATGCACTTCTGATGAAAAGCTTTCCTGTCAATGATGCAGTTAAGAGATTTCCCATATAAAAATATTACCTAGAATATTTTTGGATTTTCAGCTGCAGGCAAAGCATCAAAGCTTCAGTTCCATCATAATATATATTTCCCATAAACATTTTTAAAAGAAAGTCAGTAAGGATTCTCTCTCTGCTGAGAATTTATCTTTTTCAGTAAATTCTTCTTCTTTTTAAAGTTTTTATTTAAATTCCAGTTAATTAACATACAGTGTTCAGGTATATAGTAAATTCTTCCTTTAAAGGCACAAAATCGTGATCAATTTTGAATCTCCTTTTTGAAATACAATCTAGCAAATAGATTGAGACACAGTAGAAATGCCAATATATCCATCCAATTCTATCACTACATAAATTCTAATTTGTCTTAGCTGTTTCTCAAAGTCTTCAGCAAAGTTTTCTATGTAACTTCCAGCACTAGTGATAAAGGAATGAATATAACTTTGTGGCTTATTACTTCATGAATTATTTCAGTCTTATTCACTCTGGAAGGAAAAACAGTTTTCCAATTGGTCTCTCTCTCTTTTTTATTTTTTATATTTAGAAATTCTTTATTTTCTGTCAACCTTATTTCCATTTTGTTTGCCTTTGTGGAAGAGCAGCGTAAGACCATTCAGTGGTTGTTCCTACCTATCCAGTGGCCTGAGCAGTGGGAGCTGCAGACCAGTCTTCAGTGGCAGGCTGAGTGCTCTCGTCTTCGGTAGGAACTGCTAACAGGCACAGAGGACACCTGCATGCCTTCACACCAGTCTGCAACTTCAGGTTGAGTAGCGATGAACCCAGGAGCTACAACAGTCCATTCACCCTGAAATTCTTCCTTGGTCACAGCCTTTTCAGCAGCAGCCCGCTCTTTCCTTTCAATATCTTCAGAATCTCTGTAGAAGTAGAGATCAGGCATTGGTATTGTATGTAAGTGATGAACCACGGGAATCTATCCCAAAAACCAAGAGCACACTTTACACACAGCATGTTAGCCAAGTTGACAATAAATTATATTAAAATAATTTAGAATTAACCAAGAATGAATTCCAGGTTACTTTCAAATACAAATATTTACAAATAATAGGAGAAATTCACAACATTTATTAAACAAAACATATATATATATATATATATTATATACATTTCCATATATATTTTATATATATTATATACATTTCCATATATATTTTATATATATCCATATAATATATATGGAAATGCCAATAGTAAGTGTATCTGGGTAATGGGAGGGTGTGTAATTTATAATTATTATAAAACCTGTATTTTCCATTTTTCTAGATGAGTATGTGTTACTTGTGTAATTAAAACATTATAAGGACAAAAAAAAAAAAGTAGAGATAAAGCATGACCTCCCATGGGTGTTCACAGGAAATGGTGCCACACTTGTGCAGAACTTCCTGGGTCTGCGTCCACCACATCAGACCCACTGAGTGAGCTCCCTTGTTGTTGCAAGGGATGGCAATGTCCACATAGCGCAGAGGACAGTCTGTGTTACACAGAACAATGGTAGGCAGATTAACATAAGATGTCTCTGTGAGAGGCTGGTGGTCAAGTAACCACCTGGGATCAATAACCACCAAAAGTCTCAGCTCCCAGAAGGCTGCCTGGATTTGGTTAGTGAAGGTTCCAGAGGTGAAATGGCCAGCAGTCCAAGTGGCTCTGGTAGCAGTAGCAAACTTCAGCACAGTTTACTGACCAGTATTCCTGGGTGATATGACACAGACATGAGCCAGGTTTTCCATGGCAACAATGGCATCAGCTGCCAGCAGAAGCTTCTCCCAGGTTCTCTTCAGATTTATGATGTAGAGGCCATCAATTTTCCTTTTGTAGATGTACTGTTCCATTTGGAAGTCAAGGTTGGTGCCAGCTCAGTGGGTTCCTGCTGCAAGGATTTTGAGGACATCCTCCTCCTCCATTTGCATGACATTGAGGGCTCTGGACATCAGGAAAGTTTCCCTTTAAGTTATGATGGGAACACAGAACAATGTTGTATGGACCCCTGGAAAGTCCAAGTGGTCTTTTTTTATAAGTAAACTTCTAAACATTTGTTATTAAACTAGTGAAATTTCACTAAATGCCAGATTGAGTAACTCTTACCTTTGAAAACTTTTGAAAAATGCAAAAGACTGTCCTTATGTTTTGGATCCTTAATTGCTTTTTTAAAAATGTTTTTTAATGTTTTCATTTATTTATCTTGAGAGACAGAGAGAGTGCTCACGAGCAGGGGAAGGGCAGAGAGAATCCCAAGCAGGCTCCATGCTGTCAGCTCAGAGTCTGACACAGGGCTCAATCTCAAGAACTGAGGGATCATGCCTTGAGCTGAAATCAAGAGTCAAGTGCTTAACTGATTGAGCCACACAGGCGCCCCGGGATGCTTAGTCTTTTAAAGTCTTGCTAATTTCTCAAGGCACAATATATGCAGATGAGGTTATTCATTAACAATAATAACACACACAAAAACCCTTGGAAAAAAACTTGGAATAGTTTCATCATAAATTTGAACATGAGGACAGGTGACTTTTTGTCATATCTGATTAGATCTTGTTTAATAATGTAGTTGCCAAAAAGCATGTTCACAAAGAGAAGCGTCACAGCTAAGATTTTCTTTTTAGTCCAATTGTGCTTGTATTATTAATTTTATCTGCTGTTTCTTTGGAGGACTTTTTAAGTCACTTGTCCATTTCCTGAAGGCTAGTTTAGTAAAAACTTAAAGCAGCCCAGATAACCCACAATAACTCATGATGAAGAAACGGGAAGAGGTGCCACTTTTGTTCTGGGGAATGCAATTCCCACTCCTTTGCTTCCATGTGATACCATGTTAAATCCTAACACCAGACATCCATGGGCTACTGACTATGATGGCCCATTGTCAATCCTTTTTATTAAATGTTAGTAAGGACTGATTTCCTTTTAAATTATTTTTAAATAAATAGAAGTTTTAATATTTTCTTCCCACACTACAGTGGATTGCCTGGTGCTCCCTGAAGTATACACACCTCACTTTGGAGTAACTGTTCTAATATTTGCTTGAATGAGAAAAGATGTCAAACCTTTGAAAGATTTCCATGTACTGAATTCCTGAGATTCTTACTATCTTGAGTACCAGAATGTACCATTTATCGTTTGGTGTTATTTTCATTTTAAATATATTTGTCTTGTCTCCTCAGCTAAATTATAAGCAACATGAAATCATGGCTATACTCTTTTCTTTCATTCTTCATGTTACCTAGCATAGTAATTTGTCTAGAAGATGTATGATTCATATGTTTTCTTGTGCTAAATGTTTAGCTTCTCATATACTGTTATCTTGTGTGCCTGAATTGCAGTTTCTGTAAGGACAGGAAACTTTTTATTCTTCTTTGGATTTCCCACATCTGCCACATAACTTATATGAGCTTTTAATGAATATTTGTTGACTAAAACCAGATAACCAAATAGATTTGACTAATGACCCCATTTTATCCAGAAATTATGCCAATAAACTATGGATCAGGACTCTGATAAAATGAATTTATTCTTTCATTTATTCAATCAAGTAATGTTTACAGTGCATTTTCTATGTGCCACACATTAATTATAACTGTGGTATAGTAAAACAGAAAGTAGAGAACACAAACTAAAAGCATGATAAAGTAAACCTGTTATATAATAATCATATGATAATCAATATTGGATAGAGGATAAAAGACAATGTTACACACTCTTGTAAAACTATTCAATTCGGTATATAACACCCTATGTGCTTGTAAATTAGTTATCCAATATTGGTCTGTTTTCCTCACTGGAAAATAAGTTCCACTGAGGCCCAGACCAGGTCTGACTTGTTACTACTCCACCCCTGGGGTGTAGCACAATGCTGACACATAATCAAGTATTAAATAATCATATGTTGGATGAATACATAGATGAATGTATAGGGAGAAAAACAACACTGACAGTTGCATATGTTTTTTAATCCCTAAATAGGGAGAATTATAAAACAGAAGATTAACCTTTGATTGAAGACAATTTGAGAAAGACAAATTATTCAAGTAAATTAGCCTATAAGTAAACTTAAAAGACTAATTTAAAAAATAAGTTTCTATTGGATTTTGGCAGAGGCTGACAAGTTCAAGAATTCAGTAATTTGCTCAACAAATATGTATTGAATTCATATGAAATGTTAGGCACTGTACTGGGTGCTGAGATGCAGAAGAGTAAAATAAATGTGTTCTCTGTGCATGTGGAATTTACAGATATGCAGAAGGTACTAAAAAGCACAAAGACTACTTTTCCAATATGTAAAATAAAACAAAAATTCTCTATTACCAAAAAGAATTACATATTTGATAACATAAGCAAATACCTAACAAGTCTTTGATTATACTTTGGCATACATACATATTTTAGTTATATATGTGTAACTTCTGGTCTCACATTATGTTCTGTGGTTTCCTGTATAATTGATGTTATTCCACACTCCAAATCATTGCTCATACTTTGCTCCTTGCTAGAATCCTTTCCCACCTAAGGCCTTCTTTTACTTCTCTACATCTACTTATCCTTTAAATTTCTTGGACAAACGTAGCCCCCCAACCACCACCTGACACTCTTCAACCACATTTGTGTGTGTGGCTCATCATTGTACTTACCATAGTATTTATTTCCCTGTCATGATTTCTTCGTCTCTTTTCTGAACTCTAAATCTCTCTAGGACAGAGGCTAATTTTCACTGATTTTGTATTTATAATGCCTAGTACATAACAGATGATCAATAAATGTTAACTGGAGCTGAAGCTATTTTCTATGTAGAAACCTGTATCTACCTAATATAAGAGTAAGGACTTCACCTGACAGTCTATATTTCCAAGATTTCTTACAAAGGCATTCTACAATCTACTAGCTATCAGGAAAAATCACAGCTACAAGCATTCACAAACCTGATTACATTCTTATTTCTTCTCACCAACAACTTAAATCCACATGAGAATTTGAGGCAGAGAATATAATGGGTCTTTACCATCCTGATCACATAAAATCCATTTATCTTCTTAACACTTCAAGTACCAAAAGACTACATGATAAGCAAAGTCACATTTCTTCTTTGGCAAGTCTAGTGTCTAAAATGCTGCTAAAATGCTACAGGGGAATATTCTCTGTACCATTATCACTCCTGGGGTAATAGATGAGTTTTTCCAGAGACAGAAGAATACCAAAAAAGCTATCAATATATGAAAATATCTACCATCTGTGAATATTATCTCTGACTTGGTACCTCAGATACACAGTGAGGTCCTCTCATCAATTAATTATCATGTTGGTATCTCTGTATTATCTGTTGCCACAATAATGTTTCAAAACAAACCATTGAAACCCAGTGTCTTAAAATAATAAACATTTATTTAGTTCACTGCAGGTTGTCAATATTGAATAGGTTTAGCTGGAAGCATCTTCTGATCTCTAGATTTTCTCATATACCTGAGGGCTGGGTGACAATTGGCTGAACCAGGATTGCCCTGGCTCAGATGTCTGGAACAACTTAGCTTTGTTTTACATGCCTGTCACATCCTCCCTGCAGAACAGCCAGACATGTTCTCATAGCACGGCAGAGGGGAATAGTGAGCAGGCCCAGTCATGCAAAAAGGCAACAAAAAAGTACATGCACCATTCAAGCCTCTGCTTGTGTCATGTTGGCTAACATCCTATTGACAAAAGCACGTCACATGCTCAAGTATAGTCAGAGTAAGAGGAACGTTAAAGTTATAGGACAGAGACGCTTGGGTGGCTAGTTGGTTAAGCATCTGACTCTTGGTTTCGGCTCAGGTCATGATCTCACAGTTTGTGGGTTCAAGCCCTGCATTGGGCTTTGCACTGATAGCATGGAGCCTGCTTGAGATTCTTTCTCTCCTCTCTCTGCCCCTCTCCCACTTATGCTCTCTCTCTCTCTCTCAAAATAAATAAACTTTACAAAAATAAAGTTATGGGACAAACATTGTGGATTCAAAGAAGTCATTAAGTGAGGCCATTAATACAACCCATCTATGGACACCTGGATTCCTGAACCTACCACAAAATTTTAATGACACAAAAATTTAAAAGCCTGTATAAGAGAAATTGCATAACATTTCCATATAATGAATTCAGAATACTTCAGAAAGTAAAGTTCTCTAAGAAATATACTGCAGGGTTTTAAATATACTGCAGGGTGTATTTGGAGTTTGACACTCAGGTTCACAAAAGTATACATTTTTAAAAATATATTCTCCATCTGACATACTCGCATTAAACATAAGGTAAAGGAAAACTATGCAATAATAGTAATTATAAATTTCAAGTAATTTTGTGAAGTCCAGAAAAGTACAACTGTTAAGACAGATAATATAGAGGGTCCACTAAAGAAAGAAATAGGATGGGGGCACCTGATGGGCTCAGTCAGTTAAGCATTGACTACAGTTCAGGTAATGATCTCGCGGCTTGTTCGTGAGTTCAAGCCCCATATCAGGCTCTCTGCTGTCAGTGTAGAATCCACTCCAAATCCTCTATCCCCCTCTCTGTGCCCCTCTCCCCCCCCAAAATTAATAAAACCGTTTTGCAGAAAAAGAAGAAAATAGGATGTAACAAAAAGAAAACAAAACCTACAAAGATATATGCACACACACATAAAAAATAGTATACCCAAATCTTCCAAATGAATACTGAAAAAAAATTGCTTAAACTAGAAAATTGGATCTAGCAATATTTTAAGAAAATAATAGCATTAGTTGGGTTTTTCTGGCAGCAAAAAAGCCACATGTAGGTTAACTTGAGTTGATTTATGGGAACATATGCAAAAACGGTTTCTCAACAGTCATATGGTCAGGCCTCCAGAAAAACTGGAATGTCATTCAAGATGCTTAGGTACTCTATATCTCTGCAACTACAGTGATCCAGCCAGAGTGTTGTTCACCCTGTTGTTTGTTCCTCAGCAGCAAGTATCTGCTGCTTTTTACTCTAGGTTCTCTCCCATATGGCTAAACTTATCTATGCTTCTGCAACAACTATTTCTATCTCACTGCCACTTCCATCTACCTGTTTTTACTTTTACCTCATTACTTCTGACTACTGCTTTTTTGAATATATATAAAAGCCTCTTTGTTTCCATGTCATTCTGTTACCTGTATCTCTCTTGGGGTGTCTAATCCCACCATTATCACCTTTCATCACCTATTGGCAAAGCCTTTATTCCAGGCCATGTCTGAAGCTACAGGCTAATTTTTAATGTTTATTTATTTTTGAGAGAAAGAGAGAGACAGAGCACTAGCAGGGGAGGGATAGAGACAGAGGGAGACAAAGAAACCGAAGCAGGCTCCAGGCTTTGTCAGCACAGAGCCTGATGCAGGGCTTGAACTCACAAACCCTGAGATCATGACCTGAGCGGAAGTCAGATGCTTAACGGACTGAGCCACCCAGGTGCCCCAGGCTAATTTTTAAATGAACGTCTTTGGCTCTAGACCCTACCATTGTTCTGCTCAGCTATTGTTAAGTGTTGGTGTTATTGGACAAAAACGAATCCCTCAGTTAAGACTATTAGTGTTCCCTGCACTCTAAGGCCTCTCAGAAGAGGGTAGCCTAAAATGTCAAGTGCTTTCAATAGACTGTTTAATATAAAAACACTACAAACAAGAAAAAACGAATCCAGGAATGCAAGGATATATCACTATAAGGAAATCTACGATACAATTCCAGTGTGTGTTTTATTTTCAACACCAAGCAATTCTCCAATTCTCAGGGGGCACTGACAGGATGTCTGGCGATTTAACTCAATTCTGAAATTATCTTCCTGGAGATAGCATCAGATCCCACAGGTTATGAGGTGAGCCCTATAAGATGGCCCCTGCTCTTCCACAGATGCCATTTGCAAGTCCAGGTGGTCACCCGTGCTTCTCACCTACTGGCTTTAGACTGGAGGTTCCCATGATCCCCTTTCGGGGTTTGATTAATAGGCAAGAGTGGCTCACAGAACTTAGAGAAACATTTTACTTACTATTTTACCAGTTTATTATAAAATAACATAGCTCCAGAATAGCCAGATGGAAGAGATGCATAGGGCAAGGTATGTAGGAAGTGGTGTGGAGCTTCCATGCCCTCTTCAGGCATGCCACTCTTTCCAAATCTTCATGTGTTCACCAACCAGAATCCCTCCCATCTCTGTCCTTTGGGTTTTTATGGAGGCTTCATTATATAGACACAATTGATTAAATCATTGGTCATTGGCAATTGATTCAACCTCCAGCCCTTCTGCCTTTCTCACATGTCAGGAGAATGTTTATGGTTTTGGTTTTTTATTTTCTCAAATTAATCTATAGGTTTAGTGCAATCCCAACTGCACTCTTGATGAGTTTTTTTTTTAATTAGACAAAAGTACCAATATAGCTGATAATAACAATCATGTGAGAAAAAAACTAGAAATTTTGAAAAGGAAGAATAATGAACATTTTCCTTAAAGGTAGCCTGTACATACACCCTATGGTTATACCCTGCGATCTGTGTTCAGCCCTTTGTTATGATTGCTCAGTTCATTTGATTCATGCTTGTGCCTTACCAGTTGTTAAATGTTTGGTACATTTGCGCTGTTTATAGATATTAAACCATATCCTATAGCTATAGTAATTAAAAGTGTGATACCAATGGTTGCAAAAATAGATAGATAAAAGGAAGAGAGTCGATGGCCCAGAAATAGATTATTGTTTAGTGGAATGAAAAAAAAAACAACCCTAATTTTAACATTTTTTCTTGGGGAAAAAAAATCCTTGTGTTGAGAAAGATATCAATATATTGCAGAAGGGTAAAAGATGAGACCCTAGGGGCATAGGTTGGAAGAAGATAATGTAACAAAGAGATAGAAAAACTACTCTGCCCAAAAAATAAAAAGTGACAAATTTGACGAAAAGAGAGTGAATACAGGAGAAAATCACCATGCTTGTAGAAAGGTGGTCAATGAGAAACTCCTGGCTATAGATTGGCTGCAGACTTTTTGAGAGCAGAGAGTTTTTAAGATAAATTTTAAATTGTTTTCATTGGTACATGAAAATCCCCTTTGTCTCCCTTTAACTGTCGGTGAAGAATGCTACATGAGTGAGGTTTTCTTTTTCTGAGGGGCTGGATGTTGTATACATGCGTTTGTATGTGTCTTGAAATTCATGTCTAGTGTGAAGCAGAGAAGAGACCAGCCATGTAGGATGAGATGTGTGTAAAAGCAGAAGTTAATTGGTATCTGATTCATAAAACAAGAAGAGATCATGTGAACATATTCCCTTGGGGATTCAGAGAATTTGGGAGTGAGATTGGACTTCTCACAGAATGTTGACTAAGGGGTTGGAAACAATTTTATTTAAATATCAAAGAGTGAGCCAGCCTCAACTGACAACTGGGTTAATTCAGCCTATGATAATAATAATTTTTAAAGGTGGCATTATGAATCAGTGGGAAAAGACAGCATAAATGAAAGAAAGAACACACCTCTTTATAGGTTTAGCAAGGGAGGGATAAAGTTTTACCTTAGAGTTTAATCAGATGGTAACTTTGTATAGTCAAAGGATCATCCATTAAGAGTAACATATCTTAGAACTTACTCTATGCTAGGCTCTGTCTTAGGCAATGGGGATATAGTAGTGAACATAGCAGACAAAACACCTGCTCTTAAAAACTTTTCATTCTAGAGGGTGGAGAAAGCCATTTTTAAAGTGAAGTATATACATCTTAGTGATGGGTTATTTTTGGTCCACTGAAAAAGATACTTTGAAAGCAGAGAAAATGAATGAGAAAATATACATTGTCAGCAAAATGATATGAAAAGCTACCTCAAGGTAGCAAGGGAGATGGCCTTGAAATTATGGAGTAATTAATTTATGTTTTAGAAGAAGGGTCAGCAAACTTATTCTGTAAAGGGCTAGATAATAAATATTTTGGGGTTTGTATATCATACAGTCTATGTTGAAACTACTCACCTCTGCCATTGTAGCTCAAATGTAGCCATAGACACTACAAAAGTGAATAAGCATATGCCTGTCTTGATATAGAACTTCATTTACAAAAATGCATGTCAGTTTGCAGACCATAGTTTACCAACTCCACCTCTAGAGTTAGGCTGCCTGTAGTCAAGTTTGACTTCATCTGGTACTGGATGTAAGATTTTGTACAAATTACTCAAATTCTCTAAACCTCATACTACATATGAGGAACATGAGATAATGCATATAAGTGGGTTTTTTTTTTTTTTTTACTGTTGCTGGCTCATAATAAATTCTCAAAAAGTGTTAGCCACTGTTACCAAATTAATGTTTTAGTTATATATTTACAGCCCTGATAATAAATTTTGTCCTTGATGAGTGCATGTGTGTATACATGTGTTTATATGTGTATTCATGCATACATGGAAATGAGTGTTTGTGTGAGACTGATCTAATATCCACTTCCTGGGTTATAAAAAGATTTAAAGTGTGTAAATCACACTGGTGAAATGACCATCCAAAGTGAAGGTATTGGATTTTTCATGGCCACAGTTGACTGAGTACCAATCTCATATCACCTTCTGAGACAATTTTACTTGCTTTGGAAGACCAAAAACTAACATGGATGGAACTTCAGGAGTGCCAGGACATTACTGTGGACTGAACAATTTATGCTTGGGAATTTTACTGCTTCAGGAGTAGTAGTAGGGAAATACTGAATGGATACTAAGGTGAAATTAACCCTCTGAGTTGAAGAGATAGAAAATATAGCTCAGAAAGATTACTGGACTTTGTGGAGTAGAGAAGTGGAGAGGAGAAAGCGATATTTCTTTCATGAAGAAAGAGATATTGAATTCTGCATAGCAGCCCCCTTGAGACTGCTATTGAATACAATTGACACATGCATAAGGTGAAACTCTCCAAGGCTGGACAAAAGATGGATCAGGGAGCTATAAAGTGAATATTTCTCAAAGCTCACAAACAGCTTGGAGATGTTTGAGTTTTGCCAGCCAGATTGTGTGAGCCTTATTGAATACCCAGAGTACAGTCTACTCTAAATCAGCCCATTAAAAAAAGCTTAAAAACAAGATTCAAGAGAATCTAGCTGATTACCAAGTAACTTAGCTAATATATGAAAGTTTCAAAGTTTGGCATTCTTAGAAAACAAGCCAGTACTCAGCAAGCATACATTGACAATGTCCAGCATGCAATAAAAAATTTCCAGACATGCAAAGGAGCATAAACATGTTTCTCACACCAGAAGAATAATCTGTCAATAGAAAAAACATGAAATTATATAAATCATGGAATTAACAGACTAGAACGATAAAAGAGTTACTATAAACCTGTTAAAGTATTTAAAGGAAAAATAAATACAATGAAGAAAGAAGACATTTTTTAAAAGTCAAATGTACTTTCTAGAGTTGAAAAATATAATATCTGAAACAAGAAATTTGCTAAATGATCTTAATAGTAGATTAGATATTAAAAAAGTAAAAATCAAGACAGAGCAATGGAAACCATCCAAACTGAAGTATAAACAGAAAAAAGTCTCCAATTAAATTAAATTAAATTAATTAAATAAATTAAAATACCAACAACAAAAAAGCAGTAATTAAACAGTAATTATGTAATATATGTTATATATGTTTAATTACAATATGAGTAATCAGAGTTCTAGAAGGAGGAGAGAGCAACAGTAGGCAGGAAAAAAGCATTTGAAGAAACAACAGCCCAAACTTTTCTAAATATAATAAAGCATATAAATCCACAAATCCAAGAAGTTCAACAAACCTCATGCAGGGTAAATACAGAGCAAATCACATAAAGACACATCATAATTAAATTGCTCAAAACCATTTATAAATAAAAATATTTAAAAAAAACAATAACAAAAAGGAGCAACCCCCCCCCACAACAAAAAGATGTATTACTACAGAGAAACAAAAAATTTAAATTATTTCAGATTTTTCATCAGAAACTGAAGGCCAGAGGACAAAGCACATCTTTAAAAAACAGTAGGGGAAAAAAAGCAATCCAAATAGAATTCTTTACCCAGCAAAAATTCCTTAAAAAATGAAAGTGAAATAAAATTTTTTTGGACAAATAAAATCTGAGATAATTATTGGCAGAATTTTACTACAAGAAATATTAAAAGAAGACTTTCAGGCTTAAGGAAATTGAAATCAATTTGTAATCCAGATCCACACAAAGAAATGGATATCACTGGAAATATACGTATGTGGGTAAATATAAAACTTTTTTATTTTTTAAGAAAAAAGTTTCTTTAAAAATTTTTCAATATTTATTTATTTTTGAGAGAAAGAGAGTGCGAGCAGAAGTAGGGGAGGGGCAAAGAGAGAGGGAGACACAGAATCTGAAGCAGCCTCTAGGTTCTGAGCTGTCAGCATAGAGTCCAACATGGGGCTCAAACTCATGAATCATGAGATCATGACCTGAGCCAAAGTCAGACACTTCACTGAGCCACCCAGGCACCCCAAGGAAAATGATTCTTTAAAGTAAAAATGCTAATAATGTATTTTAGAGGATATAACATGCAGAGCTTAAACTTATGACAACAATAGCACTTAGAAAAAGAAGGGAGAAATGGAAGTATATTGCCATAAGGTTCTTACGTTAAATATGAAGCAGTATAATATTATTTGGACTTAAACTGTGTAAGTTAAAGATGTATTCTATAAGCCTTAAAACAAACACTAAAAAACAACTTAGAGCTATAACTAATAAGTCAGTAGTGGAGATAAAATGAAACATTAAAAAATACTCATCTAATCCAATGTAATGCAGTTAAAGAAGGGAAAGAAGCAAGAAGAGATGGTGCAAAAATAAAGAAAATTTAAAAGACAAATAAATGTGAAGCTCATTGTTTCAAAAATTATTAAATTTAAATTGTCTAAACACTCCAATTAAAAGGCAGAGATTGTCCCAACTAGATTAAAAAAAAAAAAAATCAAGTTTCAACCAATGCTGTCTACAACAAAACTACTTTGAAATATAAAGATACAGATACATAAAGGTAAAATATGGAAAATATACTACACAAACACTCATCATAAAAAAGCTGGAGTGGGTAAATTAATATTATCATTAACTCAAAATAAATAAGACTAACAGATTAAGAGGGAAATTTTGTAATAAAGAAGATAAAACAATCCTAAATGTATATACACCTAATAATAGACCTTCAAAATTCATGAATGAATTGCTGACAGAACAGAAAGGCAAAAATGATACATCTACAATTATAGTTAGGGTCTTCAATATTCCTTAGTAATTGATAGAGCAAGTAGATGAAATTCACTAAAGCTACAGAATGCTTGAAAAATACTATCATTCAAATTGACCTAAGAACCATCTATAGAACAATTTTCATTCTTCCCCACAACAGCAGAAAATACACTATTCATGTCCAAATGAAAAATTCACCTAGAAGCTGGGGGCTGTAAAAGCATCAATAATTTCAAAAGATAGAAATAATAGAGTATGTTCTCTGACCATAATGGAATTAAATTAGAAAACAATGACAGAAAGATATCTGGTAAGTTCCCAAATATTTAAAAATTATGCAACATACCTTCTAATACCTCATGGGCCAAAGAAGAAATCACATAAAATATCAGAAAATACCTAGGACTAATGAAAATAAACTATATAAAAATGTTGAGGATTAAGCTAAAGCAGTACTCAGAAGGAAATTTATGCTCCAAATGCTTATACTAGAAAAGAAGTAAGGTCCTGTGATGCTTGGCTGGCTCAGGCAGAAGAACATGCAACTCTTGATCTCAGGGTTGTGAGTTTGAGCCCCATGTTGGGGATAGAGATTACTAAAATAATAAATAAATACTTAAAAAAAAAAAAAAAGGTAAGATCCCAAAGAATAATGTACACTTTCACTTTCAGGAACTAGAAAAGAAAGAGGAAACAAACCCAAAATAAGTCTAAATATGGCAATAATAAAGATGAAAGCTAAAATAAATGAAACAGAAAATGGACAAATTAATGAAAGCAAAGCTTCTGCTTTGAAGAGATGAGTCAAACTGGAGGACATTTATTAAACTGATGAAGTGAAAAAGACAGATAAGACATCACTATAATCCTACAAATATTAAAGAATAATAAGGGAATCTTATGGACAATTTTAGGCCAATAAATCAGACAACCTAAGTGAAATAGAAAAACATTTTGAAAAACACAAATTGCCAAAACCAGCACAAGAAGATATGAAAAATTGAATTGTATTTTATCTACAAACAAAATTAAATTCATAATTTAAACTCTCACAAAAAGAAAACTCCTGCCCTAGATAGCTTCACTGGTAAAATCTTTCAAACATTTAAGGAATAAATAATAAACATCTTATGCAACTTTTTAAAAACAATTTTTCAATGTTTATTTATTTTTGAGAGAGAGAGAGAGAGAGAGAGGGCATGAGCAGGAGAGAGACAAAGAGAGAGGGAGACACAGAATCTGAAGCAGGCTCCAGGCTGTGAGCTGTCAGCACAGCTCAAACCCACAAACCATGAGATCATTACCTGAGCCAAAGTCAGATGCTTAACCAACTAAGCTACCCAGACACCCCTCATACAACTTCTTACAAAAGTAGATAAAGAGGTTACAGTTCCAAGCTTATTTTATTAGGCCAGCCTTACTGTGATAACAAACCCAGACAAAGACATTATGAACAAACAAACAAACAAACACAACTACACCAATATCCTTAATGAACTTAAGTTCTTTAAAATCTCTTAAAATTAGCAAATAGAACCTAGCAACATATAAGATGTCTAATACACCATGGTCAAAAATGGTTTATTTCAAGAATGTAAGGTTTGTTTAACATTTGAAAATCAATCAGTTTAACCCACCATATCAGGATGAGTTCATATCAAGATGAACCCATCAAAAGCTCATCTCAATGGATGCTCCCTCCTAAAGCATTTGATAAAATTTAACATTCATTCATGATAAGAACTCTCAGCAAACTAGGAAAGAAGGGAACTTCCTCAACCTGGTAAAGGGCACACACGAAAAAAAAAATGTATGTATAACATATTACTTAATGGTAAAACTCTGAATAATTTCCTTAAAATCAGGAGCAAGGCAAGGATGTCCTTTCTTACCACTTCTGTTCAGCACTGTCCTGGATGTGTTAGTGCAATAAAGCAAGAAAAGGAAATAAAAGCATATAGAATGAAAAGGGAAAAAATAAGTCTTTATTTGCAAAGGCATGAATGTGTACGTGAAAACTCTCAAGAAATCTGTAAAGTATTAGTAGAACCAATAAATTCATTAGCAAAAGTTTCACAATACAAGGCCAATATTCAAATCAATTTAAAAATACTATCAATGAGCCATTAGAAAATGAAATTTAAAACATCATTTATAATAGCATCAAAAGCATGAAATATTTAAGGATAAGTATATGGATTACCAATACTATAGGAAATACAAAATATTGCTAACAGAATTTAGAGGCCATCTAAATAAACTGAAATCTATGCCTGGGATTGGAGGATGAAATACTACCAACAGGTCAATCTTCCTAAATTGATCTACATACTCACTATTCCAAGCAAACCCCTGTAGGTATGTTCTAAAAAAAATAAAAATTAATGAGTTACTTCTCACATTTATATGGAGATGCAAACAATCTGGAAGAGTCAAACTTATTGTGAGAAAAAAGAACAAACTCAGAATATTTATATTGCTGATTTTCAAGTCTTTCTAAAGTTACAGTGATCAGTATAGTGTGATGCTTTCATAAAGATAGACATATAGTTAAATGAAACAGGAGTCCTGAAATAGACATTGAGTTTTTACTAAAGTTGCCAAAGTAATTCAATGGGGGAAAGAATTGTCTTTTCAACAAATGGTGTTGAAACAACTGCATATATTTGGGAAAAAATTAACATTGACTCTTTCCTCACAACATTTCCAAAAATTAATCATAAATGTATTATAGATCAAAATATGAAAGCTAAAAGTATAAAATTTAAGAAGAAAGCATATTAAAAATCTTCATTATCCTAGAGTAGGTAAAATTTCTAAAATATGTCATAGAAAGTGTAAGTCACAAAACAAACAATTGATAAATTGAACTTCATCAAAAACTGTTCTTTAAAAGACATTGTTAAAAAATTAAAATGCAAGTTTATCTGTTGTGTAAAAAAATTCTTCAAGACATAGTGGTTGTAAACAAAAATAAACATTTATTATCTCTCACAGTTTTTGTAGATCAAAAATTCGTGACTTGTGTGGCTGACCATGTTGCAGTCATCTTAAAGTTTGTCAGAGGCTGAAGGATCCACTTCTAAGGTACCACCCATGGCTGGCAAGTTGCTGTTACCTGTTTATCGACAGGCCTCAGTTCCACTCTATATGGGTCTTTCTAAAGACTGAGTTTCTCTAGAACAAGCTCTATAAGAGGGCAAGATGGATGCTGCAATCTTTTTTATAACCTAGCCTCAGATGTCACATACCATCATTTCGACAATTTCCTCTTGGTCACACAGGTCAGCTATATAGGGGAAGGGACTCTACAACAGTGTTGATACAGGGAGGCCAGGGTCAATGGGGTCCATCTTGGATGGGCATATAGTTTACAGATGTCTATATATATGGTTTGACCACCACAGTAAGCCACAATTTGTGAGAAAAGATTTTATACATATACATATCTCACAATCTAGAACATATATAGAATAGATAAAAACAATTTGAAATGGAGAAAAGATTTGAACAGACACTTCACAAAAGAAAACATACAAATGATCTATAAGCAAATGAAAAGATGCTCAACATCATTAGTTATCAGTGAAATATGAGAGAAAAATACAGTGACTCACCAATACACATCTACCAGAATGGCTAAGATCAGAAAGGACTGACATTACCAAGTGTTGGAGAGGAAATGGAACAACTGGAACATACCTTGCTGGTGAGAACGTAAAATAGTACAACCACTTTGAAAAGCAGGTTGGCAATTTCTTATAAGGTTAAATATAAACTTACCATACAGCTCAGCAATTCCACTCCTAGCCATTATTTACCCAAGAAAAATAAAAACATGTGTCAACACAAAGATTTTTAGCCACATATTCAAGGAATCTTTAGTCATAATAGCCAAACACTGGAAATAAACAAAATGTCCATGGTAATGGAACAAAAATTTTAAAAATTTGGCAAATCCATAGAATAGAATAGTAGTGAACAGTAAAGGAGAAGGAACATTGCTACACACAACATGAATGAATCTCTAAAATATTTTGAACTAAAGAAGCCAGACACAAAAAAGTATATAGTGAGTGATTCCATATATACCAAATCCTTGAAAAAGTAAAATTATTATCCAGTGACAGAAAGCAGATTGGTGGGATCTGCGATAAATAAGGTGAAGCAGCACACAAATGAGCAAAGGATATGAAGCAAACCCACGTCTTTCACAAGTACACATGAAAGACGGGAATTTTAAGGGGCAGGGAAAACAAGTTAGTGCAAGGTTTCTCACTTTTGGCACTATATTGTCATTTGACTCATACTTCTTTGTTGCTGCAGGTGTGTGTGCGCATGTGTTTGTGTGTGTGTGTGTGTGTGTGTGTGTGTGTGCTGTCTTGTGCGCCAAAAGATATTTAGCAGTCTCTGGTCTCTCCTCACAAGATGCCAAAAACATTTCTCACCCTATCCCCTCCACCAGTTGTGATAATCAAAAAGGTCTCATAACATTGCCAAATGAACCTGGGATGCAAAGTTGTCCCCACTTGAAAACCACTGGGTTAGTGTATTTGTTATCTATTGCTGTGTAACAAATTATCCCTCAAATTTGGTGTTTCAGAACAATAAGCATTTATTATCTCACAGTTACTATGGGTTGGGTATTTGAGAGTGACTTAGTTGGGGGATCTGACTCAACTTTTCTAATGAGGTTGAAATCAAGATGTTTGCATCATCTAAATGCCTGACTGCGGCTGGAGAAACTGCTTCCAAGATGATTTAATCACATGGAGATTGGCAGGAGGCTCAGATCCTTGCTGGGTTTTGGCAGGATATTCTATTCCTTGCTGTGTGGGCATCTGATAAGGTTACCTGACATGTCCTCACGACATGGTGATTGCCTTTCCCAGAGCAAGTGAACTGACAGGGAGTAGGGAGCGGTCATAATACCTTTTTAAGACTTACTCTTGGAACTACCTGTCACTTCTGATGTATTGTATCCATTAGAAGCAAGTCACTGAGTACAACTCATATTCACTTGGAAGTTAATAAGTCTCTACTTTTTAAATTTTTTTTAATGTTCATTTATTTTTTTTTGGGGGGGGGGTGGGCAGAGAGAGAGGGAGACACAGAATCCGAAGCAGGCTCCAGGATCTGAGCTGTCAACACAGAGCCTGACGTGGGGCCTGAACTCACAAGCTGCAAGATCATGACCTGAGCTGAAGCTGGATGCTTAACCGACTGTGCTACCCAGGCACCCCGAGTCTCTACGTTATAAAGGCAGGCATATCAATAAATTTGTGGGCACATTTTAAAATAATCATGGTTGGAGAAGGATTCTTTAACAAACAAGCTGGGGAAGATCACAGAGAAAATACAAAATAGATCATCATTCCATAATACATCTGAAAGGATTAAATTATTTAATGAAAAAACTGAAATTATCAAACATTAGAAAAATATAAAGATAGGTGAATGATATAATCTAAGGATGAGAAAGGACTTGTGAAGCAACAAATAATAGAAGAAAACAAAGATGGAAAAGATCAATCGTTTTATCTGGGATCAATATCTGCATACATATAAGTTGCCTTTTTGTGAATACCCCAGTAAGAAAATGAACAATGGACTAACAGTAGGATACATATTTACACATATGAAAATATACTATCATGACTTTGGCACAGTGAAGGACAATCATATACTCTCAAGCAGTGCTTTGGGAAAATTGACAATAGCAATGTAACAACAGTAATTTATTGATTATGTGCCACAAAATTTTAGGTATTTTATTTATAGCAATTCATTTGCTTTTTACTACATCACATAGCATTATACCAATTTTCTGGTTAAGGCACTGTCAGATGAAGGAATTTGGCCAAATCTCATAGTTTGTAGGTGGCAGCAAAATTGACCTATCCAATCATCAGTAGGCATGGTGCCTCAGGATTGCCATACTTTAGGGGCCCATAAAAATGTTTTATTTTCTTTTAAAATCAGAAAGGAAAAAAATGAATGGTTTGGTTGAAGAAAATGTTTTAATGTATAATATTAATGTTATTAATATGTTTGTCATTATATCAATGTAGTTATGAATGTAATTTTTGATATTGCTTTATGGAGGAAGAGGTCCACAAAGACCCATGGAAGTCTGAATGTGGCCTTCCTGGGTGGCAGAAATGCATTTTGATCCCAGGCAATGTGACACCCAAGCCTATGTTCTTTCTGGAAGGCAACTTGCCAATGTGTTTCAAAAGGGCTAAAAGTGTTCACACATCTGATTACTTTTAAGGGTTTAAACTAAGAATAAGTAAGGACAAAGACAATGATTTATTTAAAAATATTTTTTTAGTGTTTATTTTTGAAAGAGAGAGACAGAGTGCGAGTAGGGAAGGGGCAGAAAGATAGGAGACACAGAATCTGAAGCAGGCTCCAGGCTCTGAGCTGTTAGCACAGAGCCCTACGTGGGGTTCAAACTCATGAACTGTGAGATCATGACCTGAGCTGAAGTTGGACACTTAATCAACTGAGCCACCCAGGTGCCCTAAAGACAATGATTTATAAAAAGATACTTATTTATAATAGTATTCATTTGAAACCAAAGAAATGTTGAATAATGAAAAGCTGATTCAATATTGGCTATCAATTTAGGGGCCTAGGTGACTGTTAGGAGCTTCTGAATGGAAGTAAACCAAGGGGAAACTAAGACTCAGGGGAGCTGAACATGAGAGAGTAGAGCAGGAAGTGGAAGGAGGTCTATAGGCATCCTGGAGATGGAGTGCAGACCTCTGCTGAGTATGTGTATGTAGTATCAGAGATTGCACTTGTAAGCATGTTCCTGAATTTATTTTTAAAGGGATTAGACAAGCAAAATGGTGAGGAAAAGGTTAGAAGAATCAGTACTCATTACAGCAGAGATCAGTGAACACAATCAGGAAACTCTGAAGATAGAGCTCTGAACCCCAAAGACAGAGGAACCAAGCATGCAAGAGTAAAGAGGCCTTGAAGATCATGTTAATCTTTCTCTTGAAAGCTCTGAAGAGCCAATGAAAGATTTTAAACAGTGAAGTGACATGTTCAGATGTATATTTTAGAATAATCATAGTGGATTATTGTACATTGAACCCTGGTAGGAATTCAGTGTGTAGAAACTGATGGAATGGAGAGGAAGAGAATGTACATTCATTCAATCAAGAGTTATTCAATCCTACAATTGTTCATGGGGTGTTGATGTTGTTCTTGGTATACAATTCTTTTAAAAGCTTAATTAGGATGGAAGAAGAGAGTGAACTAGAAACAGGTTTTAAAGTCAAGGAAAAATTTACAACAGAAAAGACTTAAAACATGATCATGCTGAGGGGGTCACAGAAAGGAGCAGACAGTAAAGAGGTTTGCTTTGGAGAGGAGCAGGGATACCCAGCTTTTTAGACAGAAGGAAAACTAATAAGCTTTGGTGTGGATGTAGGTAATTTGTGGGGTTTGGGTGAGGAAATCAAGCAAAAATTGTAGAAACCCGTGCTCAATGGCCTTTATTATTTCTTAAGTAGAAGACCAGGTCATCTGGTGAGTAATGTGGTCACACTGACTTCTATTTGCAGGGTGGCCTTTCTTCTAAAAGCAATACACTGTACCAACATCACTCCTCCGGACTAGTTGATTCGTTTGTATAAATGGGAATAACAGACACTTTTCCATGGTATTGCTGTGTGAATTTGTTGCATTGACACACGCACTTGCTTAGTATTGATTTACCTTTGTACTCACACTGGAGTAGGGGGAGTGAATGTTTTGATTACTCATAAAAATAAAGTAAAAGTCTTCCAGTATGATCATCTAATCTGTTAAATGCAATATTTACTCTTGCAATGGGTTCTAAGTCAGATACTGAGGTCAAGGAGTATAATTGCTGTAAAGCATTCAACAAAAGAACGCGAGTGTCCCGAGGACTTAACTTGAGGTCATTCACGGGTTCTGCCCTGAACCGGAAAGTCAGGTCAGCAGCACCTACCTCTAGTTTAGAACAGGCTCTTCCCAAATCTCAGCGGCAGCCCCGCCCCTTCCACAGGTTCGGGCCCCGCCCCCCTCTCCCATTGGCTGGCCCTCTACCTCTTCTCGACCGCTCCAAAGACCCGGAGAAGCGGAGTTTTCCAAAAGCATCATCAGGGCGCCCTCGCTGCGCATGCTCGCGGGAAGCCGGATTCCGCGTCCGGAGTTGGAGGTTTTAGGCGGCCGCGGCGCAGCGCGCTGTGCGGGGCCGGCGGGGAGGCGCGCGCTCGCGGCGCGGCGCCGGCGACGCGAGCACGCGGCGCGCTCTTGAGGAGGGAGGTGTGGGGTCTGCTGGGGGTGGCGCGTGGCCGGGGTGGGGGTGGGGGGAGGGTCGGGTGTCGGCGAGCGCGGCGAGCGGGTTCCCAGTGGCTGCAGGCGGCCTGGGCTGCCGGGGCCGACGCCTGGGTGGCTGTTGCCGCCGCCGCCGCCGCGCCTGCTGCGAGATGGCGATCTTGGGTGCGGAAGGGTGAGGGCGCCCGCCGCTGGAGGAGGCGCCGCTGCTTTGGTCGCTCGACCGCCGGGAGCCGACAGCTTCGCGCCGGGTAAGGACGCTTCGGCAGGGGACTGGGGGTGCGGGCAGGGCGGGGGCGCGGGCCCAGAGCCTTCTCGGCGGTGCCGGTAGCCCGGCACTGGCAGCCCCGGGGCGGGACCCTCTGAGGGGCCGTCGGGGACGGTCCGCGCCGCCCTGGCTGCCTTCTCCAGCCCAGGGGCCGGGAGTTTTCTGGGGTGGGGTCACGGGTCTTGCCCCGAGTTGGCCTTGGCACAGGCCCGAGCTAATGATACTGGAGCGAAGTGTTTCCGTGACTCTGCAGCCGCGCTTCTCAAGCTTCCTTAGCCTTCTCAGCGTTCTACCTTCTTTTCCTTTGCTTAACACCTCTCCGAAAAACACCAGTGTATGGACTTACTGCCCGTGCCCTGACTTTCACCGCAATTCTGCCGTCCCAAACCAAGGACTCCCAGGCTTCGAACGTCTTTTAATGACGTGTTTTGTTTTGTTTTGTTTTGTTTAAATCACTCCGGCTTCTTCACTGACTCTGCAGTACCCCCCCCCCCCCCCCAACACAACCCCCACCTCCACCTTTGTGACCCGGTAGATCCCAGTGACCTTGCAGTTTTTAGTAGTCCTTATCTGTGACTTGGACCGTCTTTCATCTTTGATTTTTTTTTTTTTAATTTTGTAGTTTGCCCATTGCTTTTACAGCCCTTAAATGATCAGTCTTCTCTTTACTCCATCGTTTAGAGTTGAGCGTCCAATGCTCCCATAATTATATGAAACCTTCCTTACCAAAGACAAGTATCTATTATTTTGACATTTTTACTTTCCAGGTTAAAATATTTCCCAGGGGCTTGATATGGCTTTCTTTTTCTGCTTGGCAAATTTTTATCTTTTTGTGTAGGCTAATGTGCAAGAAGATTTGAGTTTCTGCTTTAAAAAGCTATTGGTAATAGTGGAAAAGAATAATGTACAAAGTTATCTTTTATCCCCCTTTGGTTTTTTACCTGAAGTGCCTGGTGTGCAATGTTTGCGGATTTCTGCAAGAATTCATCCTGATGTATAAATCCACTTTACCTAAGTCTCTGTATTATACAAGCAAAATGCACCTTTTAAAAAACAAAGGCATTCTTTTATTTGTGACTTGTTTTTAGCCATTAAGTAGGTACGTAGCTGTGATTGGAAATTATCACTTTTCGTAAATAGTTAATATATTTTTTAAGTGAAACCTTAGTGACCAAGTGTTGGGAGCTACTCAAATTGAGAAGTGTAAAGTATGTGGAATAGTTACTTGATATGTAGCTTATTAATGTTTTCAAGTAGTCCTTTCCGTAAAATGCAAAACTGTTTATAAGACATCCAACACCAGGACTTAAAAAAGGTTATGTTTTTTGGAAGCCTGGTGTGATAAAGGATGTCGCAAGTAGGTTCTCTGCCTGCAAAGAGATAGTAATTTTTGCTGTTTACCCCATGAAGGCTGAAATTTCTTTTACTTCCTTGCATCTACTGCATGACTGTGTGAGGTATTAGGGGGAATGTAAAGGTGCGAATTATAGCAGTTTCTGCCTTCACAGACTAGTTAGGCAGGTAGGACTATACACAAATGCTCCATGTGTCTTTTAATACATAGCTAAATTTCATATGGAATTCAGATTGGGAGGGGGTAGAGCTCACATCATATTTAGCAAGGTGGGGTGAGAGGTGTTAATTCATAGAGCCTTCAGGCTTCTGAAGTCTTTGTTTTGAAGGATGATTATGACTTTTGATAAGCTGAGAGGGGCGCCTGGGTGGCTCGGTCGGTTAAGCGTCCGACTTCGGCTCAGGTCATGATCTCTCGGTCCGTGAGTTCGAGCCCCGCGTCGGGCTCTGTGCTGACAGCTCAGAGCCTGGAGCCTGTTTCGGATTCTGTGTCTCTCTCTCTGACCCTCCCCCGTTCATGCTCTGTCTCTCTCTGTCTCAAAAATAAATAAATGTTAAAAAAAAAAATTAAAAAAAAAGATAAGCTGAGAAAGGTAATCCAAGCAGAGAGAAGGGACTGAGAGAAAAGAGCACAGAGTTCATATATTTGGGGAGAGGCAAGTAATTCTATTTGGATGGAACATAAAGTATTTGTGCTAACATAAAGGGTGATAAAAATTGAAGTAAAAGTTTGAACCAGTTTATGATTGCTTTTAATGCAAGGCTGATGACCTTGGATTTAGTAGGCATTGGGGGTTTAACAGATGATTTTTGAGTTGCGAATGAAATGATTAAACTTTTGTTTTTAGAGGATGAATTTGGCAGCAATGTGTAGTGTGAATTGAGGTAGATATCTGGAGGGAGAAAGACCTCTTGATTGCTGTGGTCATAAATAATAGGGGTATGAACTATGGCTGTCATAATAGTAATGGAAAGGAGGAAGGAAGTTGAATGGACAGAATTTGATGATGAGAGAGAAATGAAGAAAGTAAAAATAACTAAGATTCTGATCTAGGTTGGGAAAATACCATTTTGAGCAACATCTTTGGAAGCTTTATCTTTGGCAAACGTATGTTACTTTACAGCAGTTCTCAACCTTTTGATAATTACTAATCCTTGGTTAAACTAAAAAAATCTGGCCTGGAAAACTTCCGTATGAACCTGTGCTTTGTGAATGTAATTTTATTTATTTATTTTTTAAATTATTTATTTATTTTTTTAACATTTATTTATTTTTGAGACAGAGAGAGAGAGAGAGAGAGAGAGAGAGAGAACGAACATGAACAGGGGAGGGTCAGAGAAAGAGGGAGACACAGAATCTGAAACAGGCTCCAGGCTCTGAGCTGTCAGCACAGAGCCCGACGCAGGGCTCGAACCCATAGACCGCGAGATCATGACCTGAGCCGAAGTCGGACGCTTAACCGACTGAGCCACTCAGGTGCCCCTGTGAATGTAATTTTAGAGAAGTCCATGAACCTGAACTCACCTGAAGCTTATCCATGGAACCTGTGGGTCAATGGGTTGGGCTAGGAGCAACTCTCAGAATTAACTGCGGCTTTTAAAACCATTGAATCTTCAAATTCTTTCATTTACTGATAACCCTTACTATAGAGACTTACCTCATATACACTTATGTATATATCTCTTTACATTTGTGTTGTGGTTTATGGCTTACAAAGAATTTTGACTATGCTGTTATTTGCTATTATATAACGACAAATTAACCCAAGGGGTTAAATGATTTGCCCTAAGTGTTTCAGTTAGTATAAAGTGGAATCAGCAGCTGATTGACACTGATGGTTTTCTTTCTTGTTAGATGTATGATTTAGCATTAGTTGCATATAGTTACTGCCTTTAAGTGACCTCATCAGTAAGACTAAATGATCCTGGAGGTTCCTTCTGGTTTTTAACCTTCTGTGATTCTTGGGTCTTTGATTTTCATTGAACTGTCTGTACCCTTCTTGTTTTCCATGTGCTTGAGTGCTAGTGAGACAGAATGAATGGGGTGTATGGAGAGCAGCAGATAGCAATTTCAGACCAGTCATTTACTTTTTAATTTCCTTTGTATCTCAGTTTGGGTTTGTGGGTAGGGGAAGGTAAATGAAATAAGAAACCTTAAGAACTTTTATCTTTATTCTGTCTTCTGTATTCAGGTATGCCTTACTTAAGAATACTCATTTTACTTCATTCATGAAGCCTTATCAAGTGAAAATAGAAACTTTACAAAAGAAGTGTGGGGTCCTAATCAGTGCATTTTTTCATTTGATTAAGTTGCTAACTCTTCCTAGTATGGTTAAAGCATAATTTGATTAGTAAATAATTGACTTTTCTCCACCTATAAGATTATCTTCCTGGAAGGGAACCTGAACAAGTTATTATTTAGTGTCTTGCATAGCTCTAGAAACTTTGATTCCATAATTATTAGAAAGACTGGGGTCTTTTTTACCATTTCTATAAAAATATGATGTAATAACAAGTAGTGGAAAAAATAAATTGGCCTTTTTAGTGGTGTTGAAGGAAGTAGTTGCTAATACTTAATGGAGGAAAAATGTCTAGCAAAAGCACATACATAGATGATTTTTCTTCTCTGCTGGCATTAAGAAGAGTATCATATCTTACATTTGTATAGCATTTGACATTTTTCCATAATGGCTATATAGACTATCATTTGATTCTCATGACAGCTGAGCAGTAGATGTGTCAGGAGATAATTATTGCTTTTTAGATGAATACATTGATGCTCAAAGAAGTTAAAACATTTTTTCAAGTGTATGACTTGTAGGTAGCTAAAATTAGAACTAGAGCTAAAACTCATATTTTTGTTCCTAGGTCAGCAATTTTTTTTTTTTTTTTTTTTTGCACTAACTCTTCATCTACAATGAAAATTTAGCTGAAGGCTATATGTGAGGAGTTAGAATTTATCTGTTTGGAATCTGTGTTAAACTTTTGTACTATGTACATGTGAACTTGTCTACTTCCTTTGTGTTAAAATGGTAACCTCATAGCAGTGGCTGTTGTTGGGTAATTTTGAAATTTGTAAGTATTCATCACAAAATAGTTAACCTGTCAAGAAAAGAGCTAAAGTTGATTTTTTTTTTTGAAAAAGTACATTGGTGAAATATAAATATTAATTTCTTTCTGAAAATTTGATTTTTTTCTCTGTCTTTTTTTGTTTTTTTGTTTTTTTTTTTGAGAGAGGGCGCAAATGAGTGAGGGGCAGAGAGAGAAAATCCCAAGACTGGCAGAGAGAGAGAAGCAGGGCTCACCTGAAGTGGGGCTTGAGCTAACCTGATGTGGGGCTCGAACACATGAACCACAAGATCATGAACTGCGAGACCATGACCTGAGCTGAAGTCACATGCTTAGCCAGCTGAGCCACCCAGGCGCCCCTGAAAATTTGATTTTAATTCAGCTGTTTTTACAGATGAAGTTTGTTCTTCCTTTATAAAAGCCCAGTTTCTGAAAATTTGTATTTTTGGAGCATATAAATCAAGACGTGATTTCCAAAAGTGTCATGATGTTTCGTGATTTTTACTATTACATAAAAAGCTTTATCATTAAAAAAAGATTTGCCATTAAAGCTCTTGTATACACTTCAGATTCACATGATTAAGCAACTTTTGGAATATATTATGTGAAACCATATGCCAGATAATTCCTAAGTTAGAAGGAAAACCAACATTTGTCTTGACATTCCCTAAACCTATTGTTTATTCATAATAACAGCCTATTTAACTATTACATGCCAGGTATTGTGCTGGGTGCTGGGGTACAGTGCTGAGAGGAAAAACATGAAGCCTGTACTCTTGGAACTCAGAGTTTAGTAGACTCACTAACATTAAGAAAGGCATAAGACTTTATCTTACATGGTTGTGTGGATGTTTGGGACTATAATTAATTTCATCTCTCTCCTTTTCTCTGAGTTTTGAACAAATTAGGTAAAAACACAAGGAACCAGGGGCTCCTGGGTGGCTCAGTCGGTTGAGTGTCTGACTTTGGCTCAGGTCATGATCTCACGGCTCGTAAGTTCGAGCCCCATATCGGGCTCTGTGCTGACAGCTCAGAGCCTGGAGCCTGCTTCATATTCTGGGTCTCTCTCTGTCTCTCTCTCTGTCTCTCTCTCTGTCTCTCTCTCTGTCTCTCTCTCTCTGCCCCTCTCCCACTCATGCTGTCTCTCTCTGTCTCTCAAAAATAAACAGTAAAAAAAAAAAAAAAAAAAAAATTAAAACACAAGGAACCAGGTAAACATCGTTTTGGTCATTTATTGCTGTGTGACAATCCTAAAACTAAGTGACTTAAAACAACCACCTTTTTTTTTTAAATTTTTTTTTAAATGTTTTATTTATTTTTGAGACAGAGACAGAGCATGAGCAGGAGAGGGGCAGAGAGAGAGGGAGACACAGAATCCAAAGCAGGCTCTAGGCTCTGAGCTGTCAGCACAGAGCCCGACACGGGGCTCGAACTCACAAACTGCGAGATCATGACCTGACCTGAAATCGGATGCTCAATGGACTGAGCCACCCAGGTGCCCCAGAACAACCATCTTATTTGCTTACTGTTTTACTATCCTGCACTGGACTTATTTGAGGATTTTGAGTTTTGCTGATGGCCGCTCTAAAGGCTGCATTCAGCTGGCAGTTCAGCTGGGAGCTGGTCTTCTCTCTTTTTTTCTCTTACTCTCTTTTTCTTCATGTTTCTCATAGTGTCAATTCCCCGCCCCCCCCCCCCCCCCCCCACGGCCTTTCCAGCAGTTTTGCTGGCCTTACGTGGTGGCTTAGGACTCACAACAAGTGCAAAAGAAGAAGCAACCAGGCCTTCTTAAGGCATAGGCTTGAGATGAGCATAGCATCATTTCTGCCACCTCTGTTGATTAAAGCAATTCATGGGTCCAGCCCAGATTCAAGGGAAAGAGATGAGACAAGTATGTGAATCCCAGGATTGTACCAGACAGCTGTATTACACCAAAATGGGGCTTCTGGAAAACTGTTTATGAAACTGAGACTTAGGCTGCCTAGTACTTTCAGTACTAGGCCTGTCAGTGGGAAAATGGAGTCTGAAATGCAAAAACAATAGCATATTTGGCTTATTATACAAATGGAAATAGCTGGCAATATCCTTGGGTAGAAAAGAAAATTTTGGAACTCTGGGGTTTCACCCATAATGGAGCAGAATTGACTTGCTCTACTTGAGGGCAGTGGTGTCTAAAAAAGTGCAGAACCCAGAGCCCAGGCTGCTCCGAAGCAGTGATTTACCCAAGTCTCCCAAATTGGATAAGACAAATGTCCTAGTCAGCACACTGTGCAGAGTGGGTTATGGTGGGCAGAAAGCCCTCCTCTTAGCCCTTGTGATTAGATGTGAGGCTTAACAGTAGCAGAGCTCCTTGGTGAGTCACTCTGGCCTTGACAAACCTTGAGCAACCTGGTGCCTCACAAATACTATTTTCTGTTTGCAGTGTCTTGGGGAAAGGTTAGGATAAGCCACTCTTCCTTGGAGAGGAGTTGTTACAGTGGAGAGCATACACTTATAGAGACTGGGATGGGATTTTTCTCTCATTCGGGAATGGTAAGACAGAAGGTAATGCTTTTATCCTTTCTAGGAACAAGTAGAGTCTGAGTGCTTAGCTGGGTTTTTCCTCACTTTATCTTCATTGCTTTATCAGTTTATCTTAGTCTCAGTGGTATTTTCTTTTTTTATAGTTCACGTTATCTACTGTATAACGTTATGGCTAACAGTGGGATGAAGAAGATGAATGTTACATTATTATTACAGTATAGTTTCTGGATGGAATAATGAATCAATGTATTTCATTTAAAGAATTTAGGTAGATTTGAAGCATTTCATGTATACTGAGAAATGAACTCCTGCATCCTAGTGTAAATAAATCTCTGCACATTTCTGAAAATATTATGTTGGCTGTTGTGGGGAGGAGTTTGGTAATTGAATGTACTGAGAAACAATTTATATAAATAGGAAAGGGTAGAGCACAAAGAAGGGAACAGATAGAATTACCTTAAGGTGTTTCTCTATGACTCTTCAGGGTAGTTCAGAAATGTACTAGCATTAACAGAATTGTAGGTGTGATAGCTTTTTTATTTAACTAATGAAAAAAGTTCTTTTGATAGCTGTTTAGTATACCCATAATTATGATTAAATAGGGTGGGTGGAAGCAAACTGTTGAGTCCTGACTTGAAGTAGGATACTCCAGTCATATGTTAACCCCAGCTTGCCAAGTTGTACTATTTTTTGTGCTTAGTGTGGGAAGGAGAATTAAATGAACTTGCTCTGTATAAAGTAGGACATACTTTACCAAAGTAATAAACTAGATCGTGGCACTTCTAAAGTTTAAGAATTAAAGGCATTTTGGCATGTGTGTTAAGAACTGTAGCTTTATTTTTTTTTTTATTTTTTTTTTTTTTTATTTATTTTTGGGACAGAGAGAGACAGAGCATGAACGGGGGAGGGGCAGAGAGAGAGGGAGACACAGAATCGGAAACAGGCTCCAGGCTCCGAGCCATCAGCCCAGAGCCCGACGCGGGGCTCGAACTCATGGACCGCGAGATCGTGACCTGGCTGAAGTCGGACGCTTAACCGACTGCGCCACCCAGGCACCCCAAGAACTGTAGCTTTAAAGTCAGGTGTAACTGACTTCTGTCAATGCTTTTTAATAGCATTGTTGCTTCAGTTTCTTCTGTAAAATGTAGTGAATATTTTTGTTACTGGATTTTTGTAAGGATTAATTGAGATAATGTTTGTAAAGCTGAAAGCTGGTCCCTGAGACATAAGCAGCCCTTAAGTCATTTTTATTGCTCTTCACAATTACTAATAAGCAAAATTCAAACAATCCACTTTTCTGTGAACCACTCATTTCAACTCAAAGATAGTTTTAGATTAGTTTTGGCATGAGCAGAGCAGTATGTCTGATCTTACCTTTTGACTTAAAAAAATAAGTTGCTAAAAGGTTAAGAATGAATCTGAGAAGGACACTGACTCAACATGGCTGGCAGTTTCTCAGCTGGTGATGGTTTGGCTGCACAGTTTGGGAGCAAGAAATTGTTAATACCATCAATAGATGAATTACAGTATAGAACAGTGTTTATCAGTGCGCAGCCCCTTCATCAGAGTCATCCGGGTATTTGTTAAACAAGATGTCTGAATACTTTTTGAGAACTATGGTATGGTCCTTGACAGTGGAGTTCAAGAATCTTCATTATTAACAAATATCTCAGATGATTTTATACATATTAGTTTTAGAACTGCTGGTAGAGACTGAATCAGTAATTTGGGGGTTCTGGTGTTCTCAGAGACTGTTTTTAAAGCTACAGTGTTCAGTAAACACATGTATAATGTAAACAGAGAGCTTACCATCTGAACCTTTCAGATGTTTAAAGAGGCTTAAGATAATTGCCAATGACTTGATCCAAACAAACTATAGAAACCTGATACAGGGTGATTATGTAAGTAGTAGGCAGGAGAAGTAGCCATGCAAGAAGCATCCATTAGGCTTCCTTGTTCAATAAAACTTCCCCATGCTTCTACAAAAGAAGATACTCTTTTGAGTAAAGATATTTCTTCTTGGGATGCCTGGGTAGCTCTGTCAGTTAAGAGTCTGACTCTTGATTTCAGCTCAGGTCATGATCTCATGGTTCTTGAGTTCAAGTCCTGCACTGGGCTCTATGCTGATGGTGCAGAGCCTGCTTGGCATTCTGTCTCTCCTTCTCTCTGCCTCTCACCTGCTTGTGTGTTCTCTCTCTCCCTCCCTCCCTCCCTCCCTCCCTCTCAAATAAACTTAGAGATATTGCTTCTATAAAAATGCCTATGAAACAGTTAAATTAGATATTGTAATTTTCAGATAGTCTGATTGCTTTTCATTTAGCGAAAATAACTCAAAATAGAGAGATTGAAGTATGCCTACTTTAGAATTTGGTCATTTGGGTAGAAAGTAGGTTGGATGAAGACCATAATTTATAATCTGTCTCTTGTGGGGAAAGCCATTGCTTAGCTTAAGGGTGTTGACTTGGGAAAAATGTTGTGAGAAAAGATTTAATTTTAAATCGTCAAGAAAAAAAAGTTGATGCTTGTTTTCTCTAACTTTTGTTTAAGGCAGTGGTTTGAGACAGCCTGGGTTTTTTTTCATTTAAACCTTCCTCAGTCCTGTGACCATATCTGATAATGGAAGAGCAGATCTTTAAGTTTGGGCTATTCCTGGAAAAACTTAACCTGTGTTTATATTAACCATATTTTTATTGTGTTAGTGCATTTTTGTGGTAAAAAAAAAAAAAACAAACATGCCAGACCCATGATTCTTTCTAAATTTGAGTGGAAAGGATTAGTTGGCATTTGTTTGAGGAACATACTGTTTTTGTGTTTGATTGCACTGACTTTGTGGCCAGTGCTTTGGGGAGAAAAACAATAATAAACTCATTTCTTGTCCTATGAGCTGTGAAATAATATTGTCAATATTTACATGTGAATACCCAGGATGGAAAATGTACATTATACTCCAGAATTTCATTGTTCTAAGTTAAAAGTTTTGGTAATTATAACTTGTTTAAACTTTTGTGTGATTTTTCCTTTAAAGTGTTAGCTATTTAATTGGTTAGGCCTTAAAGTAAGACAAACTTAGATTTGAGTTTTCAAAATTCTTTTTTTTTTTTTTTTAAGTTTATTTATTTATTTTGAGAGAGGGCACAAGCAGGTGAGGGGCAGAGAAGGAGAGACAGAATGCCAGGCAAGTTCTGTGCCATCAGCGTGGAGCTTGATGAGGGACTTGAACTCAAGAACTGTGAGATCATGACCTGAACCGAGATCTAGAGTCCTATGCTTAACTAACTGAGCCACCCAGGTACCTCCCCTCTTTTTTTTATTTTATGCTATGTTATGTTATGTTATGTTATGTTATGTTATGTTATGTTATTTTGAGAGAGAGCTTGTGGTGAAGGGACAGAGAGGGAAAGAGAACCTCCAGTGTAGAGCTGACAAAGGGCTCGATTCCACAACCAACCCTGGGATCCAGGACCTGAGCTGAAATCAAGAAGAGTCAGATGCTTAACTCGAGGTTGTTATTGGCTAAGTGATCTTGGTCATATTAACCTTGGATTAAGCCCTCATATTATCATATGTAAACTAGGTATTCATATGTAAAGTAGTAGTAATACCTAATTCATAGTTTTCTTGTGTGACTTAAAACTGGCACTTAGAAACAAGTAAATAGGATGCGTTCATAATACCTTGTTGATGACAGATAGGTTTCAGAATTTATATTTAATTTAGAATGGTAATGGACTCCATACACTATGTTAGGTAAAACCCCAGTGAAATATAGGGCAGTAGCCTCTACTTTCTTCAGCAGTGTTTAAGTATGGATAAAATAATGAATGACCACACATCCAGTCGGATTTGGCTATTAAATGAGTCCAAGTCAGTTTAGTTTTTGACACCAAATGAGTTATGAAGTAGCTTTATAATTTTATAGTTTTCTGGGTTTTAGATTTGTGGATAAAGGACTGTGTCCCTGTATTTCTACTGTATTTTAAACATGAGAAGACTTACATTATTCTAAGAGTAAAGTTTTAGCTGTTTAGTTGATTTTCTCATTTTGGAAAGTTTCTGTGTATTTTAGATTCTGATATTTTTCTCTAAGAGTGAGAATATCTGATGGAAGTTTATACTTAGCAGCCTGCTTTAAAATTCTTAGGAAGAGTAATAGTAAATTAACATTGTGTGTCAGTTACTTGAGTAGCTTTAAAAATCCTGAAATTGTGTATTTATAACAAAAATTTACCATTATTTCTCTTGAGTGGTTAAATGTAATTTTGATCTTTACTGCAGATTCAGGGGGTTTTGCTGTGTATCATTTCGCAGCATGGCCATGTGACTGAAATGCCTTTCTTATCCTCTTATCCTCTACAGTTGTGGAAGTATGGTAGAACAGTATTGGAGTTTCTCTGCCTCAGAATCTTGAGAATATGGCTAGAGTGGTGGTGGTGAAGGAGTAGGGTTAGGAAATAAATACTCATTGCACATCCTCTGTATTCCAGATTCTACAAACAGTTCTAGTTTCCTAGAGTTGATGCTAATTAATACTTCCTTTTTGCTTCTCAAAACCATGTTAGTATCCTCATTTTACAGATGAGAAAACTGAGACTCAGAGGGGTTAATTATATACAAATAGAGTTGAAGTTTGACCTTAGGTGTGTCCTACTCTATAAGTACTTCTTTATATTACATTACCTCAGTGTGCTCTTCTTACACTAGAAATTGGCACTTTGGAATTGAAGCATTAGCACATTTCCATGGCTACTTAAATGCTAGTAAATTAGAATCTTTAATGTATTAAGAAGAATCAGGAACCGTTTTGGTGTGAACTTAACTTTGGGTCATAATATCTTATCAGCGCAATGCAGAAGAGCACTAACCTCATCAGCAGGCCTGGGTTGGGACTGCCATTAAGAAGCTTTGTGTCCCTGAGTAAGTCTGTTAATCACCTCTCAGCTTTAGCTCTAAACTTTCATGAGATGTAGCACATACTGTATATTTGAAGAATATCAAACGTTAAAAAATTTTGGATTCAAAGGAAAAAAGTCTGGAAATCAAGTATTATACTATTAAAATACAGTGCTTTGAAACAACCAACCAATTATTTCTGGAAATCTTTTTGTCATTTTGAAATACGAGATTGTACATAATATAATTACATTAAGTTTGATCCTTGCAAAAGTAGGAATGTTATGTTGCCCTGGATGTTTTTCCCAGAATACATGGAAGTGATTTATTAACCGTGATTCCACAGTTTACCTCTTTCATTGTTAGCATGTTTACGCTTTACACATTATCTTTTTTAGATTACTTGTTCTTTTTCAGTTTTTAGGAAAAGCATTTTTTAATGACTAGCTTAAAAGCCCCAGAAACCACCCTACTTGAAGTTGCTTAATCTTTAAGTGATAAAATAAGAGAATAGTACTGTCAGGTTGATACAGCAAAATGCTCAGTTTAAGGCATGGGTTTAGCTCAGCATTTTTTTTTTTTTTTTAAGGTTTTATTTTTGAGAGAGAGGGAGGGAGATGGTGGGGGCAGGGGGGAACAGAGAGAGAGGGAGACACAGAATCTGAAGCAGGCTCTATCCAGGCTCTGAGCTGTCAACACAGAGCCAGATGCAGGGCTCCATTTCACAAACTGTGAGATCATGACTTGAGCCGAAGTTGGATGCTTAACCAATTGAGCCACCCAGGCACCCCAACATTCTTTTTTTCTTTAGTTTATTTATTTTGAGAAAGATACAGGGCTCAAGCTGGGAAGGAGCAGCGAGAGAAGGAGACAGAATCCCAAGCAGGCCTCGCTGTCAGTGCAGATCGCTGTGAGATCATGACCTGTGCCGAAATCAAGAGTTGGATGCTTAGCCAGCTGAGCTACCCAGGTGCCCCGGCATTTTGTTTTTTATATTCTGTTTTTGTAGTGAAACGTAGTAAAAAGAACATTGACTTTGAGCCCAAGAGATCAGAGTTCAAAATCCTGACTTTCACTAGTCTTATGGCCGTGGGCAATAAATTCTTAAAGCCTAATTTTCTTCATTTGTCAGTAGGAATAATTAATGACTCTGAAGGATAATTGAAAACATTAGAGATAGTTTTTTGGTTTTTTCTGTTTGTTTGTTTCTTTTGTTATGTGACTGACAAATAATAGGAGTCCAATAAATGGTCACTGTTATTTTTACTGGTTTTGAAGTCAGAGACCTGATTCAGATCCCAGGTTTAAAACTGGCTTTGTTTCTGTGTCACTTAGACACCCCATGTAAGTGCACATGGTCCCAGGTAGTTACACTGTATCATCTTAGACTTCCACTTAGGAAGTATTTACTCAGCTCTTTTTATTCCTGTAAGCTGATGATGTAAGTTTGGAACTCAAGTTTTGAGATGCTCTTTGTTACTTAAATTTTATTTTCTTAATTAATGTAATCCAGCACACGAGTGGGAAATTTGTTTTCTACTGATATTCAGTAAGATGGGGAAAAAATTATCAAATACAAAAATTTTTTGCTTGAAAAGTTTTGGTGTTTTGCCATTGTAAACAATACTGTATATTATGAGAAATTGAGAAATTATAATTAGAAAAGAAGCTATCTCATTCTCATTATTGATATCATTTTGGTGTAGTTTTCCTTTGTTGATGTAAATAAATATTAATGTCAGTTCTTTTAAAACAAAAATAGGAATCATCTCTCTAAATTAAGAATAACTGTGAAAAATAAAGTAAAAATGTGTTTCACTTTATGATGACCTGAGGAGGAGGAAGGCAATGGAGCAAGGAGAGAAGGAAAGTTAGTGTGATAAAAGATAGAATAACAGTGCCAAAATCCTGTGTTTTTGTTTTGTTTTTAAGGGCCATCATTGCTTAGCTTAATTAGAATAATTTCTGCTAAATTTCATATGTTTTTGTCCTCACTAATGTTTTCTAGTAAATGAAGTACAAGCATTTTTGATATCCCTTGCTTCCAGCAGAATAAACTGTTAATTTCATTTTTGGGGAAGTTTGTATAATGTATTCAATTATATATATATTTTTAAAGATGCATTTTTGTGGAGCAATATCACCATCTTGTGGCCTTCAAGAAAATTGTTGCCAAAGTTATGTTTTTACAACTGTAAGCATAAGTTAGCTTTCTCTGTTGTTTGTCACAGCTCAGTCAAGTTTGTAATAGGCAATTCTTACTGTAAATGGGGGTGGGGAGTAGAAAACAAAATGACTTGTACACTAGGATTGCAACTTCGTAAAAAAAAAAAGTGTATTGGAGGAAAATAATACTTTGAAAACAGTTGTGGGTTGGGTTGGTGAGAAGATTATGGATGATTGCTACTCTTATGTTCTCATGAAATATGCAGTGTTTTACAAGCAATTGTGAGCTAGAAAATCTCAGAATGTCCTGTGCTCTTTTAATAGGATTTCCAGGGCCCAGAGAAATTTAGATGTCCTGTCCCACTGTACCATTTAGTGAGACTGTTGCCTAGAGCAGTGTTTTCTGAGCTAGTGACTCTTGAAGGAATATTTTCTTTTTTTTTTTTTTTTTTTTTTTTTTTTTTTTTTTTTTAATTTATTTTTGGGACAGAGAGAGACAGAGCATGAATGGGGGAGGGGCAGAGAGAGAGGGAGACACAGAATCGGAAACAGGCTCCAGGCTCCGAGCCATCGGCCCAGAGCCTGATGCGGGGCTCGAACTCACGGACAGCCCAGAGCCTGACGCGGGGCTCGAACTCACGGACCGCGAGATCGTGACCTGGCTGAAGTCGGACGCTTAACCGACTGCGCCACCCAGGCGCCCCATTGAAGGAATATTTTCTATGGGAACTTTTACACTTTTTCTTTCATTTTGATGATAATTTTAAAAGGGAAAAAGTCAATTCGAGAAGTATGGTGTTTCATTTAAAAGAGCACCTAAAAACTAAATGAGACCATTTGGTTTTAAGTCTGGGTTTATTTAATTGTTTTTGAGATTCGGTTGATACTAATTATCTTTCATTGGTAAATAAGTATTAAGCACTCTGTGTGCCAGGCTTTGTGGTAGGCAGAGTAGGTAAGATGGTGAGAATTTGTCCTGTACTCTTGGAATTTACAGTCGCAGATGCAGTGAGAAAAATAAAGCTATTTCGAGAAACACACAAGGTAGAAATCAAGAATTCTGGATAAAAATAGCTATAACTTTTTGAGCATTTACTGTGTGTCAGGCACCATGCAAAATGCTCTCAGTACTTTTTCTCTATGTCAGAAATTTATTTTGGAATTTTGCTTTGATTTTTGCAGGAACAATGAGTATACACACAAATAAGTATTTGTGGAAGCTCAGAAACATCTGTGTGGAACAATAGTTTCCTTATACAGTGCAAGTGGTTCAGCTGTTATGGGTCCAGTAGGCTTTTGTGGCTTGGTTTTGGTATCTTACCACCATTTATAACATTTCTGTGGGAAAATTTGTGCTGTGTTCTAAGCAGCTATCTTTCTCCCAGACTTTTAGAGTCCAATCGATGTGTAATTTGGTGATTAGCATATAACTTCTGAATTATTTTGAATAGTTAGGGCTTGAAGTTTTCAAGTTTAATGAACCGTCATTAAAATTTATATACTTTTGGATGTTGGAGTATTTAATAAATCAAATGAGCATTTTAGTTAACATTATGTTTTACTTTTGTATTGGGTATTTTTGTATTGAGCTGTTATTGTGGACTGTGGCAATGAAATCACATTGGTAAGGCAGACATGGATTACCAGGGCAAAGATGGGAGAGGATATAGAGGTTTATAGGATCTTATAGGATTTTCTTTATAATATTTTAAAGTTTTAGTTCTGTTCTATATGAGTACTTTTTTTTTTAACCTACCCACACTAGCCAATTCTACAGGGTTAATGTTTTATTAATTGTGAATTTTTATTTAACATGAATTTATTGAGTGTTCAGTAAGGGCTGAGCACTAGGCCACAGGCTGGAATTATAAAGATAAGTTTTAACAAAAAAATTTACTGTGTAATAGGGGAGATAAAGAAATAAACATGATTCCAGTGCTATGAAACACAAAGCAGCTAACTAGTCCAAAATTGGAGGTGTGACACTTGAACTAAATCATGAAGAATGGTTAGAAATTAAGTAGATGAGGGTTTGAGAGTACCCAAATGTTTCTGTGAGAATTACCTTGAGCCCCCAGTGTGCATAGTCAGTCCCCCAGATGATTCTGACATGCAGCCAGGGTACGGGAGACTAGTAGTGAATTAGAAATATTTGTCATTAGGGGTACCTGGGTGGCTCAGGCGATTGAGCATCTGATTTCAGCTAAGGTCATGATCTCACGGTTCGTGAGTTCGAGCCCCAAGCCAGGCTCAGAGCCTGGAGCCTGCTTCTGATTCTGTGCCTCCCTCTTTCTGCCCCTCCCCTACTTGTGTTCTCTTTCTTTCTCTCTCTCTCTCTCTCTCTCTCTCAAAAATAAATTAGCATTAAAAATTTTTAAAAAAGAAAAATATTTGTCATTAGTGAGGTTTGGGTAAAGAGCTTTTCTTGAGACTACCAATTATCTTGTTTTCTCTAGCTGAATTTTAATAAATAAAGGTGGCAAGAGTATGTATATACATGATACATTTGAATAACCAGAAGTAGTTTGATAGTAGCTAGAGTATATGCCCTTTTCTCTTTTGGAACCTAAACTCTAAACGACTCTAACAATCAGTGTCATCGCTTCTAAGCATGAACTGTTAAAAACGAGTTGGAAAAAAATTCACATGTCTGTGGGGATTGGTGCTACTGCTCCCCTGGGCCCAAGTCTCTGCTCTGTTTGTCTTAAATTCCTTACCTAGCTGCATCCCTTTTCAAACAGAATGCCTTGTATTCCCAGTGTCTCAAGAAGTGCCTACTTTATTGGGGAAATGGGTTGGCCTTCTCACCTGTTCTTTTCTCTGTCTATCCTCAGTGTGAGCTACGTCTATACCTCTGTGTTAAATCTCAACTAGCCCTGCCTTCTCAGAGATCTTGTCTAGTACTCATCATTTCTTCTATGACTTCAGCTTCTTCCTGTCTGAAAATATATTCAAGTCTCTTCCATCTTCAAAAACAAACCTATGAATACACCCCTTTAAGCCTGTATATGTCTTTTCCTTCACAAACATCTAAACAATGGTTTCTTAAGCCATTAGCTTCTGGTCCTACCACTCTGTTAAAATTATTCTTGCTAAGTGCCTGCTGACATTCATATTGTGCAGTATACAGTTTTCTCTTTTTACCTATCTTACTGTTAACCATCTCTTAGAAGCTTTTCCTGACACCTCTTCTCACCAAATCTAATTTAGGTGCTCCTCTTTTGTACTTCTGTAATACTCTGCAATGAGCTTAAAGCTGCTGATTTCTGTGTCTGTTTCCACTGCTAAATTATAAACTCATTGAGGGCAAAGAGCTTATCTTAGATGATTTAACACACTACTGTTTAACACATTACCTGAAGACACATCTGGTGTGTGTGTGTGTGTGTGTGTGTGTGTGTATATATATATATATATATATATATATATATATATATATATATATATATATGCTGAATGACTTAATTCACAAAAATTGTTAAAAGAAATGCCTAACATTTATTGATAGATAGCTCCTTTTTGCCCCATGGTAAGTTGCTTTTCTTATGCTGGAAATATTAAATGAGAGGCTTAGGTCAGGATTTTGTGGGGAGAACATGGAGGCCCAGTCAGTGTTTATTGAATGAACCATTATCTGATGATACAGAGAGGTCCTGGAAGGAATAGGTAGGAGGTAGCCACATTTTGGACATGGAAGATGAGGGGAGATACTTCAGTAGACTGCTGAGGCAGCAACCAAATTGCCTGGGTAGAGAAGTGAGTAGGAGGTGAGAAGGAAGGGTGGCTATTCTTTTGAGAAGACAGGGGTTTTTTTCCCCCCCTTTTTTTATTGCCATTCTTTTTTTTTTTTTTCTTATTGCACTTGTTTCATCTGGTTTGCTTTTTGTTTGTTTTAATAAAACATGAGCCCCATGCTCATGCTAAAGGAGAGTTGGTTATGAATGCAAAGTGGGGGGAAGCACTATCCTAGGAAGTGAAAGTGGTGTTAAGCACTTAATCACTTTGGAAAGTAGGAGGGTATATTTCATTTTTAAAAACAGAACTTGGACAGGATTGCATGTAGTATAATTTTATAAGAATCTCTGTCAGAAGTTATTTAAAGTAGGTGGGGTAAGGGTCTCAAAAGGCTATAGTATTAAGTTTGAAAAGGGTAATCTCAGTGTTCAGAAAAATTAACTGATAAATTGCAGTAAATATAGTAGGACTATATATATTTTTCTGTAAATGTCTTTTTTTTTTTTTTACTGTTTCTCATATTTAATATTGCTTTTTTAAAGTTTATTTTTGAGAGACAGAGAGAGAGAGAGCGAGTGGGAGAGGGGCAGAGAGAGATGAGGAGGGAGAGAATTCCAAGCAGGCTCTGTACTGTCAGCACAGAGTCTGATGTGGGGCTGCTCCAGCTCATGAACTGTTGAGATCATGACCTGAGCCAAAACCAAGAGTTGGACGCTTAACTGACTGAGCCACCCAGTCCTCCCTCTCATATGTTATATTTTTAATAATTTGGCATTTATACAGCACTTTGTAATTCATAAAATACTTACATGGATCTCACCTAGGCCATTTGCTACTTAGGTTAAATTACTTGTCCAAGGTCTTGTCAGTTTATTTATTAAGCATTAATTGTGTGCTGGGTATTTTTCTTAGTGCTTTGTCAATGTTAACTCGTTAACTCAAGGTAGGTATTGTTACCTTCTTCATTTTATAGACGTAAAAACTGAGGCATTATGAGGTAAAGGAGCTTGCCAAAAGTTGAACATAGTAGTCAAGTGGAGCTAAGATTTGAATCTAGGCAGTCTGGTTGCAGAATTTACACTCTTAACCACCGTTTCACTGCCTCTTAGTAAATGTGGGAGTAGAAATTCAAATCCAAATTCAAACTAGACTTTGGTAAATGATAGTTTCTTATTTTCAGTCTCCCCCTATGTACCCCTTCTTCACCTTATTAGAAATAATTGGACCACCAGGCACACTGAAAGCCTTCTATAAGTGACAGTTTAGTTGTTGACAGGACTGGATTTGTGTTTCTTGTAACTTCAAACATTACTAGGTATTTAGAGTTTTATATTAAGTTTGTAGTAAAGGTACTTTTTAAAAAAGTTGTTAACCTGTGACTTTGAAAAGAGCAAAATGGTACTTTTATCAGCTCAAGATAGAAATATCTTTGATATTTGATCCTCTGGACTGGGCTTTGCTGTGGTGTGTCATAGCTACTGCTAATTTAACCTCTAGTTTACTGTTTAAATTCTCTTTTTAATTATTTATTACCTTTTTTGGAAGGAATTTGCACTCCATATAGACAAGAAGACTCTGTACATTTTGCTGGCTGGAACTTTATATGAAACACATTTTGTTTGAAAGGATGGGTGGTTAGTTTTGCCTTGGATAGGTAACTATCTTGTAATTATTTCTCAGATTAAGTTACTGTGATCATGGTTGTGCTTTGACTGGAGGCTTGCTACCTGTGATATACAAGGCTGATTTGAAGGCAAGGATGGAATTTGAATTAACCAGAATCCAGAAGGAACTTAATCAGAATGAGAAAGACAATTGAGTCAAATAGTTTAACTAGCTGTTGGACCTGAATTTCTGTAAATAGAGTGAATTTTATGTGAAGAGCAATGAGGAAGTAAATTGCAGGAAATTAATGGGCAGCTGTTAGTAAGGGTGTGTGCCATGATAATATGAGGAGACATAGGTTAAATTCAGCAAGGCTGCTGACTACCTCATAACATTCACATTGTTAACTATGAATGTTTGTTGATCTGAAGAAGGGAAGGAAGTTTGTATTAACCATATAACCATGACTTTAGATTGGTCACAGAGTAATTTTGAGAGCAAGGAATTCACATAGTTTGGAAATGGTTAAATTTGGTGATAAGAGAATCTACAGATAGATCAAGGTTTAGTGCTTAGAAAATTAAAATTATGTGTATAGTACATTTCAATGTAAGATTTTTATTTTGTTTTTGTTTATTAGCTTGAAGTGGCAGCAGAAAACATTAATGAGAGCATTTTGAGAAGTTTATTGTAAAGCAGATTTTCTGTGTAATTGAGAGAAATAACACTTAAAAGGTACAGTTGAATATAAACTCACTGTATACAAGAAAATGAGATAATAAAATAGGGAGAGAATGAATTTATGAAAGGGGAGATGTGAGATATATCTAGGGGGAATAAAGCCAAGAAAAGAGGACTAGATTTGTGTTGGTGGAAAAGTAGAGGTACAAATGGGAGGATAAATGAAAACAGAACCAAAAAGTTTGGGGAAAATTAATGTATTTGCCTCCTCTGGTTGAAAATCTGAAATTGAGTGGAGATATCAAATAATGAGCTGGAGATACTCATTGAGGAAATTTGACACTTTGAACATAAATACATTTTTCTCATTAAAAAAAAACAACAAAAAACTTCTTGTGCTCCTGTAAAGTTCCATAATACAGTGCACTAAAAGGAACTTTGAAATTGAAAGTACAGAAGGATGGAGGAAAGATGAGTTTATTAGAGCCTGTGATTAGATAGTCATTTTTAGATTAAAATAAACCCCAAACTATAGTCAGAAATTAAAAAGTACATGTAGATGCCCATCTTTATTTGTCCTTTGGCAGATACTGCCAAGTGTTTTTAAAGTCACTGGAATGACACAGTTTAAAAGTGTTAATTCTTTATTACTCAGTGGCACTTGTAAATTATCAGGAGTGTGTTGTTTTGCATTAAAGAGGATTAGTGAGTGATACTTACATAGGTCTGTGTGGACAAGTAAACTTATTAAGAAATCAGCTAGCTTTCATGGGGCAACTGGGTGGCTCAATTAGTTAAGCGATTTTTTGTCTCTTTGTGTGGACTCCTGGTTTTGGCTCAGGTCATGATCTCATGGTTCATAAGTTTGAGCCCATGTTGGGCTCTGTGCTGACAGCATGGAGCCTGCTTTGGATTCTCTCCGCACCCCACCCCCCCTCCGCCCCTCCGTGGTGCGCGCACTCTCTCTCTCTCAAAATAAATAAATAAGCTTAAAAAAAAAAAAAAAAAAACAAAACAGTCAGCTTCCATCCCAAATAGAAATGTATGTGAAAGTTTGAAACTGTGAAGTGCTATGAAAACATAAAATAGTGATGATACTATTGCAGGATTTTTTTTTTTACCTCAATAGCTGAGTTCATTGTCTCACTGCTTTGATGAATGAAGAGGTGGACACAAAATGAGCAGCAGGCAAAATTTTATTAGAGTATAAGATCAGAAGGAAAGCTCTCTAAGGTTCTAGTTGCCTCCCCATGTCCCCCCCCCCCCCCCTTTCCTTCCCCTTTGTTCCTTCTCAGGTTTTACCTTTATTGGCTGGATAACTCTAGGTGCTAGGTTGTCCATTCCTGATTGGCTCAATTGCATTGTATGAGGGGTGGTCTATGGCCATACCGTTCCTTGTTGGTCATAGGTTTTATGGTCCACTTATTTTTAGTCAGGTCTTTTGTCAAATTTCTGAGGAAAACCTGAGGGGGAGTAGGTGGTGTCTGTTATATTCTTAAGAAGGACCTTACGCCTCAGGGGGTTTGCTGTAGTCCGACATTCCCAGCATTGTTCCAAAAAATGTGTTTTTCCCCACCCAGGGATGTCAGGTCCTCATCTTTCCCTCTCTGCCTATTTTATCCTGTCTTTTCCCTATCATAATATTGCCACTAGGCACTGGTGGGAAAAAGGGGAGCTGGAGGGACTGGAGGCAGATTGTTAAGTGGACAGATTGTAGAGGGAGCATGCAGTGGTACAGCTATGGGGTCAGCCCTGCTGGTCAGTGGAATGAGATCGACTTGTGGGATACAAGGCCAAGGTGTTGTTGGCATAGATGTTGAGACAGGAGTGGGGATGATGGTGTAGTATGGGGAAGAACTGTGGGCCTGAATAGGAACTTGGAAATGCCTTTAAATGCCTTTGAATCCTTACGAGACCACAGGGGCAGTTATTTGGAGTTTAGTGAAACTAAACAATTCTGAGGGCTAAAAGGCACTGGGTATCAAGAAAGCTTCTTGCTCCTTCCTCTACCCTTTGCCCAACATGTAGTCCCAGTGGCATTGAAGCCCACTGATGAGTTGTCCCTGTAAAGTTGATTTTTCCTTTCTAATTATTTAGGTCATACAGAAATATAAAATTTAATGGGATTGTGCTTTATTGTAACAGGATTCTTTAAGAACAATCTCTTTGAGGTACATGAAAAAAGCTGCCTACACAGAACCATTATCCTGTTTACTAAGGTTACCAAATACCCACCCCAGTGTGTCCTGAAGCAAGAGGTTTCCCAGGGAGCAGAACTAAACACTGGATGGTCCTGGAAAGTCAGTATGAGTCACCTTCTTATTTACTCTCTCCCATTTTATAAATTCATTGAAATGACCAATAATATCTTTTTATGAATGATCCTTATGTAGAAGTAACATTCTTGTATTATTTAAAATTAAATCTTCTATTTTGTAGCTTACGCTTTTATGAAATACTTATTTCTGTTTTAGAGTTGCTAAATCTTGGATATCTTAGGGGCAGGGAAGCTGTTTTTTTCATCTATATCTTTGCCACTTCCAGTGAGTTTTAGATTTTGTGCAGTTGATATAATAGCTTTGCCTGAATACAGGCTTTCGAACCTTCCAGGTTCCACATTCATTAGATGAAACATCTCTGGCATCTGATTATGTACCATCCTATCTTGTTACTGAAGTGTTTAGTATGTGTTAATATTGTCTTCAAAACTAGGCTAAGTATTCACTGGAACTTTATCTTCTACAGTTTTTGTGTTCTTGCCATGCCCACTTTGCAGACTAGGTGGTATGTAAGCGCGTTTATTAATTGATTCAGGTAGATAGATATGTGACAGTTTTCTGGCTTTTCCAAGCCTTGATGCTGTGTGTAGCATGCAAAATGGATCAGATTTGTTGTTCTTTTTTCTTAAAAGTTGCTTTCTAAATCAGTTGCTTCTGACTTAAGGATGACATCTTGAAGTAAGCAGGCAATTGAGATATATCTTCTAAGTGAGGATTTGATAGGCCTATAACCTTGGAGGACTGGAAGCATAGTTTGTTATCTACATTCTGGACTCTTCTTTTCTTTGCAGTCGAATAATAATGAACTCTTCTATAATTCTGTGGCATTTTTAAAGGATTGAGCTGGACATAATCAGCTTCCATATAATTGGCCATATCCTCTGGGTATAACTTGTAACCTAAATTCATTTGGATGAATAACCAGTTTGCTCAAAAATTTGTTAACAAACTCAAAGTTTTGTTTTTGCCTTTTGCCACAACTGGCCACACAGATGTTAAGTGGTAGAATTGGAAACGAAATCAAAATAGTATGACTGTGGAATTGGCTCTTAAGCTTTGTACTGTATTGTCTCCCACAATTTGTTCTTCTTATCCTTATCCTGGTTATGGCACCCTCATCCACCCAGATAGTGAAATGGGAAGTTTTGGTAGTTCAGAATCCTTTGTAACCCTCAGCTATCCCATGACCATCTGGTTAAAGATCTTATATATAGCCTGAGTACCTACCCCCCCCCTCCCGCCCCGCCCACCACCACTCCCAGTGCTCTGATTCAGATAAACTCAATATTTTAGATCTAACCCTGCTGCTGCCAGAGTTATTCCCCTCAAATGTGATTCTTGTTATTGAAACCCTTTGGTGTCTTATCAGTTACCTTTATGATAAACTTTAAACTACTACGCTTGGTATATTTTGAATACCATGTAAACTATTCCATAGGATCCTGTGCAGTTTAGATTACTCAGTTTGCCTGTTAACCTTATCACTTGACACTATCCCTACCTTCCATTCTCCAGCCATTCTAATAGTTCTCCAAATGCACCATAATTTCTGTAATTTTCTCTTGGAGAATTATACTTCAAGAAACAGTTCATTCAAAGGAAGACACAGTTCATTCAAAGATACCTTCTCTGTGAACTGTCTCCTGATTCTGATAGTTTGGATTATCCACTTTTTCTTGTGTGCCCCAGATGTTCTACTTTACATTTTGCATCTATTTTAGTAACTGTAACACTGAAAGGTATTTATTTGTTTACAGGTTTGTCTCCTCACTAGACTATGAGCTCCTTGAAAGAAGGAATCCTGTCTTACTCATCTTTATATCCCCAGTGTCTAGCACAGCTCCTGGTACATAGTAAGTGATTAGCAACTTCTTTTTTGAGTAAGACTCTTATTTTAACACTCTTAACTCCACATATTGACGGTTACTTATACTGATCTAGACCTATATTGTCATAACAAAATATGATTGTAGACTTTTAACACTTTTGAGGCACAATTTTCTCATCCATAAGATGAGACTAGTACCCCCCCACTCATACAACATTATTGTAATACCAGATTAAAGAATATATATAGCAGTGCATTATATTTTAAGTGTCATACAACTTTATGTTGTTAAGTGTGGGAACTAATCGTATGTTGAAATTGATCATTTTATTTGCTGTGTTCCTTTTAAGGCAAAATGGTACCATTTTTGAACCATTTCTGTCATGTTTTGCAGTTACTGATTACCAGAAGCATGTACTCAAAATAACGAATCCTATGCCTGTTTATCTTTTTTGCTCTGCAGTTACCTTTCTATCTAATTGACTAATAAAGTCTCTCAATTTTCTTTTAATCTGCTTCCAAATGAATTAACATCTTCACCTTTCCTTAGATCCCTCATCCATTGTTCAGAGGAAGAAGTGTCTTTTTCTTGGAAGACTAATCACATCATCTGTGACAGCTATGCCTTTCCCTTTTTTTTCCCTCACAGGCTATAGACATCATACTTGATGGATTAGTGATCTACACTTTACCTACTTTCTTGCCTTCTATGCATTCTTTAAATTTTTAGAAGTTCTGTAATTTTAACATGCCAGATTATATGTAACATATGGAAGTTAATAATAAAAACAAACATTTGGGAACCAACCACTTAAGAAGTAGGTCAGTACCTACACAGTTAAAGAGCTACCTGTGAGCACGTCTGTAACTGCATGGTCCTGTCTTTCTCCCATCCCTGAAGTAACTGCTGTTCTGAATTTTTTTTTATTCCGATTTTTTTATCTCTTCTTTTCCTTAGTTGCATTACCACAAATGTATTTTTTTTTTGTTTTGAGTATAATAAATGTTCTTTTTATAGCCTTTGTAAACCTTGCACAAAAGGCATTTTAGTATAGAGGAAAACCTAATTTACAAATCTTTATACGTTCCAGAGAAAATATTCAAGTATCATAAAAGAATACATAGAAAAATTTCAGTGTGCACATTCATATTTATAATTAAATAATCATGGAGACTTACTTTTGGGCTGTGCTTATTGCCTCACCATATACAAAATGAAGTGCCTTATCCAGAGGACAGAAATATAGCAGAAGTATTCTCACATATTAGTTTCTTTAGTTTGTGCAGAAATGTTTCCATTAGATTCATAGTGTACTCCTTGGAAGAGTTACAGTTTGTCATTTGATTGCCTTTGGACCTTAGCAGTTCTTTAATGGGCTTCATTCAGTTTGTTGATTGTATAAGCATTTGAGACTCAGAATCCACAATGCCACCATGTTTTTGGATTTCTTTTTCTTTTTTTTTTTAATTTTTTTTTTCAATGTTTTTTATTTATTTTGGGGACAGAGAGAGACAGAGCATGAACGGGGGAGGGGCAGAGAGAGAGGGAGACACAGAATCAGAAACAGGCTCCAGGCTCCGAGCCATCAGCCCAGAGCCTGACGTGGGGCTCGAACTCACGGACCGCGAGATTGTGACCTGGCTGAAGTCGGACGCTTAACCGACTGCGCCACCCAGGCGCCCCTGGATTGCTTTTTCAATCATGGAAGTGTGGCATTTTCAAAGGAATTGCATAGCAAAAGATGAAGTCATGATAGCTGCCAAAAGAATTCATTTCTTTCTTCTTTGTGTTTAAGAGTTGGAAGTATTTCTTGATGACCTTAGTTTAGAATGTTAAATCTTAGACGTGGGACTGAGTAAGAGGAAGATGACCTCAGTGGAGAGTGTTAAATCTTAAAGGTGGGACTGAGTGAGGCTCAGAACTCCATTTGTATTTTTTTTTCATTCACTATTACATTTCTAAGACCCATTCAATGTTGTTGCCTGCAACTGTAGTTCATTCATTCTCATTGCTGTATAATGTTCCATTATTTGAGTTAGCCTAATTAACTTAACCATTTTTCTACCAGTGGACATTTGAGTATCAGGTTTTTTTGTTGTTATTTTGAAGTATGTTTACACTTGGCACACAGGTAAAAAATTTTCGTATTCTATATCTAGAATTGTTCATTGAAGGATATGCAAATGTTCAACTTTATATGATAATGCCAAATTGTTTTCCAGTGATTGTACCAATTTTAACACCTACCAGCAGGATTTTACCAATTTAAACACCTAGTCACAGTGGGGCACCTGAGTGGCTCAGTTGGTTAAGCCTTTACTTCTGCTCAGGTCATGATCGCATGGCTCATAAGTTCGAGCCCCACATCAGGCTCTGTGCTGACAGCTCAGAGCCTGGAGCCTGCTTTGGATTCTGTGTCTCCTTTTCTCTCTACCCCTGTCATGCTCATGATCTTTCTCTCTCTCAAAAATAAACAAACATTTGAAAAAAAAAAATGAAACACCTGGCAGCAGTGTATAAGAGCCACCATTGCTTTACTCTTTTTTTTTTTTTGCCATTATTTGGTACTGTCAACATTTCTAGTTTTTATTCTAGTGAGTTTAAAAATAACATTTCGTGTGGTCTTGAGTTTCTCTGATGAGTAATAAGATTCTGCATCTTTTCACGTACAAATTGACCTTACAAGTTTCCTTATTCTATAAAATTCCTGTTCAGGCTTTTTGCCCATTTGACTACTTGTGTTGTTTTATCTTATTTTTTATAGAAGTTCTCATATAGTTTAAATACTAATCTTTAATCAGCTTTATGTTTTATAAATATCTTATAATTTATAGATTGTCTTTTAGTTTGGTTTATAATATTTTATGATAAACAGAAGTTCTTGGTTTCTACATAGTAAAAATATTTACACTTTGCTTTTTTGGTTAGTAAGTTTAAGAAATCCTTCTGTTCTGGGAGGGCACAAAACAGTTTTCTGCTCTAATTTCTTCTAAAAATTTTAAAGTTTTCCTTTCGTATGTACATCACTAGTCCATCTTGAATTGATTTTGTATATGATGTAAAGTGAGGATCCAATTTAATTTTTTCATATAGGTAATTTCAGTCTTATTTAGTAGTCCCTCTTTTCCACAGATCTGCATTGTTATGTCTGTTACATGAGGATGTCCTTACATACCTTGGTCTATTTTGGGGCTCCCATTTCATTTCATTTATTTCATCTTGTTTATCTTATTTTATTTACCTTCTATCAGTCTTGGCAGGCATTTGTTTGTTTTAGTGTTCTTTTATTAAAATAATTTTTTTAATGTTTATTTATTTTTGAGAGAGACAAAGAGAGACAGAGCACAAACAGGGGAGGGGTAGAGAGAGAGGGAGACACAGAATCTGAGGCAGGCTCCAGGCTCTGAGCTGTCAGCACAGAGCCAGACACAGGGCTGAAAATCACGAACTGCAAGATTATGACCTGAGGCGGGGTCAGACACTCAACTGACTGAGCCACCCAGGTGCCCCTGTTTTAGTGTTTTCTAAGAACTCTGACTCTGTCGATTCTTTCTGTCACCTTTTTTCTATTTCATCAGTTTCTGTTCTTTATTATTCCATACTTTTTTGGGGTTTTTTGCTGTTAATTTCTTTCTAACTTAACAGATTGACCTTACTAATTGAAAGTTGAAAACTTACTAATTTTCAACCATTTTTCTTTCCCTAGTATAAGTTTTTAAGGCTATAGATTTGCCTCTAAGTTGACTTTTCTTGTATCCCACAAATTTTTATATGGTATGTTTGTTATCTTCCAGTTCTTGTTTTTTTTTTTTTTTTTTTTAATTTTTCAGCATGACTTCTTCTAACCTATGAAATATTTAGAAGTTTTTTTTTTCTCTATTTGTGTTTTTTAAAATTTTCTTTCATTATTGATTTTTGAACTTAATTGTATATGATCAAAGCCTGGGAACAATATGATTGATATATATTCTTTGAAATTCAGTGAGATTTTCATTATCTTCCAGTATATGTATTAGTTTTCTGTATGCCTCATATATGCTTGAGAAATGTTTCTTCTTTCTTTCTTTCTTTCTTTCTTTCTTTCTTTCTTTCTTTCTTTCTCTTTCTTTCTTTCTTTTTCAAGAGTGAGCACGGAGGGGGGGAGAGAGGGAGAGAGAACCTTAAGCAGGCTCTGCGCCCAACATGAAACCTGGGCAGGGCTTGATCTTGCCACCTTGAGATCACGACCTGAGCCAAAATCAAGTTGGACACCTAACTGAGCCACCCACGTGCCCCAAGAATGTTTATTTTCTAATTGTTTGGTATATGATTCTGTTTAAGTTCTGCTTATTCATTTTGTTTTTATTTTTATTTTTGACCTATGAAAAATTGGAGTGTGTTGAAATCACCCATGACAATGCCAATATGTCAGTTTCATCCTGTAGTTCTAAAAATCCTTTGAGGCTTTTTTTTCCCTTGCCAAGAGATGGTGAATTTTGTTTTGTCTTGTCTGGATAAATATTTGATTTGTTCAGGAATGTTTCAGGGCAGTAAGAGTAGGAAAAAGCACAGGATGTAGAGGTCTATTCTGAATAATCCTTTCCCCTCATTTTAATCTTATTCATCAGAGAGAGTGGCATATTTTCAGTACTGCACTTATAGGCTGGATTCTTCAGGTTTCTTTGGCTCAGGTGCAGAGTTGGAATTTTGATCCTTTTAGCATGTTTCCTTTCAGACTCCTTCCATTTGTCTTTGTTCCCTTCCTATCTTAGGCCATGATGGAGTTCCCACTTCTACGTTTTTGGACACTCACCCCATCTAGTTTATTTTCATCTTCCCAGGTTCATCCTTCCTGAGATGATAGAGCTGGAGCTACTTTCCCCCCATGCCTTGTAGGAGATTGCTGCTCTGTTTGAGCTCTGAAATCAGCACAAGGATTAGCACTTCACCAAGCTTCCTCTTTTAATGGAGGGGACAGCATTACCTTCAGCAGCTAATCAGGTTTGGGTGGATTAGAAGTTGGAGAGTGGCAGTCTTCTGCCTTACTGTTTTATTTTCCAGACATCTCACTTTCTCTCCTTCATGCATCCTGCTCTGACTTCTGACAGATGCAGCTGAAGTCCCAGTTTGAGATGACTCATTTCCTGTCCTTGACCATTCTTGTTCTGGAGTTTCTTTGCCTTGCCAGTTTGAGTGTCTCTCCTAGGGCTGTCATTCTAGTTTGGGTTCATCTAACTGATGCTGCATTGTCTCCTGTTACTTGTGTAGCTGCTTTTTTTACTTCTTATTATTCTGTTATAGCTGGGTCAATAGGCTTTGCTGCTCCAAACATAGAATCTGCTCCACTAAACTGGGAGGTGCCAGCCAAGGAGTCCTCTTCCTTAGGAATACTCTGCAGCTTTAGATTCAGTTTGGTTCTTTGGGAGAGACCTCTGTCATCATGTCTCTAATCATCCCCAGAATAATTGTCTTTGGAGCTCCTCACTGACCATCATGTCTATCATATTGGTCTTCATGGTGGTCCCACTCCCTCTGTAGTCATCATCCCTTAGTAGCCACTACCACATTCACTTCTGCTGTTTATCCTGGAGCCATAGCTTCAATCATAGTCTCTGCTGTGTTGGTCATTTTAGCAATCCTGGCCTCCATAATGATCATGATATTTGTCTTCACAGCTGTCATCACCTCTTCTAGGTAGTCATCCAAGCTGTGTGTTTGGATGTTTTCTGAGAATCCTGATTTCTTCCTCAGCCAGAAGAAAAACCATCCTTGTCTTTAACTTGAGCTTAATCAGGAGTATCCATTGGAATTTTAACCAGAAACTCTTCATTGAGGGCATTGAGCAAAGAAGGCAAGTTCTCAAACTCCACATAGTCAAAACCTTTCAATCTCTTTGAGTTGCTGGGTTCACATGGTAAATGCACTGCACTGATAGTTAATCCTCTAAAGAATTCCTTAATGGAGACTTCTGTCACATCACCAGTTGTGTTTCCTAGAAAAGTGGTATAGAGTAGCAATTTGGGAAGATGGCTCTGGTCAATAATGGGTTGCCAGGCAGCCTGTAGAGCAGTGGTCAGGATGCAGTGATTAGTTGGAGGTGCCTTATACATGCTGTTATCATTACTGTATCAAGTGGTTGATACATCTTCCAGATCAGTCCCACTTAGTGGTTTGGAGACAGGGATGCTTCCCCTACCAGTGCTATCATCCTCAGCCAGAAAGTCTGTTGGGGAAATGGTCCTCCCCTTCTTTTTTGCTGAGGCTGCTATGTTGGGGAGCATTTTCTTTTAAACATGCAAATTAAAAATTTTATGTCTATTTACTGAATTGAACGTCTTGTCATTTTCTTTGTTCTCCTTAATAATGCTGTTTGTCTGCTTTCATAACTAATCCCACCTGTCTTTTTGTTTATATTTGTCTCATATGCTATTTTCCATATTTTTAAAAATTCTGTTAGTATCTTTACTAAGTGTCTTTTTTGAAATTATCCATATATATTTGTTGTGATTATTTCTGTATTTGGATTCTCTTTGTGCTTTCTTATAGTTCTGGTTATTTATGCTTTTAAAAATCTGTCTAGACTTTTATGGATTAGTTGAATTCTTGGGTTTTTTAAATTCTTTTCTACTCTACTAGCTTGGAAATTATACTGTCATTTCTATTTTATGATTACCCTTGAAATTCTGCTGAGAGTGCAGTACAGTCTAAAATTAAACCAGATTATAATCCCTCTGCAAGGGATTTACATAATTAGCTCCTATAATAAAATGTTGTTGTTATTTTACTCAGACAATATTTATTTAGATTTACTTATATGGTTACCAATTTCTTTGTCCTTCTTTCCCTTGCCTCTTAGAGCATCCTTCTGTGGTAATTTTATTCGTATATGAAACATGTTCTTTAGATTTTCTTAAGGTAAAGGTCTACTGTTGATAAACTCTCTTTTGGTTTTTCTGGCAATGTCTTAATGTCTTCCATATTCTCCAAAGAGAGTTTTAGTGGTTGAATAATTTTTGTCTCAGTTCTTTGTAGATATGCTTGTTGTACCTTCTATGCTTTCATTGTTGTTAAGAATTCTGTCACATTATTCTCTTCCTTTGTAATGTCTTCTCTCTGGCTGCTTTTATTTAACATGGTCCTTTGTTGGTGTCCTGCAGTTTCACTACTGTGTGGCCACATGTGAATGTCTTTATTTTTATCCCACCTCTTTTACATATACATATACATATACATATACATATACATATACATATACATATACACATGCTGTATTTCTTAGAATTGTGGATAAATGTCTTTCATTGTTTCTAGAAAATTAAGTCACTTTCTCTCCTAGTATGACCTCCTCTTTCTTCATTTTCTGGAATATGAGTAGAAATATATGTCAGATTACTTTCATGTCTTTTAGCCTTTCTTTGGTATTTTCCATCTGTTTATTTCAGTACTTACTTGTTAATGACTTTTGCAGATTTATATTCAAATTTACTGATTCTTAAGTTCTATCTGGTCTGAATAAACTATAGAATTTAATAATAATATATTGAGATCATCTCATTAGTTATGACGAATGTGGCATACTGATGTGAGTTTTTATATACCCCACATGGAAGCTGAGTGTGGGATATATGAGAGCTCCATTATCTTCTCAACTTGTATAAATCTGAAACCATTCTAAAAGAAGGAGTTTAAGCAAATTCTGTCAGGTTTATTTTTCAAATATGCAATGCTATTTTTCCAAGTCTTTTTGCTTGACCGTGTTTTATCTTTTATTGTTAAAACTAAATTTTTAAAAATTTATACTTAATCTGTACTATTAATCATCATAATATGTAAAGTCCATGTAGGCTCAGAGAGTATTATTTTTTGTTTCTACTCATGGTGACTTGTTTTCTTATAAGTTTGATTTTTTTTTTTTTTAAACCGTAAGCTCATAACTGGTTGCTCTTTATCTTGGGTAATCACAGTGGCTTAAATTGGGGTCCATTCCTGCGAGCATATGTATATTTCTGCTGTGTTACAGGTTATAGCAGACTTGGGTTCTTGCTTCTTGTGGGAGTCTCTGCTCCCTTACCTTGCAGCAGACCGAGTGCTTTATCTCTTGATCCCAGCGCTGCTATCAGCATGCACATCCAGGGCAATATTCTAGTTAAAAAAAATGTATTTTTTGCTTACTACTCGCTGTTATATTTCAGCTTAGTTAAAAGGTTTTTTTGTTGTTGTTTTTTTGGTTTTTGTTTTGTTTGTTTTTTTGCTATTATATGGGGTGGGAGCAAGCTTGATAATTTTTTATACTTCTTGAAAATATAACAGTGTTTGAAAACTATACTGGTTTTAATTTATCCAGGATCTTTTACACTGAAGCAGGAGGACCTTTCAAAATATTTAGTATACCAGCTACTTAAAATTAAAAGCCTTCAGTTTCAAACCTTCACCATTGATTTTCTTCATTGTCCATGGATTATTGAAAGTTTCTATTCCCATTGATTTTCTTCTATGAATATGACACCTGACGTACCTGCAGGTGATATAATCCTTGAGTTGGTTTTCTCACCTGCAGAATAACAGCATTGGCCTAGATGAGGTTGCAGAATCTGTGAATAAATGTTAACCAAAGTTAATTAATCAAATAGTAAGCAACTGTTTATCTTTTTTTTTTTAAATTTTTTTTAATGTTTTTATTTTATTTTTGAGAGAGAGACACACAGTGAGAGTAGGGGAGGGGCAGACAGAGATAGAGACAGAATCTAAAGCAGGCTCCAGGCTCTGAGCTGTCAGCACAGAGCCCAACATGGGGCTTGAACTCACAGACTGCAAGATCATGACCTGAGTCGAAGTCAGACGCCCAACTGACTGAGCCACCCAGGTGCCCCAACTGTTTACCTTTTTATACACATACACACATATATACAGACACATAATATATGCAACTATAAATAAGTGAAGAGAGAGTATAATGATTTTGAGAGTGTTAGATTCCTGAATTTGGGGGAATGATCTAAATGGAGCATAAAAAAGACTACAAACAGGGAAAAACAAGATAAACATTATGTTCATTAATTTCTCTTCATCTTGACTAGAATGTTCCATTTTATCCTTCCTTTAGTGGGTTAAAGGTGGATAGAAATTTAGTCTTAAAATATTTGCCATGTAGAAAAAAGGTGAAGTAGCTCAGCTTTGTATTTTACTTTAAAAAGTAAAAACTGAGGTGAAGGAATGAAGTAGAACATGGAAAAAATTAACTAAAGAAATGTAAGATTTACTGGAGACAGGATAACAAATGCAATATATAAATCTAAACTAGGTCCTATAGTGAAAAAATATGATAATGCCTTGTTTGTGACAGTCGAAATTATAGAATATGGACTGTATAATAGAGAATAGTAATGTACTAGTTAAATCCCTGAATTTGGTCGTTGTTCTTGTGTTATTTAAGAGCTTTGTATTAGGAAATACACATTGAAGTATTAAAAGGTGAAGTGCCAATTTACTTAGGTGGTTCAGATAAGTAAGCAAGTAAATAAATGAAGTATATCTTATATAATAAAAACTATTTGTATGTTTATTTTTTTTATAGACTAACCCTGGATTCTTAGTATCATCATTTATTTTGTCCAAATTGACCTAAATTTGGTTTATTGGCCATATTCTTCTTTAATGCTTATAGTACTAAGTTTTCATTTTAAATGGAAGACAACTGTGAATATGTCATTTGATGAGTTGAAAATAATGTATTAGGTACAGTTTCCTAATTGATTTAAACTGTTTTAATCATATTGAAAGTTACACTCCCTTGTCTAACACCTGAATACACTTTTTAATAGGTTTAAGCTGAATATTGGGACATGGCCACTGCTTCACCACGTTCTGATACTAGTAATAACCACAGTGGGAGGTCACAGTTACAGGTAACTGGTAAGTTATTTTCATAATAACTTAATATAGCAATTCCCTGCTGAACCTTCCTTTTTAATACGCAATTCAGCAAACTTATTCCATAAGTGTCTTTTCTTTTAGTTTCATACTGTGGTATGTTTGTTGCAATAGGCCTTAAAGGTAGAGACCTTCTAAAGTATTTTATTTACTCAGTAAATATTTATTGACCCTGTGCTGAATGCAGGGAAGATATATCCTCTTTGGTAGTGGGAAAATTTGGGTTTTAGAAAAAACATCATTGAAATGGTTCTTAAATGGTTACTAGAGTAGAGAAGGATGTTGAAGGCTGTTTTTCATTTATTTAGCCATCCAATCATTGGCCAGAATTTAATTGGAATTACATATAAGAAAACATAAGGCCCTAGTTCTCCAGGAATTTACTGTGTAGTATTAAGACAGGTTTGTTTTATATGGACAATTATCATTCAGAGTGATTATTAACTAGATGCAGTGAGAACTTAGAGGAACGTGTCTTTACTCTGCTTGGGATTGGAGATGGCCTGCAGACACAGGAGAATAGGGTAAGAGAAGGACTCAGAGCATAATACTTTAACTCTTGCAGGAGGAGTCAAAATTCATCTCAAATTAGATTGGAAGCAAAGAGCATTAGAGGGAGAGGGAACAGCATTTGCAGAAGATTAGAGTCTTGGTTAGCAGGTGAATTCATTCATTATATATCAACAATATAAATAACTGCAAGATAAAAAATTCCTGGAGGTAAAATATATATTGGGGAGAGGGAGAGGGAGGGAAGAAAGTTTATAATAGCAAGATTGGCAGTGGAATTCTAGTTAGACAATGAAATGAAATAAATATATGTACCCAAAGGAACCAAGTTCTAAAATAATAAGTGAAAGATGTGGAGTAGTGTGCATAGTATACAACCATATGGATATAAAAAAGGAGGGATGTGTGTATGCAGCTCTGTGCTTAGAATATCAGAACCAGTATTTGCCTCAGGAGAGGTGGGATTGAGAAGATACTGTAAGAAGATACTGTAATTCCTATGGTACTTACGCTATGAGGTCAGTTGTTCCTAGGGTTTTCAGTGACCAGGGCTAGGAAATGTTTATGTCTTAGAAAGCAAAAACCAAATCCTGAGTTCATGCTGATATTTCAAATTCAAAATGGCTGTAGTCTCTACATACCATTTTCCACTAAAAGGAGAAAAATGATATTTTTACTTTATTTGACTTTATATTTCTATCTCTCTTTCTCTTAACCCAAAAATCTTAATTCCAGATGACATTAACATAATTATGTCTGTTTTATCCTAATGCACACATACAGATTGCCAACATTAAAATTACTAAAAACAATAGACCCAGTTTATGATTTCTTTGTAAGTTGCCCTCCTTAGGGTGTATAGTCAGAATACCATGTTTCAAAGTAACTTAAAATAGTTTCCCATTTGGTTATATCACCAAGTTGATAATCAGTTGGGCTTATTGCTTTCAGTTATTTTTATTTTTGTTTATTGCATGTAAAACATTTATATAGTTCTGGAGTTAAAACTGTTAAATCAAGGTGTATTTGGAGAGGTCTGGTTACTCCATGCCACTCCTCCCCCTTCTCTCCTTACCTAAAAATGTACATAAACATTTTTATTAGCTTTAGTTTGCTTTTCCATTGCTTCTTTTTGTTTTTTTAATTTTTTTTAATGTTTATTTTTGAGAGAGAGAGAAAGAGGGAGACAGAGCACGAGCAGGGGAGGAGCAGAGAGAGAGGGAGACACAGAATCTGAAAGGTTCCAGGCTCTGAGCTGTCAGCACAGAGCCCGATGTGGGGCTCGAACTCATAAACCGTGAGATCATGACCTGAGCTGAAGCCCGACGCTCAGCCGACTGCGCCACCCAGGCGCCCCTGCTTCTTTTTGAAAATTTAAGCAGATATGTATAGTATATGTGTTCATATCTCTCCTCCCAACCCCCACTTCTTAGGCACTTTTCTTCATTTTACAGTATTATCTTGGAGCTTGCTCCATAGCAGGGTATATACCTTTCTGGTGTTGCATAGTATGTGCTCTGTTGAATAGACATACCAAAGCTAATTCAACTAGTCTCCTGTTGATGGACATCAGGATTCCATTCTTTTGCTATTACAAATAGTGCTACAATAAAGATTTATGCAAATGTCATTTCTTGTTTTTGCTCATGTGTCTTTAGGATAGAATCCTAGAATTAAATTGCTGAGTCAGGGAGTAGATACATGTAATATTGCCATTTATTGGCAAATTCCTCTCCATACGGTCTGTACCATTTTGTGTTCCTGGATATCTAAGAGAGTGCCTGTTTCCCCATAGCTTCATCAAAAGATGTTATCAAGCTCTGGGTTGTTGACAGGGAAGAAGTAGTATCTTGGGAGCGCCTGGATGGCTCAGTTGGTTAAGTGTCCGACTCGTGGTTTTGGATCAGGTCGTGATCTCATAGTTTGTGAGTTCAAACCCTGTATCGGGCTCTGTGCTGAGAGCACAGGCCTGCTTGGGATTATCTCTGCTGCTCCCCCACTTGGGCTCACTCTCTCTCTCAAAATAATTTTATTTTTTAATGTTTATTTATTTTAAAAGTAGTATCTTGGTGTCATTGTAAATATCATTTCTCTCATTATGAGTGAGGTTGAGCCATGTTTAAGGGGTATTGTATTTCATCTTCTGTGAACCATGGGGGTGTATGTTTTGAGGCAATTCCCTGGATGATTCTGATGTGTACTTCACTTCACAACCACCTAGGTAGGTAATTCCTAATATTTCTTCTTTTGCTCTACATAAGAGGCTTACAGCCACATTTTTCATTTTCAGTGTTATTTGTGCAGGACCTGTGGCTAACATATCTGAGGTGTAACTTTGTTTTTGGTCCTGACCTTTGTGTGAGTTCTTAGTTGAAATAACAAAAACTTGATCTGATTGATTTGAGCCAAAAACTAACTTACTGAACAGCTATCAAGTAGCTCATAGAATCACCATAAAGTCTAGAGAACCAATTGGAAAATAGTTGTGGACCAGAGAAGTGCAAGTAGCCAAGATAATGCCACCATGGTATTTATCATTTTGAGTATCAATTACTCTTTTGAAATACAGTGATGGTCTTGGGAAACTGAACTTGGACCTATGCTAAATGGCACCAGATTTTAGTCCTTGCTTTTCTCTTTTCCCCTTTCCTCCCCTCCCCTTTTACCTTTCTTTCATTTTGTTGATCTAATTTTTTAAAAATACGAAGCACCGTATAATCCACAATCTTAACTGATTTAACAATACCTTTTGGAATAAATATTTACTATTTTACTAGTAAAGACTGAGAATCAGATCAAGTGTCTTCTGTTAGGAAAATCCCAAGGTTTTAGAAGTCTAAGTTGTCTGTCGCTCCTTTTATTAGAGAACAGTGACCTCTGTTGATATTTCTTCTTTTTGTTTTTGTTTTGTATTGATATTTGTTTTATTTTTAAAATAATCAGTACCATGTTTAAGACCCTTCTGCTATTACAGTTTGGCAGGTATGATTTATAAACTGACATATTCTATTAACTGATTTATTTTTATTCCTATTTCTGTTCTTAACACATCTGATTGGCAGTAGCAAATAAGAATATGAACATTGATCATGGAAAGAAGGAAAACTGTAAAAAAAATTAAAAGAAAGTTACCCACCGTAATATCGTGATCTACTAGAGTAAAGCATGCACATAAGCATAGTAGCAAACATACGCATACCATCTAAAAATAGTTGAGATTTCAGGCTTTCTTTAGGAAAGGATAAGAAACAGAGTGCAAGGCATATAAAAATGTAAGACTTGAGATTGAAAAGCTACTGCACTGTTATGTTCACATTTGTAAATTTTTAGCTATTGTGTCTTCTATTACTTTCACCTTTTAAATTGTGATCATATGTATCATAATTTTGTATGAGTGTTTTAACTTTAACTTTATTTAGCTTTATTCTTTTCAAATGCTTCAACATTTATGGAATAATCTATCTTTTCCCATGGATTTGAAATGCTACCATGATCATATACAAACATCTTATTCTTTTTTTCATCTCTGCCCTTACATCGTAGATTATTTTAATTTTAATTTTTTTTTAATTTTTTTTTTAATGTTTATTTATTTTTGAGACAGAGAGAGACAGAGCATGAACAGGGGAGAGTCAGAGAGAGAGAGGGAGACACAGAATCTGAAACAGGCTCCAGGCTCTGAGCTGTCAGCACAGAGCCTGACGCGGGGCTTGAACTCACGAACCGCGGGATCATGACCTGAGCGAAGTCGGACGCTTAACCGACTGAGCCACCCAGGCGCCCCTTTAATTTTCATTTTGTAGTACTTTACATAATATATTGGGAGAAGTCTCATTACTTGGTATTTTAAAATATATCTGCACCATTCTTTTTTTTTTTTTTAACCTTTCATTTGAATTTTTGAGTCGTGCCTTCCCTTTTCCTCTGCTGCCATGCCGTCCCAAAACTCCCTCAAAACCAATGTTAATGTTTTCATTTAGATCGTTTAAAAATAATGTATTAAGGGTCCCTGGGTGGCTCAGTCAGTTAAGCATCCATCTTCGGCTCAGGTCACAATCTCACAACTCATGAGTTTGAGCCCTGCATCAGGCTCTGTGCTGACAGCTCAGAACCTGGAGCTTGTTTCAGATTCTGTGTCTCCTTTCCCTCTCTCCCCCTCCCCTGCTCCCAGTCTGTCTCTCTCTCAAAAATAAATAAACATTAAAAAAAAATAATAATGCATTAAATTAGAGATAATTGAAATCTTTCATTGTTAAAACTGCCAAATCCAGGAATATATCATGTCATTCCCATCAAGTCTTTTATGTCTATCTGTGAGGTTTCATAGTTATCTTCATGCAGATCCTCTACATTTATTTATTACTAGATTTGGGGGGGGTGGGTAGGCATTATTATTTTTTTCCTGTTTTTAATTTAATTTATTTCTTGGGGTATTTTTAATTTATTTTTTTAATTTACATCCAAATTAGTTAGCATATAGTGCAACAATGATTTCAGGAGTAGATTCCTTAATGCCCCTTACCCATTTAGCCCATCCCCCCTCCCACCCCCTCCAGTAACCCTCTGTTTGTTCTCCATATTTAAGAGCCTTTTATGTTTTGTCGTCCTCCCTGTTTTTATATTATTTTTGCTTCCCTTTCCTTAGGTTCATCTGTTTTGTATCTTAAAGTACTCATATGAGTGAAGTCATATGATATTTGTCTTTCTCTAATTCGCTTAGCTTAATACCTTCTAGTTCCATCCATGTAGGTGCAAATGGCAAGATTTCATTCATTTTTATTGCTGACTAATACTCCACCATATGTATACATGTGTGTGTGTGTGTGTGCGTGTGTGTGTGTGTGTGTACACACACACACACACGCACACACACCACATCTTCTTTATCCATTCATCCATCGATGGACATTTGGGCTCTTTCCATACTTTGGCTGTTGTTTCATGTGTCAGTTATCCATCTGGATGTTGTCTATGAAGAAGTGTCTATTCATGTCTTTTGCGCATCTCTTCACTGGATTATTTATTTTGGGAGTGTTGAGTTTGGTAAGTTCTTCATATATTTTGGTTACTAACTTTATCTGATATGTCGTTTGCAAATATCTTCTCCCATTCTGTTGGTTGCCTTTTAGTTCTGCTGATTGTTTCCTTTGCTGTGCAGAAGCTTTTTATTTTGATGAGGTCCCAGTAGTTCATTTTTGCTTTTGTTTCCCTTGCCTCTGGAGACATGTTGAGTAAGAAGCTGCTGCGGCCAAGATCAAAGAGGTTTTTGCCTGCTTTCTCCTCGAGGATTTTGATGGCTTCCTGTCTTACGTTTAGGTCTTTCATCCATTTTGAGTTTAGTTTTTTGTGTATAGTGTAAGAAAGTGGTCCAGGTTCATTTCTCTGCATGTCGCTGTCCATTTTTCCCAGCACCACTTGCTGAAGAGACTGTCTTTATTCCATTGGATATTCTTTCCCACTTTGTCAAAGATTAGCTGGCCATAGGTCTGTGGGTCCATTTCTGGGTTCTCTATTCTGTTCCATTGATCTGAGTGTCTGTTCTTGTGCCAGTACCATACTATCTTGATGATTACAGCTTTGTAATACATCTTGAAGTTCCGGATTGTGATGCCTCCTGCTTTGGTTTTCTTTTTAAATATTGCTTTGGCTATCCGGGGTCTTTCTGGTTCCATACAAATTTTAGGATTGTTTGTTCTAGCTCCTTAAAGAATGCTGGTGTTATTTTGATAGGTATTACATTGAATTTGTAGATTGCTTTGGGTAGTATTGACATTTTAACAATACTTGTTCTTCCTATCCATGAGCATGGAATGTTTTTCCATTTTTTTGTGTCTTCTTCAATTTCTTTCATAAGCTTTCTGTAGTTTTCAGTGTATAGATTTTTCGCCTCTTTGGTTAGATTTATCCTAGGTATTTTATGGTTTTTGGTGCAAGGAATTGATCCCTTGATTTCTCTTTCTGTTGCTTCATTATTGGTGTATAGGAATGCAACTGATTTCTGTGCATTGATTTTATATTCTGTGACTTTGCTGAATTTATGGATCAGTTCTGGCAGTTTTTTGGTGGAATCTTGGGTTTTCCGTATAGAGTATCGTGTCATATGCAGAGAGTGAAAGTTTAACCTCCTCCTGGCCGATTTGGATGCCTTTTATTTCTTTGTGTTGTCTGACTGCTGAGGCTAAGACTTCTAATACTGTGTTGAATAACAGTGGCGAGAGTGGACCTCTCTGTCTTGTTCCTGACCTTGTTCTTGAAAAGCTCTCATTTTTTCCCCGTTGAGGATGATATTAGCACTGGGTCTTGAGGTGTTCTTATTATGAGTGGGTCTCTTAAATGTCTCTTTAGATACACGCATACGGACTCTTTCTGATAGATTTTTCAGTATTTATGTAATCTTAGAAGAGAGGACGTTTTGTGAATAACACCAAAGGAAACTTATTAAATGGAAAAATATGTAATTCACTAATTAGAATCTTACTTGAATTAACAAGGTTATTTTTTAGTTACTTAAAATCATAGCATTTTAGTTATTTATATTAAATTTTTGCCCAAATTGTATCTTTTAAAAATCACTTTTTTTTACCTTGCTAGCACCTAGTATTATTGAAGACTTTGCCAATAAAAGGTGTAAAATGGATAGATTTTGAATGTATCTGTAATTAACTCAGAAGAGTTAATTCTATACAGTAAATATGAATAATAATAATGATAGAGTAATAGTTACCATAAGTGGTTGCCAGGCATGCATTTATAATAATTGTACTTGCAGGCTTTTCTTCACCAATCCTAAGAATCAGATACTATTGTTCCCCTATTTTTCAAATGAGAAAATTGAGGGTCAGAGAGGTTAATTGATTTACTTAAGGTCAGGTATCTAGTAAGTGGCAGAGTTAAAATATGAACCCAGATGTGTCCACATATGACTTATTTTTTTTAAAAGCAGTTTTAGGTTCACAGCAAAATTGAGAGGAAGGTACAGAGATTTCCCATATACCTCTGATCCTACACATGCACAGCCTCCTCCATTAATAATCATTCACCAGAGTGGGGCATTCATTACAATTGATGAACCTACTTTCACACATCATAGTCACTCAAAGTGCATAGTTTACTTTAAGGCTCTTTCTTGGTGTTATACCTTCTGCAGGTTTGGACAATTGTATAATGACCTGTATCCATCTTTATAGTAACATAGAGTGTTTTCACTGCCCTAAAATTCTTCTGTGCTCCATCTATTCATTCCTCACCCATTCCCCAAGCCCTGGCAACCACTGATCTTTTTACTGTCTTTCCTGGAATGTTGTATAGTTAGAATTATGCAGTATATAGCCTTTTCAGATTGACATTTTTCATTTGGTAAAACTAAATAAAACTTAAATATGCATTTAAGTTTTCTCTAGGTTTTTCTGTGGCTTGATAGCTTATTTCTTTTTAGTTTTGCATAATATTCCATTTTCTGGGTATACTACAGTTTGTTCATTCACCTACTGAAGGACATCTTGGTTGCTTCTAAGTTTTGGCAGTTATGAATAAAACTGCTGTAAATATCCATGTGTGGTTTTTTGTGTAGATACAACTTTTCACCTCCTTTGGATAAATACCAAGGAGTACAATTCCTGGCTCATATGGTAAGCCTGTGTCTAGTTTATAAGAAACCAACAAACTGTTTTTCAAAGTGGCTGTACCATTTTGCATTCCCACCAGCAATGAGTAAGAGTTCCTGTTCCTCCACATCCTCCGCAACATTTAGTGTTGCTGGTGTTCCAGAGTTTGGCTGTTCTAATATGTATGTGTAGTGGTATCTCATGGTTGCTTAAATTTGTTTTTTTCAGTTAACATTTTAAACAGCTTTTCATATGCTTACTTGCTGTCCACATACTTATTTGGTAAAGTGCTGTTAAGGTCTTTGGCCCATTTTTTAAAAATAAGGTTGTTTTCTTATTGTTGAGTTTTAAGAGTCCTGTATATATTTTGGACAATAGTTCTTTATCAGATGTGTCTTTTGCATATATTTTCTCTTATTCTGTGGTATGTCTTCTTATTCTCTTGACATTGTCTTTTGCAGAGCAGAAGTTTTTAATATTAATGAAGTACAACTTATCAGTTGTTTCTTTCATGGATCATGCCTTTGGTGTTGTATTTAAGAAAGCATCACTATACCCAAGGTCATGTAGATTTTCTTATCTTCTAAAGAGTTTTATGGTTTTATGTTTTATTTAGGTCTGTGATACATTTTGAGTTAATTTTTATGAAGGATGTTAGGTTTGTGCTTGCATTAATATTTTTGCATGTGGATGTCCAATTGTGCCAACACCATTTGTTGAAAAGACACCTTTTGCTTTTAACACCATGCAGTATTGCCTTCCCCTTCTAGTGTATTGATAAGCCCTGCTTATTTTGAGGAAATCACTCTTCAATTTGGAGTGAAGAATCTTGGGTGGGGGACTTTTTGAGAGAGAGATGTCTGTGCCTTCTATGTCACTACAGTGGTGTTGAACTTAGAGCAATTTGCAACAGAAGGATGGGAATGAGTTTTGCCAAGACCCTGATAATAGCACTTCAGGCATTCCATTGAACACTCTGATTGTTTTATGTTACCAGTACTTAATTATAGTATTTCTTTGAGTCTCTCTTGCTGTACTTCAGATATTAATTAAAGATATACTATATTTCAAATACTTGTGGCAGTATTTATCACTTTGTATTTCAGTGATTTATTTGTGTGACTGTTTGTTACTATTTTCTCACAGTAGAATGGAAGGCATTAGCTTATGTTCCTATCCTTAACATGTGATACAGATACGGCATGGAGGAAGTGTTCCACTTTCTCATCTCAGACCCATGTATTCATAGGTAATAGATGATAGAGGTGATCTTGATAAGTTGTTATTACTGCTGGCAGTCGTAGTTTGCGCTGAAAATACATACTCCTTATTTGAATTAGTAGTTGTAAAAATTATTTAAAATTAATTGCTTAGCTTAAATTAAATAGGTCTTCCTCCAAATCAGGTCAATTTGATATAAAATTCACTTTCTGTGAAGGGTTATGGTTAATTTTTCAAATGACATTTTGATATTAATGTTTTTATTTGAAAAAGCAAATACTTCCCTTTTTTTGGAAACCAAAAAACCAGATAAAGCATTTTTTTAAATATTGCCCAAGTTCATATAATTTTCAGTAGGCAAGTATGAAACACTACCTGTAGTGCACAGGTTAATAGGTATGTTGAATCTGAAGATACTTACCTTTCTCTTGATGCTTGATGCAGTTCATTATTAAATTCAAATGGTTGGCAAGGATGTGGAGAAATTGGAACCCTTATATCCTGCTGGTGGGGATGTAAAATGGTACAACTACTTTGGAAAACAGTCTGGCATTATTCAACAGAGTTATCATATGACCCAGTAGTTCCACTCCTAGGTGTATGCCAAGAGAAATGAAAACATATGTCCACACAAAAACTTGTGCATGAATGTTTATAGTAGTATTATGCACAATAGACAACAACCCAACAACAACAACCCGGTAGAAACAACCCAGATCTCTATCAACTGATGAATGGGCAGATAAAAAGGATACCTGTACAGTGGAATATTATTTGTCAATAAAAGGAATGAAGTACTGATACATGCTACAACATGGATGAACCTTGAAAGCATGCTAAGTGTGAAAGAAGACAGTCACAAAAAACCATATGTTATATGAATCCATTTCTGTGAAATGTCCAGAATAGGCAAATCTATAGAAATGGAGAGTAATTGGTAGTTGCCTAGGGCCAAGGGGGAGGGACTGGGAGGAAATAGGGTGACTATGTGGGGTTTCTTTTTGGGGTGATGAATATGTTTTTAATTTGCTTATGGTGATGGTTGCACAACTGTGAATATATTAAAACCATTGAATTATAGGGGCGCCTGGGTGGCTCAGTCAGTTAAGCATCTGACTGGCTCAGGTCATGATCTTGCGGTTTGTGAGTTTGAGCCCTGCGTCGGGCTCTGTGCTGACAGTTCGGAGGCTGAAGGTGCTTCAGATTCTGTCTCCCTCTCTCTCTGCCCCTTCCCCCGCTTGTGCTGTCTCTCTCTGTCTCTCAAAAATGAATAAATGTAAAAAATTAAAAAAATAAAAAAACCATTGAATTATACAGATTAAATGGGTGAATTATATGGTATGTGAATTTTATTTCTGTAAAACTGTCAAGAATTCAAATGATTCTTGGGCATTATCAATAATAGCCCTTTTGTATTGTTTCTTCATTCTCCAAGGAAAAGAGTTTAAGTTGCTTAAGAAGCACAGTTCCGTTTTTATTGATTTATTACTACAAAATACTATTTGTTTACATGTATTCACTACTGATTATCATGTTTCTGTTAGTTTCTAGTGCCAAACTAAAAAGAAAAAAGAACTGGTTTGGAACAGCAATATATACAGAAGTAGTTGTAGATGGAGAAATTAAGAAAACAGCAAAATCCAGTAGTTCTTCTAATCCAAAATGGGATGAACAACTAACCGTGTAAGTACCTTGCATAGAGAATGCAAAATTTCCAAAAGGGAAAGTATGCTTGAAAATCTTTTGTGATTTTGTTGTTGTAGTTGTAGGATGACTTCAAAGTAGGAGTGCAATTTTCTAGTGTGAATATACAATTTTAAGTATGATGAGACTTTTGGTTAATTTTATTTTCTTTAGAGAGGAAGTATAATAATTCTTGCTTTTTGCTTTATTAACTGAATTATTCCATATACCCATATTTTCTGTTACTGTCTTGTAAAAATAGTGTAAAAAATCAGTTATCCTTAATTTTGTCATTTGAAACATAATGTTGGCATAGTAGAAGTGTTAAAAAATAATGCCATCAGTTGTCTTAAATCTTTAGGAATTTGTTCAAATAGAAATAGTGTTATTGTGAAATCTCAACAGGACTCTTGATCTATTGCTGCTATTTTGGTTTGCTAATTATAAAAATTCTTAGTTACTGAAGTCCTAATATATGTGAAAGCAAATCATTATTTTTATTCATAATTCAGATAGTTTACTGTTTCATACAGTATTTTTTCTCAAACTGAATTCATGGCTTTTTAAAAATTATTGAAGTAAATGTATACTCCTGTATTTTTGTTATAATTTTACCCATACAGAAATGTGACCCCACAGACTACATTGGAATTTCGAGTTTGGAGTCATTATACTTTAAAGGCAGATGCTTTATTAGGAAGAGCAACCATAGATCTGAAACAAGCTCTGTTAATACACAATAGAAAATGTAAGTTTTTGTTCTGATCTTTGTTTCTTTAAAAACTTATTTTAGACTCTTTACAAAGTATCCCGAAGTCCAACAGCAAAAAATAGTTTTGTATTTACAAAAGAGAACTTTTAGTTATTGCCTGTGATTGCTTTTAAGTTTGTGGTATTACATGAAATAGGAAGTACTGTGACCTTTCTCCATCTAGCAGATTTACATTATCCGTGAGTACCCTGTTATCAGTGATCATCAGTGATTTATTATTTTCTTATTACATACTTTAAAACTTGACAAAATGATCATAATTTGAGCCTGTTGCTAACTTTGTTAGTAATTTGTACAGGATAAATTCTTACTCACATTTTCTTATTGTATAACTAGTTCATTATAGAAAATACAGAGAATATACAAAATCATAGAGGAATATAAAATATCTGTAATTCTATCCGAGGATAACCACTCCTAATAACTTGGTCTCTTGTCTTTTTACTGTTCATAGATACATATTTCTTTTTTTGCATCTACTGGTTTATCCCCTGCTTTTTTCATTTAACAATGTAATATGAACATAATGTTTACATGATACTAAATATTTCTAGCCTGGGTAAGGTGGTTTAAGCTTCAGTTATTTGTAAATCTCCTTCATTGCATGCAAAAATTTTGGGGTATCCTTATGTTCATAATTCTGGGATAAGAGTTCATTTCTTTTAGCAAAATCTCAAAATATTGGGTGGTCCAAAGAGTCTGGTTTATGATTTAACTTATCCCTTATTATTTAACATTTAGGCAGTTCCTAATAGTTCACTCAAACCAGTGCCCCTGTTCAGATATGTAAATCTTCCTGTGCACTCCTTTATTTCTTTAGAAATTTTCTCATTTCCAAAAGATGTGCTGAGTTACAGGCTAAAATGCTAATGTTTTAAATAATGAGTTGATTTTTTAAAGTTTTTTTCTGTTTTTAACAAAAATCCACATACAACCTAAAAATCCGTGTTTGATGTAGTTTTTGGACATAGGAGTTATGAGTCAAGAAAATGTATAAGCCTTACCAATTTTTATGTGTACAGATGTTTTAAAAAAGTACTCTTTTGAAGCAATGAAAGTTTAATTCCCTGCTATGCCATGGCTTTTGGTCATGCAATTCTCTCTTGGTTATAGAAATAAGTAGTAGGTCTTTTAAGCATATAATACCCTGCCTGGTCTGATGGTGGCTGGATTTGTGCTTTTTTTCTTGGCTATATGGCATTATTGGTGTAAATATATAATACCTCAGTTAACTTCTGTTATTTCAGAATTATGTTTGGTTTTGCCAATTTATATTAGCTCTTTCTGCATTTGATTAAGTTTTGCATGAGACTTTTATTTTTATTTTGAGTATACTTGATGTACAATGCTACATTAGTTTCAGATATACAACATAGTGATTTAACAACTCTATATTTAGGCTGTGCTCACCACAAGTGTAGCCACGGTTACCATACAAAGCCATTATAACACCACTGACTATATTCCCCATGCTGTACCTTGTATGCTTGTGACTTATTCCATAACTTGGAGCCTATGTCTCCCACTTCTTCACCCATTTTTGTCCATCCCGAATCCTTCCCCTCTGGCCACCATCAGTTTGTTCTCTGTATTTGTGTGTCTATTTTCTCCACATGTAAGTGAAATCATATGTTATTTGTCTTTCTCTGACTTGTTTCACTTAGCCTCTAGGTCTGTCCATGTTGTCGCAGATGGCAGGATCTCGTTCTTTTTTAGGGTTGAGTAATATCCCTCTGTGTGTGTGTGTGTGTGTGTGTGTGTGTGTGTGTGTGTGTGTGCGCACGCACACACACGTGTGTATAGATACATATACACACATATATGTATATATGTACATATATACACACGTATATACATATATACACACACACACTCCACATCGTTTGATTTTTTTTAACTTTTTTTTTTTTTTAAGTTTTATTTATTTTGGGAGGAAGGACTGAGATAGAGGGAGAGACAGAATTCCAAGCAGTCCCCACACTGTTAGCCTGACCCAGGGTTGAACTCACAAACTGAGATCATGACCTGAGTCCGAATCAAGAGTTGGACACTTAGCTGACTGAGCCACACAGGTGCCCCCACATCTTTTTTATCCATTCATCTATTGATAGACATGGGTTCTTCCATATCTTGGCAGTTGCAAATAATGCTGCAGTAAACATAGGGATGCATGTATCTCTTCGAGTCAGTGTTTTCGTTTTCTTTGGGTAAATACCCAGTAGTAGAATTACTGGATCATATGGTATTTCTATTTTTAATGTTTTGACAAACCTCCATACTGTTTTCCACAGTGGCTGCATCAATTTATATTCCCACAACAGTGCACATTCCCACAACAATACATTCTCCACATTCTCCCCAATACTTGTTATTTCTTGTTATTTCCACATTCTGACAGGTGTGAGGTGATACCTCATTGTGGTTTTGCTTTGTATTTCCCTGATGATTAGTGATGTTGAGCATCTTTACATGTCTGTTGGCTATCTGTACGTTTTCTTTAGAAAGATGTCTGTTTAGATCCTCTGCCCATTTTAAATGTTTATTTATTTTGAGAGAAATAGAACAGGCCAGGGAGGGGCAGAGAGAAAGAAAATCCGAAGCAGACTTTGCTGTCAGCTCAAAGCCCCGACATGGGCCTCACAAACTGAGATCATGACCTGAGCTGAAACCAAGAGTTGGACACTTAAGTAAGCCACCCATGCTCCCCTCTACCCATTTAAAATCAGATTATTTGGGGTTTTTTGGTGTTGAGTTTAGAAGTTTTTTGTTTTTGTTTTTATTTGTTTTTTTTTTTTTTATCAGTCCCGTATTGGATAGATCATTTGCAAATATCTCCTCCCATTTACTAGTTCCCTTTTTGTTTTGTTGATGGTTCCTTTGTTGTGCAAAAGGTTTTTTGTTTGGTGTGGTCCCAATAGTTTACTTTTGCTTTTGCTTCCCTTGCCTGAGGAGACCTTTCTAGAAAAATGTTGCTAAGGCCAGTGTCAAAGAGATTACTCCCTTTATTTTCTTCTGGGAATTTATGATTTCAGATGTCACATTTGGGTCTTTAATTCATTTTGAGTTTATGTGTGTGGTTTAAGAAAGGGGTTCAGTTTCATTTTTTTGCATGTAGTTAGCCAGTTCTTCCAGTACCATTTATTGAACAGACTGTCTTTCCCCCTGTGAATTCTTGCCTCCTTGGTCATAGAAAAACCATATAAGTGTGGGTTTATTTCTCGGCTCTGTATTCTGTTCCATTAATCTATGTGTCTATTTTTGTGCCAGAACCATACTGTTTGATTATTATTGCCTTGTAGTATATCTTGGAAGTCTGTGATTATGATACCTCCAGGCTTTGTTCTTTTTCAAGATTGCTTTGGCTGTTTGGGCTCTTTTGTAGTTCCATACAAATTTTAGGACAATTTGTTTTAGGTCTGTGGAAAATACTATTGATATTTTGATAGGGATTGCATTAAATCTGCAGATTGCTTTGGGTAGTATGGACATTTTAACAGTATTCTTCCAACCGATGAATATGGTAATGTCTTTCCATTTCTGTCATCTTCAATTTGCTCATTAGTATTTTATAATTTTCACAATATCAGTCTTTTACCTCCTTGGTTAAGTTTATTCCTAGATATTTTATTCTTTTGGTATAATTATAAATGGAATTGTTTTCTTTTTTTCTTAATTTTGTAAAAAAAATTTATTTACTTAAAAATTTTTTTAATGTTTATTTATTTTGAGAGAGAGAGCGCACGAGCCGGGAGAGACAGAAAGAGAGAGAGAGAGAGAGAGAGACAGACAGACAGACAGACAGAAACCGAAGTAGGCCCCAGGCTCCATGCTGTCAGCACAGAGCCCAACATGGGGCTTGAACCCATTGGCTATAAGATTATGACCTGAGCCAAAGTCAGATGCTTAACCTACTGAGCCACGCTGTTGCCCCAGAATTGTTTTGTTAATGTCTCTTTCCCCTACTTCACTATTAGTGTATAGAAATGTAACAGATTTCTGTATGTTAATTTTGTATCCTGAAAGTTTACTGCATTCATCTATTAGTTCTGATAGATTTTTGGTGGAGTCCTTAGGGTTTTCTGTGTGTGGTATCATGTCACCTCCAAATAGTGACAGTTTGACTTTTTTCTTGCCATTTTGGATATCTTCTCTTCTTTTTCTTGTTTGATTGCTTTACCAAGGATTTTAAATACTATGTTGAATAAAAGTGGCAAGAGTGAACATCCTTGTCTTGTTCCTGATCTTAGAGGAAAAGCTCTCAGTTTTTACAGTGAGTATGATATTATTAGGTGTGGGGTTTTCGTATATGGCCTTTATTAAACCCACTTTGTTTAATTTTTATTATGAATGTATATTGAACGTTGTCATAAGCCTTTTCTGCATCTATTGAGATGATCATATGGTTTTTATCTTTGATTTTGTTAATGTGGTGTATCACATTGATTTGTGAATATTGAACCATCCCTACATCCCCAGGATAAATCCCACTTGATTGTGGTCAATGATCCTTTTAATGTATTGTTGAATACAGTTTGCTAAAATTTTGTTGAGGTGTTTTGCATTTGTGTTCATCAGGAATATTGGCCTGTAGTTTTCTTTTTTTGTAGTGTCTTTGGTTTTGGTATCAGAGTAATTTTGGCCTTGTTGAATGTATTTGTAAGTTTTCCCTCCTCTTCTATTTTTTGGAATAGTCTGAGGAGAACAGGTATTAACTCTTCTTTAAGTGTTTGGTAGAGTTCTATGAATCCATCTGGTTCTTTGTTTTTGGGGAATTTTTTCCCCAATTTCGTTACTAGTAATTGGTCTGTTCTGATTTTCTGTTTTTTTCCTTATTCACTTTGGAATATCATATATTTCTAGAATTTATCCATTTCTTCTAGGTTATCCAATTTGTTGGCATATAATTTTTATTTTTTATTTTTTAACGTTTATTTAATATTGAGAGAGACAGAGAGACAGAGCATGAGCATGGGAGGGGCAGGGAGAGAGGGAGACACAGAATCGGAAGCAGGCTCCAGGCTCTGAGCTGTCAGCACAGAGCCCGATGTAGGGCTCAAAGTTGTGAACCGTGAGATAATGACCTGAGCTGAAATTGGACACTTAACCAACTAAGCCACCCAGGCACCCCTGATATGTTAATTTTTATGTGTTGTGGCATGGATCCCCTCGGGTCATCTTGTTTAGAACCCTCTGTGCTTCCTGAAACCATGATGTCTATTTCCTTCTCCAGGTTGGGGAAGTTTTCAGCTGTTATTTCTCAAATAACAGGGACAGAAAACTGTCCCTTTCTCTCTTTTCCTTCTGGAACCTATATAATGTAAATGATTGCTTGATTTTGTCCAAGAGATCCCATAGCTTATCCTCAATTTTAAAAATTTCAGTTTTCTTTTTGTTGTTCAGCCTGGGTGCTGTTACCCTTCCTTCCAGATCACTGAGTTTTTCTTCATTGTCTAATCTGTTTATTCCCTCTAGTGTATTTTTCATTTTTGTTTTTGTATTTTTCAACCCAGATTAGTTCTGTTTTATATTTTCTTTTTTGTTGTTGTTGTTTTTAATTTTTTTAGATATTTATTTATTTATTTATTTATTTTTATTTTTATTTTTTTTAAATTTTTTTTATCAACGTTTTTTATTTATTTTTTTGGGGACAGAGAGAGACAGACAGAGCATGAACGGGGGAGGGGCAGAGAGAGGGAGACACAGAATCGGAAACAGGCTCCAGGCTCTGAGCCATCAGCCCAGAGCCTGACGCGGGGCTCGAACTCACGGACCGCGAGATCGTGACCTGGCTGAAGTCGGACGCTTAACCGACTGCGCCACCCAGGCGCCCCTAGATATTTATTTTTGAGAGAGAGAGAGACAGAGTGGGAGCTGGGGAGGAATAGAGAGAGAGGGAGACACAAATCTGAAGCAGTCTCCAGACGGCTATGAGCCATCAGCATAGAGCCTGACGTGGGGCTCAAACTCACGAACTGCGAGTTCACAACCTGAGCTGAAGTCGGACTCTTAACGGACTAAGCCGCCCAGGTGCCCCAGTTCAGTTTTATATTTTCTGTCTTTGTTGAAATTGTCACTAAGTTCATCCACTTTGCTCTCCAGTCCAGTGAGCATCTTTATGACCCTTACTTTCAGTTCTTTATCAGGTGGATTGGTTGTCTCTATTTCATTTAGTTCTTTTTCTGAGGTTTTGTCTTGTTCTTGTTTGGAGCATATTCTTCTGTCTCCTCATTGTGCTTGACTTTCTTTTTTTCTATGAATTAGGCAAAACAGCTCCTCTCCTAAACTTGAAGGAATGATTTTGTGTATGGTCATGCATGGCACCTCTTTTTTAGTGCACATGATCATTTCTCTTCACTCACAACCCAGAGATAATAATGACTAAAAATTGGTGAATTTTGTTTGTGTGTGTATAAGAATTGGGATTGTATTCAGTTTTGCATTCTGCGTAGCTCTCTTAATGTTATGTGTTTTTCCCTGTATCATTCAGTGGTATTCTTTGTAAGCTAATGTAGTAATTCTGTATTTTATCACATACTATAATTTATTTAACCACACTTCTATCCTTGCTGTCTAGATACTTTCCAATTTTATTATATTAGACTGTATTGAACCTTCATATAAAGACTATAATTTTCCTCCCCACAAAGATTATCATATTTATCTGCCAAAATGACTTTGTAGGAAGGCTGTAATGTTCAACATTCTTTGAAAGGAAACTTTTATAAATGGTATAAATTTGAAGTTATCTCTTGTAATTTAATTGAGCAGAGTATGCGCAGAGGAAAAATAAAATTTTGTAAACATTCATACATTTCTGAAGTTGATGGATTCAGAAATGCTAGTAGCAGCATCCTATAGACCCTAGGCAATCTATTTTTTTTTTTTTTTTAATAACTTGAAGGTGTATTAGTTTACCAGGGCTGCCATACCCAAATAATAAATTTGGGATGTCTTAAAGACCAGAAATGTGTTTTCTCTCACAATTCTGGCAGCTAGAAGGCTGAAATCAAGGTGTCAACAAGGTTAGTTTCTTCTGGGGACTCCTCTCTTTTTGGCTTATAGATGGCCATCTTTTTATAATCATATGGTCTTCCCTCTGTGCACGTGTCTGTATCCAGGTTTTCTCCTTTTACAAAGGCATCAGTCATTATTGGATGAAGAGCACCCTAGTAATATCATTTTAATTGAATTACCTTTATTTAAAGATGCTATTTCCAAATAGAGTCACTTCTGAGGTACCAGGGATTAGGACTTAAACATTTGAATTTGGGGGCAGGGGGAAATAACTCAGCCTACAACAAAAAGTAAATTAATTTTTAAAATTAAAGCTTGTGAATCATGTTTTAAAGGTAGAAGAAACCTGTGAGTCCTGTAATCCCAATGACTCATTTATTAAATAACTTTTAAGGTAAGTGGCTTGCTCAAGAACAGAAGTAATAGCAGAGTTTTGACTAGAACACAGGTTTTCTGATCATTATTTTTTATTTTTAATTAGAATAATGGAGAGTTAATGTTCTAAAATTAAGATGGCTTTGTAGGATTTAAAAGTACACTCATAATTGATCACATTCTTGAGTGCACTTGATTTAGCCTGTTGGCTTGGCACTTGGACATTGTCCCTCTTGAAATTTATAAGTCTAATTTCTTCCTGTTCTCAAGGCCTTGACATTTTCTTCTCATAAATTCATGTTTTTACTATCCCTTTTCCTCATATGTTTTAGTTAAGGGTGGAGGCTTCATTCATTTGAATAGGTATTTTTCCCAGTTTTGAAGATAATTACTTTTTCAGCTTTCATGGTGTAATATGAGTTGTTATAGCCTTAAATAAAACCCACAACTAACAACATAAAATCATCTCCTCTCCCCCCTCTTCCCTAATCTAACTGTGGCTTACTAGGTAAATTCTTTCACTTCACATTTATATCCCAGTGAGCCTTGCAGTTCTTAACCTTCATTTTTTTCTTGTTGTAAGCTAGTTGGATGGTGTCCAGAGTTTTTGCTCATGTGATCCTCTGAAATATTGTTTCAGTGCTTTTGTGGATTTAAGCCTCATTTGCCCTCCAACCTTTAGTTATGTGTTCAGATCACCAGAATGCCATTCTGAATTTTGGAAATTATTTCGTTGGCTCTGCAGAGATATGTGGTATATTACCAGCCGTGGATACTGATATCTGAGATGTATTTCCTTCTATCAATTCCACTATTTCTTAAATCGCAAAGGAAAAATCCCTCTATTATCAAAGATAAACACGCCTAATACTAGTTAAAGTGGGAAGGACAGATTTTAATCAGTAAGATGCTATTGCAGTAAGGAAGAAGGTTCAGTTTAATCCGAACTCCTTTTTGTACAGAAGTAACTGGGCATTTCAAATGGAGAATGAGGGAGTAGAGAGGTGGGTGGAAGCTAAGTAGAGTCAGAGAAGTGAAAAATTATGAAGTGTTGATTGGTGTAAATGTGATTAGGCCAGTTTTCTCTACTAGTTAGAATTCTGTTCTCCCACTTGGACTGAGAGTCCTAGGCCCTGTCCTTCCTGATGATTACATTTCATAAGCGTGGCTTTCAGGTCTTTAACAAAGACACTCCTGAGTTATAGGAGATGACATATACAGTTGACCTTTGAACAACACAGATTTGGATGCTGTTTTCTCTTCCTTATGATTTTCTTAGTAATATTTTTCTTTCTTCCTAGCTTACTTTACAGTAAGAATACAGTATATAATACATATATCATTTTAAATATGTATTAGCTGACTGTTTCTGTTATCAGTAAGGCTTCTGGTTATCAGTAGGCTATTAATAGTTAAATTTGGGGAGAGTCAAAAATTCTAGGTGGATTTTCAACCGCACTGGGAGTCAGCACCCTTAAACCCTGCTTTGTTCAAAGGTCAACCTACATCTCAAAGAGACAGAGGAAGGATTTACCATTGTAAATTGTCTACAGGTGTACTGGAACAAACAGTAAATTCTTTAAGCAGCCCTGAGCTTTCTCAGGCAGACACTTTAAGTGGGGCCATGGTCATTCCTGAGTTGTTAGAACCAACATAGTGTGTATTCAAGTTTTTTTAATTTGCAGAAGAGGTGGTGGATGAGATCATTTGTGCTGTTTGGAGTTTTTATAGGCCAGAGTTGAGCCCTACTTGAGAAGATGGCTCAGAGGAACTTGACTAGAGTTGGTTTAAGGAAAGAATCTTTGTGCACCATGGGTGAAAAGTATATACATCAGAGTGTATATAGACTCTTTGTATAGAGTCTTTGTTTTGTATTTCAATTTTGAGACTGACAGAGCTACTTTAAACACCCAAAAGAGGAGTGAGATGGCTGCTACTCAAACACTGGGGACCACACTGAGTTTTTTTATGGTATTAGTAGAACTAAGAACTTTGCTTTTGTTGAGGAAAGCATTTAGAAATCCATTAAGTTCACTTTAAATTGAATTATGTCACAAATGTTTTACAATAATCAAATAATTTGAAAATTATTTCCTTATATCAAATGGTAGGGAAACACAGTAGAGAAATGTGCCACTTATGATAGAGGACAGAGCATAAGTCAAATATAATATTAGTTAAAAATTTGCTTTAGTCATATATACTTAGCTAATACTAATTTGTTTAGTTTACTAAGTCTCAAGTTCTCTTCTTTAAAACTCCCTTAGTATCAGTGCAGACTAAGATATATTAAAGTAAGGTTTTGAACAAATAGTATTCTCATACCTAGTGATATAACCATATTTATGTTCTTCTAGAAAGATTTTTATGATTGAAATTACTAGGTGAGAGGGAATGAGCAGTTTGAAGCCTCCAGCTATGCATAGCTGTCTCACTTGCCTTCCTGAAATATTATGCTAATTTGTACACACAACAAAGTATATGAGAGTGCCCATTTGGAAATATTTGCCATACTAATAGATTTAAAAAATGAATGCTATTCTTATCAAAGCTTTCTTTAATAATTGAAAAACTCACATATTTATTGATCATCCATATTTTATCATTTGTGTCTGATTATCTTATAATCTGTACATTTTTTATTGGTTGTTCCTTTTTTTCTCACTGATTTATAAGAGCTCTTTTTTCTGCTAATAATTTGCCACTTTTTTATTCTTGGTTTTGACTTACAGACATTTAATATTTTTTCTGTCATTAAAGTTTTTCCAACTTCCATTTTTTTGTGTGTGTTCAGAATATTTTCTATACTCTATTATTTCCATTATTTTCTTCTTATACTTTCATTATGTAATTTTTTATTTCTTTTGTAAATTTTGAAATTAATTTTGTTACACCATAGGAGATGGGAACTTTGTGAGTTATTGCACATTGACTCATAGTGTGATATAATGGAAGGACTTGGGATTTAGAACACCTGGTTATTCTTGGGACTGTTACAACTTGTAACCTAATACACTCATTTTGTTTCTAAAATTCTGTTGTAAACATACATAGCTGTATGTTGGCCATCCTCCAGAATGGTCCCAAGCATTCTTACCTTCTGGTGTTTGCACCTTGTGTGGTCCTTCCCACATTGAATCAGAGATGGTCTGTGACAGAATATCGTAGAAATAATGGTACAGGACCTCAAAGACTTGGTCCTAAAAGACGTTTCAGCTTTTGCTCTTGTCTCTTGGATTATATACTCACAAGTCACTAAGGTGAAGACTGAAGAAGCCCTATAAAAAACGTAAATGGAGAGGAACTGAGGCCTCTTCTCAGCTCTCGGCACCAGCTTGTTAGCTATGCATATGAATCATTATTTAAGGGGATTTTCTAGTGCCTCCCAAATTTCTATCCCATAGGAACTGAGCAGTAATAAACGGTTATCGTTATTTTAAGTGACTAAACTTTAGGATAATTTGTGGCTTTTTTTAATCTTTATTTTTGAGAGAGAAAGAGAGAGAGTATGCATGCTGGGAGGGGCAGAGACAGGGAGATAAAATCCTAAGCGGGCTCCAGGCTCTGAGCTGTCAGCAGAGAGCCCAACGTGGGGCTCGAACCCATGAACGAACTGTGAGATCATGACCTGAGCCAAAGTTGGACGCTTAACTGACTGAGCCACCCAGGCACCTCAGGATAATTTGTTTCTTAGCAATAGATAATACAGTGTGCAAGCAATTTTTTTAATGTTTTATTTATTTTCTTGAGAGAGAGAGAGACAGAGTACGAGTGGTAGAGGGGCAGAGAGAGATGGAGACACAGAATCTGAGGCAGGTTCCAGGCTCTGAGCTGTCAGCACAGAGCCTGACACAGGGCTTGAACTCAAGAACCACGAAATCATGACCTGAGCCGAAGTCAGACACTTAACTGAGCCACCTAGGTGCCCGGCAATTTTTTTAAATGGCTTCAATTTGACTCTTGAGTTAAATCTAAATATGTGAAACACCTTAAAAAACAAGATTTTTGAAGATCTTTATTTTCTGTAGAGATAGAGTGTATTTTTTCAACAAACCTGTGATGGATAAATTATGTAGTTATATTATCTAGCTTCTCAGAGACTCCGATTGTTCTGTTGCCCTATTAAAACTAAGAAAGAATGTCTAGGATGGAAGAAAAATCAGATTCTGCCTTCTAAGTTTCCTGAGGACAGTCCTATCATAATAATTTAAACATTTATTAAGTACCTACCTTTTTTCAGATACTGAGGATACATGACTAAATTAGATGTACACAATTTCGGCTCTTTTGGAGACTGCAGTTTTAGGTTGGGGAGGTGAGTCCCACCCCTCACCTGCACCCCCCAAAAAAATTCTGGTGATAAGTCTGTTAAAAGAAATAAGTGGAATAAGTAGGTAGGTTTACTTTAGGCTGGTCAAGGTTTATCCTGCTTTCTCAGTATAATATCTGGCACACATTAGGCATTTACATGTTGAATAAATGAATATGTCTGAGTTGGTTTGTTTATATGTTAACATAATACTCTCATCCCCCCTGCCAACATACATATATGTACATGTAGATGGAAATATTATTATTCCCAGTTTTATGACTCAGATGTTATATCCCAATTTTCCATGTTCGGAATTGTGAAAGACTAGATGCTGTAAACAGCTTCCTGCTGCATAGTTATGTCCCTGATAGAACAAATTTTTGTGGCATTAATGATCTTTGCAAAGAGGCAAAGTGATCTTCAAGGCCTCCCTTCTTCCAAATAAAGAAAGAAAAAGCAAAATCTTACAAATTGGAGTTAGAATAGTAGATGATGCTGATAGCAGTTTTCAAGGTACTAAGCTTTTGGCTCACAGCAAGATAGGGGAGCTGTGGTTGGATTCCTGTAGTCTAGACTCTTTGGGGTGCCCTCGAATCACTACCAGCATTAGAAACAGACCTGACTGTACTAACGCCCAAAGACTACCCTTGGTCTAATATCAGAGAATGAACTCACCATCAAAGATTATAAATTATAAGAAGCCATCATAAGCAGAGGTTGATAAATGTGTTCTGTAAATGGCCAGATAGTAAATATTCAAGCTTTGCAGTCTCTATTGTGTACCTATTCAGTTCTTCCATTGTAGTGGGAAAGCAGCTATAGAAGATCTATAAATGAATGAGCATGACCGTTGAAATAAAACTATTTACAAAAACAGGTAACAGGCCAGATTTGGCCTGCAACCAGTTTGCTAACCCCTACAATGGAAGGTGGAGTAAAGGAGGTATTTTAAGAGATAATGGCTGTTTGAATACTGATGAAAAATAAATTCTTAGGTCCATAATCTCCCTAGTAAGATGATAAAGAGAAAGTCATGTTTTCATCAAGTGAAATGCATGACACCAAAGTCAAAAAAAGCAGCTGTAGAGAAAAACAGATCATTTGAATGGAAATTATGAATTAGAATTACAGAATTAACAGTAATAGAAGATAGTAGAAAAATATCTTCAAAGAGTTGAGAGATTATCATCAATATAAAATAGTATGCTCAACAAATCTTTTGAAGATGAGAATCCAGGCATTTACAGATTAAAAAATGAGAGCATTTACCATCGAGAGACCTACATTAAAGGGATTTTGAGAGGTTATTTTTAAGAATCTACTCAAGCTAATGTTAGGAACAAGAGCTAAATCTCCACATTGCATAGTTTCAATGGAGAGTAATGACAAAAATGAAATAGAATGGTAGTCAGTATAGTTTTCTTCAGCTACAGATTGTTAGAATCTAGGTAAAGCTGAAATTCATGCTTTTGTAGGTTTTCCCCCCTATACTGTTGTTTTCCTCCTAGTCTCTAATTGTTTTAATTAATATTTTTGTGATGTGGGGTGAGGTTTATAGTGGTATAATTCTATAAGATCTTTTATTATATAGTTCTTAAATTTTCTGCAAAGAATTTCTGTTGTGATTATAGTGGTCTCAGGTATTTTTTTTGTCTTTTCTGTACTTGGATAATTGGTTATGCTTATGCTGGACATTTGATAAATGGGGAAAAAACACCCAAATTCATTAAATGTAGAGAAGACCAAAATCAAGGATGTGATCTAAGAAGAAATATGTTCCATGGTTTCAAAAGCTGCAGAAAGCCAGTGACAATCAGACTGAAGAATTTGGATAATAAAGGGATCACTAAAAACTTAATATACTTCTCTGGGATAGCTGTTGAAGCAAAATGACCTCAAGCTTAAATAAGAACTAAATATCCTAATAACAGGAAGGAAACATTTGGTCTCCTATGAAAAAGAAAAAACTATTGTCATAGTACTTACTATTTATTGAGTACTCAACATGTGTCAAGCATAGTGTTAAGAACTTTCTGGGTGATTTTTGCATTTGGGCCTTATGATAATCCCTTCTAGTTTGATGCCTTCATTATCTCCGTTTTGTAATGACAGGAACTGAGGCTGTATATAGTTTGACTACTTAAAGTACAGCAGTAAGTTCCAGAGCTGGAATTAGTAACCAGACCACCTGACTCCCATGCAGAAATTATGCCTTAACCACAAACGTTGTGGGCTGAAGAGCAAGTTTAGGTAGTTGTGATTATTATCTGTGTTTATTTATATGTTCTCTGTGCTTTTTACTGTGCAAAGGAGCAATTAAAGATGATATTGAAAGCATGTGGTGAGGGGCAAAGAGTTTTTCAACTTGGTGTGATAGGGATTGAGTCTGGTGTAGTATAGAAAGATCTACTGATATAAGTGCAAACAGTTCTTTCCGCTTGTAGCTGTGAAGTACTGAGCTAGAGTAATTCTTGATAGGTAGTTTTGATTTCTAGCACATAATTTTGTATGTGGCAAAAGCTTTTAAATTAGAATTTTTTTTTTCCTAGTGGAAAGAGTGAAAGAACAATTAAAACTTTCTTTGGAAAATAAGAACGGCATAGTGCAAACTGGTGAATTAACAGTTGTGCTGGATGGATTGGCGATTGAGCAAGAAAATCTAACAAACTGCAACTCATCTCCAACCAGTAAGCCAACTTTATGTGTTTTTAAAGTTTGAAGGGGGAAAAAAAAACCTGAAAGAAGTATATAAAAACCTGCTTTATTTCTTTCTTGTTTAGTAGAAATACAGCAAAATGGTGATGCCTTACATGAAAATGGAGACCCTTCAACAAGACCAACCTCCAGGTAGAATATTTTATTTTAGTATTTGTGGCAAGGTAATGTAACATTTCCCATATATGAAGTTTTACATTTTAACCTTAGAGTTTGCCATAGAATTTAAAAGCTTGTATCTGTACATATCATTTGTTTAAATTCTTTTAAAAGTAGTTTTTAAAGAGATAAACTACATTGAGATATAATACACATACCAAAAGGGTTACCTTCTATATATTGCAGTAGATTTGGGTATAACAATCACGACTATCTAATTTCAGAAATTCTCATCACTCAAAAAGAGACTGGGGGCACCTAGGTGTCTCAGTCAGTTAAGTGTCCCAACTCTCGATTTTGGCTCAGGTCATGATCTCACGGTTGGTGGGACAGAGACTGCCTTGGGTTCTGCACTGACAGCTCAGGGCCTGCTTGGGATTCTCTTGTCTTCTCTCTCTGCCCCTCCCCTGCTTGTGTGCACGTCCTTTCTCTCGCTCTCTTTCAGAATGAATAAACATTTAAAAAAGCGTGGTGGGGGGGCGGGGGTGGAAACCTGGGTGGCTCAGTCCGTTAAGGGTTAGACTCTTGGTTTCAGCTAAGGTCATGATCTCATGCTTGGTAGGTTCAAGCTCCACATTAGGCTCTGTGCTGAGCCTGCTTGGGATTCCCTCCCTTCCTTCCTTCCTCCTCCTCCTCCTCCTCCTCCTCCTCCTCCTCCTCCTCCTCCTCCTCCTCCTCCTCCTCCTCCTTCTCTCTCTCTCTCTCTGCCTCTCCCATGCATGTGTGCATTCTCTCTCTCTCACTCTCTCTCTCAAAAATAAATAAACATTAAAAGAGAGAGAGAGAGAGAGACTCTGTAGCCATGAGCAGTCTCTCCCCATTCCTCTCTCCCAGCTCCTGGCAGCCCTAACTTACTTTTTGTCCAGTGGCTTGGCCTGTTCTGGCCTTTTCTTAGAAATGGACATATATGTCACTTTCTATTACTGGCTGTTTTTACTTAGCATGAGATTCATTCATGTTGTAGCGTGTGTCATTAATTCATTCTTTTCTTTGTCACCTTCTATTACTGGCCGTTTTTACCTAGCATGAGATTCATTCGTGTTGTAGCATGTGTCAGTACATCATTCTTTTTTATTGGAAATGGCTTCTTAAAATCTGTATTTAGGCATATTATATCAGTAAATAGATAGGTGCAGATAATGTGGGAAAATTGGCATCTTTTTGCTATCTGAATTGGCAGCTTCCAGTAGATCACTAGAAGGTACATGCTCCACAGATTGTAGTCTTTCCTCAGAAATCATCCTGCCATCTCAGAAATTCCCTTTGCTTACAGTTTGATGACCATAAAAGCTTTCTCTTTGGAATAGTTTAAATTAGAATAAAAACATATAATAGACTGGTTATAATGAATCCTTCAAAATATAAAAATACATTGCCATAAAAGTGACTTGTTAATGTCTGAAAAATATGCTGGTATATGACAAAGTGTGACCTCTATTAATATATAAAATTACTAACATCATTACTCCTAAATTGTTATTAAATGATTCTCATAGAGCACAGATAAGTATATTTTCTGAATATGTATTTGGCTTAAATAAATCTATTTAGTTTCCATAGGAAAAAACTAAGAGCTAAAAGGGTACAACACTAGGTAGATTAAAATATTTTGTCTGTGTGTATCTAAAATATGTATCTGTTTTTATAATCTTTGTAATACAATCTTAGATGGGTAAAGAAGATTGAGTCATGACCAATCTGAAAACTAATTTATTGCATAGTAAGACATTTTGAATGAAAGATTAGATCTATAGCACCAGGAGAACTTCACATGAATTCTTCTACTTAGACTCTTGGATCACTGATTTCTTCCTGAGTGGCTGGGGAGGGCTGTGCAATCAGAAGAATCACTTGGGAACTTCCTTTCCTTGTCCAAACTTCCTGAAGACATCTCATTCCAAATACACAGGTAACAAAGGAAAGGAGAGTTTCATTCATTCATTCATCATCAGATACTTATTGAGTGCCTGTTTGGTGCTCGACACTAGTCCAAGCACTAAGAATACTGGCCCTGTTCCTGTGAAATTTCATTCTGGTGGGATAAAGGTAAAGAGTAAGTAAGTGAAGAAATGAATTAGCTAATTGGAAATAGTATTAAGAACTGTGAAGTCATTGAAATAGGACAAGGTGACAGGAATGAAAGGGAGTCTGTTTTAAAGAGAGATGTTGGGGGAATTACCTCTGAAAAAGTGTCATTTGAGCTACAATTAAAAAGCCAAAAATGTACTATCCATGCAGAGTTCTGACAGGAGAGCATTATTCTAGGCAGAGGACATAGCAAGTGCAAAGACCGTGAGTTTATTTTTAGTTAATTCATGCTCTACAAATTCTTCCAACTCGAGAATATAATATTTATCCTTTTTTTTTGGATAATCCTATAGTCATTATAATATTACTGCTTGCGTATGATAATTTGTAATAAACAGGAAGGCTTTACAGCATGTTTTCATGTTCAGTAAAATTGATATATGGTATATATATCAAGGTAAGAAAGGAGGAACTTGGAGACAAAGATAGCTAGACACAATCTGATTGATATATTTTTAGAAACATTAGGCTGTTTTGTGGAGAGTAGATATTTGGAAAAACTCTCCTGTTTATTTACATGATATCACCCAACTTCCTATCCATTGCCAATAAGGTTTAAAATATTTGATTTTGTAGTTGTAGATTTATTTATTTATTTGCAGCTCATGTATTTGCTATAAATTCTTCTAACTGTGATATAATATTTAGCTTTTCTGATTATCATGTCCTCATTATTTTAGTACCTAGTACACTGTAATTTGTAATCAATATTTGAAGACCTTTTCAGCTTATTTTCCAGTGTTTAATAAAATTACAATAAGTTGGCAATCCCTATCAAAATAACACCAGCATTCTTCACAGAGCTGTAACAAATAATCCTAAAATTTGTGGAACCAGAAAAGACCCTGAATAGCGAAAGCAGTCTTGAAAGAGAAAACCAAAGCTGGAGGCATCACAATCCCGGACTTCAAGATGTATTACAAAGCTGTTATCATCAAGACAGTATGGTACTGGCACAAGAACAGACACTCAGATCAATGGAACAGAATAGAGAACCCAGAAATGGACCCACAGACTTATGGCCAACTAATCTTTGGCAAAGCAGGAAAGAATATCCAATGGAATAAAGACAGTCTCTTCAGCAAGTGGTGCTGGGAAAACTGGACAGCGACATGCAGAGAAATGAACCTGGACCACTTTCTTACACCATACACAAAAAAAAACTCAGAATGGATGAAAGACCTAAACGTAAGACAGGAAGCCATCAAAATCCTCGACGAGAAAGCAGGCATAAACCTCTTTGACCTAGGCCGTAGCAACTTCTTACTCAACACATCTCCGGAGGCAAGGGAAACAAAAGCAAAAATGAACTATTGGGACCTCATCAAAATAAAAAGCTTCTGCACAGCAAAGGAAACAAATAGCAAAACTAAAAGGTAACCAACGGAATGGGAGAAGATGTTTGCAAACAACATACAAGATAAGGGGTTGGTAACCAAAATCTATAAAGAACTTAACAAACTCAACACCCAAAAAACAAATAATCCAGTGAAGAAATGGGCAAAAGACATGAATAGACACTTTTCCAAAGAAGACATCCAGATGGCCATCTGACACATGAAAAAATGCTCAATGTCACTCATCATCAGGGAAATATAAATAAAAACCGCCATGAGATACCACCTCACACCTGTCAGAATGGCTAACATTAACAACTCAGACAACAACCGATGTTGGCAAGGATGTGGAGAAAGAGGATCTCTTTTGCACTGCTGGTGGGAATGCAAACTGGTGCAGCCATTCTGGAAAACAGGATGGAGTTTCCTCAACAAATTAAAAATAGAACTACCCTATGACCCAGCAATTGCACTACTAGGTATTTATCCAAGGGATACAGGTGTGCTGTTTTGAAGGGGCACATGTACCCCAATGTTTATAGCAGCACTATCAACGATGGCCAAAGTATGGAAAGAGCCCATATGTCCATTGACAGACGAATGGATAAAGAAGATGTGGTCTATATATATATACAATGCAGTATTACCCAGCAATCAAAAAGAATGAAATCTGGCCATTTGCAACTACGTGGATGGAACCTAGAGGGTATTATGCTAAGCAAAATTAATCAGTCCGAGAAAAACAAGTATCTTTTGACTTCACTCACATGAGGACTTTAAGATACAAAACGGATGACCATAAGGAAAGGGAAGCAAAAATAATATAAAAACAGGGAGGAGGACAAAACATGAGACTCTTAAATTTACAGAACAAACAGAGGGTTACTGGAGGGGTTGTGGGTGGGGGGGTGGGCTAAATGGGTAAGGGGCATTAAGGAATCTACTCCTGAAATCGTTGTTGCACTATATACTAACTAACTTGGAAGTAAGTTAAAAAATAAATTATTTAAAAAATTATAATGGTTGGAATTGATTTTTAAAAGTTCCTTGAGCTTTTTGAAAATGCTTTTTAGAAATGCTTTTTAAAGAGCACTTTAAAGATTATTCTTAGATTAAATATTTAAATACATATACACACACACATTTTGTTGTTGTTGTTACATTTATTTATTTTTGAGAGAGAAGCAGAGATAAAGGGAGACAGAGAATGAGAGGGGGAGGGTCAGAGAAAGAGAGAGATATCAGAATTCAAAGCAGGCGCCAGGCACAGAGCCTGACACGGGGCTCAAGCTCATGAACCATGAGATCATGACCTGAGCCAAAGTTGGACGCTTAACTGACTGAGCCACCCAGGAGCCCCTTAGACTTAAATATTTAAAAGGTACAACTTGATCATTACTTTGAGGGACTGAAATTATTTTGATTTAATATATTTATATATCTGAGTATATATATAGTTATCTGCTAGTGTGGATACACTTAGAACTGAAAGTAATTTAAACTTTAATGTAGTAAAAGCATGCTATATCTTGTGTTCATTACTCTTTCTACCTATCACTTTGCTTGAGTACTAAGAATTTGGTAAATCTTTCTTATGACAATTCTGATGGAAAGTCACTTAATTGCACTTATTGAAGTAAAGCATCTTTTTTTTCTTTTTTTTAAGGTTGGTTGTTGAAGGTACCAGTGGAATAGATAATCATACACCTACAAGCACTCTAGTTCAAAACTCATGCTGTTCATATGTAGTTAATGGAGACAACACACCTTCATCTCCGTCTCAGGTTGCTGCCAGACCCAAAAATACACCAGCTCCAAAACCACTCACATCTGAGCCTGCCAATGACACTGGTAAGTATGGTGATTTATGACTCATTGTTTAAATGGAAACTAAATTAAACTTTATGCCTACACTTCTCTTACTGTACTATCTTTCTTAATCTTCAGTTCTGCGATAGGAATCTAAAGATCTAAATAACTGAAATCTTTCCTAATGTTTTGAATTTTTCTAGATTATTTAGGAGGATATTCCAAATATATATTTAGTTTAGAAATAACAATACATTTCATTGGGGATCCTGGGCAACTCAGTTAGTTAAGCATCTGAATTTGGCTCAGGTCATGATCTCGCGGTCCATGAGTTTGAGCCCCACATCGGGCTCTGTGATGACAGCTCGGAGCCTGGAGCCTATTTCAGATTCTGTGTCTCCCTATCTCTATGCCCCTTTCCCCACTCACAGTCTGTCTGTCTGTCTGTCTGTCTCTCTCTCTCTCTCTCAAAAATAAATAAACATTAAAAAAATTAAAAAAAAATAACAATACATTTCACTAAGCATGTACTTATAGATTCTTAGGCTTTATGCCACATGCAAAAAAAGTTCATTATATAATATTTCTAAAAGAACTTTTGTGAGTTTATTAATTTGTTAGTAATAAGTGGTTTCTCTTGGGGGTGGAGAGAGGAAGGGAGTGGGGGGCAGAGACAGAGGGAGAGAGGGAGAGAGGGAGGGAGGGAGAGAGGGAGAGAGAGAGACAGAATGAGAAAGGGAGAATGAATCCCAAGCAGGCTCCACACTGTGAGCGCAGACCCTGATGCAGGGCTCAAGCTCATGAACCATGAGATCATGACCTGAGCCAAAATCAAGAATCAGACACCTAACTGACTGAGCAACCCAGGTGCCCCAATAAATGGTTTCTTTAACCTGTCTTCAGTACACAAATAATTTATTTCTTTGTATTACAAGTTGTTAGAAAAATGTAGTTTGAGCTGAGAGAGCTCTCAAAGTTCTAGATTTTTCAGGAGTATTATTCCATTACAGAAGGAATGCCTATGGAAGATTTTTTTCTATAATCCTGTATTCCAATGGACTCAGCTGTAAAAATTCATAAGTAATTTTCTTGTTTCATCTTTATATATTCTTTTAGATGAATCTCTTCAAACTCAAACATCTTAAGGTTGATTATGTTTGGGAGCTAGAGTTGTAATACTGGTCTTTTATTTCCAGAGTCTATATTTTTTCCTGTGTTTTGTGTATCTATGGGAAAGTATTCAAAAGTAGAAAAAAGTAAAGAATCAATTCAGGAATTGAATGAAAATACATGGGATTATAGATAAGACAACTGTATATTTATACCCAGGATTGGAGGGAGACTTACTCTGCTCTATCTTGAGAGTTTTTATAAACGTAGGAATTGACCTCTGAATGTTTTTGTTTTTTGTTTTTTTTTAATTTTTGTCTATTTTTGAAAGAGAGAGAGAGACAGACAGACAGTGTGAGCACTGGAGGGGCAGAGAGAGAATTGAAGTAGGCTCCAGGCTCCGAGCTGTCAGCACAGCACCCGATGCAGGGTCCAAACTCACAAACTATGAGATAGGACCTGTGCTGAAGTCAGACACTTGCTGATTGAGCCACCCAGGTGCCCCTCTGAATTTTTTTGTTTAATATAATTTCTTGTCAAATTGGTTTCCATACAACACCCAGTGCTCATCCCAACAAGTGCCCTCCTCCTTGCCATCACCCGCTTTCCCCTCTCCCCTACCCCCCATCTATCCTTAGTTTGTTCTCCGTCCTTAAGAGTCTCTTATGGTTTGCCTCCCTCCTCTCTGTTACTTTTTCTTCCCCCCCTCCCCTTCCTCTCCCCCATGGTCTTCTGTTAAGTTTCTCAAGATCCACATGAGTGAAAACATATGGTATCTGTCTTTCTCTGACTGACCTATTTCACTTAGCATAAATCTTCCAATTCCATACATGTTGCTGCAAATGGCCAGATTTCATTCTGTCTCATTGCCAAGTAGTATACCATTGTATATATAAACCACATCTTCTTTATCCAATCGTCAGTTGATGGACATTTAGGCTCTTTCCATAATTTGGCTATTGTTGAGAGTGCTGCTATAAACATTGGGGTACAAGTGCCCTTATGCATCAGCACTCCTGTATCCCTTGGGTAAATTCCTAGCAGTGTTATTGCTGGGTCTTAGGGTAGATCTATTTTTAATTTTTTGAGGAACCTCCACAGTTTTCCAGAGTGGCTGCACCATTTTGCATTCCCACCAGCAGTGCAAAAGGGTTCCCGTTTCTCCACATCCTTGCCAGCATCTATAGTCTCCTGATTTGTTCATTTTAGCCACTCTGACTGGCATGAGGTGATATCTGAGGGTGGTTTTGATTTGTATTTCCCTAATGAGGAGTGACGTTGAGCATCTTTTCATGTGCCTGTTGGTCATCTGGATGTCTTCTTTAGAGAAGTGTCTATTCATGTCTTCTGCCCATTTCTTCACTGGATTATTTGTTTTTCGGGTGTGGAGTTTGGTGAGTTCTTTGTAGATTTTGGATACTAGCCCTTTGTCCAATATGTCATTTGCAAATATCTTTTCCCATTCCGTTGGTTGCCTTTTAGTTTTGTTCATTGTTTCCTTTGCAGTGCAGAAGCTTTTTATCTTGAGGAGGTCCCAGTACTTCATTTTTGCTTTTAATTCCCTTGCCTTTGGAGATGTGTCAAGTAAGAAATTGCTGCGGCTGAGATTAAAGAGGTTTTTTTTTTTCTGCTTTCTCCTCTAGGGTTTTGATGATTTCCTATCTCACATTCAGGTCCTTCATCCATTTTGAGCTTATTTTTGTGTATGGTATAAGAAAGTGGTCTAGTTTCATTCTTCTGCATGTTGCTGTCCAGTTCTCCCAGCACCATTTGTTAAAGAGACTGTCTTTTTTCCACTGGATACTCTTTCCTGCTTTGTCAAAGGTTAGTTGGCCATACATTTGTGGGTCCAGTTCTGCGGTCTCTATTCTATTTCATTGGTCTATGTGTCTGTTTCTGTGCCAGTACCATATTGTCCTGATGATTACAGCTTTGTAGTAGAGGCTAAAGTCTGGGATTGTCATGCCTCCCACTTTGGTTTTCTTCTTCAATATTACTTTGGCTATTCGGGGTCTTTTATGGTTCCATACAAATTTTAGGATTATTTGTTCTAGCTTTGAGAAGAATGCTGGTGCAATTTTGATTGGGATTGTGTTGAATGTGTAGATTGCTTTGGTAGTATTGACATTTTAACAATATTCTTCCAATCCATGAGCATGGAATGTTTTTCCATTTCTTTGTATCTTCTTCAGTTTCCTTCATAAGCTTTCTATAGTTTTCAGCATACAGATCTTTTACATGTTTGGTTAGGTTTATTCCTAGGTATTTTATGGTTCTGTTGCAATTGAGAATGGTATCAGTTTATTTGTCTTTCTGTTGCTTCATTATTGGTGTATAAAAATGCAACTGATTTTTGTACATTAATTTTGTACCCTGCAACTTGCTGAATTTATGTATCTGTTCTGTCAGACTTTTGGTGGAATCTGTCAGGTTTTCCATGTAGGGTATCATGTCATCTGCAAAAAGTGAAAGTTTGACTTCATCTTTGCCAGTTTTGATGCCTTTTATTTCATTTTGTTGTCTGATTGCTGACACTAGGACTTCCAATACTATGTTAAACAACAGTGGTGAGAGTGGACATCCCTGTCGTGTTCTTGCTCTCAGGGGGAGAGCTCTCAGTTTTTCCCCATGATATTAGCTGTGGGCTTTTCCTAAATGGCTTCTATGATGTTTAAGCATGCTCCTTCTATCCTGACTTTCTTGAGGGTTTTCATTAAGAAAGGGTGCTGCATTTTGTCAAATGCTTTTTCTGCATCTATTGACAGGACCAGACCATATGGTTCTTATTGTTTATTTTATTAACGTGATGTATCACATTGATTTGTAAATATTGAACCAGCCCTACAGCCCAAGAATGAATCCCACTTGATCATGGTGAATAATACTTTTTATATGCTGTTGAATTCAATTCGCTAGTATCTTGTTGAGATTTTTTTGCATCCATATTCATCAGGGATATTGGCCTGTAGTTCTCTTTTTTTGCTAGGTCTCTGTCTGATTTTGGAATCAAACTAACGCTGGCTTCATAGAATGAGTCTGGAAGTTTTCCTTCCCTTGTATTTTTTTTGGAACAGCTTGAGAAGGATAGGTATTAACTCTGCTTTAAATGTCTGGTAGAATTCGCCAGGGAAGCCATGTGGTCCAGGACTCTTATTTGTTGGGAGATTTTTGATAACTGATTCAATTTCTTCTCTAGTTAGGGTCTGTTAGTTTTGGTAGTGTGTGGGTGGTAGGAATTTGTCCATTTCTTCCATGTTGTCCAGTGTGTTGGCATATAATTTTTCATAATATTACCTGATAATTACTGGTATTTATGAGGGATTGGTTGTAATAATTCCATTTTCATTTGTGATTTTATCTATTTGGGTCCTCTCTCTTTTCTTTTGAGAAGCATTACTAGACGTTTATCAATTTTGTTTATTTTTTCAAAAAACCAACTCTTGGTTTCATTGATCTGCTCTACTGTTTTTTTAGATTCTATATTGTTTATTTCTGCTCTGATCTTTATTATTTCTCTTCTTCTGCTGGGTTTGGGGTATCTTGCTGTTCTGCTTCTATTTCCTTTAGGTGTACTGTTAGATTTTGTATTTGGGATTTTTCTTGTTTCTTGAGATAGGCCTGGATTGCAGTGTATTTTCCTCTTAGGATTGCCTTTGCTGCATCCTAGAGGGTTTGGATTGTTGTGTTTTCATTTTCATTTGTTTCCATGTATTTTAATTTCTTCTCTAATTGCCTCATTGACCTGTTCATTCTTTTGTAAGATGTTCTTTAACTTCCATGCTTTTGGAGGTTTTCCAGACTTTTTCATGTGGTTGTTCTCAAGTTTCATAGCATTGTGATCTAAAAGTGTGCATGGTATGATCTCAATTCTTTTATATTTATTGAGGGCTGTTTTGTGATCCAGTATATGATTTATCTTGGAGAATGTTCCATGTGCACTTGAGAAGAAAGTATGTTCTTCTGCTTTGGGATGTAGAGTTCTAATTATGTGTGTCAGGTCCATCTGGTCCAACGTATCTTTCAGGATCTTTGTTTCTTTACTGGTTCTGTGTCTAGATGATCTGTCCATTGTTGTAAGTGGAGTATTAAGGTCCCCTGCAATTACCACATTCTTATCAATAAGATGCTTATGTTTGTGATTAATTGTTTTAAATATATGGGTGCTTCGAATTCGGTGCATAGACATTTATAATTGTTAGCTCTTCCTGATGAATAGACTATTATATAATGCCCTTCTTCATCTCTTATTACAGCCTTTTATTTAAAGTCTAGTTTGTCTCATATAAGTATGGCTACTCCAGCTTTCTTTTGACTTCAGTAGCATGATAGATAGTTCTCCATCCCCTCACTTTCAATCTGAAAGTGTCCTCAGGTCTAAAATGAGTCTCTTGTAGACAGCAAATAGATGGGTCTTGTTTTTTTAATCCATTCTGATACTTTATGTGTTTCGATTGGAGCTTTTAGTACATTTACATTAATGTTATTATTGAAAGGTGTGGGTTTAGAGTCATTGTGTTATCTGTAGGTTTCATGCGTGTAGTGATGTCTCTGGTACTTTGTGGTCCTTGCAACATTTCACTCACAGAATCCCCCTTAGGATCTGTTGTAGTGCTGGTTTAGTGTGATGAATTCCTTCAGCTTTTGTTTGGGAAAACTTTTATCTCTCCTTCTATTCTGAATGACAGGCTTGCTGCATACTTTTCCTGTTCATCACATTGAAGATTTCCTGCCATTCCTTTCTGGCCTGCCAAGTTTCAGTAGATATGTCTGCTACTACCCTTATGCTTCTACCTTTGTATGTTAAGGCCCATTTATTCCTAGCTGCTTTCTGAATTCTCTCTTTATGCTTGTATTTTGCCAGTTTCACTATGATATGTCATGCAGAAGATCAATTCAAGTTACATCTGAAGGGAGTTCTCTGTGCCTCTTGGATTTCAGTGTCTGTTTCCTTCCCCGGATTGGGGAAGTTCTCAGCTATGATTTGTTCAAGTACACCTTCAGCCCCTTTCTGTCTCTCTTCTTCATCTGGAATTCCTATGATACGTATATTGTTCCATTTGATTGCATCACTTAGTTCTCTAGTTTTCACCTCTTGATCCTGTATTTTTTTCTCTCTTTTTCTCAGCTTCCTCTTTTTCCATAATTTTATCTTCTAATTCACTTATTCTCCTCTCTGCCTTTTCAATCCGCACTGTGACTGCCTCCATTTTATTTACACTTCATTTATAGCATTTTTTAATTCATCATGACTATTTTTTAGTTCCTTGATCTCTGCAGTACTAGATTCTCTGCTGTCTTCTATGCCTTTTTCAAGCCCAGCAATTAATCTTATGACTATTATTTTAAGTTATTGTTCAGTTATATTGCTTATATCTGTTTTGATTAATTCTTTGGTTGTCACTTCTTCCTGGAATTTCTTTTGAGGGGAATTCTTTCATTTCATCATTTTGGCTAGTTTTCTGTTCCTTATGAATTTTAAAAGCTCGTTATGCGCTTGGCACCTGCGAGCACTGCTATATTAAAGGGGGGGTCACACACTGTCCAGGGCCTGGCCCTTCAGGAAGTGTTTTTTTGGAGAGTGTTACTTGCTCTCTGTTGTTGTGACTTTGGTTATTTTATTTCTCTACTGCTAGTGATGTTTTGGACCCTCTACGAGGTGTGCTTTGATTTGTTCCTTGAAGTAGTCCTGTAAAGGAAAACAAACAGGAAACAAAGACACATAAACACACATACAGATAAAACAAACAGACAAAAAAAACCCACACACAAACAAACATACAAACAAAAACAATCCAAAAGCAAAAAAACAGAATCACCAGCTACAAGTAAAGAACAAGGTAGAGGCAGTGCTGATGGAGGAGCACATGCAAAGAGAGAAATGACAGGGGCGGGGACAAAGAGAAAATAAACATTGACCGGGCAGAGAGACTAAATGACTTAATCCAGAGAGAGAGAAAGGAAAATAAAGAAGGAGGTCACGGGGGTGGGGGGACAAAGATAAAGTTACCCAGGCAGAGAAAGTATATGGCTTGATTATTCCAGAGAGAAAGGAAAGTACAGAAGGAGATGTAGAACATGTATCAAGGGAATGCATTAAATATGTCTGCTTCAACAAACCAACAACCAGAGCAACCAGCCTAGAGGAGGGAAGAGATAGGAAGGGAGAATATATCTAAATAAGAATTGTCCTGGAATTAAAGAATTGTCCTGGAATTAATCCAGGCTATGCAGCATCACTGGTCTGGATTATGGAGCCCTCTGGTTGCACAGCATGTATCTGGCTCCAGCAGATAAGCTGTTACCTGCACGGAGGGGCGTGGTTTGGTGTAGGCTGGTCTCACCTCCACTATCTGTCCCACCCCGGACTGATCCCTGAGGTCCTGCCTTGGTGGTGATGGTGGGAGGGAATGGTAATCCCCCAGTCTCTTCCCTGTGACCCAGTGGACTCCATTCCAGTTGTCCTCACTGTGCCACAGGCACAGACTGGGCGGTCCTTCTCGCTCCCCCAACTCCCCTGGCCCAGTGCTTGGCTAGGGTTCAAAGACCCGCTCCAGGTGCTCTGGCACTGAGGAAGTGCCTCTCTGTGCAGCTTGATATGTGGTCCTGCCTGGCTTTGCCTGTGCTGCCGGACTTCAGGGAGGACTGCCTTTTCCTGCTGTGGACTGCGCTGCTGACCTCGCTGAGGTGCATGGGGGTGGTATACGCAGGCAGCAGACAGGCTTTATTCTCTCCCAGCACACTCCAGGGAGGGGGCCGGTTTCTCCTTCTGCAGACTGCACCCTCAACCTAGCCACTGAGCCCCAGGGGGTGGAGGACGCAGGCAGGCTTTGTTCTGTCACACAGCCCTCCAGGGAGGGGTCCACTTTCTCCTGTGGACTGTGCCCCTGATCTACCACCGAACCCGGGGCTGGCTCCCCTCCTCCCCAGGTGCGTGAACAGGGAGATGGCCCCAGTCTGAAGAAAGCCCCACAGTTAGAGATAGGATCCCTCTCAGTCCCAGTCCTGGGACAAGAGACTGTATCTCTTGTCCAGATACAGTCAGTCCTACACTTCCCCAGCCATGCTTTCTCTTCTCTTCGTCTCTCAACAGAAGGGGATCTCTCCCCTCCGTGCCTACTCTGTGGGTTTTATTTCCCCCAGTTCACAATCACCCACCTGTCCTTTCTCAAGTTTCTTCCTGGTAGATTTCAGCCTCTTTTCCTCCCGGACTCTTGAGGTTTAAAGTCCTTTGGCTTCAGCACTTCTTTGTTTGAGAGACGCGGGAAGTATGGATCCCCCTACTTCTCTACCATGTTGGCCCATGAATCTGAATGGGTTTTTAAATTTTAATTTATTAATGCCTTTTTTTTTTTTAAGATGGACTTAAAGATCCTGAGTGGTCACAATAAGTAGAACTCTTTGGTCATTAATTTAAGGTGGCTGGAAAATGAAGAGAAGAGAAATACATATAACAAGAGTGACATTAGTGAGGCAAATGCATTTATTTTCTGATTTCTGATCTGCTTTGTAGTAGGAACATTTGTCTCAGAGTTATTAGCAAAGCAGAAAAGGAAACATCACCTTACTTTATTTGGAACTGTGTCTAAATTAAGAACAGACCAGTTAAAACAGCTACTGTTTCTGATATTCTATCTTTTATGGATTGTATGAAAAAAACCACATAGTGTGAGCAACATCCTCAATAATTCTAGGAGAGTAAATGTAATAGTGAGTTTCAGAGAACTGTGACTTATGTTATCTATCCTAAATTAAATATTACGATTTTTAAAAATAGTCTGAGTACCTATAGAAAGGACCAATAATTTATTTTTTTAAGGTTTATTTATTTATTTTGAGAGAGAGAGAGAGAATGACCAGGGAAGGGCAGAAAGAGAGGGGGACAGAGGATGTGAAGCAGATTCCATTCCGATAGTGGAGAGCGTGATGCGTGGCCCAAACACAAAAACCACGAGATCGTGACCTGAGCTGAAGTTGGATGCTTAACTGACTGAACCACCCAGGCACCTCAGTAATTTATTTTTTAAAAATGTAATCACATAGAGGTACTTGGGAGGCTCAGTTGGCCTGACATGACTCTTGATTTCCCCTCTCCCTGGCTTGTGTGTGCTCACTCTCTCTTAAAAAAAAAAAAAAAAAAAAAAATTCAAAAAATACATATCAACACATAGAAAAGTGGTTTATCTGAACCAGAGTTTTTCACAATGAAGCTTAAATCTAGTGCTTTTTGGTCATGAATTTTTAAGTTATTAAGTAATTATCCATACCAAAAAATTTCAAGGAAAACCTAATTCATAAATTTGCATTATATTTTAATTTTTTTTTAACATTTATTTTTGAGAGAGAGAGACAGAGCACAAGCAGTGGATGGGCAGAGAGTGAGGGTGACAGAATCCAAAGCAGGCTCCAGGCTCCAGGCTCCAGGCTCCAGGCTCCAAGCTGCCAACACAGAGCCTGACGTGGGGCTTGAACTCACGAGCTGTGAGATGGTGACCTGAGCCGAAGTCAGATGCTCAACTGAGCCACCTGGGTGCCCCAAAATTTGCATTTTAAACAATATAACTTCCTTAACAACACTCCAAAGAAGTTGTGAAAAATAAAAATAACACTGTTATATAACAGGATTGATTTGTTATATGGGATTATCATTACATTCAGAATGTAGTTCCAGTTCCATCATTTCTGAAACTAATTAGATAAAAGGCCAATTATTTGTAAAGTTCAGTCCTGATTCATGAAAAGAATAAGAAGGATGAATGATCATTTCAGAAAGGCTTATACCGCCATTCTATCTCATTCTTGTCATCATCCTCCATTTAAAATCTATGGAATTTGGTGAGTTAACTCTTCTTCCTAAAATATTTAGCTGTTTGAGTAGATTGGTGAAAGTGTCCATTGACCACTGGTTAGTTGCATGTTTTAATGTTTGGGTATATTCAGATGCTGGTACAAAAGGGAGGAAGACTTACGGAGGCTTTTCAGAAATCTCAGAATCTCTTACACTCCATGGTTTCTCGGGTTCTCTATAGACTCTTCCATTGAGAACAAGTACACTTCCCATGTTTTTTTTGTTTTTTGCCTTTTTGATATTTATTTTAGAGAGAGAGCATGAGCAGGGGAAGGGCAGAGAGAGAGAGAGGGAGACAGAGGATACAAAGTGGGCTCTGTGCTGACAGCAGAGAGCCCGATGCAGGGCTCGAACTCACTGTGAGATCATGACCTGAGGCAAAGTTGGATGCTTAAATAACTGAGCCACCTAGATGCCCCACTTCCCACGTTCTTATTTATCCTTGCCCAAAATTTCAAGGTGAATATAAAACATGAGGAACTAGAATTGAAGGCTCCATTGTAAGTAATTCCCATAACATTCACAGTAGCTATTAGGAAACCTAGGATAATCATAATAGCTAACATTTGTGCTATATATGTTGTAAACACTGTATATCTATTTACTGATTGAACTTTCACCATAACTAATTGAAATAAATACCAATATCTTTCCCTTTTTCCCAAGAGGAACGGAAACACAGATCACAGCTAGGGAGTAGAAAAGCTGTAATTGACATCCAGTTATATCTCTCTGAGCTCTCTCTGCCTTCTGCTTCTCTGTTCACTTTGATGTGTGTGATTTTTATAGTGTCTCAAAGGTATACTGTTCAGCTTTTATACTTTGATAGACTTCAAATAATATTTCATCATCCAACTTAGCGATTGTGTTTTCACCTCCTCTGATAATTGTTGGCGACATCTGACAAAACAATCTGTCATCATTCTATTGGCCAGTTTAAAAAGGCTTCCAGAACCTATTCTGTTGGTAGTAACCACTCTGCCAGTGCCTTTAGTGTGATCTGTCATCCCTTGGTAGGAGGATGAATTCAGGTACTTTTCAAGGATTGGGATAATCTTTAAGGCCTTAGTACAAAAATGGTATTCCTTTTTCTAATCATGGACTTTTAAAATCAGTTTTCATGTTACAGAGGGGATACAGATGGGAGTGTGCATATTCTGTATATAACACATTACATGTTTTTAGTCCCTTACCTACAATTCAGAATCCTAAAATCTTTAAAACCAAAGGTTTTTTGGTGAACTCCTTTGATGTCAAAGTGACTACAACTGACTTAAATGTATTCATAGTTTATCATGCTTAGTGTATCTCTACATTTTGCCACAGAAATAGTATTGTGTTTAATTACAATGTGTAGCCCTCAAATCTGCTCAGTTATTAGTGTAATATACAGTACACATGCCATATTACTTTTCTAAATTTCGAAAACTAATGGATTCTGGAACATACTTGACCCCAAGGATTTCAGACAAGGGATTATAGCCCTGTGCTAAGGAGTTTAAGACAAATGATTTCATTTCACCAGAGACAGTATCAATACAAGAAGGCTTTTTGGTGGGAATTTTTTTTCTCCCTCCCTTTAGATCAGGAGGCTCCATTTGAAGGGCACCTGGGTAGCTCAGTTGGTTGAGCATCCAATTTTTGATTTCGACTCAGGTCATGATTCCAGGGTTGTGGGATCAAGCCCCTGGTCGGGCTCTGCACTGAGCATGCTGCCTGCTTAAGATATTCAATCTCTCTCTCTCTCTCTCTCTCTCTCTCTCTCCCTCTCTCTCTCTCCCTCTCCCTCCCTCCCTCCCTCCCTCCCTCCCTCCCTCCCTCCCTCCCTCCCTCCACCTCTCCCTCCAATATGCATTCTCTCTAAAATTAAAAAAAAAGCTCCTTTGATAAGTTTAGTTGCTATAAATATTGATAGTTTTTTAAAGCTAAAATGGGAGGCAATCCTGGCATCTAATAGGACTAAGTTCAAATCCAGCTCTACTGTTTAATGTGTTAACTGTGTGATCTTAGACAAACCTAATATTCTTAAAATCTAGCTCCTCCATTTATAAAAAGAGGATAATCCTCAGTTAACCACCTGATAGGATTGTTTCAAAGGTTAAATGAGATAATAAAAAACATCTACCATATTCCTTGGACAGTGATAGATATTTAAGAACAATACTATTTTCTTCTCCACTTCCCACTATCTGTAACTTCCAGTGTGAAATGACTTTTTCTAACACATAATTTTTCTTTTATTAATAGATCAGAGCTCTGTATGGTTTCAGGCAGAACTGATTTCACAAGTTTATTAGACTTTTGTTTATAGCTTTTTATTTTGAAATAATAGAAAGTTGCCAAGAAATGTATAGGGAGCTCTCCCTGTGTGAACATACAGTGTGTAACTGCAGTACAATATAAAAATCAGGAAATTGGCGTTGACAAAATCTCCACTTTGCCTATTGTACCTGCACTGTGTGTGCGTTCTGTGCGGTTTTATCATGTATTACTTCATGTAGCTGCTACTGTGATCAAGATACAGAACTATCCCATCATCAAAGCCTCCCTCGAACACTACCCCCTTTATAGCCACCCACTTAGAAGTGTGAATTGACTTTAAAGAAACTTAAGATGCATATACACCAGTAGTTCTTCGTGTCACACCTTTTAATTTTATTTATTTACTTTGAAAGAGAGAGAGAGCAGGCTGGGGGAGGGGCAGAGAGGAGAGAGAGAATCCCAAGCAGGCTTTGCTGCCAGCGCAGAGCCTGACGTGGGGCTCAAACTCAAGAACTGTGAGATCCTGAATGACCAGAGCCGAAATCCAAAGTTGGATGCTTAACCGACTGAGCCACCCAGGTGCCCCCATTCATGTCACACTTTTAAAAAGGAGTAAAAATGATACTCAAATCTTGAGTATTTCTGCCTTTTTCTGCTTTATTTGAACAGTTATAGTAAGGACAAATGTGTGGTGCTTTGAGATGTACATATCATAAAGTACAAGGAAAACTTCTCAAGGATTAAACACGAAAGTAGGGAGGTGTGTCCTGTAATTTAAATGTCATAATGGCTGAAAGTAAGGGTTTGGATACATTCATTAAGAAACCAAGTCTGTAGAGAAGAAAAATGCTTTGCATAAACTTCCAATTTCCCACCTGTTACACATTTCAAATACTAGCTTACGTGTAATTCTCCATATTCTTTCACGAGCAAGGAGCCTATGATTCTGACCTCCCTCTCTCTCTGCCTTCCCTTTTTGTCTTTTTTGTTAGTTTGTCCTTTCACTCATCCTTATACCATTTGTTAACAGATGTTTGTATTGCAGCTACCGTAGACAGATGTTTATTTTGCAGGACACTGCCTGGTGGCTGGGTATGCACACATCAGAGTTTCTCAACTTCACACTGTTGACATGGTGGGCCAGATAATCCTTTGTTGTGGGTGGCTGTCCAGTGTATTGTATATTCCTGACCTGTACCCACTAGATGCCAGTAACATCTCCCTTTCCCCTGGCTGTGACAACCAAACATAGCTCCAGATGTTGCTAACTGTCTTTGAAGTGGGGGGCAAATTTGTGTCCAGTTGAGAACCACTGACGTGTATCAGTAATAATCTCTAATCAAAGATATGCCGTCCTACCCCACTCAGAATTTCCCATTATTAACACCTTGCATTACTGTGCTACATTTGTTAGAATTAATGAACCAGTATAAATACGTTATTGTTAACTATAGTCCATAGTTGACATCAAGGCTCACTCTTTGTGTTGTATGGGTCCTGTGAGATTTAAGAAATTCATGTTGTCGTGGACCCAACATTACGGTATCCTGCAGAATTGTTTTACCACTCTCCAAATCCCCTGTGCTCCATCTATTTATCCTTTACCCCACACTCCTAACAACCACTGATCTTTTTGCTGTCTCTGTAGTTTGGCCTCTATAGTTGGAATCTTCTTTCACTTAGCAATATGCATTTAAGGCTCCTCCATGTCTTTTTATGGCTTGACGTCTCATTTCTGATACTGTCAAATAATATTCCATTGTATGAATGAATGTACCCCAATTTTCTTACCCATCTTGGTTGCTTCCATTTTTGCCATTATGAATATAGCTGATATAAACATTCATGTGCAGGTTTTTGTGTGGACGTAAGATTTCAACTTAACTGGATTGAAAACCAGGACTGCTTTATTATATAATAAGAGTATGGTTATTTTTGTAAGAAACTGTTCAAACTGTCTTCCAAAGTGGCTGGACCCTTTTGTTTTCCCACCAGCAATAATGAGAATTTCTCATGCTCTGCTTCCTTACCAGTATTTTTACCAGTTAATTATTACTTTTTTTTGCAGTGCTGAATCTTCCCATCCAGAGATATTTTATGTGCCTCTCCATTCATTCCGTGTTTTAAAATGTCTCTTAAAAATGTTTTTTAGTTTTGTTTAGATAAGTCTTGAGTGTAATTTTGATGTTGAACTTCTATCTGGTCGTTGAGCTAATACATTTTGGTCAAATTAATTGGGTACTAATAGCTTTTCAGTTGACTCTTGTGAGTGTTCTTTTTTTATTATTTTTTTTAATGGATCAGTTATTAGGGTCTTTTTAAGAAACTTAGAACACCAATTTGTGAGGGTGAACTCCATTTGTGAGAGAAAACACAGAACGGATATAGCCCTGAAGCTAAGGGACAGCTTTGATTTGTGGGAGCATTTGCGAGTCTGCAGCTTTCTGATCAACTCTGTGCTGTTCTGTAATCTCATATTTCCGTTTCTCCATGTTGAAGATCTCACCTTCCTGGTGTCTGGGTTTACTCAGCTGCTGCTTCTTGAAGTAAGCATCAGTGAGATGTTTTGGGATTTTCACACTGCTGATACCAGTTTTGGAGGAGGTGGCAATGACAGATTTCTGGTGTGTTCTACACAGAGGAAGTCGATTGAGGGCCAGAGGTCCGATCACAAGTAGCAAGCCACTGCTCAGTTACTTCAGGAAAACCACCCTCTTGCCTCTGTGGAGCACAGTGAAGGTGATCAAAATGAACCCAGGAGTGATGCTAGCTTGCATTTTCCTCACATGCTGACTGAAAGGGTTGTTGTTTTTTGCCGTGGCTCAATAGCTTTCCAGGAACATCTTCAGTAGGATAATACCTAGGCACTTTGTGAATTTTAACCACTCAGGTACCACCATTCCCGTTAACCACCAACTGGTTTTGTGACAGTAGCAAGAACCTTCTCCTTTTTCTTTTCAACTCTGTATTTAGCTGCTGAATACTTCTTCCTCTTGTACATGGCCTTTCATAGCTGATCAGGAATATCTGCCAATTCCTTTGCCTAGGCCAGGGTTTTGGCTGCAGTGGGGCTTCCTGTTCTTTGGCATTTTAGCCCTGAGGTTACTCTTCTTAACCTTGCACTAGTCTGACCTTCTTGGCTTTGATTTTTTTCTCCTTAGTATTTGGCTTCTCGGCTTTTTTTGCCTGCCATCTTGCAAGATGGGTCAGAGATCCTGTCGAGTGTTCTAAATAAACTTATCCTCTGTGAGTGAGCATTTTATTTCCAGTATTTTTCACTTCTTGTCTTAATGCATCATCAAAGTAATCAGCAGTATTGGAGTGGTGGTTGTGATCTTCCTTGTTTTGTTCCTGACTTTAATTTGTTCCTGACCTTAATAGAAATTCTTCTAATATTTTATAGTTAATATACGATGCTTACTGTGGGTTTCTGGTAATCTAGACTATTTATTTTTCTTGATTCCTCTTATCAAGTGTTTTATCAAGGTTTTATTGAATTATTTTTGGTTTGTATTGAAAATAGTCATGGCTTTTATCTTTTAATATGTTAGCATAGTCAATTTCCTAACATAATATCCTAATATTGAACCATCTTAGAATTTATTGAGTTTCAACTTTAGGGTTAACTTACCCTTACAAGAGTAAACTAAGAAACTCCTTTTTACTCCTTGTTACTTTAAATAACATTGAGAGTGATCTGTTCATTGAAGGCTTCATAGGATTTTCTCAGAACACTAAGTGAGCCTTGTGCCCTTTGGTGGAGTGCTATGATCTTTTATCACCTTTTCAATTTCTACTCTGATGAGTCCTTTCTTTCTTTTTATTTTATTTTTAAAGATTTTATTTTTAAATAATCTCTATATCCAATGTGGGGTTTGAACTCAACCCCAAGATCAAGAGTCACATGCTCCACTGACTGAGCCAACCCATGATGAGCCTTTTCAATTTTTCTTTCTCTTGATTTAGATTAGTTAATATGGTTCAGACTTACAAAGTTGTATGTGGCATTCCTAATGTTATTCATATTATATATTCTTTATAAAACTTGGAAAGGTATATTTCATGGTTTCTCCATATTACTGGTAAGAATTCATCTGAAGCATTTGTTAAAAATACAGATTCCCAAACCTTCCTTAGAGATTTCCCCTAGAGATTCAGTAAATCTAGAATGGGAACTGAGATCTATACTTCCAACAAGATCCCAACAGGATCCCATTTCTTATCAGTAAGTTTGGAAATTCTGATCTGTTTTATTGGTTTTTAAATTCCTTCTACGATTGCCCCCCACCCCCAATGGACCCTCAGCTCTGGAATTGAGTGCTAAGCTCATTTATTGCCATTCTTTCTTATATTCGTGGATACTTGTTAGGCTTTGTCCAATAGCCTTTGATACAAGTGTTTTCATTGCCATTAATTTCCCTAAAGTCTATAATTTCATTATTTCCTCTTTAACTCAATAATTATTTAGTTTATCTTCTAAGCATATTGATTGTGAATTGGGGGAGAGTACTATCATTTTTATGGACATAAAAGTATCCGTCTTCTGGGGCATCTGGGTGGCTTAGTGAGTTAAGTGTCTGACTCTTAATCTCACCTCAGGTCGTGGTCTCACAATTTGTGAGATTGAGACCCACATTGGGCTCTGTACTGACAGCTTGGAGCTTGCTTAGGATTCTCTCTCTCTCTCTCTCTCTCTCTCTCTCTCTGTCCATCCCTAGCTTGCACATGCATGCATTCTCTCTCTCTCTCTCAAAATAAATAAACATTTAAAAAGAAAGTTACCAGTTTCCTCACCAGTAAAGTGGAGATAATGCTGGTATCTGTCTCAGCATGGTTCTGTGAAGATTATTACATAAGATAACCCTTAAAAAGTGTTTAACAGATTCTGCCAGACTTTCAGTAAACATTTTAATAAGTTGTATTTTGTATTGCTTGTTTCTAGTTTTATTGCATTGTAATTAGAATGTGGCCTCCTTATTATATAATGGAGGATTTTCCTTTGGTCTTTTATATTGGTTTTCTAAAAATTCTCAGCGTGTTTGGATGGAATATGTACATAGTAGAAACTCAAAGCTACCTCTTTGTAATTTAAGTCAGATGTATTGTGTTATTAAATTTTTCATATAGTTAATATTTCTACTGATGCTCTTTAATCTGCATAGTTTTGGGAGAGGTAGGTATGTTCAGTTCATTTCTTCCTCTATGATTTGTCTTTAATTTATTGATTCAACAAATATTTATTGTGTTCGTATGCAAAGCATTTTTAACAGTTGGGAAATGCAAGAGTGGCAAAGTTTTTGTACCATTCTGAACTTAAAGAAATGAAAAGAAATAAAATGATTTCAGAACATGAGAAATAAAACAGGTTAGGGTGTGGTGGAAACAACAGTAAATAAGGTACTCAAGCACTGCCTCAAGTACATTCTGAAGTTATAATTGGGCATGCACTCTAAATGATAAGAAGCCAGTCATGAGGTATTAGGAGGCCACAGGAACAGCAAGTGCACATCCCTTAAGTGGGAAGGAGTTTGCTATTCAGGGAACAGAAGGAAGGCCATCGTGAGAAGTCAGGCATAACTGTGGAGCAGATTAACATAGTCATTGTCATAGGCTGTGGTAAAAGAGTTTGGAATTTATTCTGGTGGTAATGGGAATCCACTGATGTGTTTAATTAGGGGAATGAAAAAATCTTATATGTTGTGAAAAAGATTACTCTGAGCCGTCATTTGGAGAATAGCTTGTAGCTGGACATGAGAAAAACCAGCAGACTAAAATTAGGAGGCTGTTGATAGTAGTAAAAGCAAGAAACGATGGACCAGAAGGTAGTGGTACAGATGGAGAGAAGAGCTGAGAGCACTCACCTGCTGTTGAATTATTGTAGGAGAGGAGTTTTTGCCTTGAACAACTGAACAGTGCTCTTTAATATCTCATTTTATTCCTCTCTAACAGTTCGTTTTTGTGTGCTGTGTTTTAGTATGCAAAAGATTTATGACTTTTTTCTTGGACTGGATTATCTTATCTCAGTTATTCCTCTTTTCCCATTTAGTGTTATTTTGCTTTGAAAAGACTGCTGCTAACTAAGCTTTTTTGTTTTTGGAAATTAATTTCTGCACTATTGAAGAGTAAATATTAAATGAGGTAATTATTTAAGTGATCATTATATAGGAGACACCAGAAGTTAGCCTCTCTATGCACATTCTTTTTTCATTTCACTGTGTTATCTAATAGTATTTGGTACAGGGTAACTGTAAATACTTTATTTCTTTTATGTATTTTTTTTTTCCCCAAAGCCATTCTCTTCCTCATATTTAGACAGTACTTGACTCATTCTCTTATTATTTTGTGCTTACCATTCAATTCCTTTTAATAGTACACTTTCCACCATTTAAGTCTTCCCTCTGAAGATGCCATTACCTTTAATTAGGTCTCCCTTCCCCATTTCAATTAGAACGTTATGTGGAATTTTCTAATACGTTTTACTCAATAATCTATGTCTCTTTCCAGTTTTAATTTGACTTCATTTTAATAGTGACACATAACTGAAATGCTTTGATCACATTTAAAATGAACATTAAGGGGCTCCTTGGTGGCTCAGTCGGTTAAGCATCCGACTTTGGCTCAGGTCATGATCTCATGTTTTGTGGGTTTGACCCCTATGTCAGGCCCTGTGCTGACAAGCTCAGAGCCTGGAGCCTGCTTCAAATTCTGTGTCTCCGTGTCTCTCTGTCCCTCCCATGCTTGCATGTGCTCACTCGCTCTCTCTCAAAAATAAATAAAAACATAGAAAAAAAATTTTTAAATGAACATTAAGAGGGTGCCTGGGTGGCTCAGTTGGTTAAGTGTCCGACTTCAGCTCAGGTCATGATCTCATAGTTCGTGAGTTTGAGCCCCGTGTCGGGCTGTGTGCTGACAGCTCAGAGCCTGGAGCCTGCTTCAAAATCTGTGTCTCCCTCTGTCTCTGTTCCTTCCTCACTTGCACTCTGTCTCTAACATTAATAAAGCAACCAAAAAATTTTTAAATGAGCATTAAATTGTATTAGTGGATCCCAGTAGTGAGTCATTTCTTTAGAAGGTGTAGAATGAATTTCTGTATCTTCTGGCAGTCCACTATAGTACTATCTAAATGCCACTGTTTCCCCCCATTGACATTTTTGATATTAGCTACCATTTGCATAGGAGAAGGAGATTGAAAGGGATCTTTAAAAGTTTTTATATATAGGGGCACCTCGGTGGCTTAGTCGGTTAAGTGTCCAACTCTGGCTCAGGTCATGATCTTGCAGTCCGTGAGTTCGAGCCCCGCGTCAGGCTCTGTGCTGACCGCGCGGAGCCTGGAGCCTGCTTCGGATTCTGTGTCTCCTTCTCTCTTTGCCCCTCCCCCACTTGTGCTCTGTCTCTATCAAAAATAAATAAATGTAAAAATTTTTTTTAAAGTTTTTTATATAAACCATGCAGACTTTCAGAATTGATCATTTGGAAAAAAAAACCAAAAAACATGTTATCCTCATACTGGTTTTTCTTTTCCTTAAGTTAAAGTTATTAGTGTGTGTGTATACAATTTACCCTTGAACAGTAAGGATTGGAACACCAACATCACCCCCCCCCCCCAACAATTGAATGATTTTGTATAACTTTGGACTCCATCCCCCTCCCTGCCGCCAGGTTTTGACTACTAATTGCCTATTGTTGACTGAAGCCTTACTAGTAACATAGTCAATTAACACATATTTTGTAGATCTGTTATATACTATCTTCTTACCATACAGTAAGCTAGAGAAAATGTTAAGAAAACCAGAGAAGGAAAAAATACATTTACAGGTTTTACTGTTTTTATTGGAAAAAATCTACATATAAGTGGACCTGTGAAGTTCAAACCTGTGTTGTTCAAGGGTCAACTGTATTCTTAAATTTTTATTATTTATATATTCATCCCTAAATATAAGCAAGAAAAAATATAATCTGCCTTATTTATTTTCATCAGTATCTGATACATTACTCACCGTCAGTTAGGTACTGAATCAGTGTAACTGGTGAGTTGTTTGCTTTGTCATTTCCTGATAGTTCGTCTTATTGATTTTCTCTTTTCAGTTAATGGAGAATCATCCTCATCTGCACCAACTGATAACGCTTCCACTATGGATACTGTAATAGTATCTGAAGAAACCGCCTTGTCTTCAAATTGCACTAATACTACTGTTGAAGATCCTCCAGTTCAAGAAATAATGACTTCCTCAGAAAACAGTGAATGTATTCTCTCTACTAGTGCAGCATTTGGATCTGAAGCTAGAAGTACTTTAGACCCTGCCACCTCTAATTCTGGAAGTAGTTCTGCTTTTGAGGCAGCCAAATTAAGACAGCCAGATGGCTGTGTGGAACCTGTACGGCAACAGTCTGGAAATGCCAACACAGAAACCTTGCCATCAGGGTATGTTAAATATATTTTTTAGAAGTTTGACTTAATTTGAATAGCAACTTTTTGATAATACGACTCTTGAATGTGTATGTAAAATTTTTCAGTTGTTTAGTAATTTGAAATCAAAGCTGGAATCTGATTGATACAATTTGTGTATTTGCCACAAAGTACTTTTTAAAACTAAGAATGCTCACTTATGAAATATGTGCATTATAAAGGGAAAAGAAAAAACCTAGGGTTAGTTTGCAGGACACTCTTGATTTGATTCTTGGTTTATTTTTACTTTTAGATAAGAATGATCATAACACTATGTAATTACCTCAGTTTTCCAGCTTCCTTTATGGTCTGCTCCCCAGGCCCCAACATAGCCATCCTTTTTCTTCGTACTGAGTGCTGGGGAAAGTCACTTAACCCTGCTGATTAGCTCTGTTACAAACTCAGGTTTTCATTGCTGCTTAATAATTCTTAGTCTCTTTTAAATTTCCCATTGCAATTATTCAGCTTCCCAAGATTTCCTTTAAAGAGTATTCTGTGTGTGTGTTCCATTTGGTCACCTATTCCAGCTTTACTTAACATGTTTTTTTGATTCTTTTCTTGGTTCTGATGATACTAATATTACTGAGTCTTTCTTTGTCCCCGACTTCAAAAAGCTTATTTATAGTGGCTCAGACTTGTAAACATATATGCAGTACAATTTGACAACACTGTACTAGAAGTATGGGCACAGCACTTTCCTACACAGCTTACAGCAGTTAGAATGTCTTCTCTTAGAGATATTGAAACTGCACTTCTAGAAGGTCTTATTGCCCTCATTTTGTCACCAGTCACTGTGTTCACAGCCCTGTCTTATTTTCTGAACTGTTTTTCTCAGTGCTCTCTACTGGCTCATCTGATTTTGGTCACTGCCTAATCGTGGTTTCAGACTTTGGTCTTCTGCCTGTGCTTCTTCCTCTTGGATCTCACACTGTCCCAACTTTATTAAATCTGTATGTCCAGGCCAGACCTTGCTCTGAGCTTATTTTCAGCTACTTACTTACAATCCCCTCTTGTTTCCTGCCAGCATTTCAGACTGTACAGTATCTTCCTTCTCTCTCAAAAATTTCTCATTGTCCCTTTGTTTTCTATCTTTGGCAGCCTAGTCATTTATCCTCATTTCATATGTCTGCCACTGTGATATATACATGTAAGAAGCTGTTCTATTAACCTCATGGTCTGATAGGAGGATAAAGATAAGTAAACACCAACTATACAGTACAGTTAAAGCCGGGCTAGAGGTAAGTTTAGCAGGCTGTGGGTGGGAATATATACAGAGAGAGCTTGCAAGGGAGTAGCTTACACTTTTGAGATCAAAGAAAACTTTTAGGAAGAGATGACCCTTAAGTGGATTCCTGAAAGAGGAGTAGGAGTTAGCACAGCAATAATGGAGGCACCGATAATGGAAGGCTGACTGCATGTTCAGATCTCTAGCCTTTACAAAAACGTGTAAGTGAAGCTCAGGAAGTAGTATTTTGTTACAGTTTGAGTTCAGCATTTGAGGAAGTGACCTTTGTAGCACTGACGAGTAAATAATCCTATGAAGAATTTTGTTTGCTTTTCTAGGAGTGTGGGAGTTTTTCCTTGAAAACTGTGGATAAACATTAATGAATTTTGAGCAGGGGAGTGGCAGAGTTATGTTTGCATTTTAGTTAGGTTATTAATTCTAGCAGTGGTATAGATAGATTAGGAGTTAAGGAGACAATTGGGGTGCCTGGATGGCTCATTCTCTTGAGCATCTGATTCTTGGTTTCAGCTCAGGTCATGATCCCAGGGTCATGGGATTAGCCTCGCATCTGGCTGAGCATGGATTGTGCTTTGGATTCTCTCTGTCTCTCTCCTCCTTTCACATGCACTCTATTTCTAAATTTAAAAAAAAAAAAAAAAAAAAAGAGTTGAGACAAGTAAGTAAAGATAGCAGCCAGACTGTTTTATAAATGAGAGAAGCAGGGGGGTACCTGGGTGGCTCAGTCGGTTGAGCGTCCGACTTCGGCTCATGTCATGGTCTCATAGTCCGTGAGTTCAAGCCCCATGTCAGGATCTGTGCTGACAGCTCAGAGCCTGGAGCCTGCTTCAGATTCTGTGTCTTCCTATCTCTCTGCCCCTCCCCCGCTCATGCGCTCTCTGTCAAAAAAAATAAACATTAAAAAAAAAAAATGAGAGAAGCAGGCATTATGATTTAAAGTGATAATAAGTATATATATTTAATTTTGTGGGGGCCAAATAAATGCTTCAGCATGTCTGTAGCTATCATGTGATCTTTGTGGTAACCTATGTGATTTTCAAATTGCAGGTTGCAACCCATTAGATTATGATCAGCATTTGAACACATAATTTAAGTAAATCAATATAGACAAGAACAGAAAATACTGAAAAAGTATTAGGTGTAGTAAGAGCAAACATTTCCAGAAAGTTTATTTTTCTGGTGTGTGTTTGTGTGTATAAAATCTGTAGGGAAATAGCAATCTAGTACACACAGATGTTCATGTAAAACATATTTCTTACTCTGTTAGCTGTCATCAGAAAAGTTTAGAAGTTATTAATCCAGGTGAGAAATTAAAAGAACCTGCAGTAAGAGATGCTAGTCTCTTAGGGTGATGATAAGATATGTCCTGGTAATTAGTTGTAAGGAGGTAGAAGAAAAGAAGAGTGGAACCAAGGTTGATTCCTCTGGCTTAGGCAGTATTCTTTGTGTAACTGAGTTAGCAGTTTTCAAAACTACGTCGTTTCTCTTTCCTCAAACATCTTAGTTCCTGTGTTTCCTCTCTTTGGTAACTTGCTCAGTAATTCAGATAACTACCAGTGGAATCAGAGTGCCTGGAATCACGAGTGTTCTCAAGGAACAGTGTTCCATCCTGGAGATGAATTTTGAGTGTTATGCCAAGCATGATCTCACCCAAAGACCTTTGCATTTGCCCAAACTTTTGTGTGGAGTGTTATACCTCTGATATCTGCACGATTCATCCAGGTCTCTGCTCAAATGTTATCTCATTACAGGGGCCTTTCCTGATTTTCTCTGTTTAAATCAGGCCCCTCTGCACCCATCCCTTTACTTTGCCTTATTTTTTCCTAACCTTTTCTTAGGAAAATTTATAAACATGCAGAAAACTTTAAAGAATTTTTCAGTGAACATCCCAATGTCTACCACTGCATTCTGTAATTTACATTTTACCCTATTTGCTTTATCTCCTATCTCTGCCTCTCTCTATCCATCTAATTTTTAAATGTAATTCAATAAGTTGCAGACATCAGTACATTTAGTTCCCTCAGTACTTTAGCTTGTATGTCATTAACTGGAGTTCAATATTTGTGTAAAGTTTTTTAGGTAAAGTTTACATAGAAGGACATGCCCAAGTCTTAACCATACTATTTTGATGGGTTTCAACAAACACATACATCGATTAACCCAAATCCTTACTAAGATTTCAGATATTACCATTACCCCAGAAAGTTCTCTAAAGTACCTTTTTCAGTCAATCACCGTTCTGATTTTTTTTTTTCCACTATAGGTTTTAGTTTTTCCTGTTACAGAATTAATATAAATGAAATCAGTGTGAACGCTTTTGAGTAGGGTTCTTCTAATCAGCATAACTTGTGTTATGTTAATCACCACATGACACATATTTGTTTGTTGTCAATTTTCTTTCCACTAGACTAGAAAGGGCTTAAGTTTGTCCGTTTCAGTATTCTTTGTACCCAAAACCATCCCTGCTATGTAGCAGGTACTTGATAAATACTTGTTAAATAAGTGAGTTAGTGCTTGATTAAATGATTTTCAGTGAGTGAACAATTGGGCAAAAGCCCTGGCTTGTAAATGCTTCTGAGGAAATGATTAACAAGGTCAAAAACTACTGAAAAATTCAAGTAAGATAAGAACTGAAAGTCACCAATTGAATGTAACTACAAAGAGATTATTTATTGTTGACCTTTGACAAGCAGTTTCTGGGAAATAGAGCTGTATTCAGAGTGCTGTGTGATGGAGTGAATGGGAGGGGTAGAAGTGTGTAGTAAACTTTTAAGGAGTAAGAGCTAGTGGACACAGAGAAAGAGGAATGTTTGGGGGAAATTGCAGGAAAAGATACAGAGCTGAGGGTCAGTTTTTCTTTCATAAAAGGAGAGAGACTTTAAAGTAGTGAGCTTCTGATGGGTAGGAGTTTGTGGACATAGGTTAGCAGTAGAGGAGAGAGGTAACCATTCTTCATGGTTTATGAGTAGGCAAGTCTTACTATCTACCCCATTATACAAGTTTGAAATCAGCAGTTATTCAAGAAGTAACTAAATTCTCTTATTGTAATATATTTCACAAAATTCTTCCACATTTACTTATTGTTTTAAAGCAAGTTCCTTGTTCAGTGGTAGGTTTGGAAATTTTATATACAATGTCTTAGTGAGACTATATCTAAATACTAGAAAGGAGAGTATTATGGTTGGGTGAAGTGTGGCATTTATAAATTAGCACCTAAATCTATGAAATTAAAGAATTCTATTGAGAAGTCTTATTCAGCCAGGTAATTTGCACTTACTGGGAAGTATTCATGAATTTTCACTACTGGGATGTTCTGATCTCTTGCCAATTCCAGCCCACCACTTGTATATGACCCACAGGCACAGCTCTAGTGGGCTGTCACTGTGAGTCACCCAGACCAATCCAGAATATCACCCTTTGCTCTGTACCATCCTTTCTCCCCACCAGTACCTTCTTCTGTCCTTGCTGCCCAATGCCTTAGTCACCACCTACACATTGGGGACTCACTTGTGACAACTGCCATGCCCCAAGCGGTAGAATCTCACTTTGGGAGTGACAGCTCAGCAAGTTGCCTCCCCTTGGACTGGCTGCTAGGAAAATGAGGTGGGGCCATGACAGGAGTTTTTGCTCTTATTATGTAAGTACTTACAAATATTATTGACTTTGCCTTTTCACCCACAAAGCCTAAAATATTTACTCTCTGGCACTTTACAGAAAAAATTTAAGAAAGGTAAATTCTGTTAAGAGCAAAAACACTGAAATCTGGAAGTGAACCCGTTTTGGAAAAATTAAGAACCAGTGGCTAGCATTATGCTTGGAACGTGAGTGCTTACTGAGTATTTGTTGAGTGTTAAGTTGGGAATATTTGCCGTTTATCTGAGATAAACCTAGAAAAGGACTTTGTAGCCCATTATATAGATGGAATACTTGGTTATGTTTATTTTTTCCCTCAATCTTAAAATTTGTTTCTGATCACAAAGCTAAGACATGACCAAATAAAATACTTAAGTCATACAGAAACACTCAGAGAGTGGTGTCTATATTTTATTCCGGTAGTAAATATTTGAGAGCTTCTCTGTATCAGACTTTATTCCAGGCCTGGGATATTCAGAGGGCCAAGAGAGCCTAAGTCTCTGCTGCTGTGAAGGGTGTGTAACAGCAGGCTGAGCAGCTGGGGCCTTGCATACATAATCTACTCAGTAATGTCATATAGTGACAGATTCTATGAGGAAAGATCGAAGTAGGTGAAGAGGTTAGAGAGTAACTGTGTAAATTACTGTTTTGCATACATTTATAGAATTACTTTAAGAAACTGGTATCACATTCTACATGGTGTTTTTCAGTTGGTTTTTATTTATTTTTTCAAGCTTTCATTTTAATTCCAGTTAGTTAACATATAATATAATATTAGTTTCAGAAAGATTTTTTTTAAGTCTATTTATTTATTTTAAGAGAGAGTGAGAGCACAGGAAGGGTAATGAGAGACGGAGGGATAGAGAATCCCAACCAGTCTCCTCACTGTCAGTGTGGAACTCGAACCCATGAACTGTGAAATCATGACCTGAGCTGAAATGAAGAGTCAGATGCTTAACTGACCAAGCCACCCAGGCAGCCACCCTTTTTTAGAAAGATTTTTTTTTTAAGTCTATTTATTTATTTTGAGAGAGAGAGCTAGAACGCAGGAGTGGGAAGAGAGAGAGGGAGAGATAGAGAATACTAGTTTCAAGTGTAGGGTTTAGTGATTTATCACTTATATGTAACACCCAGTGCTCATCACAGTAAGTGCCCTTCTTAGTACCCATCACTCATTTAACCTATCCCCCCACCCACCTCCCCTCCAGCAAACCTTAGTTTTTTCTCTGTAGAGATTTTAAAAAGGGACTGAAAGCACATCTCATACTCATCAGAATGGCATTAGAGTTCTTAGAATCAATGCAAAAAGCTGTTAAGCCAACTTAAAATGCTGAGGGAAACTAAATGCAACCTGATTTCTGTAATCAGCCAAACTGTTGAGTGTGTGCACAGAATAAATACATTTTCGGATATCATTGGTTTCCAAAGTTCATTTCCTGTGTATCATTTGTTAAGAAGCTACCAGGACTCGTGTTTCTCTAAAATTAGCTACTGAGGGGTGCCTGGGTGGCTTAGTCGATTAAGCCTCTAACTCTTGGTTTCAACTCAGGTCTTGATCTCGCGGTTTCCTGAGTTCGAGCCCCACGTTGGGCTCTTCCCTGGTGGTACAGAGTCTGCTTGAGATTCCCCGTCTCCCTCTCTCTCTGCCCTTCTCTCACTCATGCTGTTTCTGTCCCTCTTAAAATGAATAAATGAACTTCAAAAAAAATAATAAATAAAATTAGCTACTGAATGTGAAAGGCATGGGCTTCAGATCTCAGGTGTCTGATAGAAAGGGAGTGAAAGGAATCACCAGCATGATGGTAAAAGGGGGCCCAAGATGGCAGATGTGCCGCAGGCTTCTCAGTTGGCCAGACAGGATCAGCAGCTCATTGTGAGGCACAGCTGTGATTGGTAAATACCTGATGAGTCTGAATATTTTGAGAGGACATATATACAGGTGGAGAAGTTTTGGGAGTGAAATTAATAAATACATAGAAACTAAGAAAATGGGAAGAAAGGAGACAAAAGAAATATTATGTTCCATGACTCAGCTGTCAGGAGAGTTTTACATCATATAAGGGAAGGACACAATATGTGTGTATGTGGAATGGTCGAAGGAGGGTAAGTGTTACAGTGTGTGTGTAGATGGATGCAGGAGAGAGACTTCAGCTGAATCTCTCATAGTGAGAAATCAATATACAATGTTTGAGATGAAATCTAAAATAGTAAAATAAGCTTATTAATATAAAAAGAGGTAAATACTAAAAGAATTGGCTGAAACAGTTGAAAATGTTGCTTTTGTGGAATGGAAAATGAAGTTAAGGGGACAGTAGGCACTGTTTTTTGTAGTGAGCCCTGTAGACTGTATGTGTGAAGGTGTATGTATATCATTATACAACTATGAATGTATAAAATTATGTGAAAGTATGTATAATTTTGATAAAAATCTTTGTAAAAGATGGAAATCTGGAAGTTTTGCTATAGAATTGCAATAAAAATTCAAGAACTGATTATAGGAATTAATACCTAAAAATAACAAAACTACCATTATCAGGAGGTTCTTGAAATTTCGTGTGTGTGTGTATATGTGTGTGTATATATATATATATATATATATATATTTTTTTTTTTTTTTTTTTTTAACGTTTATTTATTTTTGAGACAGAGAGAGACAGAGCATGAACAGGGGAAGGTCAGAGAGAGAGGGAGACACAGAATCGGAAATAGGCTCCAGGCTCTGAGCTGTCAGCACAGAGCCTGACGCGGGGCTTGAACTCACGGACCGTGAGATCATGACCTGAGCCGAAGTCGGACGCTTAACCGACTGAGCCACCCAGGCGCCCCGAAATTTCGTATATTTTTAAGACATTTGTTTTTGGCTGTTGAGCTTTCATACAAATCAATAGCCCATTGATAGTGTTACAGATATTCCCAAAATGTCTTTAAAATGAAATTCCATATTGGAATCCTGCCTTCCAATGAACTTTTATTATTAAGTGAAAATACATAAAATCTGAAGTTTCAGAGGTTTTTTTTAGTGAAATGTTTTTTTGTAAGAAATATTTGAATTTTTATAGTATAGGGTAGCATGAATATTCCAAAGTAGGATTTTATACAGCAGAGATTTTTTTTCATTTTAACAGTTTTTTATTTAAAGTTGTATATCAGGTTACTTTATTCTTGCATCTTCTCAATTGCCCTATTTCTCAATTTGCCCTATTCCTTTCCTAACATGGCAAGATTTGGCTTTACGTTCAAGGATCTTTTTGTAGTCTTTGTCCAGTTTTAATCTAGTGATAACCAGCTCGCTTGGGTGAGTGCCCACAAGGACAGTTGTGCCTTTTGCCTTCTCTTGCTGAACTCGTTAAATGTAAATGATGTATTTCTTCTGTAAACCTGGACTACTTTGCCAAATTGCTGACCTTTATAGTGTCCTCGCACAACCTTACCTTATCATCCTTTCGGATGGGCATGGATCGAATGTTGTACTTCTGTCTCAGCTCTTTGGAAAGAGGGGAGGATAAAATCTTCTCCGAATGTGGGGAGGTGCATTGAAATGTCTTTCATGGTTCTTGCTCTGGTCAGAAGTCACAAAGGGATTGAACTTCATTTTGGCCACTGGTGCTTCAGCAGTGGCCACAAAAGGGAAGAGAGCAACAGGGATTTTTTTAATAGATCGATTTAACAACTTACATGATTCTGAGTCAGTTGTGAAGTTGGGCATTTTTATTCATAATTCTGTTGAAACATTTTGTGACTTGTTTGTCGATTAGCTTAATTAAGCAAACTATTAAATTTTTTTGCATGTCTTTTTAAAGTAAATGTGTGTGTATGTGTATACCTTGCTTAGGGAATAGCTTAATATGTATGGTCATTGTGTAAGAAAATAATAATGACCTCTGTAATCTAAAAAGAATCAAATTGGGCCCCTGAGTTTAAGAGAAAACAAAATTCTTCCATTTAGTCTACTTTCAATTGAAAACAAGAATGTTAAACTCAGAAATATTATGTTTTATATTTAACATTTTTCTTCTATACCATATTACAGAAAGAACAGAGAAGAAACAGGAATCACAGAGAAGAAAATGAGAGTAGGGAAAATAAGAGATTGAGAGTCTTTGAGATAAAACAGGAAAAGATGAAATTGGAATGTTCATAAACAGAGTTTTACTGAAAACAAGAGGGAGATAGCTGTACACAAAAAGAAGACACTATGCATATAGAAGAATTTTCATGGAGCAGTGTCACCACATACTTCTTTAATGCAATATCTATAAAATCTTATAGATGTGTATTTTTTAAATTGCAGGCAGAAGTGGATATTACCTCATTAACATTTTGTGCCTTGAGTGTGGTAATAGGCTGAAAGTTCCTCTACCTTTAATTAAATTTGTCTTTTCTGATGAATTTCTGATAATTTTCTGGTGATAAATTATATAAATTAGTAACTTTTAAAAACATTAGGTATTTATCCTCCTGTACTGACTATATATCTACTGAGTTGCCAGTACTGGTAATAAAAAGGTAATAATTAAGAACTGAAAAGACACTAATAATTGGGAAAAGAAATTTTGTATGCGTGTGTATATATTATATAACCTTTTAAAGTAAAACTTATTTGGGGGCGCCTGGGTGGCGCAGTCGGTTAAGCGTCCGACTTCAGCCAGGTCACGATCTCGCGGTCTGTGAGTTCGAGCCCCGCGTCAGGCTCTGGGCTGATGGCTCGGAGCCTGGAGCCTGTTTCCGATTCTGTGTCTCCCTCTCTCTCTGACCCTCCCCCGTTCATGCTCTGTCTCTCTCTGTCCCAAAAATAAATAAAAAATGTTGGGAAAAAAAAAAAAAAAAGTAAAACTTATTTGCAATTTTCCTGAATATAAGAAGGAATTATTTTTCAGGTTGTCTTATTTTGGTATCTTTTAGTTTCATTTTTGCATTTTTATTAAAGGTGGGAACAGAGAAAAGATCCTCATGGTAGAACCTATTACGTGGATCATAACACTCGAACAACCACATGGGAGAGGCCGCAACCTTTACCTCCAGGGTAATGTGGCATCTTTATTCATCTCCAGTTGTGTTTTATCATACATTTGATTTCTTAAATTTATTACAACATAAAATGATTCTTTCCTTGTACATGTTATATTTTCCTTCATTTATTTGTGAATAATGACTGTTCAGTAAATGAGATTTGTTATATTGTATCTCTTTTACTATTAGTCTGAAGGGGCTTCCTCAAGAGGTTATCAAACACTGGCATGTGTTACTGTAGAGTAGCTGTAGAATTTTGGTTCAGTTTTAGTGCTTGTCATTCATTATATTTTAAGGAATGAAAAGCATATTTAGGAAAATTTATGTGTGTGTTCTCCAAAGGTAGTGATCTAAGCTGTATTATTTCATGAGATCTAATGACATAAGAGACGTTAGAGTAGTTCAAAGTTATGATCTAAAAGATTGCTGCAAGTAAAATTATATTACATTATGGCTAAAATTATAGACAGTCTTAATAAAAATATTTCTATTACACACTATATAAATTCATGCCGTTCTGTATTCACAAAATTGGTCTTCCTTTTCATTTGTGCTCTTATCTTTAATAGCTCTTCATACATATTGTGCTGATAGCTAGTTGAATTATACTGTTTATATTCTCCTTGAACTCTCTGCCTGGACTGGCAGTATCTCCTTATTGTCTTTGCTTCTTAGAATATGTCCTTCCAGATGCAACTTAAAGTCCACCAATATAAAACACATTCAAAGTCCAGAATATTCACAAAAATACGTTATTTTTATGTGATGGGTTGCTGATAGGATTCCTAAATCATTGTATAAGTTAATGGCTTATAGAAGTGTTTGTGAGAGAGGGGATGGGGGCATAATAGGAGGACCCTAGGCTTGCCTCGTCCCTCGAACATAGCTAGATAACTAAGTTAATGGCATGAATTGGCTTTAGGGTTAACTGAACCCTGGAGGATGGGGAGAACTCTGGTTGGTGGAGAAATAGGGAAGGGCATTTTGTTTTGAGGGAATATTCAGAAAAAAAAGGGATGACAAAATGAAACATATACTATACATTTGAGACCAGCAAGTAGTTGATTTGGCTATTATGTGGGCCTCGTAAAAGATCTTAGGGGAGATGAGGCTGAAATGGTGAATGGGTTCATTTTTATGCTGTGCCGGAGAGCCATGATAGGTGGAATGACATGATTCGATCTGCATTTGTGTTCAGCAGCTGTGTAACAGCAGGATGTTGAAGACCTGTAAGAACTGAGTTACAACCCTGAATGTAGGCAGTGGTTAGAGGGACAGATTACTAGGTATATAGTAAGCGCTCAGTAACTTATCAAGAAAAAGAAGGTGGTCAGATTGAACAGAGACTGTTCAGTCTTTGGCCCCCTTTTTAGAAATCATGTAGTGGTAGAATGGGAAGATAATTCACCTAAAAAGCAAGTTACATGTTTGTAATTTCTCTGAAGAATATCAATGTTTACATTTTTTTGAAGTTGTTTGCTCATGTCTCAGACTTGATTTTTAAATCATGTGAGTTAGGTGTTAACTAATTACTTTCCAGTTTCTTGTATTAAGACATTCTTGCTTACTTTTTATTAATGCTTATCCTGTGGTAGTTGGGAAAGAAGAGTTGATGATCGTGGAAGAGTTTATTATGTGGATCACAACACCAGAACAACAACCTGGCAGCGGCCTACCATGGAGTCTGTTCGAAATTTTGAACAGTGGCAGTCTCAGCGGAACCAATTGCAGGGAGCTATGCAACAGTTCAACCAACGATACCTCTATTCGGTAATTAGCACATTGTACGATATCAACACAACTTTTTCCTTCAGGCATTTGCTCTTTTCGACTTTGGTGGTTTTTAAATGTTACAGACTACATTGCAAGATATTTTTTATTTATTCTTTAATAAGATATAAGTATTTTTGATACACATACACACTTTAAGCTTTTTTTTTTTTAATTCTAGTTTACTAACATTAAATACATACTGTTTTTGTCTTTACTAAATGGTAGTTTTCATAAATGAATTTCTTAATGAAATAATTTGTCTTTACTAACTCCCCAATCCTCCACCTTTAATTAGAATCATTTTGCTTGCTTTAAACCAAACCAGTTACCTCCTGATTTTACTTAAGGGCAGTCTTGCCATTTTCCAGCTGTTCTCATTCCCATCTCAGAATCTCAGAAACAACACTTTCATGTGTTTTGGCCTACCGAAGATATTCCTGGGATTGGAGATGGCTTTGTCCAAAAAATCTAATGCTGTCTGAAAATTTGACCAATTGATGGTTCATTTATTGCTGTAAACAAACATCTACAAGAAGACTTGGGGTAGCGGGTAATCTCTGTTAAATAGGTTTGATTACAGGAAGTGGAAAATACAAATTTTAAGTACTGGGCATCTCTGGATAGTGTTTTGAGGCAACTTGAAAACCCAAAATGTGGAGGCTAGCAAATAGGAATTAGGGAAGACACAAAAAGAAAACCTAAATAACTTTTTTCAGAATCCTGCCTCAGGCTGGCTCTTTCAACTCCCATTTTCTTTAGAGGTTAAGTAATAAGTTCTCATTTGCAGTCTGACCCACTCACCTGGTTTTCTGTGGCCAGCAGAGAGGGACAGGGCCAGCCCAGCCTTCATAGCATCTCCTGCTGCCACCAGTTTCTGGTCCTTCGGTAACTTGTACAGAAATCTGTGCTAAGATTTCACTGTTCAGCTGTATGTAGTAAACAAGAAATTATGTACTTTGTGCTTTTGTACATTATGTACTGTGTGCTTTTGCTGTCTGTATACATGAAAACCTTAGGGAAACAGGGCAAAATTAGGTCAGAGGGATGTATTAGAAATGTGTTCTCTTGCATAGAACACCTTTAAACAGATTGAGATGTAATTATCTAAGTATATACAAGTCTGGGGTGAAAGTCCAGAGCTAACACTACATTGGCTCAGTAATGCCACCTGGTACCCAGGTTCTTGGTACATCCTTATCATGCTTCATGCTTCACCTTTATCATACAGAGCTGTTGCCCTTTGGACTTCATTCTCTGTTGTAGGCAAGAAGAAAGGGAAAGGGGAATGAGAAGGGCAGATGACTTTTACCTAGTAAGCCCTGCCTTTTTGCTTGGAAAGGGATGCCCTTACCAGGGACTTCTGACAGTAGCTCGCTGGCCAGAATTGGTCATTCTACCAACCCAGCTGGGAATGGAATATTAGATGGATACATTTCTGCCTTGAAGAAAACAGTGGTTTGGGTGTCAAGGAGGGAGGAGTGGGAAATTGATACTGGGTAAAATTAATAGTATCTGTTATAAGGTTATAAAATATGTATCATTTTATCATATACTTTATCATTAAATAATTTTTCAGGTGATAGTTTTTGTATTTGTCATTCTTACAGTATGTAAGCATGAATGTGTTTTGTAGATGAATACACAAAAGATGCTAATATTAAAAGTATTTGTATAAAGATGATACTGGATTTTAATATTGGTTTTATTAATAGGCATGTGTTTAAAAACATTTTTTTAATGTTTGTTTATTTTTGAGAGAGAGAGGCAGAGCACAAGTGGGGGAGGGACAGAGAGAGAGGGAGACACAGAATCCGAAGCAGGCTCCAGGCTCTGAGCTGTCAGCACAGAATTAGGCATTTGTTTTAAGAAGAACTGATTAGTATTGTATTTCTAAACAAGTAGTTTTCATTTAAACACAATTTCCTATATGCTCTTCTCTCATTTCACTCCTGTAGATTATTATAGAAGGGCTAAGAAATTAAAATATTGATGTCAGAATTAGTTATTTCTAAGTCATCTTTAAAAAACTAGTCACTTTATCAACTGATTGACTCCTCTTAACTCATGACATGTTTAAATGTACTTTGTGTCTTGAAATGACTGTATTCACATTCCTTTATCATTTTTTAGAAAATTATTATAAAATGTGGTTCTATCAAGTGTTCGGTTTATCTCTGCTTTTATATTAAAGTACTGTTCTTTTTTTTTTTTTTTTTTTCCCCTCGAACCCTTTCTCCAATCAGGCTTCAATGTTAGCTGCAGAAAATGACCCATATGGGCCTTTGCCACCAGGCTGGGGTAAGCTGATATGTTGTTGGTAAAAATATCTGAAGATATATGTAATAATTAGTTATTAAATGCTGTGCTCACTCTATTTTTTAGAAAAAAGAGTGGATTCAACTGACAGGGTTTACTTTGTGAATCATAACACAAAAACAACCCAGTGGGAAGATCCAAGAACTCAAGGGTATGTGTGTACTACAGCCTTACTTAAGTAATATTACATGCATCTGTAGGTAAAATCAAGTAAACCTTGATTCAGATGTTTTTAGTACCTAGAAAATGTTCACCCTGTGATTATAACTTTATATATTAGCTTACAGAATGAAGAACCCCTGCCAGAAGGGTGGGAAATCAGGTATACTCGGGAAGGCGTTAGGTACTTTGTTGATCATAATACAAGAACAACAACATTCAAAGATCCTCGCAATGGGAAGTCATCTGTGTAAGTGAAAACCTAAAGTACTTAAGTGTTGTTTAATGACATAAAAATTTAGCCTCAACTTCAGCAACAGATTGTACTCTGTCAATCAAGAAAACCTAGACAAGTAATAGCTCAGTATACGTACATCTTTGCTTTATGTTACTACAGACTGAATTTGTAGTACATAATGTGTTAATGATGGCAAATATTTATCTAGTGATTACTGTATGTGGGGGATTGTTCTAAGCACTTTGTATAAACTAGCTCATTTTATTTCCCAACAGCCCCTTGAGGTGGATACTATTATTTTCCCTTTTTCAGTGCAGAAACTGAGGCTTAGGGGACATAACTAACTTGTGCAAAATCAGATGGCAAGTAATGGAGCTGGTTTCAGACCGAGGTAGTCTGTGCACAGATTTAACAGTCACATCGTGCCACTGCAGTGTGAAGGAATGAGATGTCAACAAATTTGAGTCTTCCAGATAAAAAGACCTTAAAGTAGAGCTCACCTTCATCCTCACTCTTAAGTGTGGTATCTTTGCATCACTAAGAAAATAGTTTTATGAAAGGTTTTTTTCAAATTTCCTACTGTCATATCTACCCACCTGCCAGCATCTGTCTTCCCTCTTAATCCTATAGGTGAACTATCATTGTTCCTATCAAAGGCCAGTGCCTTTACTGGCACACTAGATCTTTCTCCCTCTTCCCATTTAATTGTTGCAGCAATTGTCATCTTTCTATCTTCCATCATCAGTTTTTCTTCCTCTACTGAATTATTCTCATCACCCGTGATTTCTCCTAGACTGAAAACAAATAAACAGGGGTCCCTGGGTGGCACTCAATTGGTTAAGCAACAGACTCTTGATTCCAGCTCAGGTCATGATCTCACGGTTTGTGGGATCAACCCCTGCGTCGGGCTCTGCACTGATAGCACAGAGCCTGCTTATAATTCTCTCTCTCCTCCCTGCCCACCTGCCCCCCCTCCCCACTCTCTGTGCCTCTACTGCATACACGCTGTCTCTCTAAATAAAGAAATAAACCTTTGAAAATAAAATTTAAAAAAACACAACTTTTTACCTTTCAAATTCATTCCGTGAAAATTCATTTTTATTGTTGCCCCTTATGGGAAAAGTACCTGAAAGCATTGTCTCTATATTGCTGTTTCTAATTACTCTTTCAAACAGATTACAAGGAGTTTTACTGACCCTGAACTTGTTAAGGGCACCAGCAACCTCCACATTGTTAATTGTTAATCCAGGGGTGGGTTGCAGTCCTGTCTCATTTGATTTAGGAGCATTTGACACAGTACGTTTTTAGCCATCTCAACTTCAGAGTGTGTCCAGAATCCCGTTATGTCTTACCATGTCCACTGCCACTACTTTGGTCAACTGGAGTGCACGGTGCCTCTCTGCTTTCTGTCCACACCTCATATAATGTTATTCTCCATAGAGCAGCAAGTAGTAAAAAGTCATTCCTTTGCACAAAACTTTCCAGTGATTTCCATCTCAGTGAAAAGCAGATTCCTCACAATGGCCTCCAAGGCCTTAAAAAATGTGATCCCCGTTACCTCTTCAACTTCATCTCTTTTTTCTCTCCTTATTCACACTGCTTCAGCTTCACTGGCCACGTAGCTCTGCCTCAAGCACCTGGACTTTTACTTCTGGGTTGTAGCTGTTATTCTGCTCTTTCTTCAAATATGTACATGGCTTATGCCCTCCATGTTTTTGTTCAAATATTGATTTGTGAACCCAACTCTGTTCACCCTTTTCAGGATTAAAACATCTCCCTATACACTCTGTGTCCTTTTACATTGCCTTTTCCTCTCTCTCTTTAAAAAAATTTTTTTTAATGTTTATTTTTGAGAGAGAGACAAAGCATGAGTGGGGGAGGGGCAGAGAGAGCGGGAGACACAGAACCTGAGGCAGGCTCCAGGCTCTGAGCTGTCAGCACAGAGTCCGACGTGGGGCTTGAACTCACAGACTGTGAGATCATGACCTGAGCCGAAGTCAGATGCTTAACCGACTGAGCCACCCAGGCACCATTCTTGTTTTTTCTTTTTGAGGAGGAGTGGTAAGACATTTATCCCCTTCTAACACACTTCGTATATAATTTACTTATTTATTCTGTTTCTTGTTTTTCCACTTCACTGGAATATAACCTCCACAAAAACACATTATCATTACCTGTTAACACATAACACTCTCATCAACTAGAAGAGTGCCAGGTAGTAGTATGTCTTACATAAATATTTGTTGAATGAATTCACTTGAACCTGACAACATAAGAGAACATTTTGCATCCATTACAAAATGTTCCCTAAGATCATGAAAGTTCTTTATGTATGTATCTTAGGCTCTCCCTCAGTAGGCAGAAGACCCAGGCCTTCCCAGTGTGACTCACACCTGTCCCTTACATGCCACCCACTCTGTCTCTTCCCTCATTTACCAGTTGAGCTGTGTGACCTAGATGTCACTCGTTCTTAGAAATTGATTTTGCTTTGCATACTTTCTCACCAATGTTTAGTTTGAATTGGGCTTAAGATGTGGTAGAATTTCCTTCCCTGTCTTTTCTGTCTAGAGCCTCTATCCTCCTTAGATTTAAGTTATTATCAAAGTTTTTTTTTAATAGTAACAGACTTTAATATTTCATTTAACTTTGTTACAAAAGATCCACCCCTATATATAGTCTTACTTTTGTGTGTGTCCTCATTTTTCAGGCCTCTTAGCCCACTAAATTTATCTTCTTTCCCAGCAAATAGCTTTCCTGTGGTCATTTGTAGGACTCTGGTATACTCCACAATATTATATATCCAACTCTATTGTGAACTAACATGTTTGTTTTGTTTTTCCTTTAGAACTAAAGGTGGTCCACAGATTGCTTATGAACGCAGCTTTAGGTGGAAACTTGCTCACTTCCGTTATTTGTGCCAGGTACTACAGTGGTAAATAAATCTTATGTTTGTAATCATTTAGTCTTATCTTTGTACTATACAAATACTATAACTTACATGATATCACGATACTATTTTTGTTTTTAGTCTAACGCACTACCCAGTCACGTAAAGATCAATGTATCCCGGCAGACATTGTTCGAAGATTCCTTCCAACAGGTAAGGAAGATTTTATCAGGATAAATAGTACAGCTTGTCAGATTATATTCTATATATCTGAAGGGAGTTACAGTTTAGAAATTTTAAACCATGAACTGCCACTCACTGAGCGTGCATTATAATAATAATCATAATAAACTCCATCATGTATACAGTGATTACCAGATGCTTGACACTGGCATCTTAGGTTTATCATTTCATTTAATTCATCCTCACAACATCCCTTTGAGATAGCTATTATCATTGTGTCCATTTTAAATAAACAGCTTCCGGAGCAAGTTGACACACTTTGACATTTATTTACTTTTCTAAGACTTTATTAACTCAAACAAGTCTTGGTAAATACTACCAAATTAAAATTAAATCAGTATAGATACTCTCTTTCATTCAAGTTTTCCTTCAGTAACCTTAATGTTTATTCTTATCTCTTGTAGCTTTCTGTTTAAAGGTTGTGATCTAAAAGAGACCTCATCTGAGCACACTAGTTTAAAATGGCAGTACCTGCTCTCCTCTGAGACTTTATTCTTTTCTGTAACACTTATCTGACCCATTTTATTTGTCTCCCTTGTTAGAATGTAAGCTCCATGGTAGCACAGACTACTTCATTTACTGCTGTTATGCTAGTGCCTTGCACATAGCAGGTATTCAGTAAACATTTGGTGAATGAATGAACGAATGGAATATGTCTACCTTTCCTGAATCATCTGCAGAATATTTAAAGATGATAAATCGAGGGTACTTGGGTAGCTCAGTTGGTTAAGGGCCTGACTCTTGATTTCTGCTCAAGTCATGATCTCATGATTGTGAGATACAGCCCTGTGTGGAGCTCTGCACTCAGTATGGAGCCTGCTTAAGATTCTCCCTCTCCCTTTCTTTCTGCCCCTCCCCCACTTGAGCATGCTCATACCCTGCCCCCCAGTATTACAATGATAAAGTAAAATTCCTTTTGTATACAGGCACACAAGGACTTTTACATAAACAAGCCCAAATAGAATAACAGCATTCCAGACTCAACAACATGCAGATCCTAGCTGAATTTTACTAGCTGTTGGAATTTGGGCATGATATTTAATATAGCTACTATCAAAAAATTTTTTGGTTTGAGTTAAGTTTTTGGTTTGAGTTAATAAATTCTTAGCTTGTTCTAAGCTCTGTTTGAGCTTTATTTTAGCAAGTATACATCCAAGTTCATGGAAGATTTACTTTGCTCTGTCCTCTGGTGTGGGGAGAATCATGGTCAATTTGATGTGCATGGTTGCCTACCAAGCGAAGTCCTGCTGGTAAGCTGTGCCATCACCCAGACACGCCAGTCTTGGCTTCGGTTTTATCATATGTGTGGTGGAATAATTCATTTTTATTCAGAAGTAAAGCCTGTTTACTAGTATCGCTAATGTAAGCCATTAAAGATTATGAAAATTGGGTATCTGTAAATAACTCTTTGCTTTAGCTGAGTTCCTTTCCTACTGATAAATGAAATCCGTGGTATAAGCAGGACCTACAACAAGCTCTTCTCATCAAATGTTGCTAGTTACAAAAATTTATAAGTCAGCTTTTACAAGATTTTGGTAAAATTTGGAGATTGACAGGGGACTGAATATTTTCTAAGCTTAAAAACTTTCTGTGTCACTCTTCCTCTTGCCACTAACCCAAAGTAGAACTACCATTTAATACTAGACGAGGGGAAAGAGATTTTAGAAAGTGAATCACAGGAGGCATAATAGAGTAAGGTACATCTCTACTAGTTTGTGGAACACATCAATAGATCTCTTTAATTAAAGGCATTGTATGAGATAAGGAAATGTATAATTCTGGAAATACAAATGAAATTTAAGTTGAATGATTTTGGAAGAAACTTGCACTGTATATGAGTGTTAAAATATCCATGTTTTTGTTTTTAATTAGATTATGGCATTAAAACCCTATGACTTGAGGAGACGATTATATGTAATATTTAGAGGAGAAGAAGGACTTGATTATGGTGGTCTAGCAAGGTAAAATAAAAACACATATCTGCTTTGCAATAAATATATCTCCGTTGTAGTGGATGTATTCTTGAAAAGATACAAACGTTTTTTCAGTAGCAATCCAGAGTTATTTTTAGAAACAAAAATTAAAATATTAGCACAATTCTAGAGGTAACCATTATTATTCCTGTCTTGGTTATCCTTTACATTTTCTCTGCATAGGAATAAATTTGTATGTATGTGTGATATAGTACATATGCTGTTTTTTGTTTTTTTTAACAGTTTTAATATAACATGCACAATGTAGTAACTTGATTTTATCATTTTATATCGACATATTTTCATATCATATATGGAGATAATACTCTCCTTTATTTTAATGGCACTGATACTCTTATTTAATGTCTGCATAATATTACATTGTATGCAGATATCATAATTAATAGATCAACATGCATAAGGTTAATTTTTACTATTCTAACAGTGTATGTTGGTTTTATGTTTGTGTTTTAATCCAGTGTGAATCCTTTTGAGAATAGTTTTACATTTATTAAATACATTGTTAACAGAAAATGTGAAGCAATATGATGGGAAATCCTTTTAATTTCAATTTTTTTTAATGAAAACCTTAAAAAATTTTTGCTTCACCCAAACCTAATTTGAAAGCAATTTATTTTTCAGCAGAACACACCTTCCTTAAATCTTTTAAAAGACTTAAACTTGCTTTTCATAGAAACACATCTTTTAAACCAATATGTCATAGTTGTACAGAATTACAAAATCACAACTTTAGTACAGTGAACAAAAACAAATAGGTGGGAGCATATATGTGGAGTTATCAGATTTGGTTAGTTAGCATATTTTCTCATCCAGTGAATTATTAAGCTTTTTCAGAAAGGAAACTAAATGTTCATATTACATCTATTTTGATTTATCTCAATTTCAGAAATTTTCAGACATTAAAAAGAAAGGTAGACGTTAGAAATGAAATGTATTATTTTTAAAATGTCTGACTTTATAATACTCCTATTCTTGTCTGCACTCATACTTACCTCATTGGTTGGGTTTAGTTTTATATTTTGACATTTTAATGCATTTAGCCAGTTACTCCATAGTATGATTTTCTCATTCCCAAATTCTTAATTTTGATTCATGTATTAGTTTTGGTTTATTCAAGAGTTTACAAGGGTGATATACTCCTTTAGTTTTGCATATTTGAAAATGTGTTTTTGTGCTTTTGTATATAAACAACGTCACTAGATATAAATGTCTTATGCAACACTAGTTTGTCCCCTTCTCTGTAGACCTCGCTTCACTGTCTTCTAGCATTGAATGGTACAGCACTGTGAAGTGGAAAGCCAGCACCTTATAGGAAACTTTTTTCTTTGGATGCCCACACAGTCCTTTTCCTTGAAGTTCATTAATTCATTAATTGTTGATTGTTTTATATCTTTTCTTAGGAACCTATTAAGATCTTTCTTAATTTAAGGGAAATTTTCTTCTATTATGTCTTTGAATATTTTTTCTGTTCCATTTGTTCCATTTTTCTTCAGGAACATCAGTCATGGGTATGTGGAATCTTCTTCGTCAGTCCTACCTGTCTGTCATCTTATCTCTGATTATTTTTATCTTTGTGCTTTTCTATTTTGTTTTGATTTTCTCAAACCTATCCTCATGTCACTGTTTGCAGTACTGCCCTACATTTTGTTGCTTCTAATGTGATTTTTCTTCATTAGTGGCTTTACTGTTTTCTTCATTTTCTTCTCTAGGCTCTGCTAGCTCATCTGTTGTCTCATAATTTTTTTAACCTCTTGTATTTCTTTAGTTTATTAGAAAGTATAGAAAAGGATATGTTGAAAGTGAACTCTTCCACCTCTTATTAATTAGAATTTTTTCTTCTTTTCTTTTAATGTCAGGGTATATAGGTCAGATACCATGTTATACATAAACATTCTTCTTTTAAATGTATTCCGTTTTCTCTGGGCTTCTAGTTTGCTAAAAGTGATCTGCCGCAACTGGAAATTCTATTTCTGGTTTTTCTGTGTCTAAACACGTTCTCACAGATCCGTCAGCCCTTTTCCCTGGGGACATGTCTTACCTCAGCCTTGTCACAGTGGGAAGTCATTTAGTTCAACTACTATGTTGGGACTGGATTTAGTTTTGTGGATTAGTGTTTATCATTTCTTAGTTGATTTTGTTTAGCGAAAGACTACCTTCTCTACCTGTCAGACAGTTTCTGAGATTGTATTTTTAAAGCTTTAGAACAGTGTTTGTAAAAAGGCTTCCAGGCCAGATCTAGCCTGCCTAGTAATGGCCCCCACTGTGATTTAAAATTTTTTTTTTCAATTATTTGATACATTAAAGAAAATCACTAAATTATGCTTAAGAATCAAGATTTCTGGGTTCTCTTTAAAAACCGTAGACCCATGTTGGCAGCTTCTCACGTGGCATCAATTGGCTGAGTCTGAGTAGCTGATTCATTCCTATAGAGTAGTATACACTCTTTTTCACTCTGTGCCCACCATTCCCCTGTCATCTAAGGACAATGATTATATGCCGAGAAATAATTCTTCCTTAAAACTGGTAATAACTTTTATTAGGGATACAGTGAAGAATGGGAGATTGGGGCTAGGTAGAGCATTGGAGGCTGTGTGCAGAAGGAAGCCACTTGCTAATCACTGTAAGCATTTGAGCTTGGAACCCTGCTTTAGAAGCAATTACCGTTGAAGAGAATCTTGCAAATTGGGTTTATTTTGATATGTAAATTATTAATCTCTTATCTATTTGGATCTCATATGTATTGGACTTTGCTACATGAGGCAAAATTGATGGTAAAAAGTTAGAGAATGCTTATCACATTTAAAGGTTTCATCTTTTAAATTTTTGTTTCATTTGTAATACATTGACAATAAAAACCATTCCTTAGCATCAGTGCTGTGTCTGTCAGTATCAACAGCAAATACTTATTAAAGCCTATTGCGTATAGATCCTAAAATGCCTGTGAGTCAGTTACAAAAATATATGTAAAGACGTGGCTTTTGCTTTTGAGGAGCTTATAGTCTAGTGGATGGGCAGGTCATGTATAGGAAAATGAATAATATTGTGGTTGTTACCACAATACCACAGAGTACTCAGTGATTGATACAAATAAATATGTTGAAAATTGCTTCGAAAAATTGCTTAAATGGGATGGATCTACGTTGTGCTGAAAGAAAAAGTGGGACCTACATAGGCTGGCTTGACACTGAGGAGACATAGCCAGATGAAAGTATGGCATAAAAATAAGCATGTTATCTGTGAGTGGCATTGAGTTTGTAGTCTGGCATCATAAGAACTGCGGGTAACTGACTGGAGGGCCAGATCATAGGAAGACTTAACTGGAGGGCTGAGGAATTGGGCAGCCAAGTTACTACAGGCTGTTGAGCAGAGGTATGATATGTACATGAGTGTATTTAGGTTTGTTTTTAAATTCATGTATGTATGAATGCTAAAAAATTATCTTTTCTTTTAGAGAATGGTTTTTCTTGCTTTCACATGAAGTTTTGAACCCCATGTATTGCTTATTTGAGTATGCTGGCAAGAACAACTATTGTCTACAAATAAATCCAGCATCAACCATTAATCCAGACCATCTTTCGTACTTCTGTTTTATTGGCCGCTTTATTGCTATGGTGAGTCCTGATTTTCCATTATTTATTTATTCATTTATTTACTTAAACTTGTTTATCTCAAAAGTATTTTAGAGAAGACTAAAAAATGATCCGCATTATCCCTTATATATATTCCCAAACTTTGTTACCAAGGAAGTCTGCCTAGAAAGGAGAATACCAAAATACAATTTATTTTTTGAGTACCTATATGAAATCAAGATTATGAATACAAGGATTATTGATGTAGCCTTTTGGTCTTTAAAAGTCCTTTTATTTTATAAATTAAAGCATAATTATAGTGTGACTACTTTTGTATAAAAGGAAAATCTGAGTTGTATAACATTTGGACTTGACTGATGTGCTGGGAATTTTCAGAGCTTTACAGAAGCTCTTGTGGTGTGGAACTGTTATCTTTTCAGAAGTGTTTGTATTTGTACTTTCTTACCTGTTTATTCATTCAGCAAATATTTATTGAGCACCTACTATAGCATGGTAGTATGACAGAGGTGAGACCATGATAAAAAGACATTGTCCCCGTTCTCTCTGTAACCCTTCTGTTAGAAGAGTTAACACATAAAAAATACAGAATAACACATAAGTATGTGCCGAGGAAAAAGGAGTGTTGCTTTTTTATTTGGCACGATTAGAAGTGGCCTCTCTGAGGGGTCACACATGAACATAAAAGTGAAAGCAAAGAATTGAATGATGCATATATCTTGGAGAATAACATTCTAGACATAAGGAAGAGCAAGAAAAAGTCTCCAAAGTGTAGTTACATTTTTGATTGGGAAATGGCATGCCTGGAGCAGAGTATATGAGAGAGAATGTGGTGGGAGATGGGGTTGAAAGGTACTGTGTGGGACCTCTAGGAAATGCACTTAAGGGTTGTGAGCAGGAAATAACATGATCAAAATAACATGATCTGACTTAGCTTTTATGAAGTTTATCTTGCTGCTGTGTAGGAAAGAGACTATAATTGCGTGCAGAGGAGAGCAACATAGAAGCAGAGAGACCATTTATGACAATCCACGTGAGAGATGATAGTGGCTTTGGACCTAAGTGGTGTAGCAGTTGAGATCGTCGTGAGAAGTGGTTTGGATTCGGGGATATATTCTGTAGTTAGAGTTAACAGGGTTTTCAGACAGCTTAGATGCATAGTGTGAGAGAGTCAGGTATGGCGTCAAAATGTGTCTGGTTGCAGTGGCTGTCTCCTAAGGTGGCACAGCTGTGGCAAGAGCAAATTTGGGGGATTGGGAAAAATCAAGAAACTGGATTTGGTTTGTTAAGTTTTAGATACCTATAGATCCAAATGGAGATGTAGAGTAGGTGGCTATAGAAGTCTGGTGATGAGAGGGTATCTAGATAGATAGGGCTTTGTGATCTTTTAAGGAATAAGTGTGGACAGAGAAGAAGGTTAAGGACATTGCAGGTCAAGGAGATGAGAAGGAACCAGCAAAAGAGCCGAGGCCGTGGAGGAGGTAGGAGACTCAAATAAGAACCTTGCTAGAAGATGAGGGGAGATGATCAGCTATGTTTGGTTCTGGTAGGCTGAGCAAGATGAGGTATGGGAAGCAACCATTTGATTTGGCCAGGGGAAAGGCATTCCGGAGCAGTACAGAGGAATGGTTGGTGGGGGTGAAATCCAGAGAGAATGGAAGAGGAAATGGAGACAACAAATATAAACCTTTTAAGGAAGTTTGCTTCCATTTAGGGAATTGGGCAGTGTCTAGAAATAAATAAGGAATGGGTGGGGAATAAACGATTTATCTGCAGATGATGATGGCCAAGTAAGAGGAAAGAATTTGGTGAGGTCAAAGAGATAGGGACTATGGGAGCAATGACCTTGAGTAGGAGAGATGAAGAGATCTGTGTAGTCCACATAGAAGTAATAGATAACTTAATACAGTAAATAGATTCAGTTGCTTATAGTGAGCAGATCTGATGGAACACACAAAAATTCTCTTCTGATGGCTTCTTTTCCCTCACTGAAATAGACGGCAAAATCATAGGCTCAGTGGGAGTGGGGAAAAGAAGTATTTGAGGAATGAAATAGTCATCTGGGAGAGTGAATGTAGTGGGGCATTAGGATTACCAGGTAGCACTAAGCTCCCACTCGAGGTTGTTGGTCATGAACCAGTCACCATGGTTGTATATGCATTTCTAGCATGTTTCAGCGCCCAGACACAGGCAGGGAGTAGGTTAAGAGTTGTGTTTAGCAGGGTTTTATATTTTGCCAGAAATTCATTGAAGGGAAGCTGGGTTTGGAGGTATACGAGGGAGTAATTTTAACGACTGATGGTGGAATCAAAATTGAATAAGGGGAGAAATAACTTTTTTGAGAAGCTGAGAAACAGTGATAAGTTTCTATGTATTTTTTAGATCCCAGTGGGGTCAAAAGTTGTAGGTATCACTGCAAAAGGCAGTGAGCTGGCAAATTAGGTGGTGGTTGAAATTGAGTTTGTGAAGAAATACAGTGGTTGCTAATAACAGTATCTAAGGTATTATGTCAAGAACGTTTAGCTAAATGAAAAACTAAGATCACTGAAAGGACTAAAAAGTCAGGAAAGTAAGAGAATCATCATTATAGATGTTAGACTGTCCAAAATTATTTATGACGGTAGCACAGAAGAACACAGCATTGATGGAGTAACAAGGAGAAACCCAGAGATCTAGGGATGATAGCAGTGAAATGCGGACAGGGCTGGGGTGGTTAGCCACCAATGACAGTGTGAAGGCATGAGCTTAAAGACAGGCAGATTTAGGGAGGAGGAAATAGTAATGAAGAGCAACATATGCCTTACTTCCAGGCCTGGTGACATGAGGGGGATGGGAGAGAAACAGCACCCCTTTGGGAGGACTTAGAAGCGGAGTCCTCAGAAAAACACTAGATTTTTGTTAAGCAAGATGCTAAAGGATCTTCAAAGAATGATTTGAGTATATGAGCGATTTTGCTGATGGATCACGAGCCTCACAGGGTAGAGCATAGAGATGGTTTTGGGAGTTAGGGGAGGTGTGAGAAATGGAATTAGATTTTTAGATAGATGGGCAGTTGGTGGCGAGAATTGGGGTGCTGAGGGGATCTGGCGCTTCCTGCTTTGGCTGTTGTGAGCAGATGTGAAAGCAAATGCTGTTAGTCCTGGAAATCTCTTAGGCAACTGTGGTCAGAAGAGGCGTGAAGAAGGGGTCTTGCCAGGTGCGTGCATGGGAGTGCTGAGGCTCCTTCTGTATTTCTGCATCCAATTAGGTTAATTTAATTTATAAAACACTAGAAAGAGTGGGGGTTTTGGTACTGTTCTTTTATTTTCCTTATAGTTATCAATAGGACATGATATAGTTAAGTGTTTGTTATTTAACTCTGTCATTTGTTTTTCATACTTAGCATTTTATATAATTGGTTTTCATGATTTATGCTGGTTACTTATTTAAGTGCTTATTTTGGCCTGTGAAAATCTCATGGCCTGAGAAATCTCATGATTTCTCTGTTATTGTGTGCTTTGAATAAGAAAATTACTGTTTTATAAATTTTTAAGTAAAATTTTTTGTTTTTCTTGGCAGGCACTTTTTCATGGGAAGTTTATTGATACTGGTTTCTCTTTACCATTCTACAAGCGTATGCTAAGCAAAAAACTGACTATTAAGGATTTGGAGTCTATTGATACTGAATTTTATAACTCCCTTATCTGGATAAGGTTTGAAGATTTGTCTTTCAGTAAGGCATTTTCTTGAAGACAATTTAGATATCTGGTTAATTAGTCCATATATGTTTTTATCACCCAGAGACAACAACATTGAAGAATGTGGCTTAGAAATGTACTTTTCTGTTGACATGGAAATTTTGGGAAAGGTTACTTCACATGACCTGAAGTTGGGAGGTTCCAATATCCTCGTGACTGAGGAGAACAAAGATGAATATATTGGGTAAGGTGATATACTTGGTTGGCCTTAATTTCTAGAACTTCTAAAGCATGTCAGAACTAACAACTCTGTCTGTACCCTTCATTTGATTCCACGTTCACTCCTCTGAATGTTCCACATTCATTCCCCCTTTCACGTATCCTTTTCTGTCATTTGCTCTCTACTCAATCTTCATCTCAGTTTATAAACATGCTCTCACAGGACTAAAAAATTCAAATGTACTAAAATAACTTCCCTTGCCTCTCATGGCTTAACATTTATTTAAGTTCTTCTCAACAGTACCAATCAGTGTTCTAGAAATGAGAATAGTGACCTTCAGTTTCCCACTCCCACTTGCATTCCCATCTTTGTCCAGATCAAAAATTATAGAACATTGGTGCTAAAAAGGACTTTGCAAAGACTGTGCAGTTTCATTATTTCTAGATGAAGAACCTAGGGTGCTCTGTTGTAACGGTAGTAGCAAAGCCCAGCCTGTAGCCCAAGCCGTGACCAGTAATCTAATGCTCGATTCCTCTTCCATCTCACGTTTCCTCTCTAACTTTTTTCACAGTGCCCACCACAGCCTCTGTTTTGAAACTGTTCCTTTGAATCCCGTGATCTGCACCTCATGGATTTTCTTTAATTTCTCTTTAACGATGGTTATCTAAAACTCCTTTTCCTAAATGTGGATATTTTTCCAAGGTTCTTTATTCAACCTGCTTCTCTAAATAGACTGGCACCATGGCTTCAGTTTTCTAATAAAGTAATATCTGAACTTTAGAAATAATTTCCAGGTAGATCCATACTTTTCCGTGAAAGAACCAGATAATATTTTAGGCTTGTGAGCCGCATACAATCTCTCTTGGAACTATTCCACTCTGCTGTTGCAGCACAAAAGCACATAGACAAAATATGAACAGATACATGTTGCTGTCTATGTTTCCAACAAAATTACTGTGGACTCTGAAATTTGATTTCATATAATTTTCAAGTCAGATAATCTTTGAATATTTTCTCAATCATTTTTAAAAAGTAAAGACTATTCTTAGCTTACACGCTGTACAGAAAACAGGTGATGGGCTGGATTGGGTCCATGGGCCATAGTTTGTCAACTCCTCAACTACTAAATCAAGTTAAAATCAAATTTCTTTCTGTTATTTTTCCTATTGCCTTACTTGGCCTTGTTATCTCTATTAATGGTACTACCCTTGGATTCTTGGTGCCATCATCGTCTCAGACTTTATGTCCTTGATATTTGTTTCAAAAATGGGATCGTATCATACTCTCTAGCTTGCTTTTTCCATCCTCTAGGTCAGTAGAGATAGACCTAACACATTTTCTAATAGCTAGATAAATTATGGTATACCCATTCTATAGTAGTCCTTTCTGCTAGTAAGTGTCATTCAGATTGTGTCCAGTTTGGGCCACTGCAAACAAAGGCAAAGAAAACTTCCTTAAGTAAAGCTGTGTATATCTGCTGCTTTTGTCTTTGTGGCATAGATTTCTAAAGTGAGGTAATTTCGTCAAAGACTGTTTAATTGATGTATTGCTTTTGCAAAAGGACATAGCTAACAATCCTTTCTTCCCTTTTTAACCCATAAAATTGCTATGGCCTTTCAATTTCACATCCTTAATGTCTCTTTGCTTATTAAGTTAATGCAGCTATTCCAGTGTGGCATTCTAGGCCTCTTCCTATTTTTCTGCTTAATTAGTTTTCTCTGAGTGGAGAAAACCAGTTTAATAACTGATTTTCTTCTTTATGTATCTTTATATTATCTGAGGTATTTTTGTTTTGCTTCTTTGTCATATAATGAGCATTTATTACTCGTATTGTAAATAGCTAAATTGTTTTTTCCATTTTGAAAACAGTATGTTTCCAAAGATAGTTCCATAAGGCGCTGGGCTTTTTGTATTCAAGCCATAAGCTTTCCACAGAAACCAACAATAGCTATTAAATAGCACATCCGAAGCATTTTTAAAATGCTGTCAATGTTTTCAAATATCAAAAGCAGATTAAACAAAATTTCATCATATAAAGGCCATATTTAGTTTGCTACTTTATATTTTATATTTTGTGTTAAGGTGATAACTGGTTTTTAAAGAGTTGCCCATGTAATACCTGTTATATAAGAGTTGATATCTAATCTTGAATATAACAATTTTTGCTTAATTGTTTCAGTTTCTGAAACAATAACAGACTTTAATCTTGTTTTTTTTTTTTTAATCTTGCTCTTTAAAATTATGTAAGAATACTATTCTTTTTTAATTGGGATATTTTGGTTTTAGTGTACCGCAGTTAATCTCTGAGTAAACGAATGGTAGAGAGATGTATGAAATGCTGTCAGAATCCAGAGTGGGATTGATTCTGCTAGGACTCAGGAAAGTTTTTCCCATGGCATTGCATGTTAGGTCTGAAAAGATGGAGTGCTTTTTGGAGGGAGGGAAATAGCAAAAGCAGAGGAATTGAGGTATTAAAGGGATTAATTTATCCCAAGAATCTACAGCCACAGAGGAGATATAGTGGCTAGCTAGGAGCCTTGAATGGTAGCCAGATTTGCATTAGTCTAAGGAAACTTTTATGTCTAAGAAACCTGGATTTTTGCTCTAATAGGAGAGTCATCAAAAACAAACGAAAACTAAGATAAAATGATCAGAATTATTTCTGGAAGGCTAATCCTAGCATCTTTGTGGAAGATGAATTGAGAGGGATGGATGGAAGGGGGAGTAGTTAGAGATCTTAACATAGTTAAAAGGCTCTTTCAAACTTCTGGTAGTTGGTATTGTAGACCTACCTGAAACAGGTGAGGTAAAAATGAGGGAATGGATTTTTGAGGATATTATAGGAATAGAATAGCTCAGATTCAATGATTGATTACATGTAGTGGGGGAAATACTAGTAAATGAAATATTTGAGGTTTCTGAATTGGTTAACAGTTGAACATGTTAATTATCTTTAAGTAGTAAAGAGCTAGAAAAGAAAAGGCAGAGAGCTCAGTGATGCCAACATTTATGGACCAGTGAAACCAATGAAAGGAACAAAGTAGCTAAGTCAGATAAGGAGCGGTGGTATTGTCAGATCAGAGAACTCTGAGGGTTGGGAATGCTAACACCCAGTGTTACAGGAAGTTCATGCAGCAGGAGTAATTTTGAAGAGGGCATTGGGCTTGGCAATTGAGACTTCTTTGGTGACATATGTGAAGGGATTTGTTTATCCCCCAGAGCGAAATCTTGAAAACCCAGACATTTACAGTGGTTTAAAATTTGGATGAATAGAGCTGAGAAGTGGAGACAGGATAGAGTACTCTTCTAATAGGAGTGGTGGTAAAGAGAGCAAAGGCAGTAGTTAAAAGCAAACACTGGGTTGAAGGGAGGGTTTTGGAAAATAATGGTCTGAGCATCCATGTGGGCAAATGGGAAGTGGGGTAGGAAGGTAGAGTTGAGGGCATGGGCAGGAGAAGGTGAGTTATTGATGAAGAAAAGTTGTAGAGGCAGCAAGGATGAAAGGTTTGCCTCAGCAGAGAATAAAATCAGCTTCCTTTGGGACACGGGAAGAGGCGTTTGGAAGGGGAGGAATGTGGATAATCGCCTTTCCCTTTGTCTGCTGTTTCTGGTGTCTTCTCCTCATCAGTAGTCTGTGCTGCTTCCACAGGGACCTCCAGACCCACCTACTGTCAGGGCCCCTTGTATAGATTCTGCGTCACTATACAGATTCTCTTCCTTACTTCTTTATATTACACTTCCCTCCTGTATGTCTGCATTATATGTCTCCTCGGAATGTTTCTTCTCGTCTTTTCTATTCTTTTAGGAAATCTTTGTGTTCTCTCTAATGAATTAACATGTAAAGAACCAGTTCCCAGCTTTAAGCCTTCTCAGACAGAGGGATCATACTGCATTTAAGCATATGGCCTGCAGACAGACTGTTACCGAGACAGTCCCTTGCTTTCCCCGCTGTGCAAGGCTGAGTCAGAGTTCTCAAGTCTCCCTTGGCGAATGGTTTGCTGGGAGGAGAACCTGTTGAATGACTGTAGCCTTTCCCTTACTGTGTCAGCTAGACACGATCTGGAATTATTTGTTACACACGAACAGGAAATAGTAAGTGTTGAACTGTGGCTGTCTTACTGACAAATAAAGAACTTCCTATTTTGAAAAGCATCCTTGCTAGCCACAGATGTGCTAGAACTGATTTCCTCATGGAAAAACGTGTTACATACATAAACACACAAACATGTGTAGGTTACATATGTATGGTATATTTGGAAAAAGAGACGGAATTTTAGAAGTAGTTGGTGTTTCTAAGCTTTTACCTCACATGCAGATTAACTATTTTTAAATATTGTTTTTATTTTCAGTTTAATGACAGAGTGGCGTTTTTCTCGAGGAGTGCAAGAACAGACCAAAGCTTTCCTTGATGGTTTTAATGAAGTTGTTCCTCTTCAGTGGCTACAGTACTTTGATGAAAAAGAATTGGAGGTTAGGCTTTTTTATTATGCTGTTTAGAAGATGTTAATGGGAGGAGGGACTGTTTTTGCGCTTCTACAGGATGTCCACACATTTTTAAATGATGTGGCACAATCTTGAGTTCTCTTATCCATCTCAGTGTTCAGGATGTATTAAAATCCCAGCATGGGGTGATGGTCTTAAGTTCTCTAAACCATGATGATGTCATGGGCACAAAGTCATTAATCAGTGCCCCCTATCCTGAAGAATGAGTTCAACCTTGTTAATAACTTGGGGAACTTAATAAAATCCTGGGTTAGTAGTGAGTTGCCCCAAAGATCAGTTTTTTAAGTCATGAGTTCTTAGTGGTCTTAACTGTATTCAGACTTATTAGAAGTATATCAGAACTTCTTTTTTTGGAGGGATGTGGGAAAGTACACATGACAGAATTTACCATTTTGAATATTTTTAATTGTACAGTTCAGTAATGTTAAGTATATTCCCATTATTGTGCAACCAATCTCCAGCACTTTTTCATTTTGCAAAACTGAAATTCTATACAGGTCCCCATTTCTCCTTCTTGGCCCCGCCATTCTACTTTCTATGAGTTTAACTACTCTTGGTGTCTCCTGTAAGTGAAATAATGCAGTATTTGTCTTACTATGACTGGCTTATTTACTTAACATAATGTTCCTCATAGTTGATTCATATTGTAGCATGTGTAAGAATTCCTTCCCTTTTTAAGGCTGAATAGCATTCCATTGTATGTATATATCTATACATTTTGTTTATTCATCAGTCAATGGGTATTTGGGTGGCTACTACCTTTTGGTTTACTGTAAATAAAACTGCCATGAACATGGATCTATAGATATCTCTTAGAGAGTCTGTTTTCAGTTCTTTTAGATGTATACTCAGGAGTGGTGTTGGTGAATCATATAGTAAATCTGTGTTTAATTATTTGAGGAACTACCACACTTCTGTAGTGGCTGTACCATTTTACATTCCCACCAAAAGTGTGCACAGGTTCCAGTTTCTTCACATCTTTGCCCACACTTGTTATTTTCTGTTTTATTATAGTAATGGGTATAAGGTGATATCCCATTGTGGTTGCGATTTATATTTCTCTAATGATTAGTTATGGTGAATTCTTGAAGTCTTCTTTCCCCATATAGATTAGAACACAAGGCAGGGCTGTAGGGAAGGTCCTTGGTATTTCTTCTCTGCCTGCTTTGGGTATAGTGTTTTAACTTTAGCCATCTTTGGTTCTCTGTTAAGACACCATAATCAAATGTGCATATAAAAAGTTAGCATGATGATTTATATATACAGTAATATTCCCCTATAGAAATTCGCCTTCTGGTAACTGACAAGTATATGAAAATAAGGACTCTGAGCCTGGATGACATGCAGACTCTATAAATCTGGCTAACATCTCTTTCTTAACAGCTTGACTACACAGATTAGCAGAAACACATCAGAAGAATAGAATGGAAGATAGCAGTATTTAATCTTTTTTTTAAATCACACACTTCATTAAGAATCTGAAGAAAATTAAATAATTTTGTGTCTTCAAAATGTGTACACCTAAAGTATTCCATACCATTAAGAGCTCCTATTTTAACACTTTTCCAAAGAAGACATCCAGATGGCTAACAGACACGTGAAAAGATGCTCAACATTACTCATCATCAGGAAAATACAAATCAAAACCACAATGAGATACCACCTCACACCTGTCAGAATGACTAAAATTAACAACCCAGGCAACAACAGATGTTTGTGAGGATGCAGAGAAAGAGGAAGGAACTCTTTTGTACTGCTGGTGTGAATGCAAACTGGTGCAGCCACTCTGGAAAACAGGATGGAGGTTCCTCAAAAAATTAAAAATAGAGCTACCCCACGACTCAGCAATTGCACTACTAGGTATTTATCCAAAGGATACAGGAGTGCTGATTCAAAAGGGCATATACACCCCAGTGTTCATAGCAGCACTGCTGACAATAGCCAAAGTATGGAAAAAGCCCAAATGTCCATCAACTGATGAATGGATAAATAAGATTTGGTATATCTATACAATGGAATATTACTTGGCGATGAAAAAGAATGAAATCTTGCCATTTGCAACAACATGGATGGAACTAGAGTGTATTATGCTAAGCAAAATAAGTCAGAGAAAGACAAATATCATATGATTTCTTCACTCATGTGGAATTTAAGAAGCAAAACAGATGAACATAGGAGAAGGGAAGCAAAAATAAGATAAAAACAGAAAGGGAAACAAACCATAAGAGACTCTTAAACATAGAGAACAAATTGAGGATTGCTGGTGGGGTGTTGGGTCGGGGGGATGGGCTAAATGGGCGATGGGCATTAAGGACGGCATTTGTTGGGATGAGCACTGGGTGTTATATGTAAGTGATGAATCACTAAATTCTGTTCCTGAAATCATTATTATATTATATGTTAACTAACTTGGATTTAAATTTTTTAAAAACTAATAAAAAAGCTCCTACTTTGGAGGCACACCTAGTGAAAGAGGGATATTACAGCCAGAGTCCAACATTAGAGCAGAGATGAAACTAAGACAGTAGATCTGAAAGGGTATGAAGAGACGCATACTTTCATATAGCCCTTGGTAGATACAGTTGTCTCATGCATAGCCCTGTGAAATAGTTTGACCATGTGATAGTTTCCTTTTACATATAAGGGGACTAAAGCTCTTATTGTTACTGATTTGCCTTTAGTTCATGGTACAGAACTGTGAGAAAATATAGATCTTTTTTGTTGTTATTTTTGCTTTATCTTGATTTTTATTCTTTTACATCCATTCATCATCTCTCTTAACCATGAATAATACCACAATAATGGGCATGTATACCATTATTGAAAATAATGATTATTGATAATCATGCCCCTTTACAAGTTAAAATGTTTCAACTATGAAGATGTAACAATCATTCTTTATAAAAACTCTCATCACACTAGGAATAGAAGGCCACTTTCTCAGTTTGTTAAAAGAGGATCAACGAATAAGATAAACCCTGACATCATTGTGAATGGTGGTATCTTAAATATTTCATATTGAGATTAGGAACAGGGGCAAAACTCTCATCCTTTATATTACCCACTGTACCAGATATTCCCCACTGGCCCAGCCAGTGCAGTAAGGCAAAAGTAGAAACAAAAAGCATAAAGACTGGAAAGAAGTAAAATGGCCTTTATCCATGGATAATAACATATGATAGTCAACTTAGAAACTCCTAAAGAACCTACCAAAGAAAAAAAAACACTAGAAATAACAGCAAATTTAACAAGACTGTAGGATAGAAGGCCAGTAATTAAAAAATCAAGTATATATTTTCTATGTACCGGCAACAAATGCTTAGAAATTGAAATTTTAAAGTTTTATTTACTAACGCATCAAAAAAATAAATGTAACCAAAGGCATGGAAGACCTCATTGCTCAGAAAAATTAAAGATGACTTGGGGCGCCTGCATGGTTTCAGTCAGTTAAGTGTCCAACTCCTGATTTCAGCTCAGGTCATGATCTCATGGTTCGTGAGATCAAGCCCTGTATGGGGGTCTGTGCTGATAGTGCAGAGTCTGCTTGGGAGTCTCTCTCCCTCCCTCTCTTTCAACATAAATAAACCTTTAAAAAATTATTTTTCTTTAAAAAAATTTTTTTAAGTTTGTTTTGAGAAAGACAGCACGAGTGGGGGAAGGGCAGCTAGAGAGGGAGAGAGAGAATCCCAAGCAGGCTCTGTGCTGCCAGCACTGAGCCCGATGTGGGGCTTGAACCCACAGAGCTGTGATATCATGACCTGAGCTGAAACCAAGAATCTGATCCTTAACCGACTGAGCCAGCCAGGCGCCCCAACCTTTAAAAAATTTTTAATGTTTATTTTTGAGAGAGAAAGAGACAGTGTGCGACTGGGAAGAGGGGCATAGAGAGAGGGAGACACAGAATCCATAGCAGGCTCCAGGCTCTGAGCTGTCAGTCCAGAGCCTGATGTGGGGTTCAAACTCAAACTGCAAGATTACGACCTGAGCCAAAGCCAGATGCTTAACCAACTGAGCCACCCAGGTGCCCCAATAAACATTTTTTTTTAAAGAAAAAGATGACTTAAATAGATGGGAAGATACATCATATTATGTATTGGAAGACTCTATTATAAATGTCAGTTCTCTCTAAATTGATCTGTATATTCAACACAATCCCAATCAATATCTGGAATAATTTTTTGTAGAAATTGACAAGCTGATTTTAAAAATACAAAGAAATGCAAAGGCTCTAGATAAGCTAAAACAGTTTTGAAAAAGAACAGACTTGGAGGATGTTCACTGCCTGATTTCAAAAATTATTATTAAGCCATAGTCATTATAGCAGTTTGGTGCTTTTGAAAGGATACACAAATAGATCAGTGGAACACTAGAGAGTTCAGAAATAGATCCACACATATATTGTGAATTGATTTTTAACAGAAGTCTACTATTTTTCAGTGAGGAAAGAAAAAGTCTTTTTTTTTTTTTTTAAACTTTTTTTAATGTTTATTTCTGAGACAGAGACAGAGCATGAGTGGGGGAGGGGCAGAGAAAGAGGGAGACACAGAATCAGAAGCAGCCTCCAGGCTCCGAGCTATCAGCACAGAGCCCGACGCAGGGCTCAAACTCACAAACCGTGAGATCATGACCTGAGCCGAAGTCAGTCGCTCAACCGACTGAGCCACCCAGGTGCCCCCAAGAAAAAGTCTTTTAAAATGATGCTGGATCAACTAGATGTCCATATAGAAGAAAATTAACATTGACTCTACTTTAGTCTATGAAAAAAGATGAAATCATAAATGTAAATATGAAAGCTATAAAGAAAACATAGAGTAATCTTAGTATGGGCAGAAGTTTCTTAAGAATACAAAACAATAAACCACACATACACAAAAAGGATAAAGACTTCATCAAAAGTAAAACTTCTGCTCTTCAAAAGATACTGTTAAGCAAATGAAAAGGCAGTCTACACACTGGGAGTGTGTGTATGTATGTGTATGTGTGTACACACACACACACACACGTATTTTAACTCTTAAAACTCCGTAAAAAACAATTTTCTAGAATGGGCAAAGACCCACTTCACAAAAGAAGCTATGATGGCAAGTAAACACATGAACTATAACTCATTGTTGGGGAAATGCAAATTAAAACTAAATGAAATTAAAACTGCAAATTGAAACTGTAAATGAAAACACTTTGGGATAGTGTTGGTAGTTTCTTACAATGTTAAACATATATATCAGCTGCTTATGCTCTGGCAGTTCCACTGTTAGGTATTTATTCAAGTGCAATAAAATACATATTTATACAAAGATTTTTACATAAATGTTCATCACAACTTTATTCATCAAAGCCAAAATTTTGAAGTAACCTAAATGACCATTAAGAAATGAAAGAATAAGTAAATTGTTGTATAATGAACGCGAATCTCATAGACATGGTGTTGACGGGTGGAGGCAGGGGGTGGAGACAACAGAAGAGTGTTAATTGTGTAGTGTGTGTGTGTGTGTGTGTGTGTGTGTATGTGTGTGTGTGTGCGCGCGCGCATGCACATGTGTGATATTCTCAAAAACTTAACCTGTGATGAAATCATTGATTACGTAGAGCCAAAGACAAAGGTGGTGTTTTTCTCTGCAAAAAGAGGCATAATGGGAATATTGTACATCTTGATTGTGGTGGCAGTTACATAGGTGTATATATCTGTCAAATCTCATCTAACTATACTTAAAATACATGCATTTTATTGCGTATACATTATAGCTCAAAGTTAACTTAGGAGAAATGAAGTATTGGACTACTTCATTATGCCAAAAATAGCTTTCATCCCCTATGTAATTCAGTGGGCTTATTTGAAAATTTCACATACAATATTTTATTCCCAAAGCCTGGAAAAATTAATAACAGGAAGTAGTATATTTTTAACTTTAAATGGAAGATAGCATAGATTAAGAAGAAAAAAAAAAAAAGAAACAGAAATTTACATTTGAAACTTAACAGTTTGGACACCTAATTTGGGATACATTTTTAGTAAGAGATTCTTCTAGCATAGCTAATGTTTTTCTTGAAGAATAAAAACTCTAAGTGTTTTCAGTGTGAGTTCAATAAACATGGAAAAGATAAAGTACCAAAGAATCCTTGTTCTAAATTGCTACAAATTTCCTTGGATTTGCTGTGATCATTAGTTGTCATGCATGCAGCTGTTCACATAATTAGGCCATGTGCACAAGTGTTTGTTAGCAGATTTGAGTCCTATAGTTATTCGCTTCACTAAATCTGTACTGTGACCTGCTACTGTGTTCATTTCCCAGGTTATGTTGTGTGGCATGCAGGAGGTTGACTTGGCGGATTGGCAGAGAAATACTGTGTATCGTCATTATACAAGAAACAGCAAGCAGATCATTTGGTTTTGGCAGGTATTTGCTTTTATCTTTTTGAAACAAAGTGTTCAAAGAAAATGTTTTACCATGAAACAATAGTTTAAAAAAAGTTTATTTTTAAAATTGAACCTGCCATTTGAATTCCAAATCAGAAGTGAAGAGTTTCTGTTGTTTTTTTTGTCTTCCTAAATGGGAGAATGAATGACAGGATCTTCTTTAAGTAATAGTTTAATGGTAATACTTGTAGGTGTAGCATTTTTCCCCCAGTAGTATCATAGCATTCTAAAAATTCTACTTAGTTCTGGAAGTAAATGAGGAAGTATGGGTTTGTTTTTTGTTGTTTTTTTTTTTAATGAGAAAGTCAGTGCAGATACATAATTCCTGTGAAGGTGATAATATGCTAGGGAATGAGAATGATCTGGAGGATAATGTCCAAGAATGACTTCCTTTTCTCTTTCCCTCCCTTGGGTCCCTTTCTTTGTTTTGTTGGTGTTTTAGCTTAAACTACAGTAGGGTGGTCTCATCCAAGTGCTGCAATACTAATATTGAAGCACAGTTTATTTTATTAGATTTTGCATTTTGTGTGTTTGAGAATTTAAAATCTTTAGGCCAGGGATTTTCTTCACATAAATCTAATTGAGACTCATTTGAGCAGTTTAGCGACGGAACTTCTTGTATACCTATGCTTAACTTTCACTTTCAAGTGAAAACTAAGCCTGGGACTTAGATTTACTAGAAGTGGAATCTTTTTGTAAGGATATGTGTCATTTATTTATTAATTAATACTTTAAAGAAGTGTAGACACTTGTAGAAATTTATATTACGTACTTCAGCATATGCAAAATGGCACATACTATTTATTGCACCATTATTGGTATACTAACAAGAGACCTGAAACACCTAAATGTCTGTTGGGAGGGAACTAAGTAAATAAATTATGATATATCTGCTCTGTAATTCTGTACCTTGTAATCATTCTTTTACTTTTTTTTTTTTTAATTTGCTTATTTTTGAGAGAGAGAGGGAGAGAGAGCAAGCACAGGGGAGGGTTAGGGAAAGAGGGAGACACAGAATCCGTAGCAGGCTCCAGGCTCTAAGCTGTCAGCACAGATCCCGATGTGGGGCTTGAACCCACAGACTGAGATCATGACCTGAGCCGAAGTCGGATGCCCAACTGACTGAGCCACCCAGGCACCCTAGCATTCTTTCACTTCTTTTAATGCAAATTAATAAAAATATTGGAAAATATGTTTCAGTAGTTTTGAAGGGGAAAGGAACCTGTGTATAATGTGCTATTTGGTTAAAAGGAAAATTTACATTCTGTATATTCAAAGTGTATGTTGGTACAGCTGACCCTTGAACAATAAAGGGTTTGAGTTGTGCTAGTCTGCTTCTGTGCAAATTTTTTATAGCACAGTACTGTAAATGTTTCTGTAGCTTCTTTTATTGCAAAAATATATATATACAAAAATATGTGTTAATTGGTTATCAGTAAGGCTTCTGGTCAACAATAAGCTATTAAGTTTTGAGGAATCAAAATTTGAATGTGGATTTTCCCAAAATTTCAACTACATGGGGTATCCGCACCTCTAACTGCTGCATTGTTCAGTGGTCAACTGTATATGAATATAGCGTCTTTGAAAAAAGGTAGAGAAAACTGGCAGCAAGGTGTGAAAGCTGTTCTTGATGCTGTACCTTTTACTACCTTTCAGTTCTGTACTGGGTGCTGTGTATATCTATTACCATTTATAAAAACTAAACAAGGGCCACCTGGCTCGCTCAGTCATAGAGCATGTGATTCTTGATCCTCAGGGTCAGGAGTTCAAGCCCCACGCTGGGCACAGAGCTTAGAAGAAATAAATAAATGAATAAAAAATCAAAAGGGAATAAACCCATTTTCAAGCCTAAAATATCTGAATTGCATCACATACAGAATGTATGCAGGTGTCTGCAGTCTTCCTTTTTAGGGTCTTTACTAGCTTCCTTACTAGTCAGGGACTAGTAAGAACATGAAGTTCCCTGACTTTCCCTTTGGACATTTGTATCTGTATACCTGAGAAGCTTCAGCTTGAGGTCCTATAAATCCAAATGAGTAGTTGTGTTTTGCGAATTGAGTTTGTTTTAGGGAAAGGGTTGGTTTATGCCAGACCTGGTAATGAGCTGTTTCTTGTGTCTTGATGAAATGTGTACCTCAACACAGTTTTATGCAGAAGTGTTTTTGGTCATTATTAGCACTTTTTGTCTCATCCTTAGGTAATGTATATTCTTGTTTACTTTTTATAAATTGTATTTTTAGGATACATTTCTACTCTTAGACTGCTCCAAAAGTTGACTTGCCTTCTATTACAAGACACATCAATTCAAATCAGTATTCCACCACATTACACATTTATGTCTGTCTTTGAAAAGATAGTAAATGAACTAAATATTTTTAACAAAATGCATCCTTGTAGTTTTCAACTTTGAAGAATCCAAAGAGTTGTGTAAATCGTATCTAGTGGGAGAAAACAGATCAAACTATTGAGAATGGCAACTGTTATAAGGGCTAAACACACAAAAAGCATATAGCACAGAGGTAGGCAGGAGCCCTAACTGGGTGCTAGCTGTGATATTGTAGCCAAACAAACAACATCTGTCCTGGTTACCTTTTAGTGGTTTGACGTTTATAAGCCTCCCGTTTCCTGTCTGTGTGATGGATGTAATAATACTGATGGACAACCAGTTTTGTAATTGTGACGATTAACTGAAGATCGCTGGTATATTTAACATGTGCCTAACCTTAATAATTCTTGAAGAAATTTAAGAACAATTTAAGTGTCTACTATTTTAATTACTGAAGATAATTTAGTATTTTATATTAAAGTAAATTTGATTTTGTTACACAGTTTGTGAAAGAGACAGACAATGAAGTAAGGATGCGACTATTACAGTTTGTCACTGGAACCTGCCGTTTGCCTCTAGGAGGATTTGCCGAGCTTATGGGTAAATGCAGTTTTTCTGCAGTTTCTCTGTAGATAACTTTGTGATGATAATGGCCTTTAGACATACAGTAGACTTGAATCTAAGGATTATTCTTCTGTGCTTTCTGTAGGGTATCTGCCAGAAGACTACTTAATGGTTACTATCAAGTACATTTGTAAGCCAATGAAAGTCTGCTTACATATTCTGGTTGGCCATTGCTTTGCTCTTTAGGGTGATTGTGAAGGAGCAAAATTCTTTAGAGCTATGTCTCTTTCCACTAATTTAATTCCTGTTGCTGAATTTCTGCAGCAATAAGAAGCTTCTCTAGGCAGAAGCGATTTACATTGTATTCTGTGTCATTCATGATAATGTGACATGTTCAGTCATTTAACTAGTTGTCAAAACCAAAAAGTTTAAAGGACCAGATAAATTTTGTCTTGTTTTCTTGATTTAGGAAGTAATGGGCCTCAAAAATTTTGTATTGAAAAAGTTGGCAAAGACACCTGGTTACCAAGAAGCCACACGTGGTAAGTTCAAGAATCCTAAATTGAAAGGTGAAAGTCAGAGAATGTTTTGGTTTTTTTTAAATACATAAGACCCAGTATTAGTGCTTATTCATTAACGTAGCCAGAATTTCAATTTTTAGAACATACTGATTAATACGGCATTCTGTAACTAAACCCTTTGAAATGATTTCTGTTTGGTTAATATACTGAGAAATATATCTAGTGATTCACCAGTTAGAGTAACCACTATGTATAATATACAGTTGAAGTGCTTCCTGCCTTTTATGAAGTTTGCACTCCCCTGGGGGAGGGAGCACAAATGACAAACAAGTAAGCTATCTGAATTCTAGGAAAGTCCTTCAAAGGAAATAAAGAGGGTGCTGTAGATAAGAACCAGAGGGAACCTCTTCTAGGTTGTGTGGTCAGGGAGATTCTCAGCATAATGTTTGAGTTGGATAAATAGCATGCTGCGGGAAGAAACGGAAAAAGGACATTCTTTGTACAGGGACATTTCCAAAGACCTTGTAGTAAGAAATCATTTTTCAAGGAAATGAATGATGACTGGTGTCATTGGAACTTAGTGAATGAGGGGAGACAGGGATAAAAAGAATTTGGAAATTTAGGCAGGGCTAAATTATGTAGAACCTTGTAGGCTGTTACAAGTCACTTGGATTTCAATCTAAGGGTAGTGAGAAACCTTTGAAGAGTTTTAAATAGCAGCTAATGAGATTCAGGAAAAATCACTCTGGCAACAGAGGAGGAACTGGATTCAAGACCAAACGCAGGGAGATTAGTTAACAGAACTGTTTTAGTCATCCAGGGAAAAGAGGAGGATAACTTAGGAGGTACATGGTTCTTTTAGGAGGTGAGAACTATTTTCCTACTGAGCAGTTATTTGCCTTTTTATTGTTTTGATACTTGCATTTATGGTGCAGAAGCAATGGTAGATAAAACTAGTGCCTCAGCACAAATCAGGGCCGTGGCACCAAAATGCTGTCTCCATTGTTCAACATCACATACCTGCAGTTTAAAGCAGAAAGCAAAAAGCAAAAAAAAAAAAAATCTCTTTCAAGATTGTTCTTTATGAAGCAGTAAAATATACATATGTGTGTGTGCGTATATATATAGATATATACGCACACACACACATATATACTAAATCTTGATGCTTGAGTATGTATCTCTTTAATATTCTGTATGACAAAACGAGAAGCCTGCATAAAGCACTTCTTATTCACACCAGAGAATTGTGGTTGTCTTGAGGGGAGGCTCTTTGGCAGTTGAGTTGAAAGCTGAATCAGCTTGCTCTTTTTGATGGAACACTGTTTTTGAGAGAGTGACTGACAAACTGTTTATTCAGACGTGTATTTGGCAGACATTTTCTTGAAAAGTAATGAAGGAAGCTTATCACTTCAAGGGAAACAACTGACAGCATTTGTTGGCAGTGATAAAAGTTGAGGTTTCAGGCAAAAATTAGAATTTGGGAAAACTTGTTTATACCATCATGAGCTTGAAAGCCTTCCCAAGACTTTCTGATGAGATTGGTGGTATTATTAAAAATGAGATTTTTTTCTATCATGTAATTTAATGTGTCAACATTTAGAAATACTTTATAACTTGGTGAATCACTGTTTCCAAATAACCAATGCATGATGTTATAAAATCATGCATGGTTAAAAAGAGTCCTTCAGAGTACAAGATAAACCAATGGGTTTTACATAACAGAGTAGAAAAAGTTCTTTGGTATGATTTCAGAACCCATATTACATATAATATTGTCAAATTTATTTAGTACAATAGTCAAGAATAATAGACACAATGACCTGAAAAAACTAGAGTACATCTCTGTTTTCTAACCACATATCTGTGTGGGGGCAAATTTTCATATACTGTACTTAATATAATGCAACAAAATAAATGCACATATAAATATCAGAAACCAGTTGTCTTCTATTAGGCTAGATATCAAGATTTGCAAAAATATATAACAGGGTCACTTTTTTTACCATTTTTTTTTTGAAAATAGTCATTTTTATCAATAAACATAATTCACATAAACAGAGCTTGTGGGAATTTGCAATATTTTAAAGTGTGAAAAGGATCATAACCGAAAAAATTGACACCAGCCTAGATTAAATTGTTGATTTAAAGGAGAGATTGTTGAGGTAGAGGAGAGAGTTCAGAACCAAAGAAAGATGAAAAGAATTGAGATGCTGAGTAAAGGTTAAGGAATTAGCCTTTGATAAAACAGGAATACTTCCTTTGTTGTAATAGGAGAGGAAGAAATGTTGGATGTAAGCTGTAATTATCACTGTTGGTTTCTGTTTATTCAAAGTATGAAGTGAGGTCACTAAGAATGAAGAAAGTAAAAAAACTCTGAGGAGAATGAGAGTTGTCAGAGCAGACAAGTATCTACTAGAGAAATATGGCTGAGAATGATGTGCGATATTGGATTGCCTACTTGGATCTAAAGTGACACCAATCTGTCTAGTTGTAGGATTCTCCCCTCCAGGAATTTTCAGCTGTTAGGTCCAAGGAGTGAAAACTAGAAGGCTGAATTCATTCAGTTTGAGTTTTGATTAGTTAAGTTCAAAAGGAGGAAGAGACAGGGATTTGAAAGTATTTGCAAGGTAGTGGATATAAGGATGGTCTGTAGCTTAAGTACAAAATAAGGACAGGAAGAGTCTGTGGACAGCTAGGATGGTGACAAACTAATGGATTAATGGGTTAGCATTTTAATTGAAGGAAGCTGGAAAGACAGAATTGAGTTTTTGAGGGTGCCTGGGTGGCTCGGTTGGTTGAACATCTGACTCGATTTTGGCACAGGTCATGATCTCAATCATGGGATCAAGCCCTGTGTCAGGCTGTGCTGGGCATGGAGTCAGCTTGAGATTCTCTCCCTCTCCCTCTGCCCCCACCCCTTGTGCTTGTGCACTCAAAAAAAAAAAAAAAAAAGATTTTTTTAATTAGAAATTTCCTGCTGGTGATGACAAGGTTCAAGGTATGTTATCCTAAAGTCAGTAAATGAGAGGAACAGGTCACTGAAGAGGAGAACTTGGGAGGTCATGCATGGGTGTTGCGTATCATCAAGTGAATGAGAGGACAACCACGAACCCAGGTGCCAGAACTTTCAGTGAATGAAAGGAATATGACCAAGAGGTCAACAGAGGGTAGCCAAAAGTCAGAAAAAGGTTGCATAGCTAGATTGTATGTGCCTCACAGGAGGGAAGTTTTACTGCTTGGCTGCAGGGAAATGGTTATGTTTCAGACTAGCTGGGTTTTTAGTTAAGGCAAGTTATTAAGACCTTAGAAAAATGCAAATCATAAAACAGAAGTTCAGAGGAATGGAGATCTGAGGTGGAAGAAAGGGAAAAGGTGAGGATTTAATTCAGATCAGTGGAATACAGTTAACGGTATTAGGATGAGAATTTGTATGAACATAGATCCCGAGACACCAGAGTTTAGTAGTGACAAAGGTAAACACTGCTATGATCTATGGCGGAAGTCTTGATAATTCTCGGAATGAGTTCTGCTGTCCTCTCCAATGCTTTGCTTATTGAGGTGGCCACTTTCAGAGCAGAGGCTGTATACACTGGTATAGAAAACCAACAGTCCATTGCAAAAGTATGGGTAGGGTCTTCCATTTTTATAGGTTAAGTAGAAGTATCAAATTTGACTCAGCTGGAACTAAAACAAAAGCTAAACTAAAACAGTATTCTGATATCTATATAGTAAGTACCCTCTAAGATGAAGAGATTTTGGTGTGTCTCTGTCCTTTGGCTGGTATCTTAAAATAGAACCCTATTTCGGATGTTTTCAAGTAATGTACTTTCTTATGTAGGTAACTCAACATTTATTAAATGAAATGGATAAGTGTTAGTTAAAAGAGTAGGGATGACTGCCCCTCATGGGTGTTAGAACATAATGGAAGAAACTAGTCAGTCATAATACAGAGCAAAGAAAATGCTAAAAGCAAAATAAAAAGAGCTTATGGAGAGGAGAATTATTAAGTCTGTATAAGATGCTCAGGGAGAATTCTTGGAGGAAGTTTTAGCATTTGGACTGCTTCTTAGTGAATTAATATTTTCATATCGGGAAAAAGGTATTCCCGATCGTGAGAGAGCCATAAGAGCATGGTCGTGAAACAGAAAAGCATGTGATATTTTGGGAAAACATTAAATTAATTGATGGGGGCCTATACCAAACAGCTTCCTTCCCCCATACCTTCAATCCATAGTAATTAGAAAACTAAGTGGTTTTTTTTGTTTCTGTAATGGAAGGCTCCATGAATTTGTGTTGTCATTCTTGTGCAGGGGCCATGCTAACCTCTGTATAGTTCCAATTTTAGAATAGCACAACAAAGGTTTTTTAAACTGGCAAGTCTTTTTTATGAAAGGACCTCTGGCAGTGATGTAATAAGGCTAGATGGGTTGTGGAGAAGTCAGGAAAAAAATGGATGCAAGATCAGTAGACAGGAAATTTTGATGGTCCATATAAGAGATGTTGGGGAAGTAGAGACACACAAGAGTGCAGTTGCCAGCACAAACGATCTGGATGGAAGAGATACAGAGATTCAGTAAAGAGAAAGAATTTGGCAAAGGCTATATTTCAAAGATGTAAGAATTAGAAAGTGACTGGTTGTCTTAATATAGGACTGTATTGAAAAATTTTTTATTGACTTCAGCTATCAGTGTGACGGGGGCATGGGGGAGAGAAGGTACATGGTCTGCTTAATTGCTACCGTTAATAGATTTAACTTTTCATACAAAGAGAATAAAATGGTGTTCTCAGGCCATTTTAATTGGCTGCCTTGTTTCAGAAACTCAAAAGGCTCTTGATTATTAAGTTTCCTGACTCTTAAGCAGGAGTGGAGACAAGGGCAGAGGGAGAGCAGTAGGAGGGAACCTAGATAATCTATAGAAATCTTCCATGTGAGAAAATGAAAATACAGAATGGTTTTACCTACATTAGAGCTGTTTCACTAGATAGAGGGGAAACTAAAACCCTAGACCCTCCCTCCACCCAAATCTTAATCCAGCTAAACAGAGCAGCGAATTCTTTTAAGTATGGCAGGAATGGAAGCACTAAGGTATGTATTTGTTTACTGGCTTCCCTCCCCCGCCCCCAAATAGAAGTTCCACAAGGATAGGAACTTAGTTTTTTAACATTCTATCACCAGCTCCTGGACAAATATCTGATATATAATAGATTCTTAATAACTGGTAAGTGAATGAAATAAATGGACTTAAAAACCGAAGAGAAGTTAGAGGGACTTATGACAACTTGTAATGTCAGTTTTTTCTGGGAAATGTTAAAATATTTTTATGAGTAAAAAATCTGTATGTGTTAATATAATAGTAAATTGTTAGAATACCTCTGGCAAAATTTTTAGATCTCCTCTATCCATTTAGTTTATCAAATGTGCTTTAAACAATATTGTATTAGAAATCTCTTCAGAGTTTGTTTTATTAAAAACACATCTGTTTTTGTTTTTGTTCAGTTTTAATCGCTTGGATCTACCACCATATAAGAGTTATGAACAACTAAAGGAAAAACTTCTTTTTGCAATAGAAGAGACAGAGGGATTTGGACAAGAATGAATGTGGCTTCTCGTCTTGGAGGAGCTCTTGCATTTAAATACCCCAGCCAAGAAAAATTGCACAGATAGTGTATATAAGCTGTTCATTCTGTACAGTGAATTTTCTGAACCTCTCAAAGTATAAATGTTTTCCGTTCTTCCACAGAAATATGCAAAAACAGTTCATCCTTTTCTACTTTATTTATTGTTCCCTTGAAGTGACTGACTAGGAAAAAGATCATCCTTAAATTTTGAAGCAAGCAAAAGACTTTATTAAAAAATAAGTATATATCTATATAAGCATATATGATAATGGCTCTAGTTTTATAGAGCTCTGGGTATATTAAACATGACAGCCATTCATTCAAAAATAATCTGGATTTGCTTTACCTTGTTTCTATTATCCAGAGAAAAAACTACAAATTGCTTCATGATCTTCTCCCTTACTTAACACCTCCTGAGGGTGTTTAGTTGCATGGCTGTTCAGGAAGGTATTAAGGGCTTAGGCCAAATCTTACTTTGAGTATGTTAAAAAAAATGCTGCTGGCTTTTCTGAAGACAGGCATTTGAACCTGTCAATTTGTTTTAAATAAGTACAATAGTTGAAAATTTTCCCTCTTTGCTATATCACTAATACAAAGTAATGAATGAAACCCTAACTTAAATGTAAGGCACATACTAGATCCAAAGCCATTTAGTTTATTCTAGAGATTGGAAAGAATTCATTAAGCAGCAAAGAGGTTTGTTTACATGTTACTTTGGGATGCTAGGTATTTGTGGAGTTAAAACGAATCAGGTACTTACGTACTTTTGTTTTTAAATCTGTGATGTTCTTTAAATTTAACTCATAATAAATTGATGCAGTTTGATACTTAGGAACATATAATAAGGTAATGTGAACAATTTTGCTTTTGTGTTCAAAGTTTTGGTTTTATAAAACTGGATGGACTGAAGAGTTGTGTAAGCATTTGAACACTCAAATGAGTCTATTTTCTATTAGTGTTCGAATATCTTCATTCCTCTTAAATTCATGAAAATTTTATCTGAATTATATAAGCATATTAAAAAATCTTTTGGTTCCCCACCCCCCTTTTTACACAGATCATTATTTTTGTCCTAATAACTTTTTAATTTTTCATTATCAAGGGCATTTGCTGAACTACAAAGATGTATAACAAAATCTGATGTGAATGATATTAATGCTATTTTAGCAAACTGGGCTTCCTTACTAATACAAAAATTTTAATTTCCATTTGTATCATTTCAATATGCAGTGTAAATTTCATTAAGTTTTTTTATAACGACGGAACGGACATCTTACAATGTTATGTGTAACATATTTAACTGCTAAGTACATACGGAAAATACTATACAATTTAATTTCCCTAAACAGTTTTTGTTTTGCCAAAATTTTATTTTTCTACATATTAGATTGTGTTCTGCACTTCAGAGTTCATAGTAAAGATGAAATAAAGGCAGTGATCCACTATGTTGAATAGACTCCTTTCCCAAATCCTAGTCTGACACTGGCTGTTTTGAAGCATAAAGAATTAAAAACAAATGCTAATGTATATGGCATTATGTGACAGAGGGTGACCAATCTTCAAAAGGGCTAAATTACACCATAGAAAGCACCACTGCTGAATGAATTTTGCCATGACAGAGGTTCTCGAACATCATTCAGTGGAGGTATGTGAGAATACAATTAGCAGATTTGACTGAAGACAGGCTTTCAGGGTGCTGAACCTCTGTCCTTTCTTCAGGTAAGAAATTAGATGACGCTACACAGAACCCACAGACCAAACCAGCTTTCTGAAAAAAAGCTATTTGGGAGAACTTATTAGGGCCTTCTACCTTTCATACCCAATTGCAGAAATCCAGGCCTACAGGCAGGATTTATTATGTCTTGATTTATATACTCAGTGGCAGTGAGAGAAACCAAAGATGTAGCCATCTCTCACCTTTTCCCCTGTCTTCCCATCCTGGTCCTGTGCCACACTAGACAGGCTCACTATGCCTGAAATGAAAAAACAGGCAAAAACAATGAGGCTCAGAGACAGATTCATAGTTATTTCATTTCAGCAACACTTAACGGCACCACCAAACTGAGCCCAGTGAACGGATCACAGGAACAATAGTTTCATCAATCAGATTAGCTATCTTCCAAGGAGAGCAGCTACAAGGGTATTTTGGTTTTAGTGCTTCCTAGGCAGTTTAAGCTCAGAGTTATTAATAAACCTTTTGCACCTTGCAGCCTTCAGTTAACCACCCACCTCTTCTCTTCAAAACTAGATAGGGTGGTATGTGTCAAAATACCACTAGGCAATTTTGCTTTTGTTAAAAATGACCCCTGACTAGTAAGTTGCATCTGGACTGGGAAATCTCCAGATACTTGATGCTGCTGTAAGGTCATTTTCTGAAATGTAAGGAGTCCTGACATTGACTTTCTGGCTAGCTGTGGTTCCTATCCTTACAGCTTTCTGAGTAAACTGGTGCCACATGAAGCCTTTTGCAGACTTTGAGTCTGAGGGTTTGGTTTAACCTAAGAAGATCCCCTGGTAAACCTGCAGAAGTAAAAAAATCTTCTCGTTGAAATATGTAGATGAGAGAACAAAGGTCTTATAACACTCCCAGTTTTCTTAATCCATTGATCTTAAAAGCCAAACTTAAGATATTAACTGGGGATTTGGACATCTCAAGGGAAAAGCCCGGACCATATCAGAGCAGCTCACGAAGGTTCCTCTGTACCAAGTGTATTCTCCTCAGTCACAGGATAAAACACACTGTTCACTGCTCTCAGAGGGCAGTGCAATGGACCAGAACAGGGCATTCATTCAAATGGTGTCATGGCCCTTGACAAAGTAATCCACCCCTATTTTTTCTTCCCAACAATGCCCTGGCACATAGTCCAAAATAAATTTTACGGTGAATGTCACATGAAAGCAAAACAATACCCTCCCAAATAATGTAGTACCAAAAACACACATCAAAAAGTGGGATCTCCTAAATTCTAAAATTTCTCTTCCTAATCTCAACCAAGAACTCAGATAATACCATTTAAAAATACTGATTGGGGCGCCTGGGTGGCTCAGTCGGTTAAGTGTCCGACTTTGGCTGAGGTCATGATCTCACAGTTCATGGGTTTGAGCCCCGCGTCGGGCTCTGTGCTGACAGCTCAGAGCCTGGACCTGTCTCAGATTCTGTGTCTCCCTCTCTCTCTGCCCCTCCCCTGTTCACTCTGTCTCAAGAATAAACAAAAAAAAATTTTTCTTAACATTTACTGATAAAAGTAAATCCTTTACATGTTCTCTTTCATCGTCACAACTCCCTAAGGTTGGTGTGTCTTTTTCTTTGTTGTGGTGATGCTTATAGGTAAGAAATTGCATCTGAAAGAAGTCATTTTTACAAAGTCCATAGCTAGTTCACAGTCTGTGATTAAACAGGAAAATTTTGCTAACAAGTTAACAGAGGTTTCAGATTTTTTATAGAGTAGCCACTTTTCAAATCCATATTTATTCTCAATCCTCAAAAGAACGAAATTAGGATACCCACAAGAATAGGTAATTATCACCAACAGCCCATGTCTGTAATATGTTAAGAATACTGCAAACATCTGTCCACATGCGTGTGGGGAAATCAGCATCTCAAACTAGCAATCACGTCTGGAACATACACAAGAACAGTTAAGTGGGGACTGCACAGGAAGAAGAATAAATGGGGTCCTAGGGTTTTTTCCCAAAAGTGGTAGGTCTCACTGTGGGTGAGGAAATGCCAAGAACCACTGTAAAACCTGGTGAATCAAACTCCTGGAAAGTCAAAAAGTAGAGACAAAGTGCACATAAATCAGAATCTTAAGAGCCATACCACATCTTGGAGAAGTGAGCTTATCCCTTATTATTAGAAGGAAGATAATAGCTCTATAAATTAGACCCAGCAACCACACACTCCTGGGTATGGATATAACTTGTACCTAATGTTCATAGGAGCCAAAGATTGTAAACAGCCTAAATACTCTTCAGTGAATGGTTAAACAGGTACACTAAATACAGTGAAATAGAATCAACAGTGCAAAGGAGTCAACCACTGACTAGATTTAGATCTTAAAGGAATTAGGTCAAATGAAAAAACCAATTCTCAAAAGGTCACATACACTATGATTCCATTTTATGACACTCTTGAAGACAAAATTATAAAGGAGAGATTAGTGGTTACCAGGATTAGGGATGGTGGTAGGGAGGGAAGGTGGATGGGTGTGACCATAAAAGGATAGCACTAGAGTTTTTGGTGACTTGGTGGAACAGTTGTATAGCTTGATTGTAGTGTCAGCTAAAAATCTACATGTGACGTACTTACATAGAACACACATGTGAGAGCATTTAGAAGTAAAATCTGAATCAGGTCTGTGGGCTATACCCATTTCCTGGTTTTGATATTGTACTATAGTTCTATGTTACCTCTGGGACTGCTGTACCTTTTCCCGCTCAACTTCCTATGAATCTATGATTTCAAAGCAAAAATTTAATAGCGCTAAAAAATATCAGATGACTCCCCCCTCCCCCCGCCAAAGGCTCTCTCACTGAATTTCACAAAAACTACTTACCAGAAGTTATCCTTGAACGAATCAAAACCCCTCACTTCCCATTTGATTACTTGGTATGGCTGGTAACTACCCACACACACACACACACACACACACACACACACACAAATCACAGCTTCAGAAAATATTGAAAGTCCCTCTAATGAGAAAATTAAAAATGAGAAATTTTCAGATGAAAATGCTGAAAACAATTCTTTAACACTCTATACTGATATGAGTTAAATATAAACTGTAGAAACAAAAAAATTCAAATTAGAAATTCAAAAAGAACTGGACAAACTACATGAAAACGTGAAATGCCTGCTGACTGGAATCAGAAAAAAAAAAAAAAAAAAAACACCAAGAAAAAGACAAACATCTCAGAAGGAATGTATCAGAGGAAGAAAACGAGAGGAACAAACTCAAACAGACAAGAAAATGAAAGAAATAAAAAAAAAATCTGAAGTTTAAAAAATTAGGCAAAGAAGATCTAACATATAATTAAAATCACTGGAAAAAAGATGGAAAAGTTGTTCTCAAAGTGTGGTAAGATAAATCTTGAATAAGGGACAATTGAAGATAACTGGACCGTCCTCTTCAAAAAGTCAATGAATGATGTGAGGAAAAAAAAAAAAGATGGGAGAACTGTTCTGGATTTTTAAAAGTGTAAGACATTCTGGGACATTTGAGAAAATCTGAAAATAGCTGGATATTAGATGTTAAAAGAATTACTGTTAACTTTTTGTTGTGATAATGGGTTTTTGTTTAAAGGATGTCCTTATTCTAAGAAAACGCATGCTGAAATATCTAGGGATGAAATATGTTATCTACAACTCCAAAACTTTAGAAATATGTATATATAAATATGTGAATATATACACATATAAGTAAAATATAGCAAAAGATTAGCAACTGGAGATGAAGTTTTCAAGTTCGAACATACACACACATCCTGGTTTTATCGAGGATAACACAGAAACAGCCCCTACTAATAGAGTTTACTTTAACAATACAATTCCCAGATCCTTTGGGGGAAAACCCACCTCTACACATACTTTGGTTTATCTAAGTTACATTCAAGATTATCCTTTTTATAAAACAGTTCTGCAGTGGGGGCATCCCAGCCTCAAGTAGTACTGTCCTATTTAAAACATCTTCATTTCTATTTCACCCTTGAGTTCTGCGTTCCTTTCACATTAGAAAATAGAATTTGGGTTTTGTCTAGTGACAAAAATCAGTCCTCCACTTGAGGGTCTATGTCACATTAAAAGAAGAAACCACTCCCATTTTCCGTCCTCTCCTGACTTGAGTTTTTTCCTTATGCAGGTTGGTTCCAAGATCCATCATTTAACTACTTTATACCAAGAACCCTCAACATCCTAACCTCCTAATTTTCACTGCACCTTCTCTGCAAGATCTCAACTTTGCATCAGTCCAACTTGACAATGCATTTCCCCAATGCCACCTCTTAAACAAAACTTTCTTTTATTGATGTCCCATTCTGATGTGATCCATCCTCCCTTAGAAGTCTTATATACCACTTTGTATTGTTGGTGTCCTAAGTGCACAATATCTCTGCCTCTGAGCCAGGGAGATGTCCTTACCACTCTTATGGCAATTATTTCTTTTGCCTTGTTACCTGTGAAGAAACTCAGGATTTTGTATATTTAAATTTGTTAAATGGTTACATGAAAGAAACTGAGAAAACAGCCATAGAACACATTTATGGTTTATATATTATTTATGTATTATCTTTGTAATGTGATGAAAAGGCAGTGTTTCTTAGATACTTCATGTACTTTCTTCTCCGACAAATTCTCATTTCTGGTCACTGAAACCTGTAAGCAACTGAGCAGCTTCTGTCTGTATCTAAAATGGAAAAATACACGTTATAAATAAACAGCACAGCATAGATATCAACTTGTGAAATCTAAGTTCATAAAGTGGGCTCTGGTTTGTTTCTAAGAGTTCCCAAAAACCAGGATAGCACATTGTAAAAATAAAATTTAACAGTGACTGGGTAAGACTCTCCCACGTTAATACACATCCGTTGCCTTTTGTTTTAGAAATCTTATTTGATCTGTCATGTATGTCAAACAGGAATAAGGCAGCAAGTAACTCATAACATCTGTTAATAGTAACTAAACATTTGCATACAGAAATTAATGGAAATGTTAATGAACTCACATGTGAAATGAATACTCTTGTTTTCAACAATGTGCATTTAGATAGTTTTTAAAGAAGTTCTTACTTCACGTTTAATAGTGCCTCAATAGAAACCTATCTGCCTTAATTTATTAGAGATGTTACCTGTTTATCCTCCTCTGTGTGTGCTGGATAGTCCTTGGCTTTCATTAGCCAGAAGGCAGCAAGCTTTTTGTTGTGTAACTTCAAATAGGTCTTTCCTAAAAGAAGCAAGTTTTTGCTGTAGAAGTTTGGATCCACTGTACAGAAGAAAGAAAAATTTATTTCAGATGACATACTTGTAGAGGCTTAATTTTTTCAGTCTAAATTCCAATAATAAATTTATGTGGTCAGTAAAAGATTAGGCTAACTCAAATTCTCTTTTGTTCAACTATTCCTATCTCAGAAAAATGCTGGTTAAGTATGATTCATTCAGTGTCTACTATATGATGGGAGAAGTAACAGGTAATGGGAGCCTAGGAGGAGCTTCTAAACCAGATATGGTCCTTAAAGAAAGGTTGCTCAGGAGAACTGACCTGTAGAGTAAAACCTGGAGATGACTATAATTATTGAGGATTGTTTTAGCTCTGTAAGACATGACCATGCTTTTTTCTCAACACCCCAAACGCTTATTCCTTTAAGGCTCTAGGTTTTATTTGGCAATTATGCTTCTAAATCCCTCTGAGGAAATTTTATTCCCAAATTCATATTCATGATCTATAGAACTACCACCATAACAGGTTATCAGTGAAAGACAGTAACAGAGCATATCAGAATATATTACTGACACAGTTTAACATGCAGACTCAATTCTTCATAAGAAATGTTTTTTTTTAAATGCTTTGCTATCAGAAAAGCATCTGAACAAGTCCATATGAGTAGGCTCTCTAATACAGTCTTTAATATTCTTCTGATTAATTTTATAGAAATAAAATTACAGTGGTTTCTTGGGTGTATTTGGTAACATATGCTTATGTCCTTTACTTTTCTAGTTTGTGCTATTAATATTAAAAAGGAAGAACTTAGGATGGGCTGGTGTCAGTTTTGTAGGGCTGGCCATTTCTTCAAAGCAAGAGTGACATGAAACTCTTCACAAAAGAAGACAATATCTGCAACAAAACAAAAACTGGCCTGGTTTAAAAACAAGACGTCTTATTTAAGTTCTATTTGAAAGTTGCTAAAAGAGTAAATCTTAGAAAAAATTTTTTTAAAATGTGATAGTCATTAACTAGACTTACTGTAATCATTTACAACATATACAAGTATTGAATCCTTATGCTGTACACCTGAAACTAACATAATGTAGTATGTCAGTTATGTCTCAATAAAAAAATTTTAAACATTTAAATACATAATAAATGTTCCTAATCAGCTGTATAATCTTGAGTAAGAGAGTTAACATGTCAAAGCCTCCTCTCAAAAGGAAGGTTGAATTACATCAAATAAAGGACCATTCCAGAACTGTAGCTCTAAATTCAGCAGCAACCTACTTCTTACTCAGGTGATCTTTACTGACTAAAGACTAAAAAATATTTGATAATGTCTACTGCAAAAAGAAGTAGATCAGAATAAGTAACATTTTATTTTAAAAATTTCTATTATAGGGGTGGCTCATTCAGTTAAGTGTCCAACTTCAGCTCCGGTCACAATCTCATGGTTCATGAGTTTGTGCCCTACAGCGGGCTCTGTGCTGACAGCTCAGAGCCTGGAGCCTGCTTCAGATTCTGTGTCTCCCTCTCTCTGCCCCTCCCTGGCTCGTACTCTCTTTCTCTCTCTCAAAAATAAACATTTAAAAAATGAGGATTTTAAATAAAAATTTCTATTCTATATAAAGCATTCATACAATTTTAACTGTATTAGTATGTGAAATTAAAAATGTTACCTTGCTCTGCCCTGTGAAAGTAGCCTAAGGCCTGTTAAAAACACAACCCAAACATAATTAAAAGGGTTATAACAGAATCAATATTTAAAAAACTTTTGTTCAAAAGTCAGGAAGTAAATTAAAATATCTTAAAGTCCAATTCATTGACAGAGTTAACATAGCAAAATTGAACATATTATTAAATCATCGGAGCACAGATTACAGTATATGGACCACTTCAAGTAATAGCTTGATTGCTGTTCAGAACTTGTACCAACCAAGCATCAAGTGCAGAGAGGAAAGATCATCATGTGCAACAGAGCTATTCTGATCCTTCTCTTCTTAAATCATAATAGTCACTACCAGTAAAAACTTGATAAAATCAAAAGCTAAATTTACTCAGTGGTATATAGGTTGTACCAATAAATTTTTAAAACTCCTTTATTACTGAAATTCCAACATAAAATGCTATTGTGAATCTGAAACTCTTAGTTCTTTTTGTTCCACTTCGACTGTTTTTATAATGTATTAACTGATTTCTTAGAAACATAACTAACTTGTTATAGTAGAGCTGACAGTATTTTCTTAGAATATATTCTTTTTAATAGCAGTATTTCCCCACTGTGTTCTAATTTTTCAACTAAATATTTTTACATCAAATTCTACAATATTATTTCCCAGAAGAAAAACATAGCTCCTTGTTATGGTATAGGTATTATGGAAGCTTTTTCAATGGCCTTATCTCCTTACTCTGAAAATTTTAGTGATGTTAACTCAAAATATTTGCCCAGAAATCCCTTTCAAATTTTATTTTTAACAAGGAAGCAAAAGGCCTTGAAAATATAAGAGTATGATCCTTTCAACCCCACTTTTTAAAAAAAGTTACAATTACTCTTTATCTATACAAATACACACTTTCTTCTCCAGGTAAATGGTAGTGTGTAGAACACGTACCTAAAACATGCTGAACAGCAGCTGTTGAATTTCTTGTTCTATTTTATGACTTTTATATGGTATATAGGTTTCAAATAGAAAATGATAAATTTTAGCCATGAGCTATTATAGCTAACAACATACCAGAGTCATCAGCCACTCACCTAAAGAAAAAAAACCACTCACCAGTCATAGATTATAAGTTTTAAGCCTTTGTGATAAGATAGTTGCATTGGATGGTTAGAAACGTGCTCAAATGCCTCACTGATCAGAGCTCCAGATCTGGACACTGTAGGATGGCACTGCAGTTAGGAAACCAGTACTAACTTAATAAAGGACAGCACACTACCTCCTCATAGGTGGAACTAGGAGGAGTTGCAAACAGCATTTTAGCAATTCTTCTTTGATACCAAGGCATTTCAGCAAATGTATAACACCTACAGAGAAATAAAATAACATCTATATATCTGAAATTCACCCTTTTTTTCTCTTAAGAAAACTAAGCATCTTAACATATAAAATGTATCTTCTCCTGTTGTAGGTTTAAATAATTTGTACTTTACATAATAATATCCAGTAGGTTAATATGCCTACTAAATTACCCAGAGACTGGTTTATATTGATCCATCAATTAAGGTATATTTTGTGATTAATATAAATAGTAAGCAATAGTACTAGTAATGATAACAGCATATATCATTCATCACTAAGTGCTCACTTTGTTTCAGGTGCTAGGTGATTCTCTCTCATCCGCTCCTTACAAGGACTAAATGAGTCTGGGTCATTACCCCTATTTTTTGCATTAGAAAGACTAACTCAGAGAAGTTTTTAAAAAACTGACAAAACCATGGGGTGACTGAGTGGCTCAGTGGCTTAGGTCATGATCTTGCGGTCTGTGGGTTTGAGCCCCACATTGGACTCTGTGCTGATGGCGTAGAGCCTGGATTCAGCTTCAGATTCTCTGTCTCCCTTTCTCTCTGCCCCTCTCCTGCTCACGATCTGTCTCCCTCAAAAATAAACATTAAAAAAATTTTTAATTAAAATAAAATGACAAAACCAACATGATATGCATAAATAACAATGACAAAACACAACTTAAGCCCACCTATTTGAAAGAGTGAAGCAAATGATTAACATCCAAAGATCTTGACAACTTTCTGATAGAAGTAGGGAAAAAAGTGCTAGATCTCTGACTATGGTCTGAATTCCTTGAGGTAGACTTGTATCTCATTCATGTTTACTCCCTAACATCTGACTTAGTGACTGTCTCTCCATTATCATTAGTCCTCAGAAAGCGTTTTGTTAGTTTAATATGGCCCTGAAGGATATTTAACTCTTTTTTAAGAGTCTGATACAAGGTTTTTTACACCAAAAAGAAGACAATAAAATATTCAGATCTGCAGACTACACCCAAAGAAAACATGGCAAACCTGTCTCAAGAAAGACTCTTAAATCAGCAAGCATTTAAACAGATTGGTGTATGCTCATACCAGCAAAATAATGTTATACATTGGATAAATGGAAAGATACTAAAAGTCAAAATTATATTGTTGTTAAGATGAATCAGACTGTATTTTATACACTTTGAAGAAGCAAAGACTCTCTTAGAGCATCAAACTGTATTGCTACATAATTAGATGAATCCAATTTCATTGGATAAAAATAATCTTTCCCAACAAAAGGAATTTCAAAGTCTAGCAAGAAGTTTTAACGCCTTTTTCATCTTAATATTTACTTCTAAGTGATCTGAATAACAATGGTTAACACAATTACAATCAAATTTAGTATTTTCTAACAATACATCACAACTGCTAGTTAATATAATGAACTAAATACTCATGAATGTCAAATACTTTTAAATATTTTACATCTTGGTTTCATATACTACAAAATAAGATCATACTAAATACCACTGAAATATTTACTTAAGAAATTTTCTTACCAAATACCCATAAGGTGAATGGAGGTAGCATCTTTTGGGTTCAGTTCAATTGCTTTCTAACAAGAAAGGAGAAGGTCAATCATATCTGTGCTCTAAACACAAATAAATAATGCTTGTGTTTCAGCAAGCATAAAGCCATGATGTAAAAAAGTTTTTTGGCAACCCTGCATTTCAATCCTTCTAGGATAATGAATATCAGCTTTCTCCCTCTTGATTCTTTAATTTGGTTAATAAATTCATTTCAATACACTGTTAATGACTTGTATTAAAGTTCTGTTTTATAAAGTTTGGCAATAAATCCTGATAGGATTTATCAATATGAGAAAAAACATGAAATCTGTAAACAATCTCATTCTGAAAACTATAGTTCTCAATGTTTCTTCTAGATAAGAAAAGGAAGTTATTTTTGGCAAGTTCTATATGAATATTGCATTAAATAGCATTATTTCCTAAAATAAGAAAAAAGTTACATAATAATTTTACAAAGTCTCTTCTTGTATTTAGAATTTATTCAACCTCCCCATTTATCCTTAACAAAGGAAAAATGCTATTTGGTCATAGAATTTATTAGTAAAATAATTATATGCAATGTAAAATACATTGATAAAGTCTCCCTAATTTCTATTTACTATGTGAAAGTCCTATGTGAATTAATGTAAAGCATAAACTACAGATTAACCCAACTATTCCTTTTTTCAATTACTTTGTTGAACGCCACTAAGAATATCTCAGATTAATGTTAATCCTATTAAAAATAAAAGACCCTTGTTAAAAAATTGAGACCTTCTATTTTATGCTTTTCAGTAAACCCACATTTTCACTTTCAGTTAGTAATTATGAGATACGCATTTTAAAATATTTGTAACTGGTTATCAGTGTGAGCTCTGAAGCCAAGACTGACAGAATTTAAATCACAGCTCAGTGACTTCTACCTTTTTGACTTTGGCAAGTTCTCTCTTCTTGCCAGGCCTGAGTTTGCTGTTTTATAGAATTGAGAGAATAATATACCTACTTTATAGGGTTGTGGTGAAAAATTAAATGAGCAAGTAATAGAAGGTACTTAACACAGTAATATCTTCTATCACCAACATCATTATTAATTTTACTTGTCAAAAGTATCAATTTACTACTGACATTGATTAATGGAAGCAGAAGTAATACCTAGAATAAGGCTGAGTAGGACTTAGAAATCTTGCTTCAATAATATGGGTAAGAATCAGCACTGACCTTATTTTACTTTTCCACTAAATATAGTAATATGATTTATAGCAAAATATGTTTTAAAGTATACACAACTTAGGGGCACCTGGATGGCTCAGTCAGTTAAGTGTCCGACTTTGGCTCAGGTCATGATCTCACAGTTCATGGGTTCAAACCCTGAGTTAGGCTCTGTGCTGACAGCTTAGAGCCTGGAGCCTGCTTCAGATTCTGTGTGTCACTCTGTCCCTCCCCTGCTCATGCCCTCTCTCTCTCTCAAAATAAATAAATTAAAAAAGAAAAGTATACACAACTTATACACTAACCATCCTTTCCTAACTGGAGTTCCACTGGAAAATTAAGCCCTACAAAAAATTATATGAATAACTAACTTTCTCCAATCTACCAAGAATGGTATAGAGCTAGTACCATTCTAGATGCAAGGGAGAAAAGTTAACTTGTAACATACAATGGATGCCTAGGGGAATTTAATTTTCTTACAGGAGGGGTTGAGAGGGACTACTCTCAAGTAAACCCTTTCTTTTATAATTCTTCCTGCCATTAGTTGAAGTGTTTTTAAAAAACCATCCAAAGATAGGAGTGCCTGATTGGCTCAGTCAGTGGAGCATGCAACTCTTGATCTTGGGGGCTGTGAGTTCAAGCCTCATGTTGGGTGCAGAGATTGCTTAAAATAAAATCTTTAAAACAACAACAATCCAAAGACAGTAATTCCTTATGGCTTTGGATATAATAATGGAATTAGAAATAATAGTATAAATGATCTTTTTAGTGTGTAAATACTAAACATTATTATTTTTTATTTTTTTTTTTAATTTTTTTTTTTAACGTTTATTTATTTTTGAGACAGAGAGAGACAGAGCATGAACAGGGGAGGGGCAGAGAGAGAGGGAGACACAGAATCTGAAACAGGCTCCAGGCTCTGAGCTGTCAGCACAGAGCCCGACGTGGGGCTCGAACTCACGGACCACGAGATCGTGACCTGAGCCAAAGTCGGCCACTTAACCGACTGAGCCACCCAGGCGCCCCAACATTATTATTTTTTAAATATACTTACACAGACATGAAACTTGCAATGCATCATTTTTAAAAAATATAGCCTTTTCTGTTTCCATTAATACAATTTTCTGCAATTTTTCATTTTTCATATTGAAGTTATTTGTCACATATTTCTACATCATATAGCACAGAATAATTTAGGCAATTTTTTTTTAATGCCACTGAGCAAACTATGGCATTTCACCGAATCTAAGATACTGTGAAAGTTACAATATATCATTATTATATGTACCACTAAAAAGAAAAAAAGCACTGCCAATTATAGGATACCATTGATTATATAATATAATCTGATTTTAAAGTTCTTAAAATGTGAAAAATGTTGCATATTATTAAATGGAAATATATATGTATATATATGCATACACACATACACGTGTGTGTGTGTATATATATATATATTCAGACATCGATAAATAAAATATATATATTTTATTCAGACATCGATATATATATATATATATCGATGTCTGAATAAAAAGCTAGGACTCCTGACTCCTAGCTTTTCTACTACCCATTATATAAACTATGAATTGAGACTATAACTATAAAATTCAGAAAGGCTAGTAAAGAGCTTATCTAACATTCTCCCCATGTATGTTTCCATCATATTCTCTTCCTTTGCATTTTTACAATGGTCTAAAATATCACAAGAGAAATAAATATGCTGGGTTTTTAGTGTCAGTTTTTTGGGAGTTTTTTGTTTAGTTTTGCTTAGGACAATGAAGTAGTGTTTATGCGCATCATAAAAAATACAAACTCCTAGAAAATATCTGACACCTAACAAAGAGCTTACTATAAAATAAGTAACTGGAAATATTAAAACACAAAGTACCCACACAGAGATAATACTGTTAACAGTACTATTACTATTGGGTTTGTCAATTGTGTTAGATTGTTAGACTAGACCACACCTCTGGGTATTCAGGACCTTATATAGCACCCTCTCACAAACTCTTGTCTTGGCCACATGACTTGTTTAGGTCCACAGGACTTTACTAAGTGTGATACAAAACAGAAGCCTGATAAAAGTTTCCACACTGGAATTTTACCTGGAATGCCATTCTTGGAAGCCAGCTACCATGCTATAAAGAAACTTGGGCTAGACTACTAAATAATATAAAGAAAAGTGGAGAGAAACAGTCACTAACAGGATATCGTGCGCATTCCCGTCCCAGCTGAAGACAGAGGTGAACACAGCTATCTAAATGATCTCAGTTACACCAAACAGATCAAAGCACCACTACAGAGTAAACCCACAAAATTTTGAGAAATAAGCTGTCACTGCTTTAGGTCTCTAAATTTTAGATGGTTTGCTATACAGCAATAAATAAGTGAAACAGAAATCTATTAAAAAAAGTAATGACTTTTAAAATTCATCAGTACCTCAAAATGCTCCTTGATGATGTAAGCATTTGCAATTTTAGCCTTGATGCCTTCATAATCTCCAACATCACTAATACAGATTGCATACCACTAAAAATAGAAGGAAAAAAACCATATAAGAATAATAATACCCCACTAATACTCCACTCAATACAAGGTAAAACTGAATATTTATTCCTCAATAGTCATTCTCATTCAACAAAAACTTAGCATAAAAACTGAATAAAATATACTGTCATATACAAAGGAAAGTAGACATGGCCCTTAAGGAACTCAAGGACAGGACGTGTCTATAGAGAACTATAATACAAGGTAAAGAATACAGAATCTCTAAGGAAGTTATCAACACAATGAGGAGACAATGATTCATGTTTATAACCAGAGTATAAATTTTTAAAAATTTGCAATTGAATAACTATCATTTTATTTTCTCATCCTCTTTTCTACAAGCTGCTTCTTCTCCCACATCTGCACGGTTCTAGTAATAAGAGCCACATCTGTCAATTGTGATGTTGTCCCCATAGCCACAGATGGGACAACAGACCCAAACTGAGACAATCTGAGTTTTGTCCCTAAGGACTAAATACAAAATATCCAAGCTTCATAAATTCAAGTGCTGTAGAAAGTCATAAGATGTAGAATGAGAAAAAGAGTCTACAGAGAAAAAGATGTGCAGGTAACAGCAAAGAGATAATATAAACCTCTGAGCAATCAAGCCAGGTTTTCCTGAACCAAAAACACCCTGCCTTTAGGTTTTATTAGAAACAGTAGTTTCTAATAAACCGCCCCTCCATTTTTATTTGAGCTTATTTCTGTGGGGTTTTAAGAATTATAACCACAAAGATTTTAATTAAAACAAACTTCTGTTTAAATCTATTCTCTGCCAAAATCTTGGTAAGTTTATTGAAACTTAAAAAGTATAACTTAAAACACAATATAATTTGTGCACGTGCGCGCGCCGCGCGCGCGCACACACACACACACACACACACACACACACACACACACACACCTACCTCTATAGGCTATGCTCACTTAATCTCCACGGAGAGTTACCCAGCTGCCTAAATCCAGGGGACTAGGTGGTTACACAGGGTTTCAAATTTGCTGTTCTGATCTCCCACATACCAGGACTCTGGATAAAAACACCTTCTCTTATGTATCTCACTATCTTCTATATGCAAAACAAACATAAGCTTATGGATGAATCCTAAACATTCTTCCCTGACTAGACTGGCAGTATTTTGAGATTTTTGACATATGTTAAAGATATATTACGATAATAGCACAAAGAGCAGTTATTAACATATGAAGTGCTATATCACTTGATGTGGACTGTAAGTTAAAGATGTATGCTATAAACCTTAAAGCAACCACTAAACAACATGACACAGAGTTATAGCCATTAAGTCAATGAAATAAATAAAATGGAATCCAAAAAATTATCAATAAAAAAGGCAGAAAAAGAAGATGAACAGATGGAACAAATAGAAAGATAGGAAATTTAAACCCCAAAATATCATTAATCACATTAAATGTAAATGGTCCAAACCCCAAATGAAAAGCAGACTGCCAAATTGGATTAAAATTAACAAAAACTAAGAGTGACATAAGTGAAAAAGGCAAAGTAAAGAACTCTGAATTCTGCTTCTCCATAAAAGCACTGAAAAAAAAAAAAAAAAATGAGCAACAACTATCAAAATCAACTTATTTTTGGAACTCTGAAATTAACCTAAGGCTTGAGGTGACCTGGGAATGCTTATCCAAAGTATCAGATTATTCCTAATGAGAATAGTGAATTCTGTGCTGTTTTATCATCCCACACTCCCAATCTCAGCAAGAGCTATAAAACAGTACCCACCCCCCCATCCCCCGCCATTCCCAATACCTGAGGGTACAGAACAGATCTCACTCATGGAGAATGGTAATCTTTGTTCTGACTTGTTTGGTGGCTCCTTGGAAGACTGGCCTTGTACATATTTCACCTAACTTGAAAAGGCCCTAGTGATAAAACTGTCTCTGGGGTGCCAGGGCGGGGGGGGCATTTGCTGAAAACATTTATAAACTAGTATCTTAGATTGCTGCTGTCTCCAGCAAATAAACTAATGAAAAGCTAGGGAGGAAAGGCTAGGTAAAGAGATGTCCCTAAGGGTGCTGGAAAGGTTCAATAAAGAAAAGCCAAAAGATGGGGCACCTGGGTGGCTCAGTCGGTTAAGCATCCGACTTTGGCTCAGGTCATGATCTCGCAGTCTGTGAGTTCAAGCCCGCGTCAGGCTCTGTGCTGACAGCTCAGAGCCTGGAGCCTGCTTCAGATTCTGTGTCTCCCTCTCTCTCTGCCCCTCCCTTGCTCATGCTCTGTCTCTCTGTCAAATAAACATTTGTCTCTCTGTTAAATAAACATTAAAATAAATAAATAAATAAATAAATAAATAAATAAATAAACAAACAAATAAATAAGAAAACCCAAAAGAATATTTCATGACATACGAAAATTATATTGAATTCAAATATCAGTGCTCACAAATAAAGCTTTACTACAACACAGTCACACTCACCACTTATGAATTGACTGGCTTTGCTCAACAATGGCAGGGTTGAATTGTGATAAGAGATCATATGTAATATTTTAACTGATTCTTACTGCTGCTCCATACACTGTAAATCACAGTGATAGTGTTATAACCTGAAAGCATTTGGAGTGCCACGCATACTCCATACCATGACACTTTATTACCAATGCATAGGTCAAAGGAAGATAAAATGGACTTCAAATGTCATGCTTTGAAAGCATCATGGAATGTGAATTATTTTGTTATTGAATTAAATGGCAAAACATTTTGCTAATTATGCAATAACACCATAGCCAAAAACAAAAACAAAAACAAAAAGCTTAGGAAAGATCTGAGAAGGCCCTGAGCTTAAGGCTCTTCACATATTGAAAGTGAAAGCCAAGGCACAGTTTAAAACTGCCCAGCTAAGGGCTAATGGTATGTCCCAACACATACAGAGAGCCCCATGACCAAGAATGGAAAGCATTTTGGCTCCAAACATTTTATAAAATGTCTGCCCAATCATTTGGTGACCACTAAACTAAGAGAACAGAGACTTCTGTGGCTACATATAACAAAGAACACAGACTTTACAGAATCTGGTCAAGAAGTTACAAGAAAAACAACACAAGCACCTGGCTGGTTCAATCGGTAGAGCATGCAACCCTTGATCTTAGGGTTGTTTGAGACCCATGTTGTGTGTAGAGATTACTTAAAACAAAATCTTAGAAAAAAGAAAAAAACAACACATACTAAAAGCAGCAACAACAAATTCTGGGAAAGGAGAGAACCTGATTTCCAGATTTACCGTATTATAATAGTTAACATGTCCAGTTTTCAACAAAAAAATTACAGGGCATGCAAAACATAAGAATATATAACCCACATACAGGAGGAAAAAAATCAAAGGAAGCTAGCTATGCCTGAAGAAGCCCAGATGTTGGGCTTCCTAGACTTTATGTATGTTCAACAAGGAAATTATGTGTGAAGAACTAAAGTATACTAAGAACAATGTCTCATTAAATAGAGAATTATCAATAAAGAAGCAGAGATTATAAAATGGAACCAAACATATACTTTGAAGGTGGGAAGTACAATAAATGGAATAAAAAATTCACAACATTGAATTAAGGGCTCAAAAGTGGATGTGGACAGAAGAAAGAATTAGCTAATTTGAAGGTATCAGGTCAATTAAGATTACACTCTATGAGAAACAGAAAGTAAAAAGAAAGAAGAAAAATGAACACACACTCAGAGGCCTGTGAGACACCCACATATCTACCAAAATACACGTAAGAGGAGTCCCAGTAGGAGAGAAGAGGAGAGAAAGGGAGTAGAATGAATACTTAAAAACATAAATGCCAAAGACTTCTCTACTTTGATGAAAACAAAGAACCCCAAATAAGATAAATTTAAGAGATCCACAACCAGAAACAGCAGAATCAAACTGTCAAAGATAAAAAAACAGATGATCTGGAAAATAGGAGAGAAATGACTTGTCATGTACAAAGAGTCCTCAATAAGATTAACAGCCAAATCAGAAACCATGGACACCTGCTTTAGTCTGTTTGTCCTGATAGAACAAAACACTAGAGTGGTCAGCTAAAATAACAGAAATGTTATTACTCATCATTTCTGGAGACTGGGAAGTCCAAGATCAAAATGCTAGCTGACTGTGTCAGAATAAGGGGATGGGAGCAGAGATATATAAGAGCAAAGTTGGTATACTACTGAAATTAAGTTGACATCCAATATGAACTTGGTAATTACAAATGATGATGGTAATGGTATTACTCAGGATAACCATTAAGAGTATAACTCAAAATATACAGTATAAGAAATAAAAGAATGAAAATGGCAAAATAAAATAAATCTATGGAATACTAAATAAAGGACACTAATGGAGGACTTAAGAAACAAAAGATCGAAAACAAATACCAAAATTGCAAAAGAACTTCTTATTGTCAATTACACTTTAAATGTGAATGGGTTAAACTCTCCAATTAAAAGACAAAGATTAGCAGCAGAATGTATTAAAACACATGATTCAACTATATACTGTCTACAATTTAGATTCAGATGTATATATGTATTCAATATACATATATACATATATATATGTATATAATATATATGTATTCAAATGTATATACATTTAAAGTAAAACACAGGGAAATTTTAGGGCACCTGGGTGGCTCTGTCACTTAAGCACCTGACTTTGGCTCAGGTCATGATAGTCTGTGGGTTTGAGCCCTGCATTGGGCTCTATGCTGCAGCTCAGAGCCTGCTTCAGATTCTGTGTTTCCCTCTCTTTCTACCCCTCCCCAGCTTGTGTTCTCTCTCCCTCTTTCCAAAATAAATGAACAGTAAAAAAAACAAAAAACAGGGAAGTTTAGCACATAAACCGTACTCACAAGAAAGCTGAAGTGATATACTAATTAGAATTAGATAATGATCTAATATCAGACAAAACAGACTTTAGAATCAAACTGTTACATGAGAGACAAAGAAAAACAGTATCAAGAACATATAACAATTATAAACAAATATATGTAGAAAGAGACAATTCAACCATAATAGTTGGGGACTTCAATACTCCACTTCCAAGACTGGATAGAACTAGTCAAAAATCATCAAATTAGTTCTAGGAAAAAATCATCAAATAGAAGACTCAAACAATACTATATACTAATTAGACCTAGCTAGCATACATGTACAGAACACTCTACCCAACACCGTATTCTTCTCAATTCACATGGAATATTTTCCAGGATAGACAAGATACTAGGCCATAAAAAAGCCTCAAATTTTAAAAGACAGAAACCAAAGTATGTTCTCTGACCACAGTAAAATGAAAATGGAAATTAATAAAAGAAGGAAATTTGGATGATTCACAATTATGTGGAAATTAAAAAAACACATTCCCAAATAACACATTCAAATAAGAAATCACAAGAAAAAATTTTAAATTCCCTAAGAACAAAACCAACACAACACAACAAAATTTGTGGGATTTAGCAAAATTGTATTCAGAGGGAAACTTATAGCTGTAAATGGTTACCTTAAAGAAAGATATCAAGATGTGGCTGGGTGTCTCAGTTGGTTAAGCATCCCACTCTTGATTTTGGCTCAGGTCATGATCCTGTAGTTTGTGGGTTTGGGAGCCTGCCTGGGATTCTTTCTCTCCCTGTCTTATACCCCTCCCCTGCTCAATCTCACATGCTCTCTCTCAAAATAAAAAAACTTAAGAAAAAAAAAAATATATATATTTAAAGAAATCAAGTCAATAATCTAACCTTATACCTTAAGAAACTGGAAAAAGAAGGGGCACCTGGGTGGCTCAGTCAGTTGAATTCCCAACTCTTGATTTTGGCTCAGGTCATGATCACAGGATCATGGGTGTGAGCCCCATGTCCAGCTCCGCACTTAGCATGGTGCCTGCTTAAGATTCTCTCTCTCTCTTCCCCTGCTCCCCTCCCCTGCTCACACACTCTCTCTCTAAAATTAAAAAAAAAAAAAAAACCTAGAAAAAGAAGAGCAAATTAACCTAAAGTAAACAGAAGGAAGGGAATAATAAAGATTAGAGTGGAGATAAATAAAATAAAGAATAGGAAAAATGGAGAAGAGCAGCAAAACCAAGTTAATTTTCTGAAAAGATCAACAAAATTTATAAACTTTTAGCTAGACATAATAAGAGAACAAAAGTTAAATTACTAAAATCAGGAGTCAAAGAGGGCATACATTACTACTAACCTCAGTAATAAATCTAGGAATAAAAAAGATTATAAAGGAATAGTAGCAACAATCATATGGCAACAGATTAATTGACCTAGAAAACCTGAAAAATTCCTAGAAACAACAATCCAACTGATGTAAGAATAAGCAAAAAATCCGAATAAATGAATAATAAGTAGTAATAAAGAGTTAGTAATCAAAAGAATTTCCAACAAAGCGAAGGCCAGGACCAGATGGCTTCACTAGTGAATTCTACCAAATGTTTAAAAAGAATTAACACCAAGCTTCTATCAATTCTTCCAAAAAACAAACAAACAAAAAAAACCCAGAAAAAGTGAACATGCCTCTAAGTATTCTATGACACCAGTGTTACTTTGATATCAAAACCATCACAAAACATCACAACAAAAGAAACCTAATATAGTTGCAAAAACTGTCAGTAAAATACTAGCAAACCAAATTCAGTAGATCATTAAAAAAAATCATTCACGACGATCAAGTGGGATTTATCCCTGGGATGCAAAAACAATTCAACATACACAAATCAATCAAAGTGATGTATCACATTAACAGAAAGAAAAGAATCATATTTTAATACATGCAGAAAAAGAATCTGACAAAATTCAATATCCCTTCATGATAAAAAAAAAAACAAACTCCTAACAAGTTGAATTAGACATAGAAGGAACATATCTCAACATAATAAAGACCATACGTGATAAACCACAGCTAACATCATACTCAATGATGAAAGGCTTAAGATGTCCTCTAAGATCAAGAATAAGACAAGGGTACCCACTTTTACCACTCCTATTCAACACAGTACTTGAAGTCCTACCCAGAGCAATCAGGCAAGAAAAAGAAATAAAAGGTATCAAAATTGGAAAGGAAGAAGTAGAATGTCTCTATTTGTACATGACATGATTCTATATATAGAAAGTTGTAACGATGCAACCAAATTCAAACAAAAATCTGTTTAATCAACAAATTCAGTAAAGTTGCAAGATATAAATTTAACATGTAAATATCAGTAGCATTTCTATATGCTAGCAACAAATTTTCTGACAAAGAAATAACAAGAGCCTCAAAAACAACCAAATAGGATAAATGTATATAAGAAGGCCAAAGATTTCTACTCTGAAAACTGCAAGACAGTGATGAAAGAAAACAAAGAAGATACAAATAAATTGAAAGGTAATCACTATTTGTGCCCTGGAAGTATTAATATTGTTAAAACGTCAATACCACCAAAATCTGTGTATAGATTCAACACAATCCTCATAAAGATACCAATGGCATTTTTTTACAGATGTAGAAAACAACATACCTAAAATTTATAGGGAACCACAAAGACCCTGAATAGCCAAAGAAATCCTGTGAAAGAAGAAAAAGTATAAAGCTATAGGCATTAAAAGAGCATGGCACTGCATAAAAACAAATGAGTCAGAACTGAGAACCCAGAAATAAACCCAAGACTATACAGTCAACTAATATCTGACAATGGAGCCCCGAATATTCAATTGAGAAGGACAGACTACAAAAATGGCACTAGGGTTACTGGATATTCACATGTATAAGGAATAAACGTTGCACCACTCACAAAAATTAACTCAAAATAAGTTAAAGGCTTAAATGTAAAACCTGAAACTATGCAACTCCTAAAGACAACAGGAATAAAGCCTCTTAACATGGGTCTTGGTAACCATTTTTTGGATATGACACCTAAAGCACAGGCAACGAAATAAAAAATAAACAAGTGGGACTACATCAAACTAAAAAGCTTCAGCACAGGAAAAGAAACCATCAACAAAATGAAGTGTACCTAACGGGAGAAAATATTTGCAAATGATCTATGTAATAAGGGGTTAATATCTGAATTATAATTCATACAATTACATACAATTTAACAGCAGAAGAAAAATCAGTGCAATTAAAAAGTGGGCAGAGGACCTGAATAGACATTTCTTCAAAGATGATATATTGAGGTGCCTGGGTGGCTCAGTGGGTTGAGCGTCCGACTTCAGCTCAGGTTATGATCTCACAGTTTGTGGGTTCAGGCCCTGTGTCGGGCTCTGTGCTGACAGCTTGCTCAGAGCCTGGAGCCTGCTTCGGATTCTGTGTTTCCTTCTCTCTCTGCCCCTCCCCTGCTCACACTCTGTTTCTGTCTCTCAAAAATAAATAAATGTAAAAAAAAAAAATTAAAAAAAATTCAAAGATGATATATGAAAGACCAACAGGTGCATGAAAAGATGCTCAACATCACTAGTCATTAAAGAAATGCAAATTAAAATAGCAACGAGGCATCACCTCAAATCTGTTAGAATGGCCATCATCAAAAAGAGATAGAGGCACTTGGGTGGCTCAGACGGTTGAGCATCCTACTCTTGATTTCGGCTCAGGTCATGATCTCACAGTCATGGGATTGAGCCCCACAGAGCCTGCTTGGTATTTCTCTCTCTCTCTCTGCCCCTCTCTCTCTCACACGTGCGCTTTCTCTCTCTCTCTCTCAAAATAAACTTAAAAAAAAAAAAGGAAATAAATGCTGGCATGGATGTGGAGAAAAGGGAACCCTTATGCACTGTTGGTGGGATTTTAAATTGTTACAGCCCCTATGGAAAACAGTATGAAAGATCCTCAAAAAAAAATTAAAAATAGAATTACCATATGATCCATCATTTCTACTTGGGAATTTATCCCCCCAAAATGAAATTACCTATTTGAAAAGATATCTGTACCTCTATGTTCATAGTAGCATTTACAATAGCCAAGACATGGAAACAACCTAAGTACAGATCCAATAGAAGATGAATAAAGCAGTTGTGTGTGTGTATGTGTATGTGTGTGTATACACATACACAATGAAATATTATTCAGGTATTAAAAAAAAAGGAAATTCTGCCATTTGCAACAACATAGATAGACTCTGAAAGCATTATGCTAAGTGAAATAAAAGTACTGTATGATTTCACTTATATGTGGAATCTTAAACAAACAAAAAAAAGGCATAAGACTTGTGGCTACCAGAGGCGGAAGGTAGGAGAAAGGGGAATTGAAGGAAGATGGTCAAAATGTATAAACTTCTAGTTATAAAATAAATAAGTACAGCTGAAAAACACAAATTTAAACTGTGTGGATCCACTTATGCATGGATTTCTCTTGAGAAGATACAGTGTGAATTTATTTTCCTTATGATTTTTTTTTAGTAATACTTTCTTTTCTGTAATTTACTTTATAGGGAGAATACAGTATATAAGACCTATAACATACAAAATAATGTATTGATTATTTACGTTATCATTAAGGCTTCCAGTCAACAGGTTATTAGAAGTTAAGTTTTTGGAACGTCAAAAGTTTTATGTGGATTTTCAACTGCATAGGGATTAGCATCCCTTGTTGTTCAAGGGTGAACTATATTAGGGATGTAATGTACAACATGAAGACTATAGCTAAACTTGATGTATCATATATAGAGAAGTTGGTAAGAGAGTAAACCCTAAGAGTTCTCATCACAAGGAAAAAATACTTTTCTTTTTTTCTTCTCTTTCCTTTTTACTGCATCTATATTAGAAGATGGACTATCAGCTGAACCGACTGTAGTAATCACTTCACAGTATATGCAATCAAACCATCATGCTATAGACCTTAAACTTACACAGTGATGTATGTCAATTCTTCCTCAATAAAACCAGAGAAAAAGAAAAAACTAAAGACTAGTGTCTCTTATGATATAAAATTCCTCAACAAAATAATGGCAAGCTGAATTCAGCAGCCTATTAAAAGGATTACACAACGTGACCAAGTGAGATTTATCCCAAAATACAAGGTTCATTCACCATACAAAAATCAATTGAGGGAAGATACCACATTAACAGAATGAAGGGGGAAGAAACCAACATGATGATCTCAACAGACACAGAAAAAAGCATCTGACAAATTCCAACACCCTTTCATGATAAAAACACTCCACAAACTAGTTGCTGGAAGGAAACATTCTCAACTGATTAGGAGCATTTATGGAAAGCCCACAGTTAACGTCACAGTTAGTGGTGAAAGCCTAGCAGCTTTCCTCCTACAATCAGGAACAAGACAAAGATATTCGCTTTTGTCACTTCTTCTCATCATTGTACTGGAAGTTCTGGCCAGGAAAACAAAGCAAGATTAAGAAATAAAAGGTGTCCAGGGCGCCTGGGTGGCACAGTCAGTTAGGTATCTGACTTCAGCTCAGGTCATGATCTTGTGGTTTGGGGGTTCGAGCCCCGCATCAGGCTCTGTGCTGACAGCTCAGAGCCTGGAGCCTGCTTCAGATTCTGTGTCTCCCTCTCCTTCTGCCCCTCCCCTGCTCACACTCTGACTCTGTCTTGCAATAGTAAATAAACGTTAAAAATATATATATATATAAAAAATAAAAGGTGTCCAAATTGTAAAGAAAAAACTAAAACTATGCACAGATAGTTTATTTATATATGACATGGTCATATATAGAAAAATCTTAGGGGTTAGGGAGAGGGGAAAATGGGTGATGGGCATTTTAAGGGCACTTGCTGGGATGAGCACTGCATGTTGTATATAAGCAATGGATCACAGGAATCTACCCCCAAAACCAAAAGCATATGGTACACACTGTATGTTAGCCAACTGGACCATAAATTCTATTAAAAAAATAATAAAATTATTTTTATTGATCACAAACTGAATTAATATTTTGGCTATATTGGATTAAATTATTAAAATTTATTTTTCCTTTCACTTTTTAAAAAGAAAAGAAAAAAGAAAAACCCTAAATAGGGGCACCTGGGTGGCTAAGTTAGTTGAGTGTCCAACTCTTGATTTCGGTTCAGGTCATGACCCCATGATCATGGGATGGAGCCCCCTATCAGGCTCCCTGCTGTGCGTGGAGCCTACTTAAGATTCTCTCTTTCCCCCTCTGCCCCTCTTGTCCACTCACCTACTCTCTAAAAGAAAAAAAAGAAAAAATAAAAACCCTAAATAATCTACAAAAAAACTAGTAGATAGAACCAATAAATGAGTTTAGCAAAGCTATAGTATATAAGATCAAATATCAGTTGCACTCCTATACACTAGCAATGAACAATCTGAAAATGAAATTAAGAATTCCAATAGCATTAAAAAGAATAAAATACTTAAAGAATAAATCTAACCAAAGAAGTACAAGACTTGCACAATGAAAATTACAAAACACTGTTGGAAAAAAAAAAAGGATCTAAATAAATGGAAAGACAACACTTGTCTGTGGATTGGAAGACACAATGCTGTCAAAATGGCAAACTACTCCCCAAACTACTCTACAGACTCCATGAAATCCCTATCAAAAACCCAACTGGCTCCTTTGCAGAAATTTACAAGCTGATCCTAAAATATGTATGAAAATTGAAGAAACTCAGAATTCTCAAAATCATCTTAAAAAAGAACAGAGGACTCACAGTTACTTATTTCAAAACTTTTCACAAAGCTATAGTAATGAAGACATCGTGATACTGGCACAAAGACCAACAGGTCTACATGTAGACTGATGAAAGAGAATTGAGAATTCAAAAATAAACTCATACATTTATGTTCAACTGATTCTCATCAAGGATGAAAATGGAGAAAAAAGAGTCAACAAATGGTGCTGGGACAACTGGAAATTTACATGGAAAAGAATGGATTTGAACTCCTACCTCACCATGTATAAAGGTTAACTTTTTAGGATCAAAGACTAAATGTAAAGGCTAAAAGATATAAAACTCTTAGAAACAAATAGGTGAAAATCTGTGTAATTTTGGACTGGACAAGAGTTTAGATATGACACCAAAAGCACAAGCAATCAAAGAAAACTAAACTGGACTTCTTCAAAATTAAAAACTTATGCATCAAAGAACATCATCAAGAAAGTAAAAAGACAATCCACATAATGGGAGAAAATACTTGCACATTATATATATAACCAGAAACTTATATTCAGAAAAGACTCTTAAAACTAAATAAAGGGGCCCCTGGGTGGCTCAGTTGTGAGTGTCCAACTTCGTCTCAGGTCATGATTTCATGATTCATGAGTTTGAGTCCCACATCAGGCTCGCTGCTCTCAGTGCAGAGTGTGCTTTGGATCCTCTGTCCCCCTCTCTCTTTGCCCCTCTCCACTTGTGCTCTCTCTCAAAAATAAACAAACAAACAAAACCCTCAACAATAAAAAGACAAACCCAGTTTAAAAATGGGCAAAGAATTTGAATAGATATTTCTCCAAAGAAGATATACAAATGTCAAATAAGCACATGAAAAGATGCTCAACATCATTACTCATTAGAAAATGCAAATCAAAACCATAAGAAACCACTTCACACCCAGTAATTGTTAATTTTTTTTAATGGATAATTACAAGAGTTAGCAAGGTTGTGAAGCAACTGGAACCCTCTCATACATTGCTGTCAGTAATGTAAAATAGTACAGCTACTTTGAAGAACAATTTGACAGTTCCTCAAAAAGAATTACATAGAATTACATATGACCCAGCAAGTCCATTCCTAGATACATACTCAAAAGAACTGTAAACAGGTATTTAAACAAATATTTGTACATGACTGTTGATAGTTATAAACAATATCCAAAAATGTGGAAATAATCCAAATGTCCATCAACTAATCAATGGGTAAACAAAATGTGGTATATATATATCCATACAATGGAATATTATTCATCCATAAAAAGGAATAAAGTACTGATACATGTTACAATGTGGATGGGCCTCAAAAACATGATAAGTGAAAGATGTCAGACACAAACGATCCCATTCTGTATGACTCCACTTCTAGGAAATATCCTGAGTAGGTAAAGCCATAGCGACAGAAAGCAGATTAGTGTTTGCCAAGGGCTGGAAATAAGAGTAAATAGAAAGTGACTACTTAATGGGTACAGGGTTTCCTTCCAGGGTGATACAAGTGTTCTGGAACTACACAGAGGTAATGGTTACACCACATTGTAAATGTATTAAATGTCACTATATTGGGCACTTTAAAATGGTTAATTTTATGTTGTGTGAAGTTACCTCAATAAGAAAAAAAAGAAGTGAAAGCAGACATTCACACAAAAACTTGTACACAATTGTTTACAGTGCTATTATTCATAATAGCAAAAAAGGAGAAACAACCTAAATGTTCACCAGTTGATGGATAAACAAAACTGGTATACCCAAACAATGAAGTATTACTCAGTCATAAAAAAATGAAGTACTGTCACATACTCAGTATGGATAAACCTTGAAAATATTATGCTAAGGGAAAGAAGCCAAACACACAAAGGACACATATTATATGATTCCATTTATATAAAATGTCTAGAACAGGCAAATTCACAGAGACAGAAACTAGATTAGTGCTTGGCAGGGGACAGAAAGTGGAGAATTGGGATTAACTGGTAATAAATATAAGGTTTGTTTTGGGAGTAACAAAAATATTCTGGAATTAGACAGCGATGATGACTGCACAACACAGTGAAAATGCTAAAAATCCACTGCAGTGTACGTTATTACAATAATGAATTTTATATGATGCGAAATACAGAAGTAAAAATCAAAGACTTATCACGTGTTTACAAGTATATGTTAAATATAAGGACACAATCAGTTAAAAGTAAAAGGACAGAAAAGGATGTAACATGCTACAAATTCTTTCATTAATCAAAAGAAAATAAGAGTTGCTATGTTAATATCAAACAAAGTAGACTATAAAACCAAAAGAAAAAGAAAAAAACAAACAAAAAAACCCAAGAGTTATTTCAAAGATAAAGGGGATCATTTTATAATGATAAAGAGGTCAATGCATCAAGAAAATATAATCGATCCTAAATGTTTATATTCCTAATAACAGCACTTTAAAATACATGCTGCAAAAATTAATAAATTGCAAAAAGGGGCACCTGGGTGGCTCAGTCAGTTGAGGGTCCTTGATTTCAGCTCAGGTCATGATCCCAGGGTTATGGGATCAAGCCAAGCATCAGGCTGTGTGCTGACCATGGAGCCTGCTTAGGATTCTCTCTGTCTCTCTCTCTTTCTCTCCCTGCCTCTCTTCCCCTGTTAATGCTCTCTCTCTAAAAAAATTTTTTAAATTAAAAACAAAAACAAAAACAAAAACAAAAACGCAGTATCTATCAAATTAACCAGGATTCTTCACAGAGCTAGAACAAAAAATCCTAAAATTTATATGGAACCAGAAAAGACACCGATAAGCCAAAGCAATCTTGAAAAAGAAAACCAAAGCAGAAGGCATCACAATCCTGACTTCAAGATGTATTACAAAGCTGTAATCATCAAGACAGTATGGTACTGGCACAAAAACAGACACTCACATCAATGGAACAGAATAGAGAACCCAGAAATGGACCCACAAACCTATGGCCAACTAATCTTGACAAAGCAGGAAAGACTATCCAATGGAATAAAGACAGTCTCTTCAGCAAATGGTGCTGGGAAAAATAGACAGCGATATGCAGAGAAATGAACTTGGACCACTTTCTTACACCATACACAAAAATAAACTCAAAATCGATGAAAGACCTAAATGCAAGACAGAAAGCTATCAGAATCCATGAGGAGAAAGCAGGCAAAAATCTCTTTGATCTTGGCCACAGCAACTTCGTAACATCTCCAGAGGCAAGGAAAACAAAAGCAAAAATGAACTACTGGGATCCCATCAAAATAAAAAGCCTTCTGCACAGTGAAGGAAACAATCAGCAAAACTAAAAGGCAACCGACAGAATGGGAGAAGACACTTGCAAACGACATATCAGATAAAGAGTTAGTATCCAAAATCTATAAAGAACTTATCAAACTCAACACCCAAAAAACAAATAATCCAGTGAAGAAATGGGCAAAAGACATGAATAGATACTTCTTTAAAGAAGACATCCAGATGGCCAACTGACACGTGAAAAAATGCTCAACATCACTCATTATCAGGGAAATACAAATCAAAACCACAATGAGATACCACCTCACACCTGTCAGAATGGCTAACATTAACAACTCAGGCACAACAGATGTTGGCAAGGATACGGAGAAAGAGGATCTCTCTTGCACTGCTGGTGGGAATGCAAACTGATGCAGCCACTCTGGAAAACAGGATGGAGGTTCCTCAAAAAATTACAAATAGAACTACCCTACAACCCAGCAATTGCACTGCTAGGTATTTATCCAACGGATACAGTTATACTGTTTTGAGTGGGCACATGCACCCCAATGTTTATAGCAGCACTATCAACAATAACCAAAGTATGGAAAGAGCCCAAATGTCCATCAATGGATGAATGGATAAAGAAGCTGTGGTCTATATACATAATGGAGTATTACCCAGCAATCAAAAAGAATGAAATCTGGCCATTTGCAACTATGTGAATGGAACTAGAAGGTACTATGCTAAGTGAAATTAGTCAAAGGAAGACAAATATCATATGACTTCACTCAGATGAGGACTTTAAGACACAGAACAGATGAACACAAGGGAAGGGAAGCAAAAGTAATATAAACACAGGGAGGGGGACAAAATATAAGCGACTCTTAAATATGGAGAACAAACAGAAGGTTACTGGAGGGGTTGCGGGAGGGTGGATGGGCTAAATGGGTAAGGAGCATTAAGGAATCTACTCCTGAAATCATTGTTGCACTATATGCTAACTAACTTGGATGTAAATTTTAAAAAGTAAAATAAAATTCAAGAGAAAAGAAAGAAAAAAATTTAAAAATACTGCAAAGAAACAAACCTACAACTATACTTGGACGTTTCAACATCCTTCTCTCAATAATTTATAGAGCAACCAGACAGAGTATCATTAAGGATACAGAAGACTCAAACAGCACTATGAACCAACTTGACCTGAATGACATTTATAAAATACTCCCAACAAGAAACTGAATAAGCATTCTTTTCATGTGCACAAAGAAAATTTACAAAGCTGGACCATATTCTGGGTTATAAAACAAATCTCAACAAACTTAAAGATTCCTTATTTTTTATTTTTAATATAAACCAGTATTAATCAGGGAGGGGGTGCTGAGGGAGACTGGCCTCTAAGAAGGGAGCATTTAGAAATGGTGGAGATGGAATTTGGCTGTCACAATGACTTTGGGGGTCTGCTGAGGATAGTCCAACATGATAACATGATGTCCTAATCAAAAGACAAATAATGTCCCCATGTCTCCCTACAGTGTCCATTGAAAAACATTATTCTAAACCAATTAGGAAATTCAGAAAGTAGCAGAGTTACATGTGAAAGTTACACTAGGTCTCAGCTGTCCAGCCACTCTACTCTCACCTCTACATAAAACAGAAATATAATGTGAGGAAAATGAGTAAACAATTGTCAAGTGCTTATACTACTAGGAATAAAGGTATAGGTAATTCATGAAACTATTAACTGTTTAAAAATAAGCATACACAGGGGCGCCTGGGTGGCTCAGTCGGTTAAGCATCCGACTTTGGCTCAGGTCATGATCTCGCAGTTTGTGGGTTCGAGCCCCACGTCGGGCTCTGTGCTGATAGCTCAGAGCCGGAGCCTGCTTCAGACTCTGTCTTCCTCTCTCTCTGCCCTTCCCATGCTCATGTTCTGTCTCTGTCTCTCAATAATAAATAAATGTTAAAAAATTTTTAAAAATAAAAAAATAAGCATTCACAAAACTAAGTTATCAACACACTAATAAAGTTAGAATAAATGTTCAAGAATGCAAAGAAAAAACTACATCTTTTTGAACAAATGTTATAAAAATAAATCTCTTCCCTACTTCTTTAATATAGACAAATTTTCTTTCCCACATAAATCAGGAATCATAGGTAGGTATAGACTAATGTACCTCTCAATAGATAGTAACAGTTTATTATATTAAGGACCTCACCTTATGAGCTGCAAAACTGCGTTCATTTTTTTCTAGTGCTCTTTTTGCATACTCTAGGGCTTCATAGACCAAGAGCTTTTTCTCCTCTTCTGAGGTTCCACTAAGCTGAGCTATATCACGTGATGCCCGTGCCAAACGCCACAGTAACTCTGCGTCTTCACTAATTTGAAATAAATATAAAATAACCAGTTTAGCTCAAATGTAAAAATTGTTAAAGGTCACAGCACTAATGAATACATAATGATGGTCTTACAGGTCAGTGAAGATTTAGCAGTGTCAAAAGTCATTATTCACAATGCTATATTCTTTCACACAAAAACTTTATTTGCTAAAATTTCCTACAAAATACTACACATAAATATTAAACTTTCTTATGATATCTAAAATACTAACTTCCTTAGAAAAGACCTTTGTATTTTAATTCTCCAAACACTTGCACTACAAATTCAACATGTAACTTAAGGCTTTGGCACTTCAGACAACTCACTACCTGGTTCAGATAGTCCCATAAAATAAATAAGTTTTATAGACAGGATCATGCTTTAAAAAACAAAACTGCTATATCCGTAGACCAAAATACAGTACCTGGCACACAATAGGCATATGATAAATATGTGTTAATAAATGATTGAATATAACAAAATCTCAAGATAAATCCTATGTTTGCGTGTGTCATCCATTCCATGATGCATGAAATATTTCAAGTAAGGGCACTGGACCCCTTGAAGAACTTCCATTTGAAAATACTTTTATAGGGGCGCCTGGGTGGCGCAGTCGGTTAAGCGTCCGACTTCAGCCAGGTCACGATCTCGCGGTCCGTGAGTTCGAGCCCCGCGTCAGGCTCTGGGCTGATGGCTCGGAGCCTGGAGCCTGTTTCCGATTCTGTGTCTCCCTCTCTCTCTGCCCCTCCCCCGTTCATGCTCTGTCTCTCTCTGTCCCAAAAATAAATAAAAAACGTTGAAAAAAAAAAAAATTTAAAAAAAAGAAAATACTTTTATAAACTAAGAAATGGTTAATAAATGAAATAGTAACAATTAAGAGTTAGAAATATTTTTTAAAACATTAGACTTTTAATCCTTTTTATTAAATGTCTGCCCTTAAGCCCATTATATATTTCTTAACAAAAAATGGTATTCACCTGGGGGGCCTGTGTGGCTCAGTCGGTTGAGCATCCAGCTCTTGATTTCAGCTAAGGTCATGATCTCACGGTTACGGGATCAAGCCCTGCATGGGGCTCTGCACTGACAGCAGAGCCTGCTTGGGATTCTCTTTTTCCCTCTCTCTCTGCTCCTCCCCTGCTCACGTTCTCTCTCGCTTACTCTCTCAAAATAAATAAATAAACTTAAAAAAATGGTAGTCACGTAAAATTTTGAAACTAAAGGTAGCAACTGTATATCTATAATTAAATATGGGGTAACTATCTTACAGCTTGCTTTTCAAGTAATTACTGAAAGGACTATAAAATACCAAACCAGCCCCTACAAGTAACTAAGGGGAACATGGAGAGGAAAAAATGGATCCTATAGACATTTGGGAAGTAAAATTGATGGGTTGTGGTGGAAAACTGGTCTTGGGAATCTAAGAAAGGTAGCTGAAAATGACTCAATATCTTTAGCTTAGAAGATTAAGTAAATATGTGGTCTGGCAATGCCATTTTAGCCTTATTTAACCTATTTAATAGGGTAGAATCTCCTTCCACTTGAATCCTCCCCCAAACTGACTACATAGTGATACTCTGGACTAAACATGTAATCTAATACTTAAAATGGAAAAAGGAGGCATTTTTAGTTTCTCTAAAAAACTGCTTCTAAATTGATACACAGGGGCGCCTGGGTGGCTTAGTCATTAAGCGTTCGACTTCAGCTCAGGTCATGATCTCACGGTTCATGAGTTCAAGCCCCGCAATGGGCTCTGTGCTGACAACTCAGAGCCTGAAGCCTGCTTCGAATTCTGCATCTCCCACTCACTCTGTCCCTCCCCTGCTTGCATTCTCTTTCCCTCTCAAAAATAAACATTAAAAAAAAAAATTTGAAGTGATACACAGATACTATTCAATGGTGGCATATGATCATCCTAATTCATTTATATCCTATGCCAGTAAGAAATTAACTTAAAAAGATGAGAAATATACAACATAGATATATGAGATAACCATATATTCAACAACTACCTCATATGATCCAAAGCAAAATAACAAATGTAAAAAAAATACTTCAACATTCTACTAGAATAACTATGGAGAATCACCTTTATTAAATCATTGAGATACATGTGGCACTTGTGAATCATTTACTGAAACATTATACTATAAATTAAACACTAAGAAACATTATTTTGCAGTAAAATTTTTTTTAAAAAATATAAAAATTTCAAGCACCAAGAACCATCTTAATTGTTAAATAACAAAAACTTTGAGGAAACTGCAAACCCAAGCCTATCATATATTGCCTACCTTTCCTTGTATTGAGTCAGCAACTGATAAAGTTTTTCTGTTTCTCCACTCTCATATAGGTAGTCTGCTTGTTCAAGAATTTCTTCAACTCTGAAGACTAAAAATGAAAAAGACACAATAAAGTAGGTCTTCCCAAGCCAGATGGCAATAATGCTAAGAAATATAAACACTTTCATATATAAGAAAAAGAAATTAGATATAGAAATCACCTATAAAGAAGTATCAGAAATTCTGAAGAACCTATATTTAAGTGTAGTAGAAATAAGTAAATGAAGCTATCGCAGTTAAGTGTTTACTGAAACCAGAGAAAAGAAAAACATAGAAAACTTATTGTGGAACTGACTAAATATATTTTTTTAAATGCAATTTCCTGCAAGAAAGTTATGGTACCCTTACCCTCCACACACACAAACTCTCTGTTGTTGTTGCTAAATACCATTCATTGTTGAAAATGATGATGTAATATCCACTTCCAGTACTGAAAATTATTAATTTGAATGAACTGCACCACACTGTTTCACTAGACTCTATGATCTAACTTATACAGATGCTGTTATAGAAAGAGTCAAATCTGTCATCAAAAACTTACATGAATTTAACTACACAGAGAATCTGAAACTACCCTCACTGGCACTATACACCAACCAATTCATTAACTAGTTTATACATTACTACAAAACATCCAAACCTTATAGACAACATGATGCTCTAAAAAAAGTTGATTAGTTCCTGAAAAAAAACAGTAAGCTTGAATTTCAGGATATTCCAATTATTACTAAGGAACAACATACTGAACTGTCTTCTATAAGGGTACAGTATTACTTAGTCCTACAGATAAGCCAACATTTCAATATGTTCAATTAAGTTTATTATTTACCTTAGTATGCTTTAATTGATAAGAATGTATTTGAGGTTTAATTTTTTTTTAAATTAAGCTCTAGACCAGAAAAAAATCTCCTGAATTTGACACTATATGAAGTATTTTTTTACTAAGTTAGCATCATGATATACTTATAACTAGCTTAAGAAAAATTAAATGAATTCGCAAATTCTTCTTTAATCCTACCTCAATCTGGTTGGGTGTTAGAATTTAATATTCACATGGCTGGTTAACTTTCTTAAGTTTGCTTCCATTTTATTGTATATTTTTATCAGTGGCTGATTGTCCAAATTTGGGTTACAACAACCCAAAGATTTTTTTTTAAGTAATCTCTACACCCAAGCTGGGGCTCAAATTCACAACCCCAAGATCGAGAGTTGTGTCCTCTACCAACTGAGCCTGCCAGGCACTCCCAACAACCCAAAGATTCTTAAAAAGTAGTAATCTTAGCATTCTTAGTCAATATTTGTGGTAGGCAGAATAATGGTCCCCAAAAGGTCTACATCTTAATCACCAGAACCTGTAAAAATGTATAGGTCTCATGGCAAAGGGGAATTAAGTTTGTAACTAGAATTAAGGCTACTAATCAGCTAACCTTAAGATAGGAAATGATCTTGGATCATTTTAAGGACTCCCAGGAGTCCTTAAAAGTAGAAGAGGAAGGCGGAAGAAGAACGTCAGATGAGGTATAACAAAGAAAACAAGGCCAGAGTGAAATGATTGCTGGTTTGTAACATGGAGGAAAGGGGTCTTCAGTAAAGGAATGTAGAAAGCCTTTAGAAGCTGAAAATAAGAATTCTCTCCTAAAGCCTCCAGAAAGAAATACAGCCCTGCCGACTCCTTGATTTTAATCTACCGGGACCCATTTTGGGGACTTCTGAACTACAGAACTGTAAGATAATAAATCTATGTTGTTTAAGGTTACTAAATTTGTGGTAATTTGTTACAGCTGCTGTCACACAAAACTTATACAATATTAAAAATACTGATCTGGCATATTTGAATGTATACATGGTATGTGTAAATAGCAAAGCTATATTTAAATCTATTCACTGATTTTTCTCAGACTTTCCAAGAAGACTGATAGAGATTACTGTCCTTAACGTGATCTAGGAATGCTTCAACTCATCATCCACACAATTAAAAGAAGAATGTAGAAATAAAGTTAATAATTTAAAATGATTTAAATCTTTTGTGCACTATTCTTAACTTCTTAAATCACTTATTTCCTATTTCTTTATTATACAGTATAGTACCATAAGCTATAATATCCAGGGTTTAAATATGTTTTTCTTAATTCTTAAACAGAAATTTCTAAAATCATACAGTGTGCAATTTATAGGGAAAAAATGCACTTACTCTGACACTACAGACTCACATAGGCACTAGGGTGGGAGCATACTGTAGACCACTCATATCTGCAAATCAGCTGTGTTTTGTTTTGGTTTTTTTTTTTTTACTTGTTTAATGCTCTGTACTTTTCCTGAAAATATTTAAAAATAAGCTATGTTACTGACATAGAGAGACCATATTCTATAAAATGGACTACACTTTTAAAGTAAATTACTTTTCAACTTAATAATGAATATCCAGGATGAACTGAGATATTAATTCAGCTGTACAATGAAATCTTAAATTTAGCCTAAAATGAATATGCACAAGATCATAATTTTTAGAATTTAAAAAAATGTCACTGATGTGACCTAAGTTAGTAAATTTTGGCTTTCTGATTTTTCTTGGTACGTGTACTCTTAACCATGTGAGAGGTATCTGGACAAAAACTCTACTCCTCTAAGCAAGCAAAACAGCTCTATTTCTAGAAGTTTCTCCTTATAGAACTTACAAATGAGTATCTAGATTTTTTCAGATACTCTAGGATTTTTCTAGGGTTAGAAGGCTCTAAGTAGCAACATCATCAAAATTTAAGGCAAATTTTTCACATCAACAATACTGTGCCTAAGCAGTACTGGATGCACAGTACCTCTTTATGCCCTGCTGTAGTACAATGAAACACAGATGAAGGAGCACTAGCCTCAGTTCTGTAGATTCATCAAAGAGGAATCAATACAGGTATATGAAGAGAGACAAGTGAAGTGATATGATGAATCTTTATTTACTAATGGGCCACTTATAATTATCTTTTAGGTACTTTACAAGTGAACTTTCACACACACACGCATGCACACACACACACACGAGTACTGTGACTGTATTAGCATATCTTTAGGAGTTTTAAATTTTGTCTATTTTAAGGAAATAATGAAAAACTTTCTACTGGAGTTCTTCAATTACGACCAAGTGGGTATTTGCATTATCTTGTGGTAAATATAGACATTACCATTTTAACGTTTATTTTTGAGACAGAGAGAGACAGAGCATGAACGGGGGAGGGTCAGAGAGAGGGAGACACAGAATCTGAAACAGGCTCCGGGCTCTGAGCTGTCAGCACAGAGCCCGACGCGGGGCTCGAACTCACGGACCGCGAAATCATGACCTGAGCCGAAGTCGGCCGCTCAACCGACTGAGCCACCCAGGCGCCCCTAGACATTACCATTTTAAAAATGAGTCCCACAATCCCATCCAAATGAAAGGTCAAAAAAATATATATGCCCTTAATTTCTAAAAACATCTCACTTCAGAATAGGATTTTATCCCAGTATATTGATGAGGAAAAAAAATTTTAATTGGCTTCAATGGTGAAGCAACTCTAAAGAGAAGCAGTTTTGATGAGCAGAATTCTCTAAAGATCATTTCCTAAAAATTATAAAGACCACAGCACACCAAATGGGAGTCAGATATATGACAGAGTAAAACTTGTAAGGAGTGATGGAATTAAGACTTTATAGAAACATGAATCATTTTCCAAGTTAAAAGAAAATCTGATCTCTATATTTTATCAATAATTGATTTTTTCCCCAAGGGCTATGGCCTAGTCTCACAAATTATAACGAGCATGCCAATCAACTAATTATAAAATGACATTTTATGTAAGAAAACAAAGCTAAAGAAAATCAAAGTAGGCTAAATAAATATCCATACTCCATATTTTGTATCAACGTTCTAAGTGCTCAAAATATGCTTGAAAACACAGGAAGGATTCTAAAATATAAGGCAGCTTTCATTAAAATCTTTAATAAAGACAATACATTTAGATTTCAGAATAAGTTACACCTTAGAATATTAAAAATTGTTTTTCAAGGTCAAATCAAGGTTTTATTTGGTGTTAGAATTGGAATCAACAGAGCTATTTTTGTTTGTAAATACTTTTATTTTTATATTTGTAGAGGAAGTTACAACTTTTTTTTAAAACAGCATATAAATGAATATGAAATCCAGCCAGAATGAAAGAATTGGTATATACTGGATGAAAAGAACCAGAACTTCTATAACACATTAAACACGTACATCATACATTTAGACCAAATAGCAACTACTAGATATATACATATATGAATTCAAGTTTATTCAAAAGTTTGATATATAATCCTATTAACTACTATCTCTCCATCAATAACTTCATAAGGGTGGCTTTAAACAACTTAAACCTTGATCTCCTTCTGTATTTCCCAGAGCTTTTCTAAACTCTTTCAAACAGACCGCCTCTTCAGGGGTCAGGTTTATTTTTAGAACGTCTGCAATACCATCCTCTCTCAGGATACAAAGAACACTAAGGAATACCTTTTCATTTATTCCATAGAGGCCTTTAGTTATGGTGGAAATTGGATGCACTCTCCTAAGATAGTTCAAAATGCTTTCCATTAAATTAACTACAGATAGGCCAACAGCCCAATTAGTATAACATTTCATTTTAACCATCTCATAACCACAGGTTATCACTTCTTTGGGGACATTTTCCCAGTGCTCAGGATCTTTATCCATTCCTATTTCTGAATTCAGATCCTTCAATGGGATACCAGCAATGTTAACTCCACTCCACACAGGTACACTTGAGTCTCCATGTTCTCCAAAGATCCATCCATGACAACTTCTGGAGTGGATACCGAGCCTTTGCCCAATAAAGAAACAGAAATGGGCAGTATCCAGATACAGCCACTTCCAATAACAGGGAAAATGCACTCAACTTCCAAGCTACATAAGTTAACATATCCACTGGACTGGAAACCACTATCATTTTGCACTGGGGACTATACTGGGTAATGTTGGGAATCATTAATTTAAAGAAGGACACATTTCTCTTGACTACATCAAGGCATGTTTCTCCTTTTCCTGGACATGCACCTGCTATGATAATCACTGGGTTGGAGTTTGCACTGACAAGGTAATCTTTGCTGGAAAATATATTTGGCATTTTCATGAAAGAGCTGCCATGTTGAAGATCCACTGTCTCACCCTTCAGTTTGCCTTCATCAACATCCACAAAGGCAACTTCATCACTCAAGCCTTTGAATAAGATGTTGATACCACAGGCCATGCCAACTGATCCAGTTCCTATAACGGAGATCTTATTGTGATGAACTGTCTCCTCTGAAGTGAAATTCTTAGTAAGTTCACACCTGACAGTTATAATCTTGGAGATTGGACTGAAGGACCAGCTGTCCCTAAAGGGGATGCATGCCACCTGGCAGGGACACAGAGCCATCCCTAGGCAAAAGAAATTCACTCCTATGGTGCCTGGTCTCTGGCTTGCCCACAGGATTCCCCCAGCCCAGCTCATGGTGTCTCATGAAAGAAGTAGAGGAAGAGAATGGGGAAAAAAGCCACACCAGTGTTCTCTGAGGCACAAAGAAACAGGTTTAACACACTAAACCCCTAATTCTCCTCCCCCACCCCACCCTGCCAGCTAGCTACTGTGGCTACGCAAGACCACACCCAGTTTGTGCGACCCTCACAAGCTGTCTAGCACATTAAAATGTTCTTTTTAATCTACTGAATACACAGTAATTTTAAATAAAAACACCTTTGAAAAAAGGAGCTATTACCATTAAAGCTAAAATTAATTTCACCTTTGCCTCTCTTTTGTTGCTCAGGGAAGCACTACAAATTTGCACTAATTTTCTGTAAGGAAATGGTGCTAAAGCACACTGAAACTGTGACAGATGAAAAAAAATTGATTAAAATTCTCATTTCTGCTCTGACACTTTGACTTTGAAGAAGTTTTAACTTTGAGCTTCTTTTCAAAAGTTAATACTATAATGGGTGGAGCCCAGCTGGCTCAGTCAGTAAAGAATGTGACTCATGATATCTCGGTCCTAAATTTAAGCCCACCTTGGGCAGAGTTCACTTTGAAAAAAATAGTAGGGGCGCCTGGGTGGTTCAGTCGGCTAAGTGTCCGACTTCAGGTCAGGTCATGATCTCACAGTTCGTGGGTTCGAGCCCCACGTCGGGCTCTGCGCTGACAGCTCAGAGCCTGGAGCCTACTTCAGATTCTGGGTCTCCTCTCTCTGCCCCTCCTCCACTCATGCTCTGTCTCATTCTGTCTCTCAAAAATAAATAAATATAAATTTAAAAAAATTTTTTTAAATACCATAATGGAATACGAACACACACACACAGACACACACACACACACAGACACACACACACAAACACACAGAAAAATCTTAAAACCGCAACACCTCTCAAAGATAAGTTTTAAAAAACTATCATGTCATAATACACTTTTGTCCTAACTACTTTACAAGGTTTCTATGAGAATTGAGGTTAGGGTGAAAAGTCTACGGAATCAAATCCTCTACTTTATCCTTCATAAAAATTATCCATTAAAAAAGGAAAAGATAAAACAAAAACATAGTAATTCTCAATTATTTGCTCTTTTAAAGATAAGAATAGTCATGGGCGAATGAAATCAATAAATAACTAGTAGTTTTTGGCTAATATTCTCAAATTCTTCAACTATCACAACTTTAAAAAGAACATCTATTCAAAATAAAATCTCTGCTTCCTTCCCCAGTCACCTTCTTGATGATTAAAAGGTGGGGACTATAAAAAATAAAAAGGTTTAACTCATAAATTAAAAGTTTTTTTTCCGGGGCACCTGGGGCAGTCTGTCAGTTAAGTGTCCAACTTTGGCTTAGGTCATGGTTTCATGGATCGTGAGTTCAAGTCCCACACCAAGCTTTCTGTTGTCAGCCCAGATCCCAATTTGGATCCTGTCTCCCTTTCTCTCTGCCTCTCCTCAACTCCCTCTCTCTCTCTCTCAAAAATAAACAAACATTAAAAAAAGGGTTTTTTTTCCTAATATACTGAAATTATGGCTCTCTCTACATACACAACTGGTTTAATTACATTTAATTTTTTACATATGGCAAGTCTATGTTTACTTATCTATAGAATGCCAAATAAAAAATTTGATGGCATTTTTTTACTTTTCTATCAGTTACTTGATAGTTAGTACAAAATTGCATTGTTGGTAAATAAAATACTTCTACTTCAAAGTAATTGGGCCTTTCCTAACTATACCAAGAAGAGTGTAATACCTTGGAATTAAGGAAACAAAAAAATCATTGTGTCATAAGGGCCAGATATAGTCTTTGTGGTATATATATCTCTCCCTGACAAATCCCTCAACCATTTAAAAATGTAAAAAAACAGGGGTGCCTGGGTGGCTTGGTCGGTTAAGCGTCCGACTTCGGCTCAGGTCATGATCTCATGGTCCGTGAGTTTGAGCCCCGCGTCGGGCTCTGTGCTGACTGCTCAGAGCCTGGAGCCTGTTTCGGATTCTGTGTCTCCCTCTCTCTCTGCCCCTCCCCTGTTCACGCTCTGTCTCTCTCTGTCTCAAAAATAAATAAAAACGTTAAAAAAAAAATTTAAATATCTGGTAGAACAAATTCTCTCTGTTTCCCTTTAAAAAAAAAAAAAAAAGTAAAAAAACATTCTTACCTCAAGGGTCCCATAAAACTACAAAGTATTAATAGAGTATTTCTCACTGAAGGAACTCTAATTACTAGAAGAAATTATATATATATATACAGATATATATACATATTCACACAGATATACACAGATACATACATATATATACATACATATATATATTATCAGACTCACTAACAAGTAGAGAAAAGCAGAAAATAATATAGCCTTTAACAATGTTAGTTTCATTACCTATTCAAAAACAACTCTAAGTCATTGACAAAATATAAAAAACATAAATAACTCTAAGTAGTCCACATGTTTAGCTTAGGCTTACCTTTGGCTATGGCATGAACCACAGCAGCCTGGGAAAATACTTGATATGCTTCAAAACCCAAATAAGATAAGGCTGAGAATAAAAGGCTTCTTTTGAAAGCTCCTAGGTTTCCCATCACCTATGGAAACAATTATGGTCAGAGTTATCAAACACAAAATTTGCAGGAACAGCTACTCCTAGCAAAAATTAATTAAAAAAAAAAAAAAAATCACATCAATTTTCTCCTACCCCCAAAGCAATCAATCCTAAGCATATTGGAAGTTCAGGGGTACCTGGTTGGCTCAGTCAGTTAAGCGTCCGACTCTTGACTTTGGTTCTGGTCATGGTCTGGCACAGTTCCTAGAGTTTGAGGCGTGCATCAGGTTCTGCACTGACAGTGCAGAGATTGCTTGGATTCTCTCTCTGGCTCCTCCCTGTCCCTCTCTCTCTCCCTCAAAATTAATAAACTTAAAAGAAAAAGAATATTGGAAGCTCAAAATTTATTTCATCAAATTCTTCAGTGAAACTATTTCACAAAGTTACCTTATAGGGAGAGTATATCCTTTTTCAAGAAAAGTTTCATAACAATGGCTAAGGCTAATGATAGTAACTTATCTAACAATCACAGTTATGCTGGTAAGTGCTGCATTGTAAGATCTACATTTCATTTTTAAAAATTTTTTTCAAATGTTTATTTATTTTTGAGAGAGACAGAGACATAGCACCAGCAGAGAGGGGCAGAGAAAGAGGGAGACACAGAATCTGAAGCAGTCTCCAGACTCTGACCGGTCAGCACAGAGCCTGACGCGGGGCTTGAACTCACGAACTGTGAGATCATGACCTAAGCCAAAGTCAGATGCACACCCAAATGAAGCACCCAGGCACCCCAGATCTATATTTCATTTGAGGAGGCATGGATATTGTAACTGCATGAAATAAAATATAAGATTCTAACATATAAGTACCAATCTTAACAGATGAGATGAAAATTATCAAATATGGTGATTACTACACATAAAAAATGTGCATGGCTTTTAAAGATATCTTCAAAAGTGATCCACAAAACCCAGTTTTTAATTAAACAATAAAGAGCATATTCAAACATATTTATAAATTAATTTTCATAATTATGGCCAGAATTCTCAAAACCAATGGTAAAGAAGGAGTATATATATGGACATCACTCCACCAATTCTTTGCTACAACAGTTCTTCTCTTTCACATAAATAGTATCATTTTTTCCCTTTCTGTTGATTCATTCCCACTGGTATGAGCCAAGCTATACTATCTTTATAAGTTGTGGTTTTCTTTTATTAATTTTTAAAAGTTTTAATTTTAAAAGTTTTTTTTAAATTTTTTAAATTTAATTTAATTTTAATTTTTTTAATTTTAAAAGTTTTCTTAAAAGTTTTAATTTTAACTTCCTCTTGAATTCACTTCTCTCTTTAGTCTCATTTCTAACTTCTCTTTACAGCAAAAGTTTTAAAAAGTTGTCTCTACTCAGGGCGCCTGGGTGGCTTAGTCAGTTAAGTTTCCAACTCAATTTCGGCTCAGGACATGATCTCATGGTTCATGGGATGGAGCCCCATGTCAGGCCACACTAACAGTGTGGAGTCTGCTTGGGATTCTTTGTCTGATTCTCTCTGCCCCTCTCCCTGCTTGTATACGTCAGTGCACTCTCTCAATATAAATATTAAAAAAAAAAAAAAGTTGTCTGTGCTCTGTCTCCACTTCCTCTCTTCCCATTCACTCTTGAACTCACACAAATCATTTTTATCCCCACAACTCCACTGACAGTGTTCTAGTTAAGGTAACCAAAGATGCAGCTATTTCCTATGGTCAATTCTGAATTCTCAGCTTCCTTGTCCTATCAACAGTATTGGACGGTTGATCATTTCTTTTTTTTTTTTTTTAAAGTCATGAACGGCTCTTTAATTTTTTAAAGCAACTTTATTGAGACATAAGTGACATAAAATAAATTGCACAAACTTAACATGTACAATTCATTAAAGCATGCATATAAACCCATAAAACCATCACTATGACCACAATCAAGATAATGAAAATATCCACTACCACCACCACCCTCAATTTCCTCATGCCTCTTTCTAGTCTATCCAGCCCCTTTCCTCAGCACTTGCTGTGTTCTCTCACTCTTGGAACACTTTCCTCTTGGCTTTTGGATACTACTATCATTATCTGCAGTTTCAGCAACTGCTCCTTTGCTTTGGTTGGTTCCTCACTAGCCAGGAATATTCTGGGCTTAGTCCCAGATCGTTTCTCTACTTGTTTCATTTTGGTGATCTCATGTCTTTAAATACCATCAATGTGTTAAAAACATACAAACAAAATATGAAGTCTGGATGACTCCTCTGAATTTCAGAATCATGCATCCAGCAGCTTAATCAACATCTACCTCCACATGAAGTACAACAGGCATCTCACATTTATAAGCTAAAACAGCTACTGTTTCCTTTAACTTTACCCACCTTACAACTTCCCTTTTCAGGGTAAATGGAAACTAGAGTTTCCATTCTTCCAGATTGTTTAGGTTAAAAAAAAAAAAAGCCAACAAAAAACCCTGTAGCCATCCTAGAGTCTCTCTCATGACTCACATCTGACCCATATTTTAACTTCTCATAAGGATCTAGTACAGGAATGAAGAATCCAACATACTCCAATTTGCTGAGTGCTTTGTTTACTTTTTTGAGCATGAATATTCAAGACACTGCACAAAACTGGATTCAAAACAAAACAGCAAAATAGGAAAACTGATTTGACAAAGTTACAATTTTAACATTTAATTTTCTGAGTTAATTCATATTTACCAAGGAGAAGCAAGATGGGGTTAGGGACAGAGGGTATGGGGATTGAGTGTGTATGGTGGTAGTGATACTTAGAAAAAGAAGGAAAAGACTAAGATTTCATCAGTAAGTCTCCTAGTTCCCTATTTTTACTGCAGATGTATCACAAGGTAGAAAAGTTTGCAGAGATTATTATAACTTGAGAAAACTATACATTTACAGTGTTCAACCTCCATGCTGATGTCATGCTCAACAAATAATATTCTAGCTTTCTGAGAGGGGAGAAAATGCAGTATTGGGCAGCTGACATTTATATTTCTTACCGTAAATTAATGAAGTGACAGTTTACCAGTTGTACTCTTTTACTAGTTTGGTTAATGTGAAGCAGCTCTCTGCTCATCTGTGAGAAAATAGATAAAAATCACGTTTCTGGAACTAAAAATAAGTCAATTAAAAGAATCAGGACTCAGTGGCCCCCTAAAGACACTAACAACTTGTGAGACTCTGAGACAGTTAGAATGTGCCATTTTACTTTGCACCTCCAATACTCTGTACAATGCCTTTCATATAATGAATTCCCAAAAAATATTTATTCAACTGAAGAAGCAGGCTATGTCCTAGACAGATCTTTTCTTCAACATTGACTATACTAAGTTCAAGCTAGAAGGAATTCAAAAATACAAACTCATCACTAGATAGAAAGGAATGTGTGCCTACCATCTCCTGGTTTTCTTCCTAATTTCCCGTCAGCTCCTCCTCCTCTTAAATGTTGGAATTTCTCCATAGTATGTACTAGGCCTTCTTCTAGTCTTACTAGAAAGTACGTTCAACCTCTACCATGTCATCATTTACAACTATATGCTAAAGACTCCTGAATCTGTATCTCCAGCTCAGACTTCAGAAGGTAAACACCAGACCTATCAAACTACTGTCTATTCTATACGTCAACTTGGCTATCTCATGACAGTCACGTTAATTAGCCCAAAACATAGCCCAAAACATCTCATCTCCCTCTTTACCTCTCCAAATTGCTTCTGTCCTCCTATTCCAGCAAATAGCGTCACCATCTATCTTGTTGTTCTAGCCAGAAACTTGAAGAACTAACTCGACTCCTTCCTTTCAACTTCCACATCAAAGCTATTTTTAGGTCCACTAAGTTCACATCCTTAATGTACTTTGAATGCATCCACTTATTTCCATTTCCATGGCTACCACTAAAGTTCAAACTACTACATTTCTCACCTGTGCTATAGCAATGATCACTTATCCGGTGTACAGAATACACTCTAACCTATCCATTCTTGGTCCTAGACAAAGTTATTTTTTGCACAAAAATCTGATCAAATAATTTCCCTGTTTAAAACTTTTTCATGGTTTCTTATAACCTTTAGAAAAAATTAGGGGTGCCTGGGTGACTCAGTCAGTTGAGCATCCAACTTTGGCTCAGGTCATGATCTCATGGTTAGTGAATTCGAGCCCCACATTGGGCTCTGTGTTGACAGCTCAGAGCCCGGAGCTTGCTTCGAATTCTGTGTCTCCTCTCTCTGCCTCTCCCCCACTCACATTCTTTCTCTCTCTCTCTCAAAAAATAAATAAACATTAAAAAATTTTAGAATAAAATCAGAAATACTTAACATCATTTATAAGGTTTTCTGAATCTGGTGTGGTAGGCAGCCTCTAAAGCAGTCCCCAGTGGGCCTGGTTCAAGATGGCAATGTGGAAGGATCCTGAACACATGTCCTCTCACAGACACACCAAATCTACAGCTACAAGTCAAACCATTTCCTCTGAAAGAAACCTAAAGATTAGCTGAGTGATTCCTTCACACTACACAAATGGGGAAAAAAATCCACACGAAAATGAGGAGAGGTGAAACAAAATCTTGCTATAAACCCCAACTGTGGTATGCTAACCCACAATCAGAAGGGAACTCACAATCCCAAGCTTCTCCCTGAAGAGCAGAATTTGAAAACCACATCAGGTACCCCAACTTTTAAGAACTACACCCAAGAGACAAGCCTCCAAACATCTAGCTTAGAAAGTGAATGGAGTTCACATCCATGAGATCTACAAGACTATATATGGGTAACCAAAAACAGTTCTTAAAGGGTTTGTGCAAATTCGCCCACCCCAGAGCCTAGCACAAATGCAACTAATTGAGAAGTACCCACACTTTCTGTGAAAAAGGCTTACTTGTGTATCTTAAAACTTCAGCCTGAAGGACAAGCATCTAATTTAATACATATCTAGAGGCCTTCAACAATTTCCTCCAGAGTCCTCGGAGGAAAGGTGCAATCATCGTGCTCTCCCTCTGCTGTGCTCCAGGTCATGGGATCAACTGAAAAAGATACGTACACTTCTAGTACTCCAGCTTATTTTGCAACTTCCACTTAGGGGATGCCACTTGATTGCCTGGCTCTGGTGGCCAACGGGGCTTACATCTGCGGGCATAATAGGATTTCAACAAATACTAAAACAGTTCTTAACAGGCTTTCCCCAAAGCCGCCGCCGCCCCCCACCCCCAAACCAGGGCACAGCAGACCAAAACACATCCCCAGTTATTCTGTTAAAGAGGCCTATTGGCTTATCTTTATAGCTATGGCCTGAGTTACAGGCTTCTACTTAAAAACACATCTTGGGGCCAACCACAGAGACTAAGGAGGCTGGTTGGTAGGCAGCATTTTCACACTCTCTCTCTGTCCCATCCCACACTGTCAATGTCTTGAAGAAAACAGCTTGTGTAGGCATCTGGCTCACAGGGTTTTGCAGCTGCAACACAGAGGAAACGGAAATATAGCCCACCAGGCCCCCCACCCGCTCTAACAGCCTGGTTCTGAGGGTCAGCAAGGCTTGTGCTCAGGGGTTCAATGGAATGGTAGCAAACAAAGAAACAGTTATTAACTAGCTATCACCCCAGAGCTCAATACAAAGGGAGCAGACAGAAAGCCCAACTCCCAGTCTTCCCCCTGAAAAAGGGATACTGGCATACTTTAAAAGCTACTGCCCTATGGTCTGGCTTCCAATCAGTTTGACTCTAGGTACTGACTGAGATCCTCCCTCTTAGGACACTGACAGGTCTTGGCACAACCTCAACTACTAGGAGCCACTAAGAATAAAGCTGCCTGGATAATCACAAAGGTTTGAGAGACAGCTAAGAACTAGGGCAGGATTAAATAAAGCTACAATGGCTTCTCCTACAGAAGCCATTCCTTCAAGAACGGAAGAGATAGCTGTTTTAGCTAATGCATAAAAATCTCAGAGTCAAGGGGGGAAAAAACAGAAGAATTATGCTACAAACAAAAAACAAAGTAAAACCTCAGAAAAAGACCTTAATGAAACAGAAGTGAATTACCTGATAAAGAGTCCAAAATAATGGTCATAAAGGTGCTTACCAACCTAATAAGAATGAAAAAAGTGATAATTTTGAAAATACAGGAAAGTACCAAAGAGAAGTCACAGAGCTGAAGACAATAACTACATTGAAAAGTAACTAAGAGGGTCGCCTGGGTGGCTTGGTCGGTTAAGCGTCTGACTTCGGCTCAGGTCATGATCTCACGGCCCGTGAGTTCGAGCCCCGTGTCGGGCTCTGTGCTGACCGCTCAGAGCCTGCAGCCTGTTTCAGATTCTGTGTCTCCTTCTCTCTCTGACCCTCCCCTGTTCATGCTCTGTCTCTCTGTCTCAAAAATAAATAAACGTTAAAAAAAAAAAATTAAAAAAAAAAAAGAAAACTAAGATTCAACAGCAGACTAGATGGAATGGAAGAAAGTATGCATGAACTCTAAGACAAGGCAGTGGAACTCATCTAATCAGTGCAGCAAAAAGGAATGAAAAAGAGTGAAGACAGCTTAAGGGACCTATGAGGCAATATCAAGCAGATTGACATTCATATCATAGGTGTCCCAGAAGGAGAAGCGTAAGAGAAAGCAGCAGAAAACTTATTTCAAGAAAGAAAAGGCTGAAAATTTCACTAACCTGGGGAAGAAAACAGATATCCAGATAAAGAAAGCAGAGTTACAAATAAGATGAGCCCAAAGACACCCACACCAAGACATATTACTACTAAAGAATCTTAAAAGTGGCAAAAGAAAAGCAACTTGTTATATACAAAGTAAACCCTTCACACAAGAATGAACATATATTTCAGAAGAAACTGCAAATCTGAAGAAAATGGCACATATTCAAAGTGGTAGAAGAAAAAAAAAATTGCCAATCAAGAAGAGTCTACCAAACAAAGTTGTCCTTCAGAATTGAAGGAAAAATAAAGAGTTTTTCAGATAAGCAAAACCAAAGTAAGTTCATCACCACAAGACCAGCTTTACAGGTAATCTTAAGGAGTCTTCTTTAAAGAATCTGAAACAAAAGTGCTAATTGGTAACAGGAAAACATGAGAATGCAATGAGCTCTTTTAATTTTTTTTAATCTGTATTTTTGAGAGAGAGAGAGAGACAGACAGAGAGAGTGCAAGCAGGGGAGGGGCACAGAGAGAGGGAAGCACAGATTCCAAAGCAGGCTCCAGGCTCTGAGCTGTCAGTACAGAGCCCGATGCAGGGCTCGAACTCACAAACCGTGAGATCATGACCTGAGCCTCAGACGCTCAACCAACTGAGACACCCAGGCATCCCAAGAATACAATTAACTCTTGAACAGCACAGTTTGAACAAAAAGGTTTTAATTTTATGGATCCACCTATGCCCAGATTTTTTTATAGTATGGTACTGTAAATGTATTTTCTCTTCTTTATAATTTTCTGGATAATATTCTCTTTTATCCAGCTTACTTTATTATAAAGATATAAGAATATTATAAAAATTATAAGAACATATAACATTTAAAATGTGTTAATTCCTTATGTTATTAAGGCTTCCTAGTAAGCTGGTAGTAATTAAGTTTTTGTACAGTCAAAAGTTATACACAGATTTCATCTGCATGGGGGGGAGGGTTTGCTGCCCCTAACCCCTGTGTTGTTCAAAGATCAACTGTATAACTCTCATAAGTAAAGGCAAATATAGTAAAATACAGAATAATCAAATGTTGCAAAGGTGCTAGGTTAATCACTTACAAAGCTAGTAAGATTAAAGTATGAAAGTAAAAATAATTGTAAATTCAATAATCTGTTGAGGAATACACAAAATGAAAAGAAATAAATCATGACGTAATGACACTGAAAACACAAAATGTGGAGGGAAGTGTAAAAATATAAAACTTTAGAATACATTCTACGGGTACCTGGCTGGCTCAATCAGAGAAGCATGTGACTTTTGATATCAGGGTCATGAGTTTGGGCCCCATGTTGGGTTTAGAGACTACTTAAATAAAGAAATAAACTTTAAAAAGGCTTTTAGAAAACATTTTGACTAAGTGGCTCTCGACTTCAAATAGACTGTTGTAACTTTTTTTTTTTTTTTTAGGAAAATACTTCATTTTGTCATGGAAAAAGGCATCAATCAAGATTCATGCTTGAGAAAAAAACTGAAAATTTATTAATTAGTATGTGGGCATCCTGTTCCACATGAAAATGAGAAGATACTATAGGTTCTCTAAGTATTGCAGTCTGGGAAAAAAATAAAAAGGGAAGGGAGAAGAGAAATAGAGAAAAATAAAATCACGTGATTTGGATAACCATCTTACATTATGAATAACCTACCAAGAAATATTTTTTTAAAAATCCTTTGTTTCTACAGTAGCTTTGAGTTTATAGTTCTTGGATTAATTGTATTTCATTGAAGACAGCTCAGTAACAAAAAGCTTCATTTCAGCAATCCCATGTTAAATATTAGTTTAAAAAATACATGAAATAGGGACACTTGGGTGGCTCAGTTGGTTAAGTGTCTGACTCTTGATTTCGGTTCAGGTCATGATCTCATGGTTCCTGAGATTGAGCCCTGCATCAGGCTCTGTGCTGACAGTGCAGATCCTGCTTGGCAGTCTTTCTTTCTCTCTGTTCTTCCCTCACTTGCAGGCATGCACGAGTGCTCTCTCTCTCTAAAAATAAACTAGAATACACATATACATATATATGTTTGTGCGTGTGTATGTGTGTGTGTTGTAAAATAATGCGATTTATTTTTTCCCATCACCCCGGAAATCATAACATTTGTGCAAACTGTTTCGTTTGAAAAAGGGTTAAGCTGTAAATTTTGCCTGAAGCACCATATTTGCAGCCCAATTGAATGCAACATCCACTAGAAGCTGAAATCCACTAAAATCCTAGTTGAGGTTCAGTGCAGTAGGGGAGGAGTGTTGAAAAGACCACTCTGTATATTTGTACTTTGTCTGGATTTACACGTGTCCTTTCAGCAAATGAGGGAGGTTGTCTGTAAAGCTGCTTGCTGTATTTTCCCGTATAACTGTGTTTTGTTCCACAGCAACTGGCTGGCAGAGACAGAAAGGTATGTTTTTCAATGCAGTCACAATCATATGACAAATCATTGTTGGACGGGCCAATATTGATCCTGGGGATGACGGCTTGGGGACAGTGGCCTCCCTGGGGATGGGTTTGGTCCAGCTGTACAGAAATGCAATGAGCTCTCTGCTAGAGATGGTATAAAGTTTTTGACGCACATTGCTGACTCCACAGAGCTCACTTCAGAAATCCTGGCCCCATGGCAGGAAACTGTGAACTGATTTGGATCTTTGCCATCTTTTCTCAGCATATCAGTGAAGTGTCTGCAGCAAGTGATGATAAATCAGTTACAAACATGTAGTGTAGACAGGCATGTTTGTTGGAACAGTAATGCTTTTTCTTGCTCTGAAGGATAGGCATTGTATCAGTGCTCATACAGCCAATCACAGAGAATCTGAACAGATTCCTTGAGCAGGTTGCCCTTCTGCCTTCTCTTGCTGCACCAGCAGAGGAAAGGTCCAGGGGGACGTACATGTTGTCATGATCCTCCATCTCACTGTTCGACGCTGAAACAACACCTTTCTTGCTTTTCATTCTGGAATTCCCTCTCCCCTCCCCCCAGTTCCAGCATAGGGCAATGTGAGGGTCTCCAAGGGCCAGGAGTGGGGACAGAGTGGGGATGTGACTGTTGTCCTTTCTGGCCAACTCTCCTGTAACTTATAATTTGTAAGATGAGCTCCAGCCATTATTGTTAATCAAGGTGCTCAGTTCCCAGGCACCTGCTCCTTGAATTGAACTGAAGTGACACTTGGACTTCCTCCTGCTACAATGTTCTGGCAGCCAGCCAGGGGCTCTCCCCTGCCCAACTCACCATCCTCCCCACTCCTCTCCTTTGTTCCCGCTCCTGCTTGGTGTATCTCAGCACTGTCAGAATAAGACAGCTATTATAATTCTTAAAATGTTTTGTGTAAGGCTCATGGTAACTGCAAAGCAAAACCAATAAACACACACAAAAGAAAGTATTCTAAGCATACCACTACAAAAAAATCATCAATCACAAAGGCTGAGAGCAAGAGAAGAAAGCAACACAGGAGTAACAAAACAGCCAGAAAACTATAAACAAAATAGCAATAGTAAATTCATACTTAACAATAATTATTTTAAATGTTAATAGACCAAATTCTCCAATCAAAAGACAGTAGATGAATGGATTAAAAAAAAAACAAAACAAGGGGCATCTGGGTGGCTCAGTGGGTTAAGCATCTGACTTCGGCTCAGGTTATGATCTCTCAGTTTGTGAGTTCAAGGCCTGCATCGGGCTCTGTGCTGACAGCTCAAAGCCTGGAGTCTGCTTTGGATTCTGTGTCTCCCTCTCTCTCTCTGCCCCTCCCCCACTCACACTGTCTCTGTCTTGCTCCCTCAAAAACAAATGTTAAAAAATAAAAATTAAAAAAAAACAACAACAATCAGACTCTACTATATGCTGCTGCCTACAAGAGACATACTTTGGCTTTAAGGACACAAACTGAAAGTGAAGGGTGCAAAAAGATATACGATGCAAATGTGAACTACAGAAAGGTATACTTACATGAAATAAAGTAGACATTAAGACAAAGATTATAATGAGACAAAGTCATTACATAATGATAAAGGGCTCAATCCAACAAGATATAATACTTGTGAATATTTATGCACCTAAGTATATAAAACAAGTATTAACAGACCTAAAGGCAGAAATAGCAATATGGTAATAGTAGGGGACTTCAAGCTTCACTACCACAATATGGTAATAGTAG